>NC_072783.1:19198662-19830008 GCF_022539595.1 Amphiprion ocellaris | reverse complement strand
TCTAAATGTTTTTTGACACTCGGCCCCAAAGATTAAAACCTTCTACGGCTCACAAGCTGCAACAATTCACACATTATCAACTATCTTTCTGACTAAACTAAGATAAAAAGTGAAAAACTGCCTGATTCCTGCATCATGAATGTAAATCTTTTTGGTTTTTATGACAGTAAACTTAATATATTTGGGTTTGACATTTTATAAACCAAAACAATAAATGAATTACTGGAGAAAACAACAGATTAATGGACAAAGAAAATGTGTTTTCCAACATATATGGCTGAATTACTCCATTACAAGATAAATACAATTTTAATTCAATTTTATTTATATAACGCCACTTACAGGTCAAATTGTCTCAAGACACTTTATTTTTATATTTTTTGTCATATCTAAAATATGACAAAGTAAGAAATTAAAATTTTGTGACTAATCCAATTAATTATTTGGTTTTTAAGAGACTAATGGGCAACTAAAATAACTTTCTAAACTAAAACTAATAAACATGAGGTCAAATAGAAGGAAGAGTTTTAAATACTGCAGTCCCACAACGACAAGAATAAAGTTTGTCAAC
Source organism: Amphiprion ocellaris (assembly GCF_022539595.1). Lineage (NCBI taxonomy): Eukaryota > Metazoa > Chordata > Actinopteri > Pomacentridae > Amphiprion > Amphiprion ocellaris. The sequence continues at coordinate 19,829,437 of NC_072783.1, read as the reverse complement.
AAAAAGTAAATCTGCTGGTGGATTCCGTTAAAGTCCTAATAAATGATAATAAAGTGTGATACTAAAGGTTTGTGGTGCTAAAAATCTCAAAGTAAAGATATCAAGTTGAACATCTGGATGGAGGTTGATAAAAGTTGACCTCCCTTCATTTCTCTGGAGCGACTCCATGGATTTTATGGATGGTGGTTAAAGACCTGCTCTTCTAGTCGTCTTCCTTCTCGTCGCTGTAAAAAGTCAGTCCATCCTGACCGACTTCAACACCTCTTCATGACAACTTGTTCTGCCTCCGACCTCGTGGAAACTCCAGAAACTCGGGAAAACCTGTCGAGACTCGAAGAACTCGTGGAGACTCGAAGAACTCGTGGGGCGGGGGAAGGTGTGGTGGGCGGTGGGGGGAGGTGGGGGAGTAGAGGGGGGAGGCCACCACCCACCTCCCCGCCTACTCTCCGCCCTGACTCCACCCAGACTCCGCCTTGGCTCCACCCATGTGGTCACTTCAGGAACTACGATGTCAAAGGGACGACGAAATTATTTCTTTTTATCTGATCTGTAGCTCAGTGAGTTAAGGATTTGCCTATGGAGCTGCAGGTCGCTGGTTCAAGACCAGACCCTTCTTAAGTTTTATCAAAATCCTGACAAAGACAAAGAAAGAAAAAGGCCAGTGGCGGGTCTTGAACCTGCGACCTTCCACTCTGTAGTCCTCTTCTTATCCCCCTGAGCTACTCGCTCAGATACTAAATCTTCGTTTTTTTGCGCATTTATCATCTAGTTTTTGTCATTTTCGAGTTTTTTTTTAACTCGAGTCTCGTCTCGACCGTTTTTCTCAGGAGGTTGGACTTCAGTCTTTGTGCTGGAGGGTGGAACCCTCAGTTCCAAGACTTTCCAAAGCCTCCACACCTCCCGAGTCCTCAGGACCTGAGCTTTCACACAGTCTGAGGGCTGAAATTTTCTAAGTCCCACAGTAGTTCTGTGTTAGATTTAACTTTCAGACAGCCCAAGGACTGATATCTTCTAAGTTCCTGAGTAGTTCTCTGTTAGTTTGAACCTTCAGACAGTCTGAGGACTGAAAACCTAAAACTTCTTGAGTAGTTCTCTGTTAGTTTGAACCTTTAGACAGTCTGAGGAATGAAATCTTAAAAGTTTCTCAGTACTTCTCTGTTAGTTTGAACTTTCTGGTTAACAGAAGCCTTAAAACTTGTGACCATGAGTCTTGATTTCACATTTAGACCATCCATCCGAGTTCTTCTCAGACCTTCACCTGTGGGTTTTTTAGAAATCCTCAACAAAATTTGATTCTCTTCACTGAACAGTAAAGTTTGTGGAGATCAGAGGGTAACATTAGTTTGATAGATGCCTTCAACTACTAGTAGACTTTATCTGGAAAGCAGTTTTCTTAAATGAGTTCTTAGTAAATCTGTCCACAATCAAACCAAGAACATAGAGGAAATGTTTGAAGAAACAATTTGATGTTTTCATTTCAGACTAGAAAACACTTGAAGACCTTTATCTGTTTTTGCTCTTTTTGATCGTTGTATTGTCCCTTCTGTTTAATTTGATCTTCAAAAGTCTAACTGGTGTCTTTTCAAATGTTTTGTCTTTAGTTTGATTTTTCTTAAATGTTTAGTATTACTTGTTTCTCACCTTTTATTCTTTTCTAATGTCTGATTTGATTTCCAAATGTTTTGTCTTTTTAATGTTTGTTTTTTCAAATGTTTATTCGGCTTGTTTGAAAAATTTCCTTTTCTTTCCCAATGTTTAATTTTTCGATTAAATCTTTAAGGTTTTTCTTTTTAAATGTTTTACCACCTTTTAATGATTAATTTTCTTTTTAAATGCTTCATTGTATTTTCTGTTTAATTCCTATTTAAAGTTTTATTGTCTTTAAGATTTAATTTTCTAATTAAATATTTATTTTTTTAATTAAATGTTTTATCTTTTTAAAGGTTTAATAATCTAATTAAATGTTTTGTATTTTTTTTTAAATGTTTAATATTCTTCTTGTTTAATTGTATTTTTTAATGTTTAATTATCTTAAATATTTCATCTTTAATGTTTAATATTTTGTTTAATAAACTTTAATTTCATAATTACATGTTTTGTATCTTCTGTTTAATTATCTAATTAAATATTTTGTCTGTTTAATATCATTTAATTGTATTTGATATTTAATTTTCTTTTTAAAAGTTTTATTGTATTAAATGTTTTTTTCCTTTGATTTAATTGCTTTTTTTTAATGTAGTTTATTTCTTTAATTTTTTTTTCTGTCAAGATTTTAATCCCAACCTTAAAAATGAAACAAACCCTTAAATCACAATGAAAATACTTCTGTTGTCACAATCATGAGTTAGTCAATTATTCAGTTTATCAATTCAACTTTATTTGTTTAGCACCTTTCACACAGATGACAAAACTAAACAAGCAAAGAGAAAAAACTATGCTAAAACTATGATTAAACCTCAAAAACATATTTAAAAAAAAAAAAAATTAACATCGTAATTAAATCTGTTGTGTCCAGGGGATGGATGGAGTTTATTGAAGTCTTCTTGGGCTCACATGGTAAATCATTTAAAATATAAACTTGATATTCAGTCTAAGGAAACTGCAGAGTGACAGAAGAACCAACAATATCTCCTGTTTTCTCCTTTAATGAGTCGACTCTTCTTGTGCTTTCAGACCAAAGAACTACAGACTCTTCACAACCTGCTCAAACTCTTGGTACAGGACCTCACCACACGGGTCAAGAAGGTTTCCGTCTCATTTCTACTCTGAAGCTCACCTTCTCCTGCTCAAACTGCTGACAAATGTTTCTGCTGCTCTAAAGTCTGGTCTCCAGAACTTCCTAAAAACTCTCAAAGTCTCTTCTGCTGCAGGTTGCTTTGTAGAACTGTTCCAGAAAACCTCACTAAACCACATGGAGGGGCCTCAAGATAGTCGTCCAAATGAAACCATACAAAAACCAAACTAGCACAACCCAAACACTAAAGTCTCCTGCAGCCTACCAGAGAACCTCTGAGAACAGAGAATCAGGACAGGAACTCTTACCTTCTGGACAACCAACGATGGTTCACAAACAAGAATACAGAATGTGTCTGACCAAAAACCTCTAAAGACTCACTACAGCCAAGATAAAGACACAACTCAGCTGCACCAAATCCACTAATCACTGCACACATTAGCACCATGTGCTAACTGTGGCTAAAGAACCACATTTACCAAGACAACTATCCAGTACAAAGCCCTAAAACACACCAAGAAACACATTAAAGACGATTTTACTGCTGGAAGCTGCAAGCCAACGCCTAAAGAACAAACTAAAGCAATGGAGCCAAACCCAGTTCAGTGGTGAATAGAAGCAGAGGAAATGTTTGAATGCAGCTAAATAAAGCAGGAAGACACTGAGCTGCTCAGGTGTTCCTGATAACACCAAGCAGCCACCTGGACAGCCAATAGGAACACAGCTTACTGGAAGTCCAGAGGGCTGGGTTAGTGAAGGAAATTTAAAGTTGAGGCATAAACTTAACAAAGAAAGTTGAAAACCACCTTCTGATACCTGAAATCTCTGAGTTTTCACACAAAGAACACCTGAACATGTCAAACTGGTTCCATAGTAGAACCATCATTGTAAAAACGTCATAGTATGGTGTGTTGCTCAAAAAACATTACGACCCGGCTGTCTAGGGTCGCCGAGGAGCAACACAAAAACAGGACAAACGCTGGTTTCCAGGGGGTTAGGAGGCTATTTATTTGAAAGAGTAAGTTTACAACAACACAACATGTGAGCAGAAAAATCACAAAGTCTGTCTTTAGTTCAACTGAAAATATTAGTTTTTGTCTTTTTTATTGACCAAACTTTTCAGGAAGTAGATGAAGAATAATTGAAGCTCTCATGTAGAAGTCCAACTTGTTTTGGATCCTTGTGGAAAGTTTAATCTTAGAGTTTGTACAGCTGTTGAGTTTTTAGAGTCACATGGATTGTTTTGACATTTAATAACCGAGTCCTGAAATAAAATTACAGTTGTGGATTTCTGTCATTTAGTCTGGACTAAACAAATAACAGCAGCATAAATCTCAAACGTCATTATGAGGAGTCTGGATTGAGGTTTCTCACTTGATAATGATCAAAACATGAAATTTAGGTTGGTTTAAAGGAATATTCCACCTTAAATCTTTGAATGTTGACCTAAAAGGTTGGTTTAACCGAATATTCCATCCAAAATCCTAGACCAAAAAATCTTGGTGTAAAGGAGTATTCCACCTTAAATGTAGACCTAAAGGATGGTTTGGAGTAATATTCTACTCTAAAATCTTCCAATGTAGACCTAAAAGGTTTATCTGATGGTATATTTTACTCAACATCCTGGAACATTTACCTAAAATGTTGGTTTAATGGTATATTCCCAGAAGAACCCTTGAACATCAGGCTTAAGAGTATATTCCATCCAAAATACTTGTACATGTACCAAGAAGTCAGTGTAAAGGAAATGTAGACCTAAAAGGATTGTTTAAAGGAATATTTAAATAATTATTTTCATTATTTAATAATCTGTTATCAGTCAGAACCCTGGCAAACTTATTTTCATCAGTTTTTTTAGTGGAAGTCACAAATAAAGGAGCTCTTGGTTTTTCCTGGCGTTACTGAGTCCAAAGCTGCTGTTTCAACACAGACATGTTCACATGCATCCACAAACCTCTCAGCACTCAAACACCCACAGACAGGAGGCCGGCTGGACCGAGGCTCGGCGGCATCCTCAGACCCACGAGTCGGGGAGTCGGTGAACTTGTTGGTCCGGTTTGAAGGCCTCCATGTGGTCCAGTAGAAGTCCACGTAGTCGGTGTTGGCTTTGAACCGCAGCGACTGGCCGCCATCAGGTGGACCGGCTCGTCCTCGTAGGGCTCCTCCTGTAGCCTTGAGGGAACCACAGGAACATTCAGTAGCTGTTGGAGTTCTTCCTGTCAGGCTCGTGGTAGAACGGCTCTGAAGAATCTTGTACTTGTCTTATCTGGAACAATCTAACAGCCTAAACTGTTAACAGCGGTGTAAAGAAGCAAACACACAGGCATAGATTAGGACTCAAACTAGATTTATTTTAGAAAACAAATCAACTTAGAGGCATTTGTTCACACATGTGGCTGAATAGGAGGCCGTCCAATCAGATTCGAGGTCTTCACTCTGTAGGTTGTTTGTTGGGTGAGACTCTTGGACCTCCATCAGCTGACGTGGATGTTTGATGGTCTTCCTCTCTAGTGCCAGATGATTCATCCATGAATTCAGCAGCTACAGACTGAAATGAAGCTCATGCTGCCGTTATTGAATTCCTGTTCCAGATCAAATGTTCAGAGCTCACCTTGAATGCAGCCGTCTGCTGTCTGATAGTTTTTCTCATTGTAGTCTTCAATAAAGTCTTTTTCCTCATGTCAGGATGTGGTGAGACTCTTTCTCAGTCTCTGCAGACGTCCCTCATTGTGCATCTCCAGAGAAGAAACAGAAAAACTGATCACTGCTTCAGCATCAAACGCTCTCCAGCATTGAGAGTGTTTTAGGAATTCATTCATTGTGTTGTGAACTTTGAAGGAGCAGAAACTTTACAGCTGCCAAAGATATGAGCTCCAATTCTGGATGTTTTAGGAAATGAAGTTCATCAAATGAACACTTGATTTTTGCTGATAACTCATTAAATTACTGAAGAAATCCAACATAAAAACCTGTAAACTCTCAGGCAGCTTTTGTTAAAGTTTGTCTATAATTCTATCATCATGTTCTGGAACCAGGACTCTGCAGAAGTTCCTTCAAACAGATACTTGTGTGTTTCTATTTAAGGCCTCAGGTTTGAACGTACAGCAGAGGATTAGAAAGGAGTGATTTTAATGTTTAAATCAGTCCAGTAAATGTTTGGCATGAAAATTATTAAAATTTTGATTTAGATAGATTTGTGTCAAATAATATTGTAGAGTCTCACTTAAATATATCCAAATGAGTTCAGTGTATTTACATTTTACAGAATATTTGATTTCTTAATCTCAATACAGTAGGCTCTGACCCTAAATATTATAATAATGATGTCAATTTAAATAATATTTTAGTGCAGAGTCATAAACTTTAATCAGCTAAACTTACATAATAAATATCACTGCACAATCTTAACCTGAACATTCATATTATTGAGGTAAATTTACATAAATCATGATATTCTAGAGTCTTAACTGGAATATTTCTAACATTAATCTTTTTGTATTGTGCTGATAAACAACAATAACCCGACTTTCAGATAATATTTGTTGTCTGTGATGATGAGACTAAATTCCTCCACATTCTGGAACTGGACTGAATTTCCCAAAATGGAAACATGGACAGAATTTAACACTCATGTATCCATGGCAACGCAAAAGTTTCTGCTTCTTACCAAAGTTCACAACACAAGTAAAGATTTTAATGTAAAACTTCAGGGATGACTGCTGACCATAAGTATTCTGATCAATACTTCATGATCAATATCAGGACAGATGTTACAACTCCAGCTGTTGCATTAGACTGCAGTTATTCACAGAGAAATTAAAACATCACATTCCTCATAAAAACTAGATGGGACTTTTATTAAATAAAGTGTTGGTGAATAAACAGTGTAAAAAGTGCAAAGCAGCTCCATTAAATCAGGAGATGTGAGACTTCCACAGCATGGATCACCATCTGCTGTGTTGATTCATAGCTGAATGTCAGAATGAACTGAGCTAGAAAAGCTGCTTTGAGCTGCAACATTACGGTCTGACAATCCAACACCATCACAGTTTTCATCTGGTTGTTTTGCTCCAACATGCTGTGAAGTTCAGTTTTTACCTGAATCAATACAGAGATTCTATTTCCAACCAAGACTGGAATAAAAATTAGAATGTTATGAGGTTATTAATGCAACTAAATCCTTTCAGATGGAAGGATTTACTTCTAAGTTCTAATTCAAGTTTCAGTTGGAGCACATTGCATTCACAAAGAAAAACAGCGAAACCTTCATAGCAACATTTAATAAACCTAAAGCTTCCCTGTTGGCTCATTGGTGGAGTTTGTTACTGAGCATCTGAACCTTAAATCCAGTGAGACGACCATCTTCAGTCGAGGTCAGTCAGAGAACTTCAAGACCTTCCATCAGCTGGACCAGATGTGGCATCATCTCCCTCTGAACATCTGGATGACAGGAGAAAAGACAGAAATCAAACACAGATCACAGAAATACAATTTATTCACTTTCATCATTTTATAAAAGTAGCATGAACTTTATTAAAACTTGACAATATCAGTAATGGAAGTAAATGTTTTTATCTCATGTTGAAGCTAAATTTAAAGTCAATTTTAATGAGTTTATCCTGAGAGGAGTGAGAATGGAGCTTTTCTTTCCTTTTTAGAATATTCCCTTAAAATATTCTGTTTATTATTGGCTTTAGAAGCATTTTTCTTTACTTATTTATTTTTACATACCTCAGACTGATGCACTTTGCTGGTTTGCAGATAATTTCATGTACAATGACAATAAAGATCTTCTATTATAACATATTTTGCTAAAACAAGAACTGCAAACCTTCTCAACCATCTCTCAGGCTGCAAAATTCCAACTGCGACCAAAAATTATCTGATGTAGTTATTATAATAATCTTTACTGAACCAGCCCTGGAATTAATAAAAATCTGTATATGGATATGATTTTCTCTGATGGAACCACTAAAACTGCATACAATAAAGTAAATCTCTTCTGCACTGCACACATACTACACTTTTGTATAACTCTGGATGTCAGAGTAAAGGCAGACAGATCCACCGATCAGCCACAACATTCTGACCACTGACAGCTGAAGAGAACAACATCCATCATCTTGTTCTAATGCAACGTTCTGCTGGGAAACCTTGACATTCATGTGGATGTTTGACATGTACCACCACCTAAACACTGCAGGACAAACAACCCCCTAGTCTCCATGGCAACAGCAGTCCTTGATGCCAGCTGCCACCCTCAGCAGGACAAACTAAAACTGCTCAGGAGTGGTCCGAGGAACACGACAGAGCTAAGCTGTTCACCTGGGTTCCACACTCCCCACATCCAGATCTGATTGAGCATCTGTGGGATGGTCCAGGATCAGCCTGGTCTAGGTAGGACCCACCCTGCAACCCACAGGATCCACAGAATCCACAGGACATCCCCAGAGGTTCTGATGAACCACTGGGTCAGAGGAGTTTTAGCAGCATAAAGGGACCAACACAGTATTAGTCAGGTGGTCAGAATGTTATACTGTTATATTGTCATGCTGATTATATGATCAGTAAATGTTACCATCAATTATAACGTCCACATTGATCAGGAAAAAAAACAACTATCAGTTCATTCAGAAACTGTGGGGTTAAACCTAAAAACACAGACCTCAACAGCAGTTTGTTTCAAAGCAGAACACCAGCTGGTTTTCACTAAAGAAGCTTTCAAGAGCAACAATTAAATGACAGTTTTGTTCTCATTAAGTTCAGAGTCAGCCAAAATAATGTACACACATCAGGAAAAGAAAAACTTTTATAAATATTTCATTTGTATAAGTACTTCTATACATATAGATTCCTCTTTCTAAGTTTGATCAAATCACGATAACTCTGTGTCCTGTTGTACGATGTTTTCCCAACAGATGGCGCTACCCTCATGAATGGAGCATCAACAAGTGACGTCTACAACACAACAGAAATGTCTGGAAGCCAGTGGCCACCACTTTGAGCACCTCTTGTAATTGTAGAGGCCAAAGATAACTTTTATTAATCTCGTGATGTCTGAATAAATTTGGTATTGAAATATTTATGCAAGTTTTTCTTTTCCTGATGTGTGTAAACATTATTTTGGCTGACTCTGTATAATGGGTTTCTGACAGGTCACCAGGCAACATCTTTTTATAATAATGACAAACATACCTGCATTCTACAGGAGTGATTTTCCTCATGTGCAGGTAAAGATGTGTGAGGAGCTTAGAGATGACAGGAGCAGGAGTCATCCTCACTAATTCAGCTTCCACCTAGAAACAGAAAGACCACAAACAAACACACTGATATACTCTCAAACGTTCAACCTCACAGCCTCAAAATATCTGTTTAGGAAGTGTTGTTTCTAAATTCTGCTGAAAGCATTGACAGACATTCTCTTACAAGGTTGTGTAAAAAGCAGCCTGTCCTCTGAGCTACTGAGAAATCTTCCTGAACAAAGTTTCTACGTGTAAATCAGCTCTACAAAAACTAAAGCCTCAGTCAGAGATAACAGGTATCACAAATTATAAACAACTTTCTTTGTTAATTCAGACTTTCTGCTTCAACCTCACATAAAAAGGGGAGTTTAACTCGTCAGGTGACTGAAAATGAACGGCTTGTGCAGTTCTAGATCCAAAAGTAGGATGTTTCAACTCATGTTTTACTACAAATACATACAGTAATAAATAAACACAATGGCTGGTTGTTAGTTTATTCACTATTAATGTCATTTTATATACTGGATTGAACTTGAGCAGTGGAAGAGAGAAGGAATTTAATGAAATTATGGAGATTCAGAGAGGTAATGTTGCGCAATGTTAAGTTAAGGGAGGTTTAATTCAAACCAGCTGAATGTTAAACTTCAGTGCAGCTCAACGGGTTTCAGTTAACCTTAAAGTAAAATAACTTTTTTAAAAGCTAAAATACACAGCAGAGAAATACAGGTTGAGAAGTTCGTTCTAATAATGACGGACAGGCAGCAACTAACACAGGTGTTCAGCAGTAAGTTAGCCACCTGTGTTGATTAGCCCGCTAGCTAACTTAGCCGCTTAGCTAGCTAACGCGTCCGGACCAACTGCTCAAACACGACAAAACACAACTCTTCACAAGTCGCTGACTTAACGTACAACAAAACAACGCTACTTGTTAGAAGTATTTATCTTCTTACCGTGTTTTACTCCAAAAACAAGATCAACAGCAGCCAGAGATGCTACCAGACCTGCCGACCATAGATATACACAGACTAGATACGCTAGCGTGCTGTCTTCTATATTATCTATGGTCTGACCAATCACTGCTCTCTGGCTCCGCCCTCTGAGAATCTTGTTGTCGTTTGGCTCCACACTTGCCGATGATCACTTCCGGTCTCAGAAAATAAAAAAACGGACATTTTTCGTTTCTGTCTCTTACTGATTTTATTTTTTTGTTATTCTAAATATGAAATGAAAATCAAAGCATGTTTAACATTTCGTATATCCCTTTTTGATCACGAAAAGGAAAAACGCCTTGTATTTCAATTTTAATTTTTGTATTTTAAAACGAAAATCAAATAACCACTCGTTTTTTGTCTTTCAATACCCGTTTCAGAACGGAAAATCCAATTGCCAGATAAATACACTGATCGTGTGCCTTGTGCTCTCTTAACAGTTTGTTATGTATATGTTATTTGTTACATTAGTGCCCTATCAAGTGTCTATTCATGATTTTCTCTTGTAGATGTATTTCACTGCTTTTTCATATCATGGCGAGGGGACTACAGATGAAAACTAGCCTTCCGGCTAATTCTGGCTTTAAACCATGTGTAATCATGTGTTTTATGAAATTGTATTGTCCCCTTTCAAATAGACTAAATTGAAATTGAAATTGAAGCTATTAGGGACAAAAATGATCTCATTTAAACCCATTATGACTAAATTGTGTTGTTTAAGATTAATTGATACTGATTGCTACATGTGGCAGTCCAATTTCTCTTCAACACATTTTCATTAATGCTTTATTCTAATCTCATTTTGAGGTTGTTGAACCTGGTGCAATGAGAGCAATGGAGGAAAAGGTCATGGAAATCTATGTTAACCCTCAAGTGGTAAATGTTTCTGCAGAGAAGTTTGTCATTCAAATAGAACACACATTTGCTCTTTTTCAGTTTTTTAAAATTTTTTAAATTTTTATGTTCTTATGTCTTATCCGGGGCTGCACAGTGGTGTAGTGGTTAGCGCTTTCGCCTTGCAGCGAGAAGGTCCCTGGTTTGCGTCCCGGCTTTCCCGGGATCTTTCTGCATGGAGTTTGCATGTTCTCCCTGTGCAGCCGTTCTTTCTGCTCTAGTTTGTGTTTTGTCTGCAGGTATCTTTGTTCTTTGGAGTGGCACTACTCTGATCTGTGGTTACAAATCCGACCAAACTCTGGAGTGTTTATTGTTCTTGTGTTACATTTATTATCTGTGTCTGTCTGCTGTCCCTTCCTCTCTCCTCTTTACAATCACCCTAACCAGGCGAGGCAAATGCCACCGTCCCTGAGCCTGGTTCTGCTGGAGTTTTCCTACTAGAATCACTGGATTTGTTGGGTTGCTGGGTGACCCACGATATGAGGTGCCCTGAGGTCATTTATGTTCTGAATCAGTGCTTTACAAACATGAATTTAATTAAACAGCTGTGTTGTTCTGGAAAGCTGTACTTTGAAATAACACGTTATTATAAATTTCAAAAGAAGTTGACATTTTATTATTGCACAATGTAAAAATATTGTTTGTTTCTGAGTAAAAATAATACAATTGCACACATTTGCAAAGTAGTTTCCAAAATACAATACAAATATTTGCAATATTAAATTCATTCTGCATATTAAAACAACACACATTTGGATGACAAAAAATGATCCTGATGTCACTGAAAAGTTATTCACATACATCGGTCAAAATATCTGATTTACTGTCCATCATGTCTGTTTGGTCTTCTGAACAGGAGCAGGAACATCAGCGACATTATGCAGAAACTCATACAGCAACTTAGCGTTATTAGCATTCCCAAGTATTTCTGCCAGCTTGTTCTGGCTGAGTTCGGCTAGGTCTGCCAAACTGTCTGCATTTTTAATAAGAGCCCTGTAGTTTTTCATATTGACCCCCGGCATTTTCAAGAGGAAGTCATAAGGTCCGGGGTTGTAGAGGTCTGTTGATTCAGCCACAAGGTCTGACTCAGCTGTGACCGCCTGAGCTGCTGAAGCATCGGGTTCAGGTTGGCCTTGTTTTAGTTCCAGGAAGAGCTCGGCTGTGGCGTGTGGGGAGGGGCACCAGAGTATACGGAGGCAAGGGAAGTGCAATGTGAGTAAAGTAAGCTTTGAAGAAACATCATTTGACGATATCTCATGACGGAAGTCTGACCGGGCCATGAGGGAAAACGGTTTAGCCGGGTCGAACTCGATGAGCAGCACTGCTTTCCTGTAGTAGCGGGTCATGGAGAGGCACTGGGTGTAGAGGCGGCCGCTCTGCAACGAGCCGATCAGGTCACTGACACTCTTACGCTCAACGCAAGTGTCTGGGGTTAAAATGTAGTAACCAACTTCTAGGGTGACGAGACCATTGTCCAGCCCACGGCGGTGCAGCAAGGAAGGCAACTCACTGCGGAACTCACGCATGTCCACAATGACTCGTGAAGGCTCTCTGGACTGCTCCTGGCCTCCTGGTTATTGGACACGGAATGGAAATAAAAACACAAGACATGAGTCAAAAACTAAAGGCAGAAAATAAATATGGGTTTTTCATTGAACGGCCCACACCCAACCATCTTCAATTTGACAGATTTCTTATTTTTTTTAAAGTGATGAATATTGATTGAGTTGACCATGTGTAAAATCTGTGGTCACAAGCAACATTAGTTTTTGAATTCAATTTGAATTCATTTTTGCGCCAATCTTTTTTGTACACATGTTAAACTCAATCAATATTCACCATTTAACAAAATATCAGTCAAACTGAAGATGGTCAGGTGTAAACTTTTCATTAAATTGGTAAGTTGAGGTGGAATGACCCATATAGACATTTAGAAACTGAATAAAATCGACATACCTGCTTTGCAGGTGTTGGTGGTGGCATTTGCAGGTTCTAAGTTTCTAGCAAGATCTAGGTTGGTGTCTTCTCGTCCTTCCCTCTCCTCTGGAATGACCATAGTAGCCTTTTCCCTACAGAAAAACACACACATAAACACCAATGAGAAGCCAGCACTTAACTAAGTAGATATTAGTTCCAAGGGGTTTGAGGGGAAAGAAATGGTTCTAACCTGATGAGATGTTCAAACGCTTTCTTTTCTTTAGACAGTGCTGTCAGGTACTTCTGTTCTTCTGTTGAGCCTCCATAGATGAGGAAATACACCCTAAGTGTCTTTCCAGGGCGGTTAGCTTTGTAAATCTCCAGCTGGCGAACAAAACTCAGTTCAGCATCGTACAGAACCACAAAGCTGGGCTCCACCTCGTGCAGCACCCGGTTCAAGCTGTGGGGGTCGGTGCAGCCTTTCAGTGGATGGATCACAGTCAGCGGTTCCTTTAGGACGCCGTAATAGTCGTCTGATGACAAATCTAATTTAAGCTGTTCTTCCTCTCCTTCATGTTCCTCCATCAGTTCGTCCTCGTCTCCGCTGCTGCCCATCACTGCTGCTTCACCTGTCTCCTGTTTCCCAACCATCTGGGTCAGTGTGAGTGACGGTCTGCTTTTGGTTTTTGTGGTCTTTGTGTTTTTTTTCTGTGCGGGTTCCTTCCCTTTGGACACTTTTTTGACTCGGCCTTTTCCCCTTTTCTCTAAGTCCAGTTCCAAGGCAGCAACTGCAGCAGAGTCCCGTTTGCCGATTGTTCTCGTGTACAGGCGGTTGAGCAGCCAATCAGAGCCGTGTTTGATGCGCTGCTGCAGCTGAGCACAAGTCCGGTCATCACTGGCACAAATCAGAACCCGACCTGAGGGCGACATGTTAGGTGGTTAGTGGTTAGACAACATGTATGTACAACAGGGATATAAATAATGAATCAAAAGCATATACATGACAGAACTGGATTGACCCTTTTATGGTGAATTTTTCAACAAACTTTACTCAGCTTGTGTTGTCTCCTATCACTGACCAACACCTATGCTATGCTAGTCAATCAGAACTCCATTCATTCCTATTTGAACACTTGTAATCTCCTGTGTGCTCGTACATTTTATTCTGGTCTCCACCAAGCTGGAACTTTTACACTGGATTTCAAGGGACCATGCTGTGCACCAGGAAGTTGGAAAAGCTAACAGGCTGATCAAAATGCTCTAACAATGGTACATTTTTTTGTAAATTCATAGGTTTAAATGCACTGTTGACACAACAGACTGCTATAGTAGTTTAACAGCACTGAGCTCTAACCTGGTTCATGTTGAGAGCTCTTGTTCTCCCTCTCGATCTCCTCCAGCACCTCAGTCAGAGCCTCTCACTTTGGGCTCTTCTCCAGCACCAGCTCCCGCTTCACCTCTGAAACCCACACAATAGACTGAGCCTTTAGTCGTTTCAACACGAATACACACACAAGCATTTAATCATTTGGATATCTACTTTGAAGAAGACACTGTCAGAGATGTGCTCATTGGTCAGTTACCTGAGGCAGAGGTTGGCTTCTGTTTCTCAGCTTCTGCTCCAACTTTGAGTTTCTTTTTGCTCTCAGGAACGCGGTACACTCTGCTCCTAGCGTTCACAAACATGGAGGTACTGGAGTCCAGGAACAGCCAACCTGAAAGTCACAACAGACACAAGCAATCAAACACAGAAACAATCAATAGATTACAAAAATTAAGCAGGAATTTTCCCTCGATCAGGCACTGAGAGCAACTAAGTACATCTAGTTTACCTGAATTGGAGCCAAAGTTCTTCTGGCTGGAGCGCAGGGACTCGAGCAAATCGAAGAAGGTGACACAGTCGTACTGGGTGAGGTAGAGCAGGAGGACCCTCAGCACCTTCAGGTCCTGAACCAGAGCCTTGGTCTTTGCTCCTAGCTGATGCCACAGGGGGTCCAGGCAGTGACGGATAGTCTGGATGGGAGTGAAACAAACAGAACTTTAAAGAAAGAACATTCACCTCCTTCATAGATTATCAACAAGGTATTTTATTAATAAAATACAATGTGTTAAATGAAATGTTTGCCATGGAATAAGCTCATCGTACCTGGGCCACAAGTACAGCTTCTTGACGAAGAGGTTTCTCATCACACGCTCTACTTGGCAGAAGCCTGAGGAGAAAGCTGTGGCCTTGTCAGTGAAGGCCTTAATGAAGCCCGTCTTGTTCTTCTGTCTGAACAGACGAAGGATGAAGGCCTCTTGGCACGACTCAATTATTTTATGGGCGCGATACACCAGGATACCTAGAGGGGGGGTGGATCAAAAGGCTGTAAATACTGCATGCATTTGAAATGGTTAAACTAACACAACTTCTTTGGTTTTGTACCGTTTTAAAATAAAGTGAGACGATAAAGCATGTATGCAGCTACTATAACATGCAAATACACCAGCAAATATTGCAAGATAATTGACACTAATAACTGCTAGTGATGAAGAATATGAAAGAAAACAAACATGGCTCTCATTTTCTGACCTGATATAAGATGAGCAGGGATGCGGTCAGTGAGGAAGTCCACCACCAGGATTCTGCTGGTGACAAACAGCACCCCTCCCTCAGTGTAAACGTTATAACGCTCAGCGCTCTGGACATCGCTGGTGACCGTCCTCGGCAGGTGGGTGACTCCCTCCACTCTCAACTGCTCCGTGAAATACTCCTGAGAAAGAAAGATGAGCAAGGAATTATGTTGATAAAGTGTTCTCCAGTCATCTACTGTTATTTTAAATGAAAATAATCCCTTAATGCCTCAAAACGGCTCAGATGTAACTGTGTTTTTTCATCAGTTCACTGCTGTTTCAACGTAGAAATGTTCAGTCTTCCATCTTATAAAAACAGCAAACAGACTTGCTCACAAGGTAAAAACAAATCTTGATTTTCCTGTTCTACACAACTTTGCACATTGAGAAAAAGTACAATTCACAATGTTGATAACCCAGAATCATGCAAATTTTTTATCTTCTTGCCTAGTGTAGCGTTTAGGTCGCCTACACAGTTCTGCTATGACAAATCCTAAAAAAAACTAATGGTGAAAAAAATCTAGATTGTTACAGTGGGTCAAAAACAATCATGTTGGTAGCTTAAAAGTGAATAAAATACTAAATCAGGTGCTCCTGAAGGATGGGGTCAGTAAACAGTAAAGATGAAATAATGACTGTCTTTTCATTAATGGAGGTCCCGAGTACTGATCCACAATCCAAAGAGTATCTGAGACACTTAAAATACAAAATGCTTTATGAATACAAGAATAACTCAGCATGTTTTGATTCAGTGTCATCCATCCATGAATGAATTTTAAAAGTCACACCTGGTTTATCCACATATTGAAAAAAGATTTTTATACTTAAAATCAGAATGACTTGGATAGTCTTCGGATTGCCAGCTAACATTAAGGAATTCCATTAATAGGTCTGAACAAATAAGTTAAGTGTTATCAAAATTGTAATATGGCCAAGTGCAGAATCCAAATCACAGGGTCCTACAAATGTGTCACAACAAAGCATTATAAATGAAGCACTGCAGTTACACAGAGATGTTCAGGACTACAAATTGTATTTTCCAGAAATGAGGCAACAGGTTTGTTTGGTACAGGCCCTAGCAAAGATCATATCATCATTTTTGCTTCAATATCTCCATCGTAATATTTATCAAAAGATATCAAATATGATTTTTTCCTGTGGGAAGTGGGACAGTCAAAATTTTTTCATTTATCTAAACAGACACTTCTGTGATAAAGGCAAAGACACTACAATTTAGAATCCAACATTTATTACCTCATAAAAGGCTCTCCTTCTCTGAAGTGTGACAACACTTCTGTCTGAAATATTGTTAAACACAAAGAGGCAGCTAAGATGAGGTGTATTACAGCAGTGTTAGTGACAAACAGGACAGCACTGATGCTCTGTTGCTTCAGTTATGTAAATTACTGGTAGGAACATGTCAGGTTGTTGTTGGATATTATTTTTAGCCACAGTGTCTTTGAACAAATAACAGGTGTTGTGCCAAAAACTGATCATCTGTCCAAAACTGACAATTAAAGCTGTATCATCCAGATTACACACGTCTACAGCTGCTTTTATCTGGACCAAATGGACAGAGCGTCCAAATACACATAATTTTATGGCTGTGGTGATAGCAAAAGTTTATCTTTGTGAAACTTTGTCTTAACTGCATAATTGTGACCAAGAAACGTTAGAGTTTTTTATGTAATCTGGCCTGACATTTAGAATGACTATAAGTAATAATACTGTATTATTTTCTATGTTTTGTATGTGTTTGGTATGTGTAATAACCTTGTTTACATTTACGTTGCAGAAGGGTTTTAAATATATATATATAAACAGAAGTGATCTCTTTTGCATTTACGATATAAGCCATAAACTTCAAATTACAGCCTCAGTGAATGAAACCAGGCAATTCTGGTGCAACACCACCATTTAAGATACAATGAAGGGGCTGCAATCACTTTTGCTAGGTGGGAAACTGCATTATATAAGTTGAACTGGTCCTTTAAATCACTGTCAAGTCGTAAAAACTAAACAGGTTTTAATGCAGGGTACAGAGCAGGCAAAATAATACCGAAACGTCAAGATAACAGCGAAAAAGGCTGGATTATTACTGTTTTACTGTTGTCCATATTAGCCGCCTTGCTAGCACCTACCACCTAGCAACGGGTGAGGCGTTCACAGGTAATGTGTAGCATGCTAAGCTAAGCTTACCTGTTCAGGTGTGGTTGTGTTGAGCAGGAGGACCAGGCTGCCCTGCTCCGAGTAAACCCGCATGAACTGCAGCAGGATGCGGTCGACCCCCATCCCCTCAGCCACCACCAGCAGCCCGTTGTTCCAGTTTACCTGGTGATCAGGTTAACTGGCGATAGTTTCCGTCTCCAGATGTTTCGTCCGCAGATTCGTCACGATCAGACCTGGATTTACGTAAAATAAAGATACCAGATAAAGAAGACCTCACCGAAAAACGTCGGCATCACTACTTAATAAAGTCTATATCCATGTAAATATCATCTACAGACAGTAAAAAGAAATGTGCGGGCCGAAATAAAAAACACGTATTTTTCAAGTACGGTGAGAGGATTCGAAACCACGTAATCCAGCGATAAAATTACTAGATCATCGTTTTACTCATTGTGCTACCGATCAGCTCGACAAGTGTTCTGCTTCATCCATATAGATCACCGTCATCCTGCCAGGTGTTTAACACCTGGTGATCGTTCAGGAAACACGTCCATGTCAACTGGGGATAGTCACAACTTAACACAGGCTTCCTGGTTAAGAACGAGTCAGAAAACTATTTATTGTCTCACCAAGAAAACCCACAACATGAAAGCACGTCTGCTGCTGTGTTGTGTGTTAGTTTGTGTGTTCAGTGGAACAGATCCAGAGCAGAACTTCAGGTTTAACTCGGGTTTGTTCTCAGAAACACTCCGACCCTCAGCAGCCTCCCATCAGAACAACACGCAGCACATTAGCTTTATTTGCTAAAATGCATCGGAACAAACTGAGACCGCGTTGTCAAAACTAGTCACTCAGAAAACAATGAAAACTCGTTCAGTCATCCACGTCCTAGCCGTCATTCAGAGCATATTAACCGCCGACAATATATATATATATATTTATATATATATATATATATATATATATATATATATATATGTATATATGTATATATGTATATATATATGTATATATATATATATATATATATATATATATATATATATTTTTTTTTTTTTTTTTTTTTTTTTTAATTTATTTATTTATTTATTTATTTTTTTTTAATAAAAACGAAGTAAAGGGATTCGATCTGGTCAAAACAAACAATGGTTTATTCGCCCTATCAGGGAGCCATGAGCACCTATTGCATGTATTGAAGTGACTACAGTCACATTTGAACGTTACAGCTACAGATATTCCTGTTGGACTCTGAAGATATTGTGCTGCCATATTTGTATATTTAGCCTACATGTACTCTAAGGTGGATTAGGAACGTCATTAAATCAAATACTGTCAAACACCACAATTCACTCTAGTTTTCCTCTGCGACATCATTAAAAGTATCTTCTGCCATTTCTAAACCAGCCAGGGTGTTTGGGAAGACACAAATCACACAAATATATTGTTTGTTTTGACCAGGTCGGATCCCGTTACTAAAATATTGTCAGTGGTTAACGTGCTTTGAAATGATACCCCCTGGCTCTTCTAAAAAAAAACAAAAAAAAAAAACAACTGGCTTAAACGTTTAATATATCACTTAGTCATTTATGTTAGAAAATGTTATAAAAAATAAAATCTCACAGGTGTAAATGTCTCACTCTCCTAACCTACACGCCCCACTGGAGAACCCCCTCCTCCTTCTACTTTTCTCTCTCTCCCTCTCTATATGTCTCCCTTTAGCTCTCTCACCCTCTCACACACTCACCCCCCACACTCTCACTCACACTCTATGTACCCCCCATGTTTATTGTGCTTGTATGTTTTATAATGTGTTTGTTGATAGTTTTTCAGGCAATGATGTGCTATTATATAATGTATATATAGATCCTGACCTGCTGTATACATCTCTCTCCAACACTCACAGCTCACAGACAGCAACAGACAGCTCACAAGGACACACAGATGTTATATTATATTGCTACATACTCAGTGACAGAACATTTTCTCTATGTTCAAGTTTAATATCGTAGCCTGGAATGTTCATGGCATACGCTCACAAACAAAAAGAGTTAAAATCATGGACTATGTCTCTAAATTAAAAGCAGATATTTTGCTCCTCCAAGAAACGCATTTACTACAGTCGGAAGAAAAATGTTTATCAGACTCGAATTATAGTATTACCTTTTCATCTTGTTATAACAGCAGACAAAGAGGGGTCTCCATTCTAGTCCATAAGAGAGTACCATTCACTTTAAACAGTACAGTAACGGACTCAGAGGGCAGATATATTATTATCCAGGCAACAATCTGTAATAAATTATATTCTATTGTAAACCTCTATGCTCCGAATAATGACGATCCAGCCTTCTTTCACACTGTTTTCTCTCACTTAGCAGACTTATCTGCTAACTCAACAACTATTATCAGTGGTGACTTCAACATAGTTTTAAACCCTTCAGTAGATCGATCTAATAGTCCAATACATGTAAAACAATCACAATCTTTTTTAATTAATTAATTTTTCGAATCGTTGTTTACTCCTTTTTTATATTTATATATATATATATATTCTCTTATTATTATTTTTATTTATTTTTATTTTTGTTTATTTGATTGCCTGTCGGTGCTTTGGTTTTCTTCCCCTTGCCTTGTATTAATCACATTTTTAACAGGGAAGGAAAGGAAATGACTGTTTCTTCACGATGTGTATATGCCTGGCACCTCTGCAGTCTTGAATTACTTATATTTAATGCATTCATAGGTGTGGGATCTGAACCTTGGGGCTAAAGGGAGGGCTGGGATGGGGTGGGGTAGGGTAAGATGGGGTGGGGTAGGGTAAGATGGGGTGGGGTAGGGTAAGGTGAGGGGATGGGGTGGGTGGAGTGGGAGAAGAGGGATAACTTCAAATATTGTAATTGAAATGCTGTGGCAACAATTCTGTATTCTATATTCTCTTACCTGCAATGTACGCCGCAAACAAAATGCATTACAATGAAGTTAATGTAAAATTCAATAAAAACTGTTAAATGAGAAACAATCACAATCAGTTAAAGTCATACATGATTATATGAAAGATTTCGGACTAGACGACGTCTGGAGACTCAAAAACCCTACAAAGAGGGACTATACGTTTTTCTCTCCGGTGCACAAAACATTTTCAAGAATTGACTTTTTCCTCTTAAATAACTCTGTCACACATAAAGTTACCACTACAATCCACCCAATCATTATCAGCGACCACGCATCAATATCTCTCTGCCTGCAAACAGATTCCATCCCTAAACCTCCTCAGACTTGGCGCCTCAACATCTCTCTACTCAAAGACCCAGAATTTGATCGAGTAATAAGGAGTGAGTGGGCAGACTTTCTAAAAAACAATGACTCTAATGACTTATCTCCATCTTTGCTTTGGGAAACTGGAAAGGCCGTAATCAGAGGTAAAATAATATAGTACTCCTCATACAAGAAAAAAAAAGATCTACAAACAGAGAAAGAAACTGAAGAAAAAATTAAACAACTTACAGAGAATTATGCAATAAACCCAAGTGATCAATTATGGTCCGAACTACAAAATGCAAAACTAAACCTCGATAATATCCTATCCAAGAAAACAGAGTTTTCATTACAACTAAGATATAATGATTTCGAACACAATAATAAATCAGGAAAATTTCTGGCGAACCAACTCCAGCGCAATAAAGA
Organism: Amphiprion ocellaris; assembly: GCF_022539595.1. Classification (NCBI taxonomy): domain Eukaryota; kingdom Metazoa; phylum Chordata; class Actinopteri; family Pomacentridae; genus Amphiprion; species Amphiprion ocellaris. The sequence continues at coordinate 19,808,198 of NC_072783.1, read as the reverse complement.
AAAATCCTTCATAACAGCAATTCAGGATCCCTCAGGAAAATATACTCAGTCACCTCAGGAAATTAACCAGACCTTCTATAATTATCTCATTTATCAGGTAGAGATTCATCCTGAAACCTGCAGGAAGATGTTAAATTTATGAGAAAAATATCAGAATTATAATATTTATCAGGTTGAGATTCACCCTGAGAGATTTGAAAACTGCAGAAAGATGCTAAATTTAGAGGAAAAACATAAGAATTTTAACATTTATTGGGCAGATATTCACCCTGAGAGATTTGAAACCTGCAGAAAGATGCTAAATTTATAAGAAAAATATCAGAATTATAACATTTATCAGGCAGAGATTCATCCCGAGAGCCCTGAAACCTGCAGGAAGATGCTAAATTTAAAGGAAAAACATCAGATTTATAACATTTATGGGGCAGAAATTCATCCCGAGAGCCCTGAAACCTGAAGAAAGACATAAATTTAGAGGAAAAACTGAGAAATTACAACAAAAGCTGGAGGAAGACATCAAGTTTAGAGGACAAACATCAGAATTATAACATTTATCAGGTAGAGATTCATCCCGGGAGCCCTGAATCCTGCAGAAAGACGTTAAATTTATAAGAAAAATATCAGAATTATAACATTTATCGGGCAGAGATTCATCCTGAGAGTCCTGAAACCTGCAAAAAGATGTTAAATTTAGAGGAAAAACTGAGAAATTACACCAAAACCTGCAGAAAGACGTTAAATTTAGAGGAAAAACTGAGAAATTACACCAAAACCTGCAGGAAGACATCAAGTTTAGAGGAAAAACTTCAGAATTATAACATTTATCAGGCAGAGATTCATCCTGAGTGGCCCGAAAGCTGCAGAAAGATGATAAATTTAGAGGAAAAACTGAGAAATTAAACCGAAACCTGCAGGAAGATGCTAAATTTAGAGGAAAACATCAAAATTATAATATTTATCAGGTAGAGATTCATTCCGAGAGCCCTGAAACCTGCAGAAATACGCTAAATTTAGAGAGAAAACATCAAAATTAGACCAAAACCTGCATGTTAAATGTTAAATTTATAAGAAAAATGTCAGAATTATAACATTTATCAGGTAGAGATTCACCCTGAGAGCCCTGCAGAAAGATGCTAAATTTAGAGGAAAAACATCAGAATTATAACATTTATCGGGCAGAAATTCACCCCGAGAGCCCTGAAACCTGCAGGAAGATGCTAAATTTAGAGGAAAAACTGAGAAATTACACCAAAACCTGCAGGAAGATGCTAAATTTAGAGGAAAAGATCAAAATTATAATATTTATCGGGCAGAAATTCATCCCGAGAGCCCTGAAACCTGCAGGAAGATGCTAAATATAGAGGAAAAATTGAGAAATTACACAAAAACCTGCAGGAAGACATCAAGTTTAGAGGAAAAACATCAAAATAACGTTTATCAGGCAGAGATTCATCCTGAGAGCCCTGAAACCTGCAGGAAGATGCTAAATTTAGAGGAAAAACATCAAAATAACAACTTTTATCAGGTAGAGATTCACCCTGAGAGCCCTGAAACCTGCAGAAAGATGCTAAATTTAGAGGAAAAACATCAGAATTATAACATTTATCGGGCAGAAATTCATCCCGAGAGCCCTGAAACCTGCAGGAAGATGCTAAATATAGAGGAAAAATTGAGAAATTACACAAAAACCTGCAGGAAGACATCAAGTTTAGAGGAAAAACATCAAAATAACAACGTTTATCAGGTACAGATTCATCCTGAGAGCCCTGAAACCTGCAGGAAGATGCATAATTTAGAGGAAAAACATCAGAATTATAATATTTATCAGGCAGAGATTCACCCTGAGAGCCCTGAAACCTGCAGAAAGATGATAAATTTAGAGGAAAAACTGAGAAATTAAACCGAAACCTGCAGGAAGATCCTAAATTTAGAGGAAAAATTGAGAAATTAAACCAAAACCTGCAGAAAGATGCTAAATTTAGAGGAAAAACATCAGAATTATAACATTTATCGGGCAGAAATTCATCCCGAGAGCCCTGAAACCTGCAGGAAGATGCTAAATATAGAGGAAAAATTGAGAAATTACACAAAAACCTGCAGGAAGACATCAAGTTTAGAGGAAAAACATCAGAATTATAACATTTATCAGGCAGAGATTCATCCTGAGAGCCCTGAAACCTGCAGAAAGACGTTAAATTTAGAGGAAAAACTGAGAAATTACACCAAAACCTGCAGAAAGATGCTAAATTTAGAGGAAAAATATCAGAATTATAATATTTATCAGGTAGACATTCATTCCGAGAGACCCGAAACCTGCAGAAAGACGCTAAATTTAGAGAGAAAACATCAAAATTAGACCAAAACCTGCAGGAAGATGTTGAATTTATAAGAAAAATGTCAGAATTATAACATTTATCAGGTAGAGATTCACTCTGAGAGCCATGCAGGAAGATGCTAAATTTAGAGGAAAAACATCAGAATTATAACATTTATCGGGCAGAAATTCATCCCGAGAGCCCTGAAACCTGCAGGAAGATGCTAAATATAGAGGAAAAATTGAGAAATTACACAAAAACCTGCAGGAAGACATCAAGTTTAGAGGAAAAACATCAAAATAACAACGTTTATCAGGCAGAGATTAATCCTGAGAGCCCTGAAACCTGCAGAAAGATGCTAAATTTATAAGAAAAATATCAGAATTATAACATATATTAGGTAGAGATTCATCCTGAGAGCCCTGAAGCCTGCAGGAAGATGCTAAATTTAGAGGAAAAACATCAGAATTATAACATTTATCGGGCAGAAATTCATCCCGAGAGAACTGAAACCTGCAGGAAGATGCTAAATATAGAGGAAAAATTGAGAAATTATACAAAAACCTGCAGGAAGACATCAAGTTTAGAGGAAAAACATCAAAATAACAACGTTTATCAGGCAGAGATTAATCCTGAGAGCCCTGAAACCTGCAGAAAGATGCTAAATTTATAAGAAAAATATCAGAATTATAACATATATTAGGTAGAGATTCATCCTGAGAGCCCTGAAGCCTGCAGAAAGATGCTAAATTTAGAGGAAAAACATCAGAATTATAACATTTATCGGGCAGAGATTAATCCTGAGAGCCCTGAAACCTGCAGAAAGACGTTAAATTTAGAGGAGAACATCAGAATTATAACATTTATCAGGTAGAGATTCATCCTGAAACCTGCAGGAAGAGGCTAAATTTACAGGAAAAACATCAAAATAACAACTTTTATCAGGTAGAGATTCATCCCGAGAGCCCTGAAAACTGCAGGAAGATGCTAAATTTAGAGGAAAAATTGAGAAATTACACCAAAACCTGCAGGAAGACATCAAATTTAGAGGAAAACATCAGAATTATAACATTTATCTGGTAGAGATTCACCCTGAGAGCCCTAAAACCTGCAGGAAGATGCTAAATTTGGAGGAAAAATTGAGAAATTACACCAAAACCTGCAGGAAGATGCAAAATTTAGAGGAAAAACATCAAAATAACAACCTTTATCAGGTAGAGATTCATCCTGAGAGCCCCGAAACCTGCAGGAAGACGTTAAATTTAGAGGAAAAACTGAGAAATTACACCAAAACCTGCAGGAAGATTCTAAATTTAGAGGAAAAACATCAGAATTATAACATTTCTCAGGCAGAGATTCACCCCGAGAGCCCTGAAACCTGCAGAAAGACGTTAAATTTAGAGGAAAAACTGAGAAATTACACCAAAACCTGCAGAAAGATGCTAAATTTAGAGGAAAAACATCAGAATTATAACATTTATCGGGCAGAGATTAATCCTGAGAGCCCTGAAACCTGCAGAAAGACGTTAAATTTAGAGGAAAAACTGAGAAATTACACCAAAACCTGCAGGAAGATGCTAAATTTAGAGGAAAACATCAAAATTATAATATTTATCAGGAAGACATTCATTCCGAGAGCCCTGAAACCTGCAGAAAGACGCTAAATTTAGAGAGAAAACATCAAAATTAGACCAAAACCTGCAGGAAGATGTTGAATTTATAAGAAAAATGTCAGAATTATAACATTTATCAGGTAGAGATTCACTCTGAGAGCCATGCAGGAAGATGCTAAATTTAGAGGAAAAACATCAGAATTATAACATTTATCGGGCAGAAATTCATCCCGAGAGCCCTGAAACCTGCAGGAAGATGCTAAATATAGAGGAAAAATTGAGAAATTATACAAAAACCTGCAGGAAGACATCAAGTTTAGAGGAAAAACATCAAAATAACAACGTTTATCAGGCAGAGATTAATCCTGAGAGCCCTGAAACCTGCAGAAAGATGCTAAATTTATAAGAAAAATATCAGAATTATAACATTTATTAGGTAGAGATTCACCCTGAGAGCCCTGAAGCCTGCAGAAAGATGATAAATTTAGAGGAAAAACATCAGAATTATAACATTTATCGGGCAGAGATTAATCCTGAGAGCCCTGAAACCTGCAGAAAGATGCTAAATTTATAAGAAAAATATCAGAATTATAACATTTATTAGGTAGAGATTCATCCTGAGAGCCCTGAAACCTGCAGAAAGATGCTAAATTTATAAGAAAAATATCAGAATTATAACATTTATTAGGTAGAGATTCATCCTGAGAGCCCTGAAGCCTGCAGGAAGATGCTAAATTTAGAGGAAAAACATCAGAATTATAACATTTATCGGGCAAAATTCACCCTAACTAAACTAAACTAAAACTAAAAAGGGACTGTGGAACCCTCACTAGGGGTCTACGTAGGCGAGCTTGATGTTGTACGTGACTTGATGTCCGTTGTCCCACGCGTACAAAACTCCCTCTTTGGGATTATAGTCAATCACCCTGAAATTCACCCTGAGAGCCCTGAAACCTGCAGAAAGATGTGAAATTTAGAGGAAAACATTAGAATTATAGCATTTATCAGGTAGAGATTCATCCTGAGAGCCCTGAAATCTGAAGGAAGATGCTAAATTTAGAGGAAAAACATCAAAACAACATTTATCAGGTAGAGATTCATCCTGAAACTTGCAGAAAGATGCTGAATTTATGAAATATCAGAATTACAACATTTATCAGGTAGAGATTCATCCTGAGCGCCCTGAAACCTGCAGAAAGACGTTAAATTTATAAGAAAAAAATCAGAATTATAACATTCATCAGGTAAAGATTCATCCCGAGAGCCCTGAAACCTGCAGAAAGAAGTTAAATTTAGAGGAAAATATGAGAAATTAAACCAAAACCTGCAGGAAGACATCAAGTTTAGAGGAAAAACATTAGAATTATAACATTTATCTGGCAGAGATTCATCCCGAGAGCCCTGAAAACTGCAGGAAGATGCTAAATTTAGAGGAAAAACATCAGAATTATGTCATTTATCAGGTAGAGATTTATCCCGAGAGCCCTGAAACCTGCAGAAAGATGTTAAATTTAGAGGAAAACATCAGAATTATAACATTTATCAGGTAGAGATTCATCCTGAAACCTGCAGGAAGAGGCTAAATTTACAGGAAAAACATCAAAATAACAACTTTTATCAGGTAGAGATTCATCCCGAGAGCCCTGAAACCTGCAGGAAGATGCTAAATTTAGAGGAAAAATTGAGAAATTACACCAAAACCTGCAGGAAGACATCAAATTTAGAGGAAAACATCAGAATTATAACATTTATCTGGTAGAGATTCACCCTGAGAGCCCTAAAACCTGCAGGAAGATGCTAAATTTGGAGGAAAAATTGAGAAATTACACCAAAACCTGCAGGAAGATGCAAAATTTAGAGGAAAAACATCAAAATAACAACTTTTATCAGGTAGAGATTCATCCTGAGAGCCCCGAAACCTGCAGGAAGATGCTAAATTTAGAGGAAAAACATCAAAATAACAACTTTGATCAGGTAGAGATTCATCCTGAGAGCCCTGAAACCTGCAGGAAGACGCTAAATTTAGAGGAAAAACATGAAAATAACAACTTTTATCAGGTAAAGATTCATCCTGAAACCTGCAGAAAGATGATAAATTCAGAGGAAAAACTGAGAAATCACACCAAAACCTGCAGGAAGATGCTAAATTTACAGGAAAAACATTAAAATAACAACCTTTATCAGGTAGAGATTCATCCTGGGAGCCCTGAAAGCTGCAGAAAGATGCTAAATTTAGAGGAAAAATTGAGAAATTACACCAAAACCTGCAGGAAGAAATCAAGTTTACAGGAAAAACATCAGAATTATGACATTTATCAGGTAGAGATTCATCCTGAAACCTGCAGGAAGATGCTACATTTAGAGGAAAAACTGACAAATTACACCAAAACCTGCAGGAAGACATTAAATTTATCTGAAAAATATCAGAATTATAACATTTTTTAGGCAGAGATTCATCCCGAGAGCCCTAAAATATGCAGGAAGATGCTAAATTTAGAAGAAAACATCAAAATTATAATATTTATCAGGTAGAGATTCTTTCCGAGAGACCTGAAACCTGCAGAAAGACGTTAAATTTGTCAGAAAAATATCAAAATTATAACATTTATCAGGTAGAGATTCATCCTGAGAGCCCTGAAACCTGCAGAAAGACGTTAAATTTAGAGGAAAAACATCAAAATAGCATTTATCAGGTAGAGATTCATCCTGAGAGCCCTGAAACCTGCAAAAAGAAGTTAAATTTAGAGGAAAATATGAGAAATTAAACCAAAACCTGCAGGAAGACATCAAGTTTAGAGGAAAAACATCAGAATTGTAACATTCATCAGGTAGAGATTCACACTGAGAGCCCTGAAACCTGCAGGAAGAAGTCATATTTATGAGAAAATCATTAAAATTACAATATTTATGAGGTTAATTCACCATCCAGGCCCTGTCCTACCCAGGTAAAACTGCCCCTTAATCTACCCTTACGAAGGAAAACTACCCCCAAACCTCCCCTCTTCTGGTAAAAGTATCCTCAAACTTGCTCTCCCTGGGTAAGACTGCCCCCCAATCTACCCTTACCAAGGACAACTGCCTAAAACCTGCACTCCTATTGGCCTGTGAGATGAAGATGAAGACGAGGGTCCTGGTGTTCAGATGAAGATGAAGTTGAGGGTCCTGGTATTCAGATGAAAATGAGGGTGCTGGTGTTCAGATGAAGATGAGGTCCTGGTATTCAGATAAAGATGAGGATGAAGATGAGGGTCCTGGTATTCAGTTGAAGATGAAGTTGAGGGTCCTGGTATTCAGACGAAGATGAAGATGAGGGTCCTGGTGTTCAGATAAAGATGAAGATGAGGGTCCTGGTGTTCAGATGAAGATGAGGGTCCTGGTGTTCAGATGAAGATGAAGATGAGGGTCCTGGTATTCAGATGAAGTTGAGGGTCCTGCTAATAAGATGAAGATGAAGACGAGGGTCCTGGTCTTCAGATGAAAATGAGAGTCCTGGTCTTCAGATGAAGATGAAGACAAGAGTCTTGGTGTTCAAGTGAAGATGAAGGTCCTGGTATTCAGATGAAGATGAGAGTCCTGGTCTTCAGATGAAGATGAGGATCCTGGTCTTCAGATGAAGATGAACAGGAAGACGAGAGTCCAGGTGTTCAGGTGAAGATGAAGACGAGAGTCCTGGTCTTCAGATCAAGATGAACATGAAGACGACGGTCCTGGTGTTCAGATGAAGATGAAGACGAGAGTCCTGGTCTTCTGATGAAGACGAGAGTCCTGCTGTTCAGATAAAGATGAAGATGAAGACAAGAGTCTTGGTGTTCAAGTGAAGATGAAGGTCTTGGTATTCAGATGAAGATGAGGGTCCTGGTCTTCAGATGAAGATGAAGATGAGAGTCCTGGTCTTCAGATGAAGATGAGAGTCCTGGTCTTCAGATGAAGATGAAGATCCTGGTCTTAGGATGAAGATGAACATGAAGACGAGAGTCTTTGTGTTCAGGTGAAGATGAAGGTCCTGGTATTCAGATGAAGATGAGGATCCTGGTCTTCAGATGAAGATGAACAGGAAGACGAGAGTAATGGTGTTCAGGTGAAGATGAAGACGAGAGTCCTGGTCTTCAGATGAAGACGAGGGTCCTGGTGTTCAGATCAAGATGAAGACAAGAGTCTTGGTGTTCAAGTGAAGACGAAGGTCCTGGTATTCAGATGAAGATGAGAGTCCTGGTCTTCAGATGAAGACGACAGTCCTGCTGTTCAGATGAAGATGAAGACAAGAGTCTTGGTGTTCAGGTGAAGATGAAGGTCCAATTATTCAGATGAAGATGAGAGTCCTGGTCTTCAGATGAAGATGAAGATCCTGGTCTTCAGATGAAGATGAACAGGAAGATGAGAGTCCTGGTGTTCAGATGAAGATGAAGACGGGAGTCCTGGTCTTCTGATGAAGACGAGGGTCCTGGTGTTCAGATGAAGACAAGAGTCTTGGTGTTCAAGTGAAGATGAAGGTCCTGGTATTCAGATGAAGATGAGGATCCTGGTCTTCAGATGAAGATGAACAGGAAGACGAGAGTAATGGTGTTCAGGTGAAGATGAAGACGAGAGTCCTGGTCTTCAGATGAAGACGAGGGTCCTGGTGTTCAGATCAAGATGAAGACAAGAGTCTTGGTGTTCAAGTGAAGATGAAGGTCCTGCTATTCAGATGAAGACGAGGGTCCTGATCTTCAGATGAAGATGAGAGTCGTGGTCTTCAGATGAAGATGAAGATCCTGGTCTTCAGATGACGATGAACATGAAGACGAGAGTCTTGGTGTTCAGGTGAAGATGAAGGTCCTGGTATTCAGATGAAGATGAAGACGAGGGTCCTGGTGTTCAGATGAAGATGAAGATGAAGACGAGAGTCCTGGTCTTCAGATGAAGACGAGAGTTCTGGTGTTAAGATGAAGATGAAGACAAGAGCCTTGGTGTTCAAGTGAAGATGGAGGTCCTGGTATTCAGATGAAGACGAGGGTCCTGGTCTTCAGATGACGATCCTGGTCTTAAGATGAAGATGAACAGGAAGACGAGAGTCCTGGTCTTCTGATGAAGACGAAGGTCCTGGTGTTCAGATGAAGATGAAGACAAGAGTCTTGGTGTTCAAGTGAAGATGAAGGTCCTGGTATTCAGATGAAGACGAGTGTCCTGGTCTTCAGATGAAGATGAGAGTCCTGGTCTTCAGATGAAGATGAGAGTCCTGGTCTTCAGATGAAGATGAAGATCCTGGTATTCAGATGAAGATGAACATGAAGACGAGAGTCTTGGTGTTCAGGTGAAGATGAAGGTCCTGGTATTCAGATGAAGATGTAGACGAGAGTCCTGGTCTTGAGATGAAGATGAGAGTCCTGGTCTTCAGATGAAGATGAAGACAAGAGTCTTGGTGTTCAAGTGAAGATGAAGGTCCTGGTATTCAGATGAAGATGAGAGTCCTGGTCTTCAGCTGAAGATGAGGATCCTGGTCTTCAGATGAAGATGAACAGGAAGACGAAAGTCCTGGTGTTCAGATGAAGATGAAGACGGGAGTCCTGGTCTTCTGATGAAGACGAAGGTCCTGGTGTTCAGATGAAGATGTAGACAAGAGTTTTGGTGTTCAAGTGAAGATGAGGGTCCTGGTATTCAGATGAAGACGAGGGTCCTGGTGTTCAGATGAAGATGAGAGTCCTGGTCTTAAGATGAAGACGAGGGTCCTGGTGTTCAGATCAAGATGAAGACAAGAGTCTTGGTGTTCAAGTGAATATGAAGGTCCTGGTATTCAGATGAAGACGAGGGTCCTGGTCTTCAGATGAAGATGAGAGTCCTGGTCTTCAGATGAAGATGAGAGTCCTGGTCTTCAGATGAAGATGAAGATGAGAGTCCTGGTTTTCAGATGAAGATGAGAGTCCTGGTCTTCAGATGAAGATGAAGACAAGAGTCTTGGTGTTCAAGTGAAGATGAAGGTCCTGGTATTCAGATGAAGACGACGGTCCTGGTCTTCACATGAAGATGAGAGTCCTTGTCTTAAGATGAAAATGAAGATCCTGGTCTTCAGATGAAGATGAACATGAAGACGAGAGTCCTGCTGTTCAGATAAAGATGAAGATGAAGACAAGAGTCTTGTTGTTCAAGTGAAGATGAAGGTCCTGGTATTCAGATTAAGATGAGAGTCCTGGTCTTCAGATGAAGATGAAGACGAGGGTCCTGGTGTTAAGATGAAGATGAAGATGAAGACGAGAGTCCTGGTCTTCTGATGAGGACGAGGGTCTTGGTGTTCGGATGAAGATGAAGACAAGAGTCTTGGTGTTCAAGTGAAGATGAAGGTATTGGTATTCAGATGAAGACAAGGGTCCTGGTCTTCAGATGAAGATGAGAGTCCTGGTCTTCAGATGAAGATGAAGATGAAGATGAGAGTCCTGGTCTTCAGATGAAGATGAGAGTCCTGGTCTTCAGATGAAGATGAAGACAAGAGTCTTGGTGTTCAAGTGAAGATGAAGGTCCTGGTATTTAGATGAAGACGACGGTCCTGGTCTTCACATGAAGATGAGAGTCCTGGTCTTCAGATGAAGATGAACATGAAGACGAGAGTCTTGGTGTTCAGGTGAAGATGAAGGTCCTGGTATTCAGATGAAAATGAAGACGAGGGTCCTGGTGTTCAGATGAAGATGAAGACGATAGTCCTGGTTTTCTGATGAAGACGAGGGTCTTGGTGTTCAGATGAAGATGAAGACAAGAGTCTTGGCGTTCAAGTGAAGATGAAGGTCCTGATATTCAGATGAAGACGAGGGTCCTGGTCTTCAGATGAAGATGAAGATGAGAGTCCTGGTCTTCAGATGAAGACGAGAGTCCTGGTGTTCAGATGAAGATGAAGACAAGAGTCTTGGTATTCAAGTGAAGATGAAGGTCCTGCTATTCAGATGAAGATGAGAGTCCTGGTCTTCAGATGAAGATGAGGATCCTGGTCTTCAGATGAAGATGAACAGGAAGACGCGGGTCCTGGTGTTCAGATGAAGATGAAGACAAGAGTCTTGGTGTTCAAGTGAAGATGAAGGTCCTGGTGTTCAGATGAAGACGATGGTCCTGGTCTTCAGATGAAGATGAGAGTCCTGGTTTTCAGATGAAGATCCTGGTCTTCAGATGAAGATGAACATGAAGACGAGAGTCTTGGTGTTCAGGTGAAGATGAAGGTCCTGGTATTCAGATGAAGATGAAGACGAGTGTCCTGGTGTTCAGATGAAGATGAAGATGAGAGTCCTGGTCTTCTGATGAAGACGAGGGTCTTGGTGTTCAGATGAAGATGAAGACAAGGGTCTTGGTGTTAAAGTGAAGATGAAGGTCCTGGTATTCAGATGAAGACGAGGGTCCTGGTCTTCAGATGAAGATGAAGATGAGAGTCCTGGTCTTCAGATGAAGATGAGAGTCCTGGTCTTCAGATGAAGATCCTGGTATTCAGATGAAGATGAACATGAAGACGAGAGTCCTGCTGTTCAGATAAAGATGAAGATGAAGACAAGAGTCTTGGTGTTCAAGTGAAGATGAAGGTCCTGGTATTCAGATGAAGACGAGGGTCCTGGTCTTCAGATGAAGATGAGAGTCCTGGTCTTCAGATGAAGATGAGTGTCCTGGTCTTCAGATGAAGATCCTGGTCTTCAGATGAAGATGAACATGAAGACGAGAGTCCTGCTGTTCAGATAAAGATGAAGACGAAGACAAGAGTCTTGGTGTTCAAGTGAAGATGAAGGTCCTGGTATTCAGATTAAGACGAGAGTCCTGGTCTTCAGATGAAGATGAAGACGAGGGTCCTGGTGTTCAGATGAAGATGAGGACGAGAGTCCTGGTCTTCTGATGAAGACGAGGGTCTTGGTGTTCGGATGAAGATGAAGACAAGAGTCTTGGTGTTCAAGTGAAGATGAAGGTATTGGTATTCAGATGAAGACGAGGGTCCTGGTCTTCAGAGGAAGATGAGAGTCCTGGTCTTAAGATGAAGATGAGAGTCCTGGTCTTCAGATGAAGATGAGAGTCCTGGTCTTCAGATGAAGATGAAGACAAGAGTCTTGGTGTTCAAGTGAAGATGAAGGTCCTGGTATTCAGATGAAGACGACGGTCCTGCTCTTCAGATGAAGATGAGAGTCCAGGTCTTCAGATAAAGATGAAGATCCTGGTCTTCAGATGAAGATGAACATGAAGATGAGAGTCTTGGTGTTCAGGGGAAGATGAAGGTCCTGGTATTCAGATGAAAATGAAGACGAGGGTCCTGGTGTTCAGATGAAGATGAAGACGAGAGTCCTGGTCTTCTGATGAAGACGAGGGTCTTGGTGTTCAGATGAAGATGAAGACAAGAGTCTTGGCGTTCAAGTGAAGATGAAGGTCCCGATATTCAGATGAAGACGAGGGTCCTGGTCTTCAGATGAAGATGAACATGAAGACGAGAGTCCTGGTGTTCAGATGAAGACAAGAGTCTTGGTGTTCAAGTGAAGATGAAGGTCCTGGTATTCAGATGAAGATGAGAGTCCTGGTCTTCAGATGAAGACGAGGGTCCTGGTGTTCAGATGAAGACGAGAGTCCTGGTCTTCTGATGAAGACGAGGGTCTTGGTGTTCGGATGAAGATGAAGACAAGAGTCTTGGTGTTCAAGTGAAGATGAAGGTATTGGTATTCAGATGAAGACGAGGGTCCTGGTCTTCAGATGAAGATGAAGATGAAGATCCTGGTCTTCGGATGAAAATGAACATGAAGACGACGGTCCTGGTGTTCAGATGAAGATGAAGACGAGAGTCCTTGTCTTCAGATGAAGACGAGAATCCTGGTGTTCAGATGAAGATGAACATGAAGACGAGAGTCTTGGTGTTCAGGTGAAGATGAAGGTCTTGGTATTCAGATGAAGATGAAGACGAGTGTCCTGGTGTTCAGATGAAGATGAAGATGAGAGTCCTGGTCTTCTGATGAAGACGAGGGTCTTGGTGTTCAGATGAAGATGAAGACAAGGGTCTTGGTGTTAAAGTGAAGATGAAGTTCCTGGTATTCAGATGAAGACGAGGGTCCTGGTCTTCAGATGAAGATGAAGATGAGAGTCCTGGTCTTCAGATGAAGATGAGAGTCCTGGTCTTCAGATGAAGATCCTGGTATTCAGATGAAGATGAACATGAAGACGAGAGTCCTGCTGTTCAGATAAAGATGAAGATGAAGACAAGAGTCTTGGTGTTCAAGTGAAGATGAAGGTCCTGGTATTCATATGAAGACGAGGGTCCTGGTCTTCAGATGAAGATGAGAGTCCTGGTCTTCAGATGAAGATGAGTGTCCTGGTCTTCAGATGAAGATGAAGATCCTGGTCTTCAGATGAAGATGAACATGAAGACGAGAGTCCTGCTGTTCAGATAAAGATGAAGACGAAGACAAGAGTCTTGGTGTTCAAGTGAAGATGAAGGTCCTGGTATTCAGATTAAGACGAGAGTCCTGGTCTTCAGATGAAGATGAAGACGAGGGTCCTGGTGTTCAGATGAAGATGAGGACGAGAGTCCTGGTCTTCTGATGAAGACGAGGGTCTTGGTGTTCGGATGAAGATGAAGACAAGAGTCTTGGTGTTCAAGTGAAGATGAAGGTATTGGTATTCAGATGAAGACGAGGGTCCTGGTCTTCAGAGGAAGATGAGAGTCCTGGTCTTAAGATGAAGATGAGAGTCCTGGTCTTCAGATGAAGATGAGAGTCCTGGTCTTCAGATGAAGACAAGAGTCTTGGTGTTCAAGTGAAGATGAAGGTCCTGGTATTCAGATGAAGATGACGGTCCTGGTCTTCAGATGAAGATGAGAGTCCAGGTCTTCAGATAAAGATGAAGATCCTGGTCTTCAGATGAAGATGAACATGAAGATGAGAGTCTTGGTGTTCAGGGGAAGATGAAGGTCCTGGTATTCAGATGAAAATGAAGACGAGGGTCCTGGTGTTCAGATGAAGATGAAGACGAGAGTCCTGCTCTTCTGATGAAGACGAGGGTCTTGGTGTTCAGATGAAGATGAAGACAAGAGTCTTGGCGTTCAAGTGAAGATGAAGGTCCCGATATTCAGATGAAGACGAGGATCCTGGTCTTCAGATGAAGATGAACATGAAGACGAGAGTCCTGGTGTTCAGATGAAGACAAGAGTCTTGGTGTTCAAGTGAAGATGAAGGTCCTGGTATTCAGATGAAGATGAGAGTCCTGGTCTTCAGATGAAGACGAGGGTCCTGGTGTTCAGATGAAGACGAGAGTCCTGGTCTTCTGATGAAGACGAGGGTCTTGGTGTTCGGATGAAGATGAAGACAAGAGTCTTGGTGTTCAAGTGAAGATGAAGGTATTGGTATTCAGATGAAGACGAGGGTCCTGGTCTTCAGATGAAGATGAAGATGAAGATCCTGGTCTTCGGATGAAAATGAACATGAAGACGACGGTCCTGGTGTTCAGATGAAGATGAAGACGAGAGTCCTTGTCTTCAGATGAAGACGAGAATCCTGGTGTTCAGATGAAGATGAAGATGAAGAAAAGAGTCTTGGTGTTCAAGTGAAGATGAAGGTCCTGGTATTCAGATGAAGATGAGAGTCCTGGTCTTCAGATGAAGATGAAGACAAGGGTCCTGGTATTCAGATGAAGATGAAGACGAGAGTCCTGGTATTCTGATGAAGACGAGGGTCTTGGTGTTCGGATGAAGATGAAGACAAGAGTCTTGGTGTTCAAGTGAAGATGAAGGTATTGATATTCAGATGAAGACGAGGGTCCTGGTCTTCAGATGAAGATGAAGATGAGAGTCCTGGTCTTCAGATGAAGATGAAGAGGAGAGTCCTGGTCTTCAGATGAAGATGAGAGTCCTGGTCTTCAGATGAAGATGAAGACAAGAGTCTTGGTGTTCAAGTGAAGATGAAGGTCCTGGTATTCAGAAGAAGACGACGGTCCTGGTCTTCACATGAAGATGAGAGTCCTGGTCTTCAGATAAAGATGAAGATCCTGGTCTTAGGATGAAGATGAACATGAAGACGAGAGTCTTGGTGTTCAGGTGAAGATGAAGGTCCTGGTATTCAGATGAAGATGAACATGAAGACGAGAGTCCTGGTGTTCAGATAAAGATGAAGATGAAGACAAGAGTCTTGGTGTTCAAGTGAAGATGAAGGTCCTGGTATTCAGATGAAGATGAGAGTCCTGGTCTTCAGATGAAGACGAGGGTCCTGGTGTTCAGATGAAGATGAGAGTCCTGGTCTTCTGATGAAGACGAGGGTCTTGGTGTTCGGATGAAGACAAGAGTCTTGGTGTTCAAGTGAAAATGAAGGTATTGGTATTCAGATGAAGACGAGGGTCCTGGTCTTCAGATGAAGATGAGAGTCCTGGTCTTCAGATGAAGATGAAGATGAGAGTCCTGGTCTTCAGATGAAGATGAGAGTCCTGGTCTTCAGATGAAGATGAACATGAAGACGACGGTCCTGGTGTTCAGATGAAGATGAAGACGAGAGTCCTGGTCTTCAGATGAAGATGAGAATCCTGGTGTTCAGATGAAGATGAAGACAAGAGTCTTGGTGTTCAAGTGAAGATGAAGGTCCTGGTATTCAGATGAAGATGAGAGTCCTGGTCTTCAGATGAAGATGAGGATCCTGGTCTTCAGATGAAGATGAACAGGAAGACGAGAGTCCTGGTGTTCAGGTGAAGATGAATACGAGAGTCCTGGTCTTCAGGTGAAGACGAAGGTCCTGGTGTTCAGATGAAGATGAAGACAAGAGTCTTGGTGTTCAAGTGAAGATGAAGGTCCTGGTCTTCAGATGAAGACGACGGTCCTGGTCTTCAGATGATGATGAGAGTCCTGGTCTTCAGATGAAGATGAAGAACCTGGTCTTCAGATGAACATGAACATGAAGACGAGAGTCTTGGTGTTCAGGAGAAGATGAAGGTCCTGGTATTCAGATGAAAATGAAGACGAGGGTCCTGGTGTTCAGATGAAGATGGAGACGAGAGTCCTGGTCTTCTGATGAAGACGAGGGTCTTGGTGTTCAGATGAAGAAGAGAGTCTTGGTGTTCAAGTGAAGATGAAGGTCCTGGTATTCAGATGAAGACGAGGGTTCTGGTCTTCAGATGAAGATGAGAGTCCTGGTCTTCAGATGAAGACGAGACTCCTGGTGTTCAGATGAAGATGAAGACAAGAGTCTTGGTGTTCAAGTGAAGATGAAGGTCCTGGTATTTAGATGAAGATGAGAGTCCTGGTCTTCAGATGAAGATGAGGATCCTGGTATTCAGATGAAGATGAACAGGAAGACGAGTGTCCTGGTGTTCAGATGAAGATGAAGATGAGAGTCCTGGTATTCAGATGAAGACGAGGGTCCTGGTCTTCAGATGAAGATGAAGATGAGAGTCCTGGTCTTCAGATGAAGATGAGAGTCCTGGTCTTCAGATGAAGATGAAGATCCTGGTCTTCAGATGAAGATGAACAGGAAGACGAGAGTCCTGGTGTTCAGATGAAAATGAAGACAAGAGTCTTGGTGTTCAAGTGAAGATGAAGGTCCTGGTATTCAGATGAAGACGATGGTCCTGGTCTTCAGATGAAGATGAGAGTCCTGGTCTTCAGATGAAGCTCCTGGTCTTCAGATGAAGATGAACATGAAGACGAGAGTCTTGGTGTTCAGGTGAAGATGAAGGTCCTGGTATTCAGATGAAGATGAAGACGAGTGTCCTGGTGTTCAGATGAAGATGAGAGTCCTGGTCTTCTGATGAAGACGAGGGTCTTGGTGTTCAGATGAAGATGAAGACAAGAGTCTTGGTGTTCAAGTGAAGATGAAGGTCCTGGTATTCAGATGAAGACGATGGTCCTGGTCCTCAGATGAAGATGAGAGTCCTGGTCTTCAGATGAGGCTCCTGGTCTTCAGATGAAGATGAACATGAAGACGAGAGTCTTGGTGTTCAGGTGAAGATGAAGGTCCTGGTATTCAGATGAAGATGAAGACGAGTGTCCTGGTGTTCAGATGAAGATGAGAGTCCTGGTCTTCTGATGAAGACGAGGGTCTTGGTGTTCAGATGAAGACAAGAGTCTTGGTGTTCAAGTGAAGATGAAGGTCCTGGTATTCAGATGAAGACGAGGATCCAGGTCTTCAGATGAAGATGAAGATGAAAGTCCTGGTATTCAGATGAAGATGAGAGTCCTGGTCTTCAGATGAAAATGAAGATCCTGGTCTTCAGATGAAGATGAACATGAAGACGAGAGTCCTGGTGTTCAGATGAAGATGAGAGTCCTGGTCTTCAGATGAAGATGAGAGTCCTGGTCTTCAGATGAAGATGAAGATCCTGGTCTTCAGATGAAGATGAACATGAAGACAACGGTCGTGGTGTTCAGATGAAGATGAAGACGAGAGTCCTGGTCTTCAGATGAAGACGAGAGTCCTGGTGATCAGATGAAGAAGAAAGTTGAAGACAAGAGTCTTGGTGTTCAAGTGAAGATGAAGGTCCTGGTCTTCAGATGAAGATGAAGATCCTGGTCTTCAAATGAAGATGAACATGAAGACGAGAGTCCTGGTGTTCAGATAAAGATGAAGATGAAGACAAGACTCTTGGTGTTCAAGTGAAGATGAAGGTCCTGGTATTCAGATGAAGATGAGAGTCCTGGTCTTCAGATGAAGACGAGGGTCCTGGTGTTCAGATGAAGACGAGAGTCCTGGTCTTCTGATGAAGACGAGAGTCTTGGTGTTCGGATGAAGATGAAGACAGGAGTCTTGGTGTTCAAGTGAAGATGAAGGTATTGGTATTCAGATGAAGACGAGGGTCCTGGTCTTCAGATGAAGATGAGAGTCCTGGTCTTCAGATGAAGATGAAGATGAAGATCCTGGTCTTCAGATGAAGATGAACATGAAGACGACGGTCCTGATGTTCAGATGAAGATGAAGACGAGAGTCCTGGTCTTCAGATGAAGAGGAGAATCCTGGTGTTCAGATGAAGATGAAGATGAAGACAAGAGTCTTGGTGTTCAAGTGAAGATGAAGGTCCTGGTATTCAGATGAAGATGAGAGTCCTGGTCTTCAGATGAAGATGAGGATCCTGGTCTTCAGATGAAGATGAACAGGAAGACGAGAGTCCTGGTCTTCAGGTGAAGATGAAGACGAGAGTCCTGGACTTCAGATGAATAGGAGGGTCCTGGTGTTCAGATGAAGATGAAGACAAGAGTCTTGGTGTTCAAGTGAAGATGAAGGTCCTGGTATTCAGATGAAGATGAGAGTCCTGGTCTTCAGATGAAGATCTTGGTCTTCAGATGAAGATGAACATGAAGACGAGAGTCTTGGTGTTCAGGTGAAGATGAAGGTCCTGGTATTCAGATGAAAATGAAGACGAGGGTCCTGGTGTTCAGATGAAGAAGAGAGTCTTGGTGTTCAAGTGAAGATGAAGGTCCTGGTATTCAGATGAAGACGAGGGTTCTGGTCTTCAGATGAAGATGAAGATGAGAGTCCTGGTCTTCAGATGAAGACGAGAGTCCTGGTCTTCAGATGAAGATGAAGACAAGAGTCCTGGTGTTCAAGTGAAGATGAAGGTCCTGCTATTCAGATGAAGATGAGAGTCCTGGTCTTCAGATGAAGATGAGGATCCTGGTCTTGAGATGAAGATGAATAGGAAGACGAGGGTCCTGGTGTTCAGATGAAGATGAAGATGAAGACAAGAGTCTTGGTGTTCAAGTGAAGATGAAGGTCCTGGTATTCAGATGAAGACGATGGTCCTAGTCTTCAGATGAAGATGAGAGTCCTGGTCTTCAGATGAAGATCCTGGTCTTCAGATGAACATGAAGACGAGAGTCTTGGTGTTCAGGTGAAGATGAAGGTCCTGGTATTCAGATGAAGACAAGTGTCCTGGTGTTCAGATGAAGATGAGAGTCCTGGTCTTCTGATGAAGACGAGGGTCTTGGTGTTCAGATGAAGATGAAGACAAGAGTCTTGGTGTTCAAGTGAAGATGAAGGTCCTGGTATTCAGATGAAGACGAGGGTCCTGGTCTTCAGATGAAGATGAAGACGAGGGTACTGGTGTTCAGATGAAGATGAAGACGAGAGTCCTGGTCTTCTGATGAACACGAGGGTCTTGGTGTTCGGATGAAGACAAGAGTCTTGGTGTTCAAGTGAAGATGAAGGTATTGGTATTCAGATGAAGACAAGGGTCCTGGTCTTCAGATGAAGATGAGAGTCCTGGTCTTCAGATGAAGATGAAGATGAGAGTCCTGGTCTTCAGAGGAAGATGAGAGTCTTGGTCTTCAGATGAAGATGAAGATTTTGTTCTTCAGATAAAGATGAACATGAAGACGACGGTCCTGGTGTGCAGATGAAGATGAAGACGAGAGTCCTGGTCTTCAGATGAAGACGAGAGTCCTGGTTTTCAGATGAAGACGAGAGTCCTGGTGTTCAGATGAAGATGAAGATGAAGACAAGAGTCTTGGTGTTCAAGTGAAGATGAAGGTCCTGGTATTCAGATGAAGATGAGAGTCCTGGTATTCAGATGAAGATGAGGATCCTGGTCTTCAGATGAAGATGAACAGGAAGACGAGAGTCCTGGTGTTCAGGTGAAGATGAAGACGAGAGTCCTGGTCTTCAGATGAAGACGAGGGTCCTGGTGTTCAGATGAAGATGAAGACAAGAGTCTTGGTGTTCAAGTGAAGATGAAGATGAAGACAAGAGTCTTGGTGTTCAAGTGAAGATGAAGGTCCTGGTATTCAGATGAAGATGAGAGTCCTGGTGTTCAGATGAAGATGAAGACGAGGGTCCTGGTCTTCAGATGAAGATGAAGATCCTGGTCTTCAGATGAAGATGAACATGAAGACGAGAGTCCTGGTGTTCAGATAAAGATGAAGATGAAGACAAGAGTCTTGGTGTTCAAGTGAAGATGAAGGTCCTGGTATTCATATGAAGATGAGAGTCCTGGTGTTCAGAAGAAGACGAGGGTCCTGGTGTTCAGATGAAGATGAAGGTCCTGGTATTCAGATGAAGACGACGGTCCTGGTATTCATATGAAGATGAGAGTCCTGGTCTTCAGATAAAGATGAAGATCCTGGTCTTCAGATGAAGATGAACATGAAGACGAGAGTCTTGGTGTTCTGGTGAAGATGAAGGTCCTGGTATTCAGATGAAAATGAAGACGAGGGTCCTGGTGTTCAGATGAAGATGAAGACAAGAGTCCTGGTCTTCTGATGAAGACGAGGGTCTTGGTGTTCAGATGAAGATGAAGACAAGAGTCTTGGTGTTCAAGTGAAGATGAAGGTATTGGTATTCAGATGAAGACGAGACTCCTGGTGTTCAGATGAAGATGAAGACAAGAGTCTTGGTGTTCAAGTGAAGATGAAGGTCCTGGTATTCAGATGAAGATGAGAGTCCTGGTCTTCAGATGAAGACGAGGGTCCTGGTGTTCAGATGAAGACGAGAGTCCTAGTCTTCTGATGAAGACGAGGGTCTTGGTGTTCGGATGAAGATGAAGACAAGAGTCTTGGTGTTCAAGTGAAGATGATGGTATTGGTATTCAGATGAAGACGAGGGTCCTGGTCTTCAGATGAAGATGAGAGTCCTGGTCTTCAGATGAAGATGAAGATGAAGATCCTGGTCTTCAGATGAAGATGAACATGAAGACGACGGTCCTGGTGTTCAGATGAAGATGAAGACGAGAGTCCTGGTCTTCTGATGAAGACGAGAATCCTGGTGTTCAGATGAAGATGAAGATGAAGACAAGAGTCTTGGTGTTCAAGTGAAGATGAAGGTCCTGGTATTCAGATGAAGATGAGAGTCCTGGTCTTCAGATGAAGATGAGGATCCTGGTCTTCAGATGAAGATGAACAGGAAGACGAGAGTCCTGGTGTTCAGGTGAAGATGAAGACGAGAGTCCTGGTCTTCAGATGAAGACGAGGGTCCTGGTGTTCAGATGAAGATGAAGACAAGAGTCTTGGTGTTCAATTGAAGATGAAGGTCCTGGTATTCAGATTAAGACAACGGTCCTGGTCTTCAGATGAAGATGAGAGTCCTGGTCTTCAGATGAAGATGAAGATCCTGGTTTTCAGATGAAGATGAACATGAAGACGAGAGTCTTGGTGTTCAGGTGAAGATGAAGGTCCTGGTATTCAGATGAAAATGAAGACGAGGGTCCTGGTGTTCAGATGAAGAAGAGAGTCTTGGTGTTCAAGTGAAGATGAAGGTCCTGGTATTCAGATGAAGACGAGGGTTCTGGTCTTCAGATGAAGATGAGAGTCCTGGTCTTCAGATGAAGACGAGACTCCTGGTGTTCACATGAAGAGGAAGACAAGAGTCTTGGTGTTCAAGTGAAGATGAAGGTCCTGGTATTCAGATGAAGATGAGAGTCCTGGTGTTCAGATGAAGATGAAGACGAGGGTCCTGGTCTTCAGATGAAGATGAAGATCCTGGTCTTCAGATGAAGATGAACATGAAGACGAGAGTCCTAGTGTTCAGATAAAGATGAAGATGAAGACAAGAGTCTTGGTGTTCAAGTGAAGATGAAGGTCCTGGTATTCATATGAAGATGAGAGTCCTGGTGTTCAGATGAAGACGAGGGTCCTGGTGTTCAGATGAAGATGAAGGTCCTGTTATTCAGATGAAGACGACGGTCCTGGTCTTCACATGAAGATGAGAGTCCTGGTCTTCAGATAAAGATGAAGATCCTGGTCTTCAGATGAAGATGAACATGAAGACGAGAGTCTTGGTGTTCTGGTGAAGATGAAGGTCCTGGTATTCAGATGAAAATGAAGACGAGGGTCCTGGTGTTCAGATGAAGATGAAGACGAGAGTCCTGGTCTTCTGATGAAGACGAGGGTCTTGGTGTTCAGATGAAGATGAAGACAAGAGTCTTGGTGTTCAAGTGAAGATGAAGGTATTGGTATTCAGATGAAGACGAGACTCCTGGTGTTCAGATGAAGATGAAGACAAGAGTCTTGGTGTTCAAGTGAAGATGAAGGTCCTGGTATTCAGATGAAGATGAGGATCCTGGTATTCAGATGAAGATGAACAGGAAGACGAGTGTCCTGGTGTTCAGATGAAGATGAGAGTCCTGGTCTTCTGATGAAGACGAGGGTCTTGGTGTTCAGATGAAGATGAAGACAAGAGTCTTGGTGTTCAAGTGAAGATGAAGGTCCTGGTATTCAGATGAAGACGAGGGTCCTGGTCTTCAGATGAAGATGAAGATGAGAGTCCTGGTCTTCAGATGAAGATGAGAGTCCTGGTCTTCAGATGAAGATGAAGATCCTGGTCTTCAGATGAAGATGAACATGAAGACGAGAGTCCTGCTGTTCAGATAAAGATGAAGATGAAGACAAGAGTCTTGGTGTTCAAGTGAAGATGAAGATGAAGACAAGTCTTGGTCTTCAGATGAAGATGAAGATCCTGGTCTTCAGATGAAGATGAACATGAAGACGAGAGTCCTGGTGTTCAGATAAAGATGAAGATGAAGACAAGAGTCTTGGTGTTCAAGTGAAGATGAAGGTCCTGGTATTCATATGAAGATGAGAGTACTGGTCTTCAGATGAAGACCAGGGTCCTTGTGTTCAGATGAAGATGAGAGTCCTGGTCTTCTGATGAAGACGAGGGTCTTGGTGTTCGGATGAAGATGAAGACAACAGTCTTGGTGTTCAAGTGAAGATGAAGGTCCTGGTATTCAGATGAAGATGAGAGTCCTGGTGTTCAGATGAAGATGAAGACGAGGGTCCTGGTCTTCAGATGAAGATGAAGATCCTGGTCTTCAGATGAAGATGAACATGAAGACGAGAGTCCTAGTGTTCAGATAAAGATGAAGATGAAGACAAGAGTCTTGGTGTTCAAGTGAAGATGAAGGTCCTGGTATTCATATGAAGATGAGAGTCCTGGTGTTCAGATGAAGACGAGGGTCCTGGTGTTCAGATGAAGATGAAGGTCCTGTTATTCAGATGAAGACGACGGTCCTGGTCTTCACATGAAGATGAGAGTCCTGGTCTTCAGATAAAGATGAAGATCCTGGTCTTCAGATGAAGATGAACATGAAGACGAGAGTCTTGGTGTTCTGGTGAAGATGAAGGTCCTGGTATTCAGATGAAAATGAAGACGAGGGTCCTGGTGTTCAGATGAAGATGAAGACGAGAGTCCTGGTCTTCTGATGAAGACGAGGGTCTTGGTGCTCAGATGAAGATGAAGACAAGAGTCTTGGTGTTCAAGTGAAGATGAAGGTATTGGTATTCAGATGAAGACGAGACTCCTGGTGTTCAGATGAAGATGAAGACAAGAGTCTTGGTGTTCAAGTGAAGATGAAGGTCCTGGTATTCAGATGAAGATGAGGATCCTGGTATTCAGATGAAGATGAACAGGAAGACGAGTGTCCTGGTGTTCAGATGAAGATGAGAGTCCTGGTCTTCTGATGAAGACGAGGGTCTTGGTGTTCAGATGAAGATGAAGACAAGAGTCTTGGTGTTCAAGTGAAGATGAAGGTCCTGGTATTCAGATGAAGACGAGGGTCCTGGTCTTCAGATGAAGATGAAGATGAGAGTCCTGGTCTTCAGATGAAGATGAGAGTCCTGGTCTTCAGATGAAGATGAAGATCCTGGTCTTCAGATGAAGATGAACATGAAGACGAGAGTCCTGCTGTTCAGATAAAGATGAAGATGAAGACAAGAGTCTTGGTGTTCAAGTGAAGATGAAGATGAAGACAAGTCTTGGTCTTCAGATGAAGATGAAGATCCTGGTCTTCAGATGAAGATGAACATGAAGACGAGAGTCCTGGTGTTCAGATAAAGATGAAGATGAAGACAAGAGTCTTGGTGTTCAAGTGAAGATGAAGGTCCTGGTATTCATATGAAGATGAGAGTACTGGTCTTCAGATGAAGACCAGGGTCCTTGTGTTCAGATGAAGATGAGAGTCCTGGTCTTCTGATGAAGACGAGGGTCTTGGTGTTCGGATGAAGATGAAGACAACAGTCTTGGTGTTCAAGTGAAGATGAAGGTATTGGTATTCAGATGAAGACGAGGGTCCTGGTCTTCAGATGAAGATGAGAGTCCTGGTCGTCAGACGAAGATGAAGATCCTGGTCTTCAGATGAAGATGAACATGAAGACGAGGGTCTTGGTGTTCGGATGAAGATGAAGACAAGAGTCTTGGTGTTCAAGTGAAGATGAAGGTATTGATATTCAGATGAAGACGAGGGTTCTGGTCTTCAGATGAAGATGAGAGTCCTGGTCTTCAGATGAAGACGAGACTCCTGGTGTTCAGATGAAGATGAAGATGAAGACAAGAGTCTTGGTGTTCAAGTGAAGATGAAGGTCCTGGTATTCAGATGAAGATGAGAGTCCTGGTCTTCAGATGAAGATGAGGATCCTGGTCTTCAGATGAAGATGAACAGGAAGACGAGAGTCCTGGTGTTCAGGTGAAGATGAAGACGAGAGTCCTGGTCTTCTGAAGAAGACGAGGGTCTTGGTGTTCAGATGAAGATGAAGACAAGAGTCTTGGTGTTCAAGTGAAGATGAAGGTCCTGGTATTCAGATGAAGACGAGGGTCCTGGTCTTCAGATGAAGATGAAGATGAGAGTCCTGGTCTTCAGATGAAGATGAGAGTCCTGGTCTTCAGATGAAGATGAAGATCCTGGTCTTCAGATGAAGATGAACATGAAGACGAGAGTCCTGCTGTTCAGATAAAGATGAAGATGAAGACAAGAGTCTTGGTGTTCAAGTGAAGATGAAGATGAAGACAAGAGTCTTGGTCTTCAGATGAAGATGAAGATCCTGGTCTTCAGATGAAGATGAACATGAAGACGAGAGTCCTGGTGTTCAGATAAAGATGAAGATGAAGACAAGAGTCTTGGTGTTCAAGTGAAGATGAAGGTCCTGGTATTCATATGAAGATGAGAGTCCTGGTCTTCAGATGAAGACGAGGGTCCTGGTGTTCAGATGAAGACGAGAGTCCTGGTCTTCTGATGAAGACGAGGGTCTTGGTCGTCAGACGAAGATGAAGATCCTGGTCTTCAGATGAAGATGAACATGAAGACGAGGGTCTTGGTGTTCGGATGAAGATGAAGACAAGAGTCTTGGTGTTCAAGTGAAGATGAAGGTATTGATATTCAGATGAAAACGAGGGTCCTGGTCTTCAGATGAAGATGAAGATGAGAGTCCTGGTCTTCAGATGAAGATGAAGATGAGAGTCCTGGTCTTCAGATGAAGATGAAGACAAGAGTCTTGGTGTTCAAGTGAAGATGAAGGTCCTGGTATTCAGATGAAGATGACGGTCCTGGTCTTCACATGAAGATGAGAGTCCTGGTCTTCAGATAAAGATGAAGATCCTGGTCTTCAGATGAAGATGAACATGAAGACGAGAGTGTTGGTGTTCAGGTGAAGATGAAGGTCCTGGTATTCAGATGAAAATGAAGACGAGGGTCCTGGTGTTCAAATGAAGATGAAGACGAGAGTCCTGGTCTTCTGATGAAGACGAGGGTCTTGGTGTTCAGATGAAGATGAAGACAAGAGTCTTGGGGTTCAAGTGAAGATGAAGGTCCTGATATTCAGATGAAGACGAGGGTCCTGGTCTTCAGATGAAGATGAAGATGAGAGTCCTGGTCTTCAGATGAAGACGAGAGTCCTGGTGTTCAGATGAAGATGAAGACAAGAGTCCTGGTGTTCAAGTGAAGATGAAGGTCCTGCTATTCAGATGAAGATGAGAGTCCTGGTCTTCAGAACAAGATGAGGATCCTGGTCTTCAGATGAAGATGAACAGGAAGACGAGGGTCCTGGTGTTCAGATGAAGATGAAGACAAGAGTCTTGGTGTTCAAGTGAAGATGAAGGTCCTGGTATTCAGATGAAGACGATGGTCCTGGTCTTCAGATGAAGATGAGAGTCCTGGTCTTCAGATGAAGATCCTGGTCTTCAGATGAACATGAAGACGAGAGTCTTGGTGTTCAGGTGAAGATGAAGGTCCTGGTATTCAGATGAAGACAAGTGTTCTGGTGTTCAGATGAAGATGAGAGTCCTGGTCTTCTGATGAAGACGAGGGTCTTGGTGTTCAGATGAAGATGAAGACAAGAGTCTTGGTGTTCAAGTGAAGATGAAGGTCCTGGTATTCAGATGAAGATGAGAGTCCTGGTCTTCAGATGAAGATGAGGATCCTGGTCTTCAGATGAAGATGAACAGGAAGACGAGAGTCCTGGTGTTCAGGTGACGTCGGCATCACTACTTAATAAAGTCTATATCCATGTAAATATCATCTACAGACAGTAAAAAGAAATGTGCGGGCCGAAATAAAAAACACGTATTTTTCAAGTACGGTGAGAGGATTCGAAACCACGTAATCCAGCGATAAAATTACTAGATCACCGTTTTACTCATTGTGCTACCGATCAGCTCGACAAGTGTTCTGCTTCATCCATATAGATCACTGTCATCCTGCCAGGTGTTTAACACCTGGTGATCGTTCAGGAAACACGTCCATGTCAACTGGGGATAGTCACAACTTAACACAGGCTTCCTGGTTAAGAACGAGTCAGAAAACTATTTATTGTCTCACCAAGAAAACCCACAACACGAAAGCACGTCCACTGCTGTGTTGTGTGTTAGTTTGTGTGTTCAGTGGAACAGATCCAGAGCAGAACTTCAGGTTTAACTCGGGTTTGTTCTCAGAAACACTCCGACCCTCAGCAGCCTCCCATCAGAACAACACGCAGCACATTAGCTTTATTTGCTAAAATGCATCGGAACAAACTGAGACCGCGTTGTCAAAACTAGTCACTCAGAAAACAATGAAAACTCGTTCAGTCATCCACGTCCTAGCCGTCATTCAGAGCATATTAACCGCCGACAATATATATATATATATTTATATATATATATATATATATATATATATATATGTATATATGTATATATGTATATATGTATATATATATATGTATATATATATATATATATATATTTTTTTTTTTTTTTTTTTTTTTTTTTAAATTTATTTATTTATTTTTTTTTTTTTTAATAAAAACGAAGTAAAGGGATTCGATCTGGTCAAAACAAACAATGGTTTATTCGCCCTATCAGGGAGCCATGAGCACCTATTGCATGTATTGAAGTGACTACAGTCACATTTGAACGTTACAGCTACAGATATTCCTGTTGGACTCTGAAGATATTGTGCTGCCATATTTGTATATTTAGCCTACATGTACTCTAAGGTGGATTAGGAACGTCATTAAATCAAATACTGTCAAACACCACAATTCACTCTAGTTTTCCTCTGCGACATCATTAAAAGTATCTTCTGCCATTTCTAAACCAGCCAGGGTGTTTGGGAAGACACAAATCACACAAATATATTGTTTGTTTTGACCAGGTCGGATCCCGTTACTAAAATATTGTCAGTGGTTAACGTGCTTTGAAATGATACCCCCTGGCTCTTCTAAAAAAAAACAAAAAAAAAAAACAACTGGCTTAAACGTTTAATATATCACTTAGTCATTTATGTTAGAAAATGTTATAAAAAATAAAATCTCACAGGTGTAAATGTCTCACTCTCCTAACCTACACGCCCCACTGGAGAACCCCCTCCTCCTTCTACTTTTCTCTCTCTCCCTCTCTATATGTCTCCCTTAAGCCCTCTCCCCCTCTCACACACTCACCCCCCACACTCTCACTCACACTCTATGTACCCCCCATGTTTATTGTGCTTGTATGTTTTATAATGTGTTTGTTGATAGTTTTTCAGGCAATGATGTGCTATTATATAATGTATATATAGATCCTGACCTGCTGTATACATCTCTCTCCAACACTCACAGCTCACAGACAGCAACAGACAGCTCACAAGGACACACACAGATGTTTTATTACATTACTACATACTCAGTGACAGAACATCTTCTCTATGTTCAAGTTTAATATCGTAGCCTGGAATGTTCATGGCATACGCTCACAAACAAAAAGAGTTAAAATCATGGACTATGTCTCTAAATTAAAAGCAGATATTTTGCTCCTCCAAGAAACGCATTTACTACAGTCGGAAGAAAAATGTTTATCAGACTCGAATTATAGTATTACCTTTTCATCTTGTTATAACAGCAGACAAAGAGGGGTCTCCATTCTAGTCCATAAGAGAGTACCATTCACTTTAAACAGTACAGTAACGGACTCAGAGGGCAGATATATTATTATCCAGGCAACAATCTGTAATAAATTATATTCTATTGTAAACCTCTATGCTCCGAATAATGACGATCCAGCCTTCTTTCACACGGTTTTCTCTCACTTAGCAGACTTATCTGCTAACTCAATAACTATTATCGGTGGTGACTTCAACATAGTTTTAAACCCTTCAGTAGATCGATCTAATAGTCCAATACATGTAAAACAATCACAATCTTTTTTAATTAATTTTTCGAATCGTTGTTTACTCCTTTATATATATATATATATATATATATATATATATATATATATATATATATATATATATATATATATATATATATATTCTCTTATTATTATTTTTATTTTTGTTTATTTGATTGCCTGTCGGTGCTTTGGTTTTCTTCCCCTTGCCTTGTATTAATCACATTTTTAACAGGGAAGGAAAGGAAATGACTGTTTCTTCACGATGTGTATATGCCTGGCACCTCTGCAGTCTTGAATTACTTATATTTAATGCATTCATAGGTGTGGGATCTGAACCTTGGGGCTAAAGGGAGGGCTGGGATGGGGTGGGGTAGGGTAAGATGGGGTGGGGTAGGGTAAGATGGGGTGGGGTAGGGTAAGGTGAGGGGATGGGGTGGGTGGAGTGGGAGAAGAGGGATAACTTCAAATATTGTAATTGAAATGCTGCGGCAACAATTCTGTATTCTATATTCTCTTACCTGCAATGTACGCCGCAAACAAAATGCATTACAATGAAGTTAATGTAAAATTCAATAAAAACTGTTAAATGAGAAACAATCACAATCAGTTAAAGTCATACATGATTATATGAAAGATTTCGGACTAGACGACGTCTGGAGACTCAAAAACCCTACAAAGAGGGACTATACGTTTTTCTCTCCGGTGCACAAAACATTTTCAAGAATTGACTTTTTCCTCTTAAATAACTCTGTCGCACATAAAGTTACCACTACAATCCACCCAATCATTATCAGCGACCACGCACCAATATCTCTCTGCCTGCAAACAGATTCCATCCCTAAACCTCCTCAGACTTGGCGCCTCAGCATCTCTCTACTCAAAGACCCAGAATTTGATCGAGTAATAAGGAGTGAGTGGGCAGACTTTCTAAAAAACAATGACTCTAATGACTTATCTCCATCTTTGCTTTGGGAAACTGGAAAGGCCGTAATCAGAGGTAAAATAATATCGTACTCCTCATACAAGAAAAAAAAAGATCTACAAACAGAGAAAGAAATTGAAGAAAAAATTAAACAACTTACAGAGAATTATGCAATAAACCCAAGTGATCAATTATGGTCCGAACTACAAAATGCAAAACTAAACCTCGATAATATCCTATCCAAGAAAACAGAGTTTTCATTACAACTAAGATATAATGATTTCGAACACAATAATAAATCAGGAAAATTTCTGGCGAACCAACTCCAGCGCAATAAAGAAAAATCCTTCATAACAGCAATTCAGGATCCCTCAGGAAAATATACTCAGTCACCTCAGGAAATTAACCAGACCTTCTATAATTATCTCATTTATCAGGTAGAGATTCATCCTGAAACCTGCAGGAAGATGTTAAATTTATGAGAAAAATATCAGAATTATAATATTTATCAGGTTGAGATTCACCCTGAGAGATTTGAAAACTGCAGAAAGATGCTAAATTTAGAGGAAAAACATAAGAATTTTAACATTTATTGGGCAGATATTCACCCTGAGAGATTTGAAACCTGCAGAAAGATGCTAAATTTATAAGAAAAATATCAGAATTATAACATTTATCAGGCAGAGATTCATCCCGAGAGCCCTGAAACCTGCAGGAAGATGCTAAATTTAAAGGAAAAACATCAGATTTATAACATTTATGGGGCAGAAATTCATCCCGAGAGCCCTGAAACCTGAAGAAAGACATAAATTTAGAGGAAAAACTGAGAAATTACAACAAAAGCTGGAGGAAGACATCAAGTTTAGAGGACAAACATCAGAATTATAACATTTATCAGGTAGAGATTCATCCCGGGAGCCCTGAATCCTGCAGAAAGACGTTAAATTTATAAGAAAAATATCAGAATTATAACATTTATCGGGCAGAGATTCATCCTGAGAGTCCTGAAACCTGCAAAAAGATGTTAAATTTAGAGGAAAAACTGAGAAATTACACCAAAACCTGCAGAAAGACGTTAAATTTAGAGGAAAAACTGAGAAATTACACCAAAACCTGCAGGAAGACATCAAGTTTAGAGGAAAAACTTCAGAATTATAACATTTATCAGGCAGAGATTCATCCTGAGTGGCCCGAAAGCTGCAGAAAGATGATAAATTTAGAGGAAAAACTGAGAAATTAAACCGAAACCTGCAGGAAGATGCTAAATTTAGAGGAAAACATCAAAATTATAATATTTATCAGGTAGAGATTCATTCCGAGAGACCTGAAACCTGCAGAAATACGCTAAATTTAGAGAGAAAACATCAAAATTAGACCAAAACCTGCATGTTAAATGTTAAATTTATAAGAAAAATGTCAGAATTATAACATTTATCAGGTAGAGATTCACCCTGAGAGCCCTGCAGAAAGATGCTAAATTTAGAGGAAAAACATCAGAATTATAACATTTATCGGGCAGAAATTCACCCCGAGAGCCCTGAAACCTGCAGGAAGATGCTAAATTTAGAGGAAAAGATCAAAATTATAATATTTATCGGGCAGAAATTCATCCCGAGAGCCCTGAAACCTGCAGGAAGATGCTAAATATAGAGGAAAAATTGAGAAATTACACAAAAACCTGCAGGAAGACATCAAGTTTAGAGGAAAAACATCAAAATAACGTTTATCAGGCAGAGATTCATCCTGAGAGCCCTGAAACCTGCAGGAAGATGCTAAATTTAGAGGAAAAACATCAAAATAACAACTTTTATCAGGTAGAGATTCACCCTGAGAGCCCTGAAACCTGCAGAAAGATGCTAAATTTAGAGGAAAAACATCAGAATTATAACATTTATCGGGCAGAAATTCATCCCGAGAGCCCTGAAACCTGCAGGAAGATGCTAAATATAGAGGAAAAATTGAGAAATTACACAAAAACCTGCAGGAAGACATCAAGTTTAGAGGAAAAACATCAAAATAACAACGTTTATCAGGTACAGATTCATCCTGAGAGCCCTGAAACCTGCAGGAAGATGCATAATTTAGAGGAAAAACATCAGAATTATAATATTTATCAGGCAGAGATTCACCCTGAGAGCCCTGAAACCTGCAGAAAGATGATAAATTTAGAGGAAAAACTGAGAAATTAAACCGAAACCTGCAGGAAGATCCTAAATTTAGAGGAAAAATTGAGAAATTAAACCAAAACCTGCAGAAAGATGCTAAATTTAGAGGAAAAACATCAGAATTATAACATTTATCGGGCAGAAATTCATCCCGAGAGCCCTGAAACCTGCAGGAAGATGCTAAATATAGAGGAAAAATTGAGAAATTACACAAAAACCTGCAGGAAGACATCAAGTTTAGAGGAAAAACATCAGAATTATAACATTTATCAGGCAGAGATTCATCCTGAGAGCCCTGAAACCTGCAGAAAGACGTTAAATTTAGAGGAAAAACTGAGAAATTACACCAAAACCTGCAGAAAGATGCTAAATTTAGAGGAAAAATATCAGAATTATAATATTTATCAGGTAGACATTCATTCCGAGAGACCCGAAACCTGCAGAAAGACGCTAAATTTAGAGAGAAAACATCAAAATTAGACCAAAACCTGCAGGAAGATGTTGAATTTATAAGAAAAATGTCAGAATTATAACATTTATCAGGTAGAGATTCACTCTGAGAGCCATGCAGGAAGATGCTAAATTTAGAGGAAAAACATCAGAATTATAACATTTATCGGGCAGAAATTCATCCCGAGAGCCCTGAAACCTGCAGGAAGATGCTAAATATAGAGGAAAAATTGAGAAATTATACAAAAACCTGCAGGAAGACATCAAGTTTAGAGGAAAAACATCAAAATAACAACGTTTATCAGGCAGAGATTCATCCTGAGAGCCCTGAAACCTGCAGAAAGATGCTAAATTTATAAGAAAAATATCAGAATTATAACATTTATTAGGTAGAGATTCACCCTGAGAGCCCTGAAGCCTGCAGAAAGATGATAAATTTAGAGGAAAAACATCAGAATTATGTCATTTATCAGGTAGAGATTTATCCCGAGAGCCCTGAAACCTGCAGAAAGACGTTAAATTTAGAGGAAAACATCAGAATTATAACATTTATCAGGTAGAGATTCATCCTGAAACCTGCAGGAAGAGGCTAAATTTACAGGAAAAACATCAAAATAACAACTTTTATCAGGTAGAGATTCATCCCGAGAGCCCTGAAAACTGCAGGAAGATGCTAAATTTAGAGGAAAAATTGAGAAATTACACCAAAACCTGCAGGAAGACATCAAATTTAGAGGAAAACATCAGAATTATAACATTTATCTGGTAGAGATTCACCCTGAGAGCCCTAAAACCTGCAGGAAGATGCTAAATTTGGAGGAAAAATTGAGAAATTACACCAAAACCTGCAGGAAGATGCAAAATTTAGAGGAAAAACATCAAAATAACAACCTTTATCAGGTAGAGATTCATCCTGAGAGCCCCGAAACCTGCAGGAAGACGTTAAATTTAGAGGAAAAACTGAGAAATTACACCAAAACCTGCAGGAAGATTCTAAATTTAGAGGAAAAACATCAGAATTATAACATTTCTCAGGCAGAGATTCATCCCGAGAGCCCTGAAACCTGCAGAAAGACGTTAAATTTAGAGGAAAAACTGAGAAATTACACCAAAACCTGCAGAAAGATGCTAAATTTAGAGGAAAAACATCAGAATTATAACATTTATCGGGCAGAGATTAATCCTGAGAGCCCTGAAACCTGCAGAAAGACGTTAAATTTAGAGGAAAAACTGAGAAATTACACCAAAACCTGCAGGAAGATGCTAAATTTAGAGGAAAACATCAAAATTATAATATTTATCAGGAAGACATTCATTCCGAGAGCCCTGAAACCTGCAGAAAGACGCTAAATTTAGAGAAAAAACATCAAAATTAGACCAAAACCTGCAGGAAGATGTTGAATTTATAAGAAAAATGTCAGAATTATAACATTTATCAGGTAGAGATTCACTCTGAGAGCCATGCAGGAAGATGCTAAATTTAGAGGAAAAACATCAGAATTATAACATTTATCGGGCAGAAATTCATCCCGAGAGCCCTGAAACCTGCAGGAAGATGCTAAATATAGAGGAAAAATTGAGAAATTATACAAAAACCTGCAGGAAGACATCAAGTTTAGAGGAAAAACATCAAAATAACAACGTTTATCAGGCAGAGATTAATCCTGAGAGCCCTGAAACCTGCAGAAAGATGCTAAATTTATAAGAAAAATATCAGAATTATAACATTTATTAGGTAGAGATTCACCCTGAGAGCCCTGAAGCCTGCAGAAAGATGATAAATTTAGAGGAAAAACATCAGAATTATAACATTTATCGGGCAGAGATTAATCCTGAGAGCCCTGAAACCTGCAGAAAGATGCTAAATTTATAAGAAAAATATCAGAATTATAACATTTATTAGGTAGAGATTCATCCTGAGAGCCCTGAAACCTGCAGAAAGATGCTAAATTTATAAGAAAAATATCAGAATTATAACATTTATTAGGTAGAGATTCATCCTGAGAGCCCTGAAGCCTGCAGGAAGATGCTAAATTTAGAGGAAAAACATCAGAATTATAACATTTATCGGGCAAAATTCACCCTAACTAAACTAAACTAAAACTAAAAAGGGACTGTGGAACCCTCACTAGGGGTCTACGTAGGCGAGCTTGATGTTGTACGTGACTTGATGTCCGTTGTCCCACGCGTACAAAACTCCCTCTTTGGGATTATAGTCAATCACCCTGAAATTCACCCTGAGAGCCCTGAAACCTGCAGAAAGATGTGAAATTTAGAGGAAAACATTAGAATTATAGCATTTATCAGGTAGAGATTCATCCTGAGAGCCCTGAAATCTGAAGGAAGATGCTAAATTTAGAGGAAAAACATCAAAACAACATTTATCAGGTAGAGATTCATCCTGAAACTTGCAGAAAGATGCTAAATTTATGAAATATCAGAATTACAACATTTATCAGGTAGAGATTCATCCTGAGCGCCCTGAAACCTGCAGAAAGACGTTAAATTTATAAGAAAAAAATCAGAATTATAACATTCATCAGGTAAAGATTCATCCCGAGAGCCCTGAAACCTGCAGAAAGAAGTTAAATTTAGAGGAAAATATGAGAAATTAAACCAAAACCTGCAGGAAGACATCAAGTTTAGAGGAAAAACATTAGAATTATAACATTTATCTGGCAGAGATTCATCCCGAGAGCCCTGAAAACTGCAGGAAGATGCTAAATTTAGAGGAAAAACATCAGAATTATGTCATTTATCAGGTAGAGATTTATCCCGAGAGCCCTGAAACCTGCAGAAAGATGTTAAATTTAGAGGAAAACATCAGAATTATAACATTTATCAGGTAGAGATTCATCCTGAAACCTGCAGGAAGAGGCTAAATTTACAGGAAAAACATCAAAATAACAACTTTTATCAGGTAGAGATTCATCCCGAGAGCCCTGAAACCTGCAGGAAGATGCTAAATTTAGAGGAAAAATTGAGAAATTACACCAAAACCTGCAGGAAGACATCAAATTTAGAGGAAAACATCAGAATTATAACATTTATCTGGTAGAGATTCACCCTGAGAGCCCTAAAACCTGCAGGAAGATGCTAAATTTGGAGGAAAAATTGAGAAATTACACCAAAACCTGCAGGAAGATGCAAAATTTAGAGGAAAAACATCAAAATAACAACTTTTATCAGGTAGAGATTCATCCTGAGAGCCCCGAAACCTGCAGGAAGATGCTAAATTTAGAGGAAAAACATCAAAATAACAACTTTGATCAGGTAGAGATTCATCCTGAGAGCCCTGAAACCTGCAGGAAGACGCTAAATTTAGAGGAAAAACATGAAAATAACAACTTTTATCAGGTAAAGATTCATCCTGAAACCTGCAGAAAGATGATAAATTCAGAGGAAAAACTGAGAAATCACACCAAAACCTGCAGGAAGATGCTAAATTTACAGGAAAAACATTAAAATAACAACCTTTATCAGGTAGAGATTCATCCTGGGAGCCCTGAAAGCTGCAGAAAGATGCTAAATTTAGAGGAAAAATTGAGAAATTACACCAAAACCTGCAGGAAGAAATCAAGTTTACAGGAAAAACATCAGAATTATGACATTTATCAGGTAGAGATTCATCCTGAAACCTGCAGGAAGATGCTACATTTAGAGGAAAAACTGACAAATTACACCAAAACCTGCAGGAAGACATTAAATTTATCTGAAAAATATCAGAATTATAACATTTTTTAGGCAGAGATTCATCCCGAGAGCCCTAAAATATGCAGGAAGATGCTAAATTTAGAAGAAAACATCAAAATTATAATATTTATCAGGTAGAGATTCTTTCCGAGAGACCTGAAACCTGCAGAAAGACGTTAAATTTGTCAGAAAAATATCAAAATTATAACATTTATCAGGTAGAGATTCATCCTGAGAGCCCTGAAACCTGCAGAAAGACGTTAAATTTAGAGGAAAAACATCAAAATAGCATTTATCAGGTAGAGATTCATCCTGAGAGCCCTGAAACCTGCAAAAAGAAGTTAAATTTAGAGGA
The DNA here is from genome assembly GCF_022539595.1 of Amphiprion ocellaris. NCBI lineage: Eukaryota > Metazoa > Chordata > Actinopteri > Pomacentridae > Amphiprion > Amphiprion ocellaris. The sequence continues at coordinate 19,772,401 of NC_072783.1, read as the reverse complement.
AAATATGAGAAATTAAACCAAAACCTGCAGGAAGACATCAAGTTTAGAGGAAAAACATCAGAATTGTAACATTCATCAGGTAGAGATTCACACTGAGAGCCCTGAAACCTGCAGGAAGAAGTCATATTTATGAGAAAATCATTAAAATTACAATATTTATGAGGTTAATTCACCATCCAGGCCCTGTCCTACCCAGGTAAAACTGCCCCCTAAACTACCCTTACGAAGGAAAACTACCCCCAAACCTCCCCTCTTCTGGTAAAAGTATCCTCAAACTTGCTCTCCCTGGGTAAGACTGCCCCCCAATCTACCCTTACCAAGGACAACTGCCTAAAACCTGCACTCCTATTGGCCTGTGAGATGAAGATGAAGACGAGGGTCCTGGTGTTCAGATGAAGATGAAGTTGAGGGTCCTGGTATTCAGATGAAAATGAGGGTGCTGGTGTTCAGATGAAGATGAGGTCCTGGTATTCAGATAAAGATGAGGATGAAGATGAGGGTCCTGGTATTCAGTTGAAGATGAAGTTGAGGGTCCTGGTATTCAGACGAAGATGAAGATGAGGGTCCTGGTGTTCAGATAAAGATGAAGATGAGGGTCCTGGTGTTCAGATGAAGATGAGGGTCCTGGTGTTCAGATGAAGATGAAGATGAGGGTCCTGGTATTCAGATGAAGTTGAGGGTCCTGCTAATAAGATGAAGATGAAGACGAGGGTCCTGGTCTTCAGATGAAAATGAGAGTCCTGGTCTTCAGATGAAGATGAAGACAAGAGTCTTGGTGTTCAAGTGAAGATGAAGGTCCTGGTATTCAGATGAAGATGAGAGTCCTGGTCTTCAGATGAAGATGAGGATCCTGGTCTTCAGATGAAGATGAACAGGAAGACGAGAGTCCAGGTGTTCAGGTGAAGATGAAGACGAGAGTCCTGGTCTTCAGATGAAGATGAACATGAAGACGACGGTCCTGGTGTTCAGATGAAGATGAAGACGAGAGTCCTGGTCTTCTGATGAAGACGAGAGTCCTGCTGTTCAGATAAAGATGAAGATGAAGACAAGAGTCTTGGTGTTCAAGTGAAGATGAAGGTCTTGGTATTCAGATGAAGATGAGGGTCCTGGTCTTCAGATGAAGATGAAGATGAGAGTCCTGGTCTTCAGATGAAGATGAGAGTCCTGGTCTTCAGATGAAGATGAAGATCCTGGTCTTAGGATGAAGATGAACATGAAGACGAGAGTCTTTGTGTTCAGGTGAAGATGAAGGTCCTGGTATTCAGATGAAGACGAGGGTCCTGGTGTTCAGATGAAGATGAAGACGATAGTCCTGGTCTTCAGATGAAGATGAGAGTCCTGGTCTTCAGATGAAGATGAAGACAAGAGTCTTGGTGTTCAAGTGAAGATGAAGGTCCTGGTATTCAGATGAAGATGAGAGTCCTGGTCTTCAGATGAAGATGAGGATCCTGGTCTTCAGATGAACATGAACAGGAAGACGAGAATCCTGGTGTTCAGGTGAAGATGAAGACGAGAGTCCTGGTATTCAGATGAAGACGAGGGTCCTGGTGTTCAGATCAAGATGAAGACAAGAGTCTTGGTGTTCAAGTGAAGACGAAGGTCCTGGTATTCAGATGAAGATGAGAGTCCTGGTCTTCAGATGAAGACGACAGTCCTGCTGTTCAGATGAAGATGAAGACAAGAGTCTTGGTGTTCAGGTGAAGATGAAGGTCCAATTATTCAGATGAAGATGAGACTCCTGGTCTTCAGATGAAGATGAAGATCCTGGTCGTCAGATGAAGATGAACAGGAAGATGAGAGTCCTGGTGTTCAGATGAAGATGAAGACGGGAGTCCTGGTCTTCTGATGAAGACGAGGGTCCTGGTGTTCAGATGAAGACAAGAGTCTTGGTGTTCAAGTGAAGATGAAGGTCCTGGTATTCAGATGAAGATGAGGATCCTGGTCTTCAGATGAAGACGAGGGTCCTTGTGTTCAGATGAAGATGAGAGTCCTGGTCTTCTGATGAAGACGAGGGTCTTGGTGTTCGGATGAAGATGAAGACAACAGTCTTGGTGTTCAAGTGAAGATGAAGGTATTGGTATTCAGATGAAGACGAGGGTCCTGGTCTTCAGATGAAGATGAGAGTCCTGGTCGTCAGACGAAGATGAAGATCCTGGTCTTCAGATGAAGATGAACATGAAGACGAGGGTCTTGGTGTTCGGATGAAGATGAAGACAAGAGTCTTGGTGTTCAAGTGAAGATGAAGGTCCTGGTATTCAGATGAAGATGAGGGTTCTGGTCTTCAGATGAAGATGAGAGTCCTGGTCTTCAGATGAAGACGAGACTCCTGGTGTTCACATGAAGAGGAAGACAAGAGTCTTGGTGTTCAAGTGAAGATGAAGGTCCTGGTCTTCAGATGAAGATGAGGATCCTGGTCTTCAGATGAAGATGAACAGGAAGACGAGAGTCCTGGTGTTCAGGTGAAGATGAAGACGAGAGTCCTGGTCTTCAGATGAAGACGAGGGTCCTGGTGTTCATATGAAGATGAAGACAAGAGTCTTGGTGTTCAAGTGAAGATGAAGATGAAGACAAGAGTCTTGGTGTTCAAGTGAAGATGAAGGTCCTGGTATTCAGATGAAGATGAGAGTCCTGGTGTTCAGATGAAGACGAGGGTCCTGGTCTTCAGATGAAGATGAAGATCCTGGTCTTCAGATGAAGATGAACATGAAGACGAGAGTCCTGGTGTTCAGATAAAGATGAAGATGAAGACAAGAGTCTTGGTGTTCAAGTGAAGATGAAGGTCCTGGTATTCATATGAAGATGAGAGTCCTGGTCTTCAGATGAAGACGAGGGTCCTGGTGTTCAGATGAAGACGAGAGTCCTGGTCTTCTGATGAAGACGAGGGTCTTGGTGTTCGGATGAAGATGAAGACAAGAGTCTTGGTGTTCAAGTGAAGATGAAGGTATTGGTATTCAGATGAAGACGAGGGTCCTGGTCTTCAGATGAAGATGAGAGTCTTGGTCTTCAGATGACGATGAAGATCCTGGTCTTCAGATGAAGATGAACATGAAGACGACAGTCCTGGTGTTCAGATGAAGATGAAGACGAGAGTCCTGGTCTTCAGATGAAGATGAAGATGAAGACAAGAGTCTTGGTGTTCAAGTGAAGATGAAGGTCCTGGTATTCAGATGAAGATGAGAGTCCTGGTCTTCAGATGAAGATGAGGATCCTGGTCTTCAGATGAAGATGAACAGGAAGACGAGAGTCCTGGTGTTCAGGTGAAGATGAAGACGAGAGTCCTGGTCTTCAGATGAAGACGAGGGTCCTGGTGTTCAGATGAAGATGAAGACAAGAGTCTTGGTGTTCAAGTGAAGATGAAGGTCCTGGTATTCAGATTAAGACGACGGTTCTGGTCTTCAGATGAAGATGAGAGTCCTGGTCTTCAGATGAAGATGAAGATCCTGGTCTTCAGATGAAGATGAACATGAAGACGAGAGTCTTGGTGTTCAGGTGAAGATGAAGGTCCTGGTATTCAGATGAAAATGAAGACGAGGGTCCTGGTGTTCAGATGAAGAAGAGAGTCTTGGTGTTCAAGTGAAGATGAAGGTCCTGGTATTCAGATGAAGAGGAGGGTTCTGGTCTTCAGATGAAGATGAGAGTCCTGGTCTTCAGATGAAGACGAGACTCCTGGTGTTCAGATGAAGATGAAGACAAGAGTCTTGGTGGTCAAGTGAAGATGAAGGTCCTGGTATTCAGATGAAGATGAGAGTCCTGGTCTTCAGATGAAGATGAGGATCCTGGTCTTCAGATGAAGATGAACAGGAAGACGAGTGTCCTGGTGTTCAGATGAAGATGAGAGTCCTGGTCTTCTGATGAAGACGAGGGTCTTGGTGTTCAGCTGAAGATGAAGACAAGAGTCTTGGTGTTCAAGTGAAGATGAAGATGAAGACAAGAGTCTTGGTGTTCAAGTGAAGATGAAGGTCCTGGTATTCAGATGAAGATGAGAGTCCTGGTGTTCAGATGAAGATGAAGATCCTGGTTTTCAGATGAAGATGAACATGAAGACGAGAGTCTTGGTGTTCAGGTGAAGATGAAGGTCCTGGTATTCAGATGAAAATGAAGACGAGGGTCCTGGTGTTCAGATGAAGAAGAGAGTCTTGGTGTTCAAGTGAAGATGAAGGTCCTGGTATTCAGATGAAGACGAGGGTTCTGGTCTTCAGATGAAGATGAGAGTCCTGGTCTTCAGATGAAGATGAGACTCCTGGTGTTCACATGAAGAGGAAGACAAGAGTCTTGGTGTTCAAGTGAAGATGAAGGTCCTGGTATTCAGATGAAGATGAGAGTCCTGGTGTTCAGATGAAGATGAAGACGAGGGTCCTGGTCTTCAGATGAAGATGAAGATCCTGGTCTTCAGATGAAGATGAACATGAAGACGAGAGTCCTAGTGTTCAGATAAAGATGAAGATGAAGACAAGAGTCTTGGTGTTCAAGTGAAGATGAAGGTCCTGGTATTCATATGAAGATGAGAGTCCTGGTGTTCAGATGAAGACGAGGGTCCTGGTGTTCAGATGAAGATGAAGGTCCTGTTATTCAGATGAAGACGACGGTCCTGGTCTTCACATGAAGATGAGAGTCCTGGTCTTCAGATAAAGATGAAGATCCTGGTCTTCAGATGAAGATGAACATGAAGACGAGAGTCTTGGTGTTCTGGTGAAGATGAAGGTCCTGGTATTCAGATGAAAATGAAGACGAGGGTCCTGGTGTTCAGATGAAGATGAAGACGAGAGTCCTGGTCTTCTGATGAAGACGAGGGTCTTGGTGTTCAGATGAAGATGAAGACAAGAGTCTTGGTGTTCAAGTGAAGATGAAGGTATTGGTATTCAGATGAAGACGAGACTCCTGGTGTTCAGATGAAGATGAAGACAAGAGTCTTGGTGTTCAAGTGAAGATGAAGGTCCTGGTATTCAGATGAAGATGAGGATCCTGGTATTCAGATGAAGATGAACAGGAAGACGAGTGTCCTGGTGTTCAGATGAAGATGAGAGTCCTGGTCTTCTGATGAAGACGAGGGTCTTGGTGTTCAGATGAAGATGAAGACAAGAGTCTTGGTGTTCAAGTGAAGATGAAGGTCCTGGTATTCAGATGAAGACGAGGGTCCTGGTCTTCAGATGAAGATGAAGATGAGAGTCCTGGTCTTCAGATGAAGATGAGAGTCCTGGTCTTCAGATGAAGATGAAGATCCTGGTCTTCAGATGAAGATGAACATGAAGACGAGAGTCCTGCTGTTCAGATAAAGATGAAGATGAAGACAAGAGTCTTGGTGTTCAAGTGAAGATGAAGATGAAGACAAGTCTTGGTCTTCAGATGAAGATGAAGATCCTGGTCTTCAGATGAAGATGAACATGAAGACGAGAGTCCTGGTGTTCAGATAAAGATGAAGATGAAGACAAGAGTCTTGGTGTTCAAGTGAAGATGAAGGTCCTGGTATTCATATGAAGATGAGAGTACAGGAAGACGATGAACAGGAAGACGAGAGTCCTGGTGTTCAGGTGAAGATGAAGACGAGAGTCCTGGTCTTCTGAAGAAGACGAGGGTCTTGGTGTTCAGATGAAGATGAAGACAAGAGTCTTGGTGTTCAAGTGAAGATGAAGGTCCTGGTATTCAGATGAAGACGAGGGTCCTGGTCTTCAGATGAAGATGAAGATGAGAGTCCTGGTCTTCAGATGAAGATGAGAGTCCTGGTCTTCAGATGAAGATGAAGATCCTGGTCTTCAGATGAAGATGAGAGTCCTGGTCTTCAGATGAAGATGAAGATCCTGGTCTTCAGATGAAGATGAACATGAAGACGAGAGTCCTGCTGTTCAGATAAAGATGAAGATGAAGACAAGAGTCTTGGTGTTCAAGTGAAGATGAAGGTCCTGGTATTCATATGAAGATGAGAGTCCTGGTCTTCAGATGAAGACGAGGGTCCTGGTGTTCAGATGAAGACGAGAGTCCTGGTCTTCTGATGAAGACGAGGGTCTTGGTCGTCAGACGAAGATGAAGATCCTGGTCTTCAAATGAAGATGAACATGAAGACGAGGGTCTTGGTGTTCGGATGAAGATGAAGACAAGAGTCTTGGTGTTCAAGTGAAGATGAAGGTATTGATATTCAGATGAAAACGAGGGTCCTGGTCTTCAGATGAAGATGAAGATGAGAGTCCTGGTCTTCAGATGAAGATGAAGATGAGAGTCCTGGTCTTCAGATGAAGATGAGAGTCCTGGTCTTCAGATGAAGATGAAGACAAGAGTCTTGGTGTTCAAGTGAAGATGAAGGTCCTGGTATTCAGATGAAGATGACGGTCCTGGTCTTCACATGAAGATGAGAGTCCTGGTCTTCAGATAAAGATGAAGATCCTGGTCTTCAGATGAAGATGAACATGAAGACGAGAGTGTTGGTGTTCAGGTGAAGATGAAGGTCCTGGTATTCAGATGAAAATGAAGACGAGGGTCCTGGTGTTCAAATGAAGATGAAGACGAGAGTCCTGGTCTTCTGATGAAGACGAGGGTCTTGGTGTTCAGATGAAGATGAAGACAAGAGTCTTGGGGTTCAAGTGAAGATGAAGGTCCTGATATTCAGATGAAGACGAGGGTCCTGGTCTTCAGATGAAGATGAAGATGAGAGTCCTGGTCTTCAGATGAAGACGAGAGTCCTGGTGTTCAGATGAAGATGAAGACAAGAGTCCTGGTGTTCAAGTGAAGATGAAGGTCCTGCTATTCAGATGAAGATGAGAGTCCTGGTCTTCAGAACAAGATGAGGATCCTGGTCTTCAGATGAAGATGAACAGGAAGACGAGGGTCCTGGTGTTCAGATGAAGATGAAGACAAGAGTCTTGGTGTTCAAGTGAAGATGAAGGTCCTGGTATTCAGATGAAGACGATGGTCCTGGTCTTCAGATGAAGATGAGAGTCCTGGTCTTCAGATGAAGATCCTGGTCTTCAGATGAACATGAAGACGAGAGTCTTGGTGTTCAGGTGAAGATGAAGGTCCTGGTATTCAGATGAAGACAAGTGTCCTGGTGTTCAGATGAAGATGAGAGTCCTGGTCTTCTGATGAAGACGAGGGTCTTGGTGTTCAGATGAAGATGAAGACAAGAGTCTTGGTGTTCAAGTGAAGATGAAGGTCCTGGTATTCAGATGAAGATGAGAGTCCTGGTCTTCAGATGAAGATGAGGATCCTGGTCTTCAGATGAAGATGAACAGGAAGACGAGAGTCCTGGTGTTCAGGTGAAGATGAAGACGAGAGTCCTGGTCTTCAGATGAAGACGAGGGTCCTGGTGTTCAGATAAAGATGAAGACAAGAGTCTTAGTGTTCAATTGAAGATGAAGGTCCTGGTATTCAGATTAAGACGACGGTCCTGGTCTTCAGATGAAGATGAGAGTCCTGGTCTTCAGATGAAGATGAAGATCCTGGTTTTCAGATGAAGATGAACATGAAGACGAGAGTCTTGGTGTTCAGGTGAAGATGAAGGTCCTGGTATTCAGATGAAAATGAAGACGAGGGTCCTGGTGTTCAGATGAAGAAGAGAGTCTTGGTGTTCAAGTGAAGATGAAGGTCCTGGTATTCAGATGAAGACGAGGGTTCTGGTCTTCAGATGAAGATGAGAGTCCTGGTCTTCAGATGAAGACGAGACTCCTGGTGTTCACATGAAGAGGAAGACAAGAGTCTTGGTGTTCAAGTGAAGATGAAGGTCCTGGTATTCAGATGAAGATGAGAGTCCTGGTGTTCAGATGAAGATGAAGACGAGGGTCCTGGTCTTCAGATGAAGATGAAGATCCTGGTCTTCAGATGAAGATGAACATGAAGACGAGAGTCCTAGTGTTCAGATAAAGATGAAGATGAAGACAAGAGTCTTGGTGTTCAAGTGAAGATGAAGGTCCTGGTATTCATATGAAGATGAGAGTCCTGGTGTTCAGATGAAGACGAGGGTCCTGGTGTTCAGATGAAGATGAAGGTCCTGTTATTCAGATGAAGACGACGGTCCTGGTCTTCACATGAAGATGAGAGTCCTGTTCTTCAGATAAAGATGAAGATCCTGGTCTTCAGATGAAGATGAACATGAAGACGAGAGTCTTGGTGTTCTGGTGAAGATGAAGGTTCTGGTATTCAGATGAAAATGAAGACGAGGGTCCTGGTGTTCAGATGAAGATGAAGACGAGAGTCCTGGTCTTCTGATGAAGACGAGGGTCTTGGTGTTCAGATGAAGATGAAGACAAGAGTCTTGGTGTTCAAGTGAAGATGAAGGTATTGGTATTCAGATGAAGACGAGACTCCTGGTGTTCAGATGAAGATGAAGACAAGAGTCTTGGTGTTCAAGTGAAGATGAAGGTCCTGGTATTCAGATGAAGATGAGGATCCTGGTATTCAGATGAAGATGAACAGGAAGACGAGTGTCCTGGTGTTCAGATGAAGATGAGAGTCCTGGTCTTCTGATGAAGACGAGGGTCTTGGTGTTCAGATGAAGATGAAGACAAGAGTCTTGGTGTTCAAGTGAAGATGAAGGTCCTGGTATTCAGATGAAGACGAGGGTCCTGGTCTTCAGATGAAGATGAAGATGAGAGTCCTGGTCTTCAGATGAAGATGAGAGTCCTGGTCTTCAGATGAAGGTGAAGATCCTGGTCTTCAGATGAAGATGAACATGAAGACGAGAGTCCTGCTGTTCAGATAAAGATGAAGATGAAGACAAGAGTCTTGGTGTTCAAGTGAAGATGAAGATGAAGACAAGTCTTGGTCTTCAGATGAAGATGAAGATCCTGGTCTTCAGATGAAGATGAACATGAAGATGAGAGTCCTGGTGTTCAGATAAAGATGAAGATGAAGACAAGAGTCTTGGTGTTCAAGTGAAGATGAAGGTCCTGGTATTCATATGAAGATGAGAGTACTGGTCTTCAGATGAAGACCAGGGTCCTTGTGTTCAGATGAAGATGAGAGTCCTGGTCTTCTGATGAAGACGAGGGTCTTGGTGTTCGGATGAAGATGAAGACAACAGTCTTGGTGTTCAAGTGAAGATGAAGGTATTGGTATTCAGATGAAGACGAGGGTCCTGGTCTTCAGATGAAGATGAGAGTCCTGGTCGTCAGACGAAGATGAAGATCCTGGTCTTCAGATGAAGATGAACATGAAGACGAGGGTCTTGGTGTTCGGATGAAGATGAAGACAAGAGTCTTGGTGTTCAAGTGAAGATGAAGGTATTGATATTCAGATGAAGACGAGGGTTCTGGTCTTCAGATGAAGATGAGAGTCCTGGTCTTCAGATGAAGACGAGACTCCTGGTGTTCAGATGAAGATGAAGATGAAGACAAGAGTCTTGGTGTTCAAGTGAAGATGAAGGTCCTGGTATTCAGATGAAGATGAGAGTCCTGGTCTTCAGATGAAGATGAGGATCCTGGTCTTCAGATGAAGATGAACAGGAAGACGAGAGTCCTGGTGTTCAGGTGAAGATGAAGACGAGAGTCCTGGTCTTCTGAAGAAGACGAGGGTCTTGGTGTTCAGATGAAGATGAAGACAAGAGTCTTGGTGTTCAAGTGAAGATGAAGGTCCTGGTATTCAGATGAAGACGAGGGTCCTGGTCTTCAGATGAAGATGAAGATGAGAGTCCTGGTCTTCAGATGAAGATGAGAGTCCTGGTCTTCAGATGAAGATGAAGATCCTGGTCTTCAGATGAAGATGAACATGAAGACGAGAGTCCTGCTGTTCAGATAAAGATGAAGATGAAGACAAGAGTCTTGGTGTTCAAGTGAAGATGAAGATGAAGACAAGAGTCTTGGTCTTCAGATGAAGATGAAGATCCTGGTCTTCAGATGAAGATGAACATGAAGACGAGAGTCCTGGTGTTCAGATAAAGATGAAGATGAAGACAAGAGTCTTGGTGTTCAAGTGAAGATGAAGGTCCTGGTATTCATATGAAGATGAGAGTCCTGGTCTTCAGATGAAGACGAGGGTCCTGGTGTTCAGATGAAGACGAGAGTCCTGGTCTTCTGATGAAGACGAGGGTCTTGGTCGTCAGACGAAGATGAAGATCCTGGTCTTCAGATGAAGATGAACATGAAGACGAGGGTCTTGGTGTTCGGATGAAGATGAAGACAAGAGTCTTGGTGTTCAAGTGAAGATGAAGGTATTGATATTCAGATGAAAACGAGGGTCCTGGTCTTCAGATGAAGATGAAGATGAGAGTCCTGGTCTTCAGATGAAGATGAAGATGAGAGTCCTGGTCTTCAGATGAAGATGAGAGTCCTGGTCTTCAGATGAAGATGAAGACAAGAGTCTTGGTGTTCAAGTGAAGATGAAGGTCCTGGTATTCAGATGAAGATGACGGTCCTGGTCTTCACATGAAGATGAGAGTCCTGGTCTTCAGATAAAGATGAAGATCCTGGTCTTCAGATGAAGATGAACATGAAGACGAGAGTGTTGGTGTTCAGGTGAAGATGAAGGTCCTGGTATTCAGATGAAAATGAAGACGAGGGTCCTGGTGTTCAAATGAAGATGAAGACGAGAGTCCTGGTCTTCTGATGAAGACGAGGGTCTTGGTGTTCAGATGAAGATGAAGACAAGAGTCTTGGGGTTCAAGTGAAGATGAAGGTCCTGATATTCAGATGAAGACGAGGGTCCTGGTCTTCAGATGAAGATGAAGATGAGAGTCCTGGTCTTCAGATGAAGACGAGAGTCCTGGTGTTCAGATGAAGATGAAGACAAGAGTCCTGGTGTTCAAGTGAAGATGAAGGTCCTGCTATTCAGATGAAGATGAGAGTCCTGGTCTTCAGAACAAGATGAGGATCCTGGTCTTCAGATGAAGATGAACAGGAAGACGAGGGTCCTGGTGTTCAGATGAAGATGAAGACAAGAGTCTTGGTGTTCAAGTGAAGATGAAGGTCCTGGTATTCAGATGAAGACGATGGTCCTGGTCTTCAGATGAAGATGAGAGTCCTGGTCTTCAGATGAAGATCCTGGTCTTCAGATGAACATGAAGACGAGAGTCTTTGTGTTCAGGTGAAGATGAAGGTCCTGGTATTCAGATGAAGACAAGTGTCCTGGTGTTCAGATGAAGATGAGAGTCCTGGTCTTCTGATGAAGACGAGGGTCTTGGTGTTCAGATGAAGATGAAGACAAGAGTCTTGGTGTTCAAGTGAAGATGAAGGTCCTGGTATTCAGATGAAGATGAGAGTCCTGGTCTTCAGATGAAGATGAGGATCCTGGTCTTCAGATGAAGATGAACAGGAAGACGAGAGTCCTGGTGTTCAGGTGAAGATGAAGACGAGAGTCCTGGTCTTCAGATGAAGACGAGGGTCCTGGTGTTCAGATAAAGATGAAGACAAGAGTCTTAGTGTTCAATTGAAGATGAAGGTCCTGGTATTCAGATTAAGACGACGGTCCTGGTCTTCAGATGAAGATGAGAGTCCTGGTCTTCAGATGAAGATGAAGATCCTGGTTTTCAGATGAAGATGAACATGAAGACGAGAGTCTTGGTGTTCAGGTGAAGATGAAGGTCCTGGTATTCAGATGAAAATGAAGACGAGGGTCCTGGTGTTCAGATGAAGAAGAGAGTCTTGGTGTTCAAGTGAAGATGAAGGTCCTGGTATTCAGATGAAGACGAGGGTTCTGGTCTTCAGATGAAGATGAGAGTCCTGGTCTTCAGATGAAGACGAGACTCCTGGTGTTCACATGAAGATGAAGACAAGAGTCTTGGTGTTCAAGTGAAGATGAAGGTCCTGGTATTCAGATGAAGATGAGAGTCCTGGTGTTCAGATGAAGATGAGGATCCTGGTCTTCAGATGAAGATGAACAGGAAGACGAGAGTCCTGGTGTTCAGGTGAAGATGAAGACGAGAGTCCTGGTCTTCAGATGAAGACGAGGGTCCTGGTGTTCAGATGAAGATGAAGACAAGAGTCTTAGTGTTCAATTGAAGATGAAGGTCCTGGTATTCAGATTAAGACGACGGTCCTGGTCTTCAGATGAAGATGAGAGTCCTGGTCTTCAGATGAAGATGAAGATCCTGGTTTTCAGATGAAGATGAACATGAAGACGAGAGTCTTGGTGTTCAGGTGAAGATGAAGGTCCTGGTATTCAGATGAAAATGAAGACGAGGGTCCTGGTGTTCAGATGAAGAAGAGAGTCTTGGTGTTCAAGTGAAGATGAAGGTCCTGGTATTCAGATGAAGACGAGGGTTCTGGTCTTCAGATGAAGATGAGAGTCCTGGTCTTCAGATGAAGACGAGACTCCTGGTGTTCACATGAAGATGAAGACAAGAGTCTTGGTGTTCAAGTGAAGATGAAGGTCCTGGTATTCAGATGAAGATGAGAGTCCTGGTGTTCAGATGAAGATGAAGACAAGAGTCTTGGTGTTCAAGTGAAGATGAAGGTCCTGGTATTCAGATTAAGACGACGGTCCTGGTCTTCAGATGAAGATGAGAGTCCTGGTCTTCAGATGAAGATGAAGATCATGGTTTTCAGATGAAGATGAACATGAAGACGAGGGTCCTGGTGTTCAGATGAAGAAGAGAGTCTTGGTGTTCAAGTGAAGATGAAGGTCCTGGTATTCAGATGAAGACGAGGGTTCTGGTCTTCAGATGAAGATGAGAGTCCTGGTCTTCAGATGAAGACGAGACTCCTGGTGTTCAGATGAAGATGAAGACAAGAGTCTTGGTGTTCAAGTGAAGATGAAGGTCCTGGTATTCAGATGAAGATGAGAGTCCTGGTCTTCAGATGAAGATGAGGATCCTGGTATTCAGATGAAGATGAAAAGGAAGACGAGTGTCCTGGTGTTCAGATGAAGATGAGAGTCCTGGTCTTCTGATGAAGACGAGGGTCTTGGTGTTCAGATGAAGACGAAGACAAGAGTCTTGGTGTTCAAGTGAAGATGAAGGTCCTGGTATTCAGATGAAGACGAGGGTCCTGGTCTTCAGATGAAGATGAAGATGAGAGTCCTGGTCTTCAGATGAAGATGAGAGTCCTGGTCTTCAGATGAAGATGAAGATCCTGGTCTTCAGATGAAGATGAACATGAAGACGAGAGTCCTGGTGTTCAGATAAAGATGAAGATGAAGACAAGAGTCTTGGTGTTCAAGTGAAGATGAAGGTCCTGGTATTCGGATGAAGATGAGAGTCCTGGTCTTCAGATGAAGATGAAGATGAGGGTCCTGGTGTTCAGATGAAGATGAAGACGAGAGTCCTGGTCTTCTGATGAAGACGAGGGTCTTGGTGTTCGGATGAAGATGAAGACAAGAGTCTTGGTGTTCAAGTGAAGATGAAGGTATTGATATTCAGATGAAGACGAGGGTCCTGGTCTTCAGATGAAGATGAAGATGAGAGTCCTGGTCTTCAGATGAAGATGAGAGTCCTGGTCTTCAGATGAAGATGAGAGTCCTGGTCTTCAGATGAAGATGAAGACAAGAGTCTTGGTGTTCAAGTGAAGATGAAGGTCCTGGTATTCAGATGAAGACGACGGTCCTGGTCTTCACATGAAGATGAGAGTCCTGGTCTTCAGATGAAGATGAAGATCCTGGTCTTCAGATGAAGATGAACATGAAGACGAGAGTCTTGGTGTTCAGGTGAAGATGAAGGTCCTGGTATTCAGATGAAAATGAAGACGAGGGTCCTGGTGTTCAGATGAAGATGAAGACGAGAGTTCTGGTCTTCTGATGAAGACGAGGGTCTTGGTGTTCAGATGAAGATGAAGACAAGAGTCTTGGGGTTCAAGTGAAGATGAAGGTCCTGATATTCAGATGAAGACGAGGGTCCTGCTCTTCAGATGAAGATGAAGATGAGAGTCCTGGTCTTCAGATGAAGACGAGAGTCCTGGTGTTCAGATGAAGATGAAGACAAGAGTCTTGGTGTTCAAATGAAGATGAAGGTCCTGCTATTCAGATGAAGATGAGAGTCCTGGTCTTCAGATGAAGATGAGGATCCTGGTCTTCAGATGAAGATGAACAGGAAGACGAGGGTCCTGGTGTTCAGATGAAGATGAAGACAAGAGTCTTGGTGTTCAAGTGAAGATGAAGGTCCTGGTATTCAGATGAAGACGATGGTCCTGGTCTTCAGATGAAGATGAGAGTCCTGGTCTTCAGATGAAGATCCTGGTCTTCAGATGAACATGAAGACGAGAGTCTTGGTGTTCAGGTGAAGATGAAGGTCCTGGTATTCAGATGAAGACAAGTGTCCTGGTGTTCAGATGAAGATGAAGATTAGAGTCCTGGTCTTCTGATGAAGACGAGGGTCTTGGTGTTCAGATGAAGATGAAGACGAGGGTCCTGGTGTTCAGATGAAGATGAAGACGAGAGTCCTTGTCTTCTGATGAACACGAGGGTCTTGGTGTTCGGATGAAGATGAAGACAAGAGTCTTGGTGTTCAAGTGAAGATGAAGGTATTGGTATTCAGATGAAGATGAGGGTCCTGGTCTTCAGATGAAGATGAGAGTCCTGGTCTTCAGATGAAGATGAAGATGAGAGTCCTGGTCTTCAGATGAAGATGAAGATTTTGGTCTTCAGATAAAGATGAACATGAAGACGACGGTCCTGGTGTTCAGATGAAGATGAAGACGAGAGTCCTGGTCTTCAGATGAAGACGAGAGTCCTGGTGTTCAGATGAAGATGAAGATGAAGATGAAGATGAAGATGAAGACAAGAGTGTTGGTGTTCAAGTGAAGATGAAGGTCCTGGTATTCAGATGAAGATGAGAGTCCTGGTCTTCAGATGAAGATGAGGATCCTGGTCTTCAGATGAAGATGAACAGGAAGACGAGAGTCCTGGTGTTCAGGTGAAGATGAAGACGAGAGTCCTGGTCTTCAGATGAAGACGAGGGTCCTGGTGTTCAGATGAAGATGAAGATGCTGGTCTTCAGATGAAGATGAACATGAAGACGAGAGTCTTGGTGTTCAGGTGAAGATGAAGGTCCTGGTATTCAGATGAAAATGAAGACGAGGGTCCTGGTGTTCAGATGAAGATGAAGACGAGAGTCTTGGTCTTCTGATGAAGACGAGGGTCTTGGTGTTCAGATGAAGATGAAGACAAGAGTCTTGGCGTTCAAGTGAAGATGAAGGTCCTGATATTCAGATGAAGATGAGGATCCTGGTCTTCAGATGAAGATGAAGATGAGAGTCCTGGTCTTCAGATGAAGATGAGGATCTTGGTGTTCAGATGAAGATGAAGACAAGAGTCTTGGCGTTCAAGTGAAGATGAAGGTCCTGCTATTCAGATGAAGATGAGAGTCCTGGTCTTCAGATGAAGATGAGGATCCTGGTCTTCAGATGAAGATGAACAGGAAGACGAGGGTCCTGGTGTTCAGATGAAGATGAAGACAAGAGTCTTGGTGTTCAAGTGAAGATGAAGGTCCTGGTATTCAGATGAAGACGATGGTCCTGGTCTTCAGATGAAGATGAGAGTCCTGGTCTTCAGATGAAGATGAAGATCCTGGTCTTCAGATGAAGATAAACATGAAGACGAGAGTCCTGCTGTTCAGGTGAAGATGAAGGTCCTGGTATTCAGATGAAGACGATGGTCCTGGTCTTCAGATGAAGATGAGAGTCCTGGTCTTCAGATGAAGATGAAGATCCTGGTCTTCAGATGAAGATGAACATGAAGACGAGAGTCCTGCTGTTCAGGTGAAGATGAAGGTCCTGGTATTCAGATGAAGATGAAGACGAGTGTCCTGGTGTTCAGATGAAGATGAGAGTCCTGGTCTTCTGATGAAGACGAGGGTCTTGGTGTTCAGATGAAGATGAAGACAAGAGTCTTGGTGTTCAAGTGAAGATGAAGGTCCTGGTATTCAGATGAAGACGAGGGTCCTGGTCTTCAGATGAAGATGAAGATGAGAGTCCTGGTCTTCAGATGAAGATGAGAGTATTGGTCTTCAGATGAAGATGAACATGAAGACGAGAGTCCTGCTGTTCAGATAAAGATGAAGATGAAGACAAGAGTCTTGGTGTTCAAGTGAAGATGAAGGTCCTGGTATTCAGATGAAGATGAGAGTCCTGGTCTTCAGATGAAGACGAGGGTCCTGGTGTTCAGATGAAGACGAGAGTCCTGGTCTTCTGATGAAGACGAGGGTGTTGGTGTTCGGATGAAGATGAAGACAAGAGTCTTGGTGTTCAAGTGAAGATGAAAGTATTGGTGTTCAGATGAAGACGAGGGTCCTGGTCTTCAGATGAAGATGAGAGTCCTGGTCTTCAGATGAAGATGAAGATGAAGATCCTGGTCTTCAGATGAAGATGAACATGAAGACGACGGTCCTGGTGTTCAGATGAAGATGAAGACGAGAGTCCTGGTCTTCAGATGAAGACGAGAATCCTGGTGTTCAGATGAAGATGAAACAAGAGTCTTGGCGTTCAAGTGAAGATGAAGGTCCTGATATTCAGATGAAGACGAGGATCCTGGTCTTCAGATGAAGATGAAGATGAGAGTCCTGGTCTTCAGATGAAGACGAGGGTCCTGGTGTTCAGATGAAGATGAAGACAAGAGTCTTGGTGTTCAAGTGAAGATGAAGGTCCTGGTATTCAGATGAAGACGATGGTCCTGGTCTTCAGATGAAGATGAGAGTCCTGGTCTTCAGATGAAGATCCTGGTCTTCAGATGAAGATGAACATGAAGACGAGAGTCTTGGTGTTCAGGTGAAGATGAAGGTCCTGGTCTTCAGATGAAGATGAAGATGAGAGTCCTGGTCTTCAGATGAAGATGAGAGTCCTGGTCTTCAGATGAAGATGAAGATCCTGGTCTTCAGATGAAGATGAACATGAAGACGAGAGTCCTGGTGTTCAGATAAAGATGAAGATGAAGACAAGAGTCTTGGTGTTCAAGTGAAGATGAAGGTCCTGGTATTCAGATGAAGATGAGAGTCCTGGTTTTCAGATGAAGATGAAGACGAGGGTCCTGGTGTTCAGATGAAGATGAAGACGAGAGTCCTGGTCTTCTGATGAACACGAGGGTCTTGGTGTTCAGATTAAGATGAAGACAAGAGTCTTGGTGTTCAAGTGAAGATGAAGGTATTGGTATTCAGATGAAGACGAGGGTCCTGGTCTTCAGATGAAGATGAGAGTCCTGGTCTTCAGATGAAGATGAAGATGAGAGTCCTGGTCTTCAGACGAAGATGAGAGTCCTGGTCTTCAGATGAAGATGAAGATTCTGGTCTTCAGATGAAGATGAACATGAAGACGACGGTCCTGGTGTTCAGATGAAGATGAAGACGAGAGTCCTGGTCTTCAGATGAAGACGAGAGTCCTGGTGTTCAGATGAAGATGAAGACAAGAGTCTTGGTGTTCAAGTGAAGATGAAGGTCCTGGTATTCAGATGAAGATGAGAGTCCTGGTCTTCAGATGAAGATGAGGATCCTGGTCTTCCGATGAACAGGAAGACGAGAGTCCTGGTGTTCAAGTGAAGATGAAGACGAGAGTCCTGGTCTTCAGATGAAGACGAGGGTCCTGGTGTTCAGATGAAGATGAAGACAAGAGTCTTGGTGTTCAAGTGAAGATGAAGGTCCTGGTATTCAGATGAAGACGACGGTCCTGGTCTTCAGATGAAGATGAAGATCCTGGTCTTCAGATGAAGATGAACATGAAGACGAGAGTCTTGGTGTTCAGGTGAAGATGAAGGTCCTGGTATTTAGATGAAAATGAAGACGTGGGTCCTGGTGTTCAGATGAAGATGAAGACGAGAGTCCTGGTCTTCTGATGAAGACGAGGGTCTTGGTGTTCAGATGAAGATGAAGAAGAGAGTCTTGGTGTTCAAGTGAAGATGAAGGTCCTGGTATTCAGATGAAGACGAGGGTCCTGGTCTTCAGATGAAGATGAAGATGAGAGTCCTGGTCTTCAGATGAAGACGAGACTCCTGGTGTTCAGATGAAGATGAAGACAAGAGTCTTGGTGTTCAAGTGAAGATGATGGTCCTGGTATTCAGATAAAGATGAGAGTCCTGGTCTTCGGATGAAGATGAGGATCCTGGTATTCAGATGAAGATGAACAGGAAGACGAGAGTCCTGGTGTTCAGATGAAGACGAGGGTCCTGGTGTTCAGATGAAGACAAGAGTCTTCGTGTTCAAGTGAAGATGAAGGTCCTGGTATTCAGATGAAGACGATGGTCCTGGTCTTCAGATGAAGATGAGAGTCCTGGTCTTCAGATGAAGACGAGGGTTCTGGTGTTCAGATGAAGATGAGGGTTCTGGTGTTCAGAACTTCAGATCTTCCTGCAGGACCCTCGTCTTCATCTTGATCTTGACATTCTCATCTTGATTGTGACAACTGTCGAACCCATGGAACTTCTGTCTGTCCTTCAAGGAAGAGTTTGGGATTTTTGAACCTTGGCTGTATTTAGGGTTGTCCTGGGGTGAAACTGAATGATTGGAACCAAAATCAGGCAGATCCATGCTGTATTCACTGAGTTTCATTTTTGCCTGAAACCATAAGTAAGTTTGAACGGGGAATTCATAGTTCATTTCTGAAGACATGGCTGAATATTTAGACGATTCTGAATACTTTGATGTAGTATTTGAATTTGATTTGTGGATTCTCTCCATAATGTTGTCAAATACTTAAAACACTATGAGTAACAAAACAAACTCCTGAGTATCACAACAGCATGGCTGGCTGAAACTCTGCAGCCTGTTGCCCCTCTCCCTGTCCCTCTCTTCTTCTGTTGCAGCTTCTCATCAGTTCAAATACATAATATAGGCCACCAAGTTCAAATACCTCATCCAACTGTTCAAAATCTTCTAAATATTCAGCCATCACTTCAGAAACAAATTACAGGTTTCTGTGTCTGTAGATTCACACACACTCCCCTGCTTCAAATGACAGACTACATAACAGGATGTAAACAAGGGCAAGAAGCGACGTCACGAAAATAAAAAGGAAGCATTTGTCTCCATAATGTTGTCAGATACTTATCATAGCAATCTGAGCTGGTTAGTCACAAAATAAACACTTTTATTGACATACTTCTGATGCAAGAAAGATCCCCACACAACCCCGTTCAGACTTTAGTTTTAGTTCCTATCATTGAGTTGCAGCGCTGGACTACCTACCTTAAAGGTACCGAGGAGCCGGCTACAAGCATGGAGAGCAAAGCTTAAACAAAACAAAAACAAGAGGACATGGGCCTTGACGGTCACCTGAATTTTTGATGTAGTCAGTTTTGCTGTTTATGGAAAAAATATATGAATTCATGTTTTGAATGGTATACCACTTAACTAAATCAATTTAGATTCAACAAAGTTTGTGACTTTGGGATTTTCATACAGCTACAGTCATATCAGAAGCAAACATCCAATGCTTGTAGGTCGGATTTTTTCAGCTCCATCATAGATTAAGCCAATGTTTTTAATTCAGAGCTCTTTCAATTTTTAGAGAGGTTTTGCCACCACTTAAGCGACAACTTGAGGATTGAATGCAAACTTCACAAACTTATCGAGACCTTAATTTCTACTGCATCAAGGTTAAGATTACTATTTTTAGATAAACTTTGCCCACTCCCTACGGGGAAATGTGAAACCCTGGGGCCTGGACTCTTCCATCCACAAAGTGTATTTGATTCTTCCACATCTGGATGTTACGAAGATCTTTGAAATTTGTAATTAATTAAGGTCTTTGACTTCGTCTCAGGTGACCTAATAAAAACTGTCTGAAAGTGGTAAAAAAATTGTGGTTGCATTAAAATACACCTCATAGTCAGCTATGCATTTATTGTGATTGACTTATGAAGTTCAGCAGTCTATATCATCATATCACACATTCTCTTTTTAAAACTGCCTATCAGTTAATTTTAAAACATTTGAACTGTCAGTAAGTTTTGAATGATGTAGTAAACGTTGAATGAAAAAGGTTCTGCAATGTTGTGGAAAAAAGGAATGTGTGCTTCTGTTTAAAATGAATACCAATAAATCTCGTCAATCATTACTATTATATAAACATGTTAATATATTTTCTTACATCACACATCCTGATGATCTCTGAAGTATCCTCCGAGAAGAAACGTGGAAGACCAAGAAGGGCAGCTGTCCTCCTATTCTGACTTGTGTCCTACATAAAGTTAGACAAAAGTGAGCTCATGCAATACTACAGTTCTTATGGAAGTTCACATTGACAAATTCACACTATACATACCTCTTTATCAAGGTACTGCATAACACTTTGAAGGGTCAACCTCCTGCTTGATGAAATGACTGCTTTATACAACTGCAAGAGAAAAAAAAACTAAAATGAGCTGCATGTTTTGAAAAGGATAATGTGAATCAATTTTTAACCTATCTGCATCATCTTATATCACATGAGTGATGAGATGAGAGTTAAGAGTGAGAGAAATAGATATTTTGGGTCCTTCTACGTGAAACTGCATTTACGTTATTAAGTATTACTACAAAGAACCAAAAAATCTAGTACATTTTTAAAAAGATGCAGGGATTGGATCTAACAAATATTTGACATTATTAGATAAGTCGTATAGAAAACAAATTCCAGTTTATTCAATCAATAAAAATAAAGAAAATTAATTTCCCCAAATTTCCCTTTTACAAGCTTCCAAATTTAAAAAAAAAAAAAAAGTGCTCCAATGTTTTGTTTAATGTGAGTGAAAATAATCTATTTGGGACAAATTTGAGGGTGTCACCATGCACTTAATGAAGCTGTGATTAAGAATTTTATCAATATTATTCAAGGATCAAGGAATCTTTTATTGTCCCCGTGGGGCAAATCACTCTACAGTCAGCAGAACAAGAGTCACAACAATCGCGGAGTACCAGTTACATAAAGCACAGACGACAACAATAAATAGGAAGAACAGATTAGTCAGTCACTTGTTTAGCAGGACAATTGCAGCAGGGACAAAAGAATGCTTGAGTCTGTCCTGCATCTTGGCAGGATGTACCTGCGGCCTGACGGGAACAGCACAAACTCACCAACTATTTTCTGACCTTTTATGGAATAATCAATTTAATAACCACCAGATTGAATGAAAAATAAAATTAACTGTAGATTGTAGGGTCATTAGGAAAAGCAGAATAAACTCGACAAGTCACACACAATTCAGACAGTGCTGCAACCTGATACCGATGTTCATTCACAGAGCAGCTGCGGTCTCGAGAGGGAGCTCGGTTGTGATAGCGCGAGCAAGAGGATGAATAGAGAGCGCGCGCGGCGGTGGATCAAAAGCGGCGCGTCAATGCAAGAAATTAAGGGTATTTCAGCTCGTTTCATTACGATACGCCGTACAAACACAAATGCCTCCCCTCAAACACTCGGACCATCGACAAATACGTTGACTATATGCAGTAAATATAAGCGTCCAAGTCTTTAGACTTTATTAACGTGTTATTACATAAGTTAAAACTTACGGCGCCGACGGCTAAAAAGCGAGCCGACTCTAGGTGGGGGGAGGGGGTGCGTGACGTGACTCAGTTTTCGCGGGCATACCAGAATATATCCAGCACTATTTTACCGTGACTGTGTCCAAACTAGCTAACTAACAAATGGGTAACGTTAGCCAGCAGTTCCTTGCAGGCAAATGTTGAGTTCAAAAGTTTTTTTTTAATTGCTCCTGTCACGTCGGAAGCATTTGTAACCTAAATGAACGCCCGTCAACTAAAATACGTCCCCCATGGACAACTTTGGTGTAATTTACTAATGCGCCATTTCAAACTTCGACTAACGGGATGGATTAGCACAGAGAAAAACACAAAAATGTAGTCATATTCGCAAAGCTCTGTCAATGTGCTGACTTTACTCCATTTTATCACAGAAGAAAATGACATTGTTATTAAATTTTATCGACAAAAACTCACATGCACTTTCAGAAGATAACTTACCTCCTCGCCGTGTCTCTTCTCCCAGCAGAATGACGTATCCCTCCGCCCTGGTCAGTTGCACTCTGCTGCGTCACTGCGTCTGATTGCAGCTAGCGGGAAAAAGGTGTCCCTCCGCCGCTGGAAGTAGTCCACGCTGTTTTCTATATTGTTTGTCAATAATTAAGTTGTGGTTGAAATACGATGGTTTGTCCAATTTAGAGAACTGGTGAGCACGATAATTATTTGATATCATAGCTTTACAGTTTTATTTTTGACTAATCCCAAAATTATGGTATTTCTTCTGCAGGACCCTCCTCTCCCTCCACCCAGCACCCCATTTCTTTTTTCAAGGTATAACTTACAGAAATAAGTTAAATCAACACTGAAGGTCCTGATAAAACTTACAAATAGTTAAGACAATTAATTACTTTAACTTTAATTTTCTAAAACTTATAAATGAGTTCAACATTCAAAACTTACCATGACAATTTGAGATAAAGAACACAAACAAGTTCACATAACTTAATGGAGCTGGTAAAAAAAACAGCCCAAAACCTGTCTTCCCCAGGTAAAACTGCCCCCTAAACTAGCCTTACCAAGTAAAACCACCCCAAAACCTGCCCTTTTCGAGTAAAAGTACCCTTACACCTGCTCTCCCTGGGTAAAACTGCCCCCAAATCTACCCTTACCAAGTAAAACTGCCTCAAACCTGCCCTCCCCTGGATTAAAAAAAAAAAAAGGGCCAAAATTTCACTCCTAATTGACACTTACCTAGAAAAATTACCCCCAAACCTGCCCTCAATGAGAAAAATTACCCCCAAATCTACCGGCCCCGGGCAAAAGACAGCCCAAAACCTTTCCTCACCAAGGAAAACTGTCCCCAAATCTACCACCCTGGGTGAAAAGTAGCCCAAAACCTCATATCCTCTTGTAAAACTACCCCCAAACCTGCCCTCACCAAGTAAAAAAAGCCCAAAAAATGCCCTCAACAAGTGAAACTGCCCCTAAACCTGCCCTCAACGAATAACACTGCCCCCAAATCTACCCCCATCAAGTAAAAAATAGCCCAAAGCTTGTCCTCATCAAGTAAAACTGCCCCAAATCTATCCTCACCAAGTAAAAGACAGCCCAAAACCTGCCCTCAACAAGTAAAACTGCCCTTAAACCTGCCGTCCCTGAGTAAAACTACCCCCAAATCTGCCCTCAAAGTAAAACCAGCCCCAAACCTGCTCTCATTAAAACTACTCCTAAAGTTGCCCTCCCCAAGTAAAAAAAAAAAAAACAAAACCTGCCCTCCTCTAGTAAGAAACTGTAAAAACAGGAAGATTGTCACCTTTCAGAAGGTTCGAAAACATTTATCAGGCAGAGATTCATCCTGAAACCTGCAGAAAGATGCTAAATTTAGAGGAAAAACTGAGAAATTACACCAAAACCTGCAGGAAGACATCAAGTTTAGAGGAAAAACATGAAAATAACAAATTTTATCAGGTAGAGATTCATCCTGAAAGCCCTGAAACCTGCAGAAAGATCTTAAATTTATAAGAAAAATATCAGAATTATAACATTTATCAGGTAGAGATTCAACCTGAGAGCCCTGAAACCTGCAGGAAGATGGTAAATTTAGAGGAAAAACTGAGAAATTACACCAAAACTGGCAGGAAGACATCAAGTTTAGAGGAAAAACATAATTATATCATTTATCAGGCAGAGATTCACCCTGAAACCTGCAGGAAGACGTTAAATTTAGAGAGAAAAATTCAAAATTAGACCAAAACCTGCAGGAAGATGTTAAATTTATGAGAAAAATATCAGAATTATAACATTAATCAGGTAGAGATTCATCCCGAGAGCCCTGAAACCTGCAGAAAGATGCTAAATTTAGAGGAAAACATCAAAATAACAACATTAATCAGGTAGAGATTCATCCCGAGAGCCCTGAAACCTGCAGGAAGATGCTAAATTTAGAGGAAAACATCAAAATAACAACATTTATCAGGTAGATTCATCCCGAGAGCCCTGAAACCTGCAGGAAGATGCTAAATTTAGAGGAAAAACATCAAAATAACAACATTAATCAGGTAGAGATTCATCCCGAGAGCCCTGAAACCTGCAGAAAGATGCTAAATTTAGAGGAAAACATCAAAATAACAACATTAATCAGGTAGAGATTCATCCCGAGAGCCCTGAAACCTGCAGGAAGATGCTAAATTTAGAGGAAAAACATCAAAATAACAACATTTATCAGGTAGAGACTCGTCCTGAAACCTGCAGAAAGACGTTAAATTTAGAGGAAAACATCAGAATTATAACATTTATCAGGGAGAGATTCATCGTAAAACCTGCAGAAAGACGTTAAATTTAGAGGAAAAGATCAGAATTATAACATTTATCAGGCAGAGATTCATCCTAAAACCTGCAGAAAGATGCTAAATTTAGAGGAAAAACATGAAAATAACAACATTTATCAGGCAGAGATTCATCCTAAAACCTGCAGAAAGATGCTAAATTTAGAGGAAAAACATGAAAATAACAACATTTATCAGGTAGAGATTCATCCTGAAACCTGCAGAAAGATGCTAAATTTAGAGGAAAACATCAAAATAACTTTTATCAGGTAGAGATTCACCCTGAGAGCCCTGAAACCTGCAGAAAGATGCTAAATTTAGAGGAAAACATCAAAATAACAACTTTTATCAGGTAGAGATTCATCCCGAGAGCCCTGAAACCTGAAGAAAGACATTAAATTTAGACGAAAAACTGAGAAATTACACCAAAACCTGCAGGAAGATGCTAAATTTAGAGGAAAAACATCAGAATTATAACATTTATCAGGTAGAGATTCATCCTGAGAGCCCTGAAACCTGCAGAAAGACGTTAAATTTAGAGAACATTAAAATTATAATATTTATCAGGTAGAGATTCATCCTGAGAGAGAAGGTCCAGCACCTGGTCAGCTGGTGCTCTGAAAGTGACCTGGTGATGAATACCATCAAAACAAAAGAGATCATTGTGGACTTGAGGAGAGCCAGAAAAATCAGAAGCGGAATGCTTGCAGAGCTGATCAGTAGCACGAGTAAAATGGTGGTCTCAATTTTTATCGCTGGATTACGTGGTTTCGAATCCTCTCACCGTACTTGAAAAATATGTGTTTTTTATTTCGGCCCGCACGTTTCTTTTTACTGTCTGTAGATGATATTTACATGGATATAGACTTTGTTAAGTAGTGATGCCAACGATTTTCGGTGAGGTCTTCTTTATCTGGTATCTTTATTTCACGTAAATCCAGGTCTGATTGTGACGAATCTGCGGACGAAACATCTGGAGACGGAAACTATTGCCAGTTAACCTGATCACCAGTTAAACTGGAACACCGGTTTTGTTTTCGTGCTGGAGTCGCTCTCGTGTGTCGTCACTCCCTGTCCAATCAGTGGGCTGCACTCCTGTCCAGTCAGTGGCCTGCACTATGTAGACGTCACATCTCGGCTCACTTCATCTCGGTTGGAACCTCAGCCGAGGAGGTACGGAAAATCGTGCCTGATACCATGCACTAATCCATATGGAAACGCTCGCAAACAAAGACGAGCCGAGCAGCACCGCGGCGAGTAGGTGCTTGTGGAATCGCGGCTTAACAGAACACACTCATACTGGTGCTGTGCAGTAAAAAGACAACTCCACTATAGAGACCATTGACCGAGTCCCATTGAACACAACAGGCCGTGTCATGGGTCAGTGAGGGAACATGCTGCACTGAGTCTTGAATGATTTTTACTGGATTGCTTGTCTACAATCTGTGCCAAAAAGTGAATAAAAGAATGTAAACACAGTTACCTCACAGCCTCATAATGTGCAACACATCTGTCTGTAACAGCTGTGCAGGGAGCGGTGGGGAGAGGGGATAGAGTATGTAGGGCTGGGTGGGTTGATGTGTCATTCTTTCAAATAGCAACACTGGAGTTCATTAAAGAAAACATGCACCAATGCACCAGTTAAACCTTTAACACCGCTGACAGGTGAAGCGTAACCATTACATCGATTATCTCATTCACTTACAATCTAGTGTTTTGCTGTGAAACTTTGGATTCTGGTGTTTATGTGGGTCTTATCTGTGCACACACCACCACACCTAAACATTTTTGCAGCACCAGAGGTCCTGTGTCCATGTTGCGATGGGTCAGAGCTGCTTTGCCCACAGGGATGTATACATTTAGCCAGTGAATGAGGAAAAAAGGATGAAGGAAAGTGTATTTTCTATTCAAAGCAACCTGAGAATTCCTCCTTTGCCTGAATTCAATGCTCTTTTTTGTGGCTTCAAATTAAATTCAGAAATTCATTCTTTTTTGTGTGTTTTTCTTTTTTTCTTATTTTGACTGTTCTAATGCACTTTATTCTTGTGAAGAGTTTATATAAAATACCCTTCAAAAGTTTGCGGTCACCCAGACAATTTCATGTGTTCCATGAGAATTCACATTTTTATTCATGTGCTAACATAATTGCTCAAGGGTTTTCTAATCATCAGTTAGCCTTTTAAAACGCACTGTTGGAAAAATACATCAGTTTTAGTTTTTTCAATTATTATTATATATATGTATGTATAGTATATGCACACTAAAAGTCAACAATTTGGACCCACCTTCTGTTACGGTTTCAGTGGGAGCTCAGGCGCAGGAAACAAGCAGACACGCTGAAGCGATTTAACAGTTTATTCACAAACAGATTTTACTACAATCCAAAACAAGGATCGAAACTGGTCTACACTATACTCGAGATGAGCACTCTAACACTACTAGTGGTGAGGCGGACCAACAACAACTTAAGACGCGAACTCACTGTGGGTAATACCCAGGCAAGAAAGGTTTTTACGAAACTTCACTAAAACTACAAAGCTCTAAATCCTAACATAACAATGGTCTCGAATGCACTCTTCTAGAGACTCTAACTAAACAGTAACAAAAGGGCACAAAAATGCCACTCAGAATAACTTCGCTAAACTTTCACAGACTGAAACTAGGTAGATGCTCGGACCGGGTTCACACTGGAGGACCTCAGGTGAACTTGAGACAGCAGGTAGGTATCAAGTGGACGCCAAGGAACGGCTGTGATGAATCAACCCCGAGTGAGGAAGACGGCGAAGAATCCAGGTGAGACCAGGCAGGAGCAGGTAGAGCCAAAACTATGACGAAGGAAAACAAACAATGTCACTACAGGTACGTGAAATACAGAGAACTTTAAACTGTTGAGTGCGAGTAAACCAGTACAGGCTGTATCACGATCCGGCACTGAGAGGTGAGTAGCGTCTGCTTAAATGCTGAGAGAGTGAGGTCTGATTGGCAGCGTTTCCACCTGCTCCTGAAGCGGCTGATGAGGGTGATGTGAGACACCTGGTGCAGCAATTACTCCCAGGAACAACCTAGAAAGGAAAAAGAGGAGGAGAGAGAGGGAGAGGGAGAGGGAGAGAGAGCTCTATCTAGATCTGGCAGCTGCCAGCCTGACACCTTCTCATTCAATGCTTTTTATTTATTTGTATTATTTTCTACATTGTAGATTAATACCGAACATTCACATTTTCTTGATTGCAACATAATTCCATATATATTATTTTATAGTTTTGATCTCTTCAGTATTAATCTACAATGTAGAAAATAATGAAATAAAAAAGCATTGAGTGAGAAAGTGCGTACAGACTTTTGACTGGTAGTATATGTTACATATATTATTTATTATTTATGTAGTATTTTGCTATTTTTTTCTGTTTGGGTTTAACAAGGATGATAAAAACAAGTTAATATAAAATAGTCTAATATTTTTATTTGAATTTGAAAAAAACTACTTCTGTGTTTGATTTACTCTGATCTGAGCACATATTGGTCAGTGCTGAACTGTCAGTGAGGTTTGATCCACTTCTCTCAGTAAATGCAAACGAAATGCGGTGTAAATAATACGTTACGTCCCAGAATTTGCTAGTAGCTCCTTGAACCTGCATTGGAAATAGAGTTTTGCAGGAATAGGTGCTGAACGAACTGTGTAGTTCTGAAAATGATGCAGCTCAGTCAGCTGAAGCAGTGTTATGTGTTATTTAGACCACTAGATGGCGAGCTGGTGTTTTACACTAATCATACCTACTTCAGATATTACTTCCATCTGTTACTCCCTTGGAAGCAATTCCTTGTTATGATTACATTATTCAGTAAGATATGGATAAACATATTATATATATTTAACTAATCTTTAGGTTAGCATTATATTCTGTTCTCTCTCTGAGTCAAAGTTGGAATAAATGACATTCAAATAAATGTAAATATCACAGTATTACAGTTGAACTCAGCACATTGCTCCTGTCTTTAATTCCTCAGGACTTTCTTCAGAAAACCACTACACTAGTGCATTTTACACAATAAGAGCTATTTCTATGTCACTGTTCCATGAGAGGTGGGTCATTAAATCCCCTATAGCAAGTCCTGCAACTATTTATAAAGGATTGGGACGGAGCCATGTGCTTTTCAGGCCAATAACGCAGTGGTTGTCAGAACAAAAAAGACATCTTTGGAGCCCTAAGTTATGAAAACATATCAAATGTAGGATGTGCTTACGTGTATGTGGTTTATGTTTCTGTGCCGCTGCAACAGAGTTAACATTGATCTGTTTGAAATCCACTAACATGACTCCCCCACAGAGCAGAGATATCTATAGCCTTGATGAGACACTGGAGCTACAGATGGTGACCAGACTCAGGCTGGAGATCCAGTCAGAAGAGCTGTTTTCACTCTTTCTGGCAGTCTGCCGCTCTGCGAGGACTGATGGCTGTGAGGCGACGTGTCCTCTGAGGTTTGTGGCTGAATAACTTGGTCGGGCAAACACATTCTGAAAATAGCTGCCTTATCTATACCAGCTGTTGTTGAGATGAGTGCAATGGGACGTTTTTTGGGGCGCAGCAGAGGCAGATCTGACCTGCAGTGACTTCACTGATTACTGTGCCATGACAGCATGTGACATTCCAATGAATTTTCCAGAAGTGGCCGACTTTTCAGAAGTGGCATCTTCCTCCACGGATTAATCACTGCATTGCAACACAAATGAAAAGTCATCAAACTCTGGTTACAGTAAACAGGAAAAATGTGACTGAGGGCTAAAACAGGTCTGATTCAAAACAGACAGAGTTAAGAGCAGCTCTGTCTTGGTTACAGTCAGACAGAAAACGGCCAGTTTTGCAACTCAAGTGGATGTTTAGTGTGGTGAAAGCAATGTGTGTTATTTACCTCAATACATACACTGCCAGTCAAAAGTTTGGACACACCTTCATTCCATTCTGTTTATTTATTTGTATTGTTTTCTACATTGTAGATGAATACTGAAGATTAACACTTTTTTGTTTACAATACAATTCCATATGTATTCTTTTATAGCTTGGATGTCTTCAGTATTAATCTACTATGTATAAAATAATTAAATAGACGTGGAATGAGAAGGTGTGTCCAGATTTTCGACTGGTAGTTTATGTACCGTCAGTCTGACTGTGAGTTAATGGATGAGCTTTTTTTCAGCTAATGGCACAGCTGTGGTGAAGGATAAGTGCCGTTAAACGTGGGGGAAATGAACAAAACACAGAAGGCAGTTTTGGACCACTATAAATGGGATTATGGGGCTGATAACCATGCTGTTATCTCTCTCCTCTTCATGTGCACAAAATGTTTGAGCACAGAATTTCACTCTGCTACCAAACATCAGGCACGCATGCACAAAAATATATTTTCGCCATTGCACGCAAATGCACTGCATTGCAGCCCAGACTGGTTTTGCTGTTTGTATTTTCGTTGTTTTGACAGTGATGACCAACAAGACGTCTGTACAAGAAGACAAACACGAGTGGTGTTATAATAGCACTTTTTCAACTCAGAACAAGGAGAATAGAAAATATAGGACAGAAAAAATATATTATTTCATGTCATTATTCCTTAAGTGCAGACCATTTACAAATGCAAAAGAGAATGGGAGGTACAGCTAGCGACCAAACATAATAAAGTAAAGCCTAACCAGGTTATAGCTTACAGCTTATATTCTACAAGTGCTGGAGGAAAATATGGACCACAAAGTAACACCCATATTCATATTCCTGCATGTTTGAAGGTCAGAAATTTTTGAAAAGAAAGAATTATTCCATCATAAATTCCAAAGAACCAAAAGCGATCCATGTGGTAGATGTACTTGGAGAAGGTGCTGATAGAAGGGCTGAAATGTATTTGTTGCAAATGTAATTAGTGGCTCCCATTAAGTGTGTAACAGTTGAAACCCGATCCTCCACCATACAAAAATGTTTGATTGATGACAAATTAAAGGAAAAACCATCATAAGGTGTTGGGCCACCATTTGCTGCTAGTACAGCTTCAGTACACCATTGCATTGATTCTCCAAGTCTCTGGAGTGCTACTGGAGGGATGAAAGCCACTTTCCTATTTCTCATTTTATGTTTTGATGATGGTGGTGCAGAGTGTTGTCAAACACATCAACCCAGAATCTCTCTTAAGGGTGTTCAGCTGTGTTGAGATCAGGTGACTGTAAAGGCCACAGCATGTGAAACACTTCATCACAACATTACGGTGATCAGTGAAACACGTCCCCTCGCCATAGAGGTCAAGGGTTCAGGTTTTCCTTTTAACTTGTCACCCATCTGTATGTTTTTGCAGAACACAACACAAGGAGCTCTGATCAAGACCCAGTATTCAAGGCATC
The DNA here is from genome assembly GCF_022539595.1 of Amphiprion ocellaris. Lineage (NCBI taxonomy): Eukaryota > Metazoa > Chordata > Actinopteri > Pomacentridae > Amphiprion > Amphiprion ocellaris. The sequence goes on along the minus strand of NC_072783.1, from coordinate 19,741,905 downwards.
GTCTTTCAAAACATTCCACTACAACACATTTCCAGTCCAGGAACTATGTGTTGTGCTGCGATAAACTTTTGGGAAATGAGTAACCTCCATTTGTGGATGAATCAGCTCGGCCTGGAATGTCGAAATATCCTCTGAAGCACCCCCACTCTACTGGCTTTCATGAAAGCTGGTTCACATTTTTCATAAAAAAAACCCACCAAAACAATGGAGAACATGCACAAACCAGAAAGGTATTTCGGAATATAAACAACAGCAAAGCAACAGAAAAGGCCTCATTGTTCCTTTCATTCTTCGTCACACCCCAACCTCTGGTATAGATGGAGGAGGAACTTGCAGGGGAAAAATCAGCCGCACCTCCACTCTTACAAATGTCTCCTGCATTACTTTGAGCGTGTGCACGTGGAGGAAACATGAGGGAATCAACAGCAAATGCAGAAGAACATGCTCTTAAGAAATATGGGAGTCAGCTGGCAGGACACCAGACGGCTGCACACAACCACCACCACCCCCTGCTCCTTTTAGAAAGGGCCTCGTCTCCACGGCGACTGAAGACAAAAAAGGAGGCCCTGGCACAGCTGGTCTGTAGCAACAGAGAGAGAGAGACAGGAGGAAAAAAAAACAGTGAATGAGTGTTCAGATATACAGACAGCACAGAGGGTGAGGGGGAGTGAGAGACAGCGAAAGCAGCAGTGGAGGAGTCGATTTGGGAAGAGGAAGGAGAGGAAGGAGAGGGAGGGTGGAACAGGAGGAGGAGAGGGACGTACACAAACTCCCAGAGAACAGGAGGAGAAAGTGGAGCAAGGCTGCAGAAGGAACAGTTGTACAGGAACGGCTGCTGATCTGCTCAAAGAGTCAAATTACCTCCAGAGCTGGTGTCTCAGGCTGAACTGGAACAGGCTAATTAGATGAAGAGCCTGAGAGCAGCAGGCGCCACAAACAAAACTTGAGAAAAAGGGAGAAAGAGAAGGGGGAGGGTGAAAACAAGAAGAAGTCTGTGAAACATCGTGGCGACAGTTTTATGCATTGCTGAGTTTGGTTCTCCTTTCAGAGAAGAGTTCAGAGATGGAAACAGTGACACTCACTCTGAAGCTGCACACGTTCACTGCAGAGGTAAGAGCCTGTGTTTTACATGTGTCAATGCGCTTTATGCAGTCTTTATTCATATAAGTTTAAAAAACAGGCTATCATTTGCAATGCATGTCAAGAACAGGCTTTATACTAAGTTTTTGCTTGGCAATATGCAAATACTACAGCATAGGAAGGGAAGAAAAACAACCGCAAAGGCCTACTGAGGACACCGACTTATTTACACTAGTTTCAAAGAAAGCATTGTCCTCTTTATCAAGACTTCTTCTGCATGTTTTGATCCCTGTTTGACTGTGTCCTGCTGCTTATGAAACATAATGTGGGAGCGCAGTGGAAGGACAAAGACAAGAGTAAAGAGGGAGTAAAGAGCAGAGGTCACACATTCTTCAACTCTGGCAGGTGGTGGAGATCAGCTGCAGGAGCTGCCAGAAAACCAGACAGAAACATCAATTTATAGGTGCCAAATAGAAATGCATGTGCATGTGTATATAGCTACTGGAAATATTGAAATATTAGGACATTTTAAGGACAGCATTTTTAAAAACATGATATCCTGTGGACTTGCACAACATAGTAATATCAGGAAATTTGGTTCTTCCTGTAAGAACTGTAGACTGATGTTTTATCTATAAACAAAATCTTGATGAGACAAGCAAAACAACCACGAACCCACACAAACACACACAAAAAACCTATCTCAAACTGACAGCCGTGTGCAATTTAAACACTTCCTGAACTGATCAACAACATCTAGAAACAAAACATCAGCGAAACGTTTCTGAATAATTATTTTATTTCCTGTGTTGATCAGAATGTTATTTCCTTTTTGCACAGTTTTTGCAATACAACGCATCATTGTATATGAAAGTGTGCAATGACAAATAAAGCTATCTATCTATCTATCTATCTATCTATCTATCTATCTATCTATCTATCTATCTATCTATCTATCTATCTATCTATCTATCTATCTATCTATCTATCTATCTATCTATCTATCTATCTATCTATCTATCTATCTATCGATCAAAATGTACACTATAAAATAGTTTAATCAGATATGTTTTTCAGTTTAATATCTTCATTACAGTTGCACATATATTGTAAAAGATATAGTGCAGTAAATGCAGTAGTACGTGGTAGAGTATAGATGGTACAGTATATAAGCAATGAGGTTTAGCTAAGGAGAAAATGCTAATATACATATGTAATAATACAGAAAGAAGAAAATTGAGAAAGTTATACAAAGGCATGAAAACTGACAAAATATGTATATCTTAGAATAAAAATAAGATGTCAGATAACTACTCAGAACATTAGGGTATTTGTACACACATTAAATAATAACAAATGCACGTATATAATTATCCATCCAAAATATATAAATGGAAATGTAGCTTTAGAAATGAATCAATTTGTAAATAATCATTTTTTAAAATTACTAGATTTCATGTAATAATAACTCCTAACTACTGATAACAGTGAGATCCATGTGGGTTTCAGTCTATGGTGGGTCTGCTAACTGTCACTGTTGTTTTAATTCTGTTGCCTAGCAACACAAGCGACAGGCGCTCCAAGGTACAGCAGACGGTCTAGTTTAGAGTCAAATAATAAGTTTATTTAGGAAAATGAAAAACTGGTATTTTAAAATTTACTTCAAATGATATTTATTTGTCCGTTCCATAAGCGGTGTAACGTGTAATGCCTGTCTCGCATTAGTTAAGCAGGACCTGTAGAGTTCACTGAAGAGCTAACTAGCATTATTGAAAGTAGAAGCTAGCATTAGCTTAGCTGTTGAGAAAGCCACGACTTTGGTTTAAAAAAAAATTAAGCGTAATTACTGATTTTCATGTTGCTATTATTAAAATAATCACCATCTTAATCGTTCGGTTTGTCATCACGTATATTATAAGGCTGTAAGGTGTAAGAGAATGCCAAAGTCTGTCATGAGAATAACAACTTTCTAGAGTGCTGTTTAGCTAGCTTAACATAGCAGCAGTAACTGTCATTCTACGTAACTTTGCTAAGCTACCTAAGAGTAAAGCTTCCTATTAAAATAACACTTTATTTCTACACTACCATTCAAAAGTTTGGGGTCACCCAGACAATTTCATGTTTTCCATGAAAACTCACTTTTATTCATGTGCTGACATAATTGCACGAGGGTTTTCTAATCATCAATCAGCCTTTCAACACCATTAGCTAACACAATGTAGCATTAGAACACAGGAGTGATGGATGTTGGAAATGTTCCTCTGTACTCCTATGTAGATATTCCATTAAAAATCAGCCATTTCCAGCTAGAATAGTCATTCACCCCACTAACGATGTCTAGACTGGATTTCTGATTAATTTAATGTTATTTCATTGAAAAAAAATGCTTTTCTTTCAAAAATAAGGACATTTCTACGTGACCCCAAACTTCTGAATGGTAGTACACATATTTGTATATGTAGCTTCAGTATTAATAATAAATGTCAGACAGTATTGCAAAACAGAGGCACACTATGAACCACATAGTGTATAATGTATAAGAAAAAAAACTAAAATTTAAGAAGCAAACACATTTACTTAAGATTTCATCAGGATTATTCAAAAGAAGCATGCATGCAAGTGTTTTTCGATATTATACAGGTGATTTCAAAGATTTCAAGTTCTAATCAGCCTAAAAAGTTTTAAAACAAGGCATTATTAGCTCTCTATGACTAATTCAGTTTCAACTTCAAGGCTTGTGTTGCTCTCTGGCTTCACAGGGAAGCATAGTGTAGTTCTATGTAGTGAAGAGAGTAAAATATTGATTTGCTGTGTATGTACTGAAGCGGCCTAGAGGTAGATGCTCTACTGATTGTATTTTAAGCAAGGAATGCAAGATATTTTAAACCATTTTCTCTCTCTTTTTGGTGAATAAATACGAAATACAAGAGCTTCTAATGAATCAAATGAATTCCTGTGTTCATTGCTGACACACATGTCCATTCAGAATTTATCTCTCAAAACTGGCTGTTTCATGTCCTGTTCTTTAGCCACAGCCCTGTGCCCTTATCCCCTGCACACCCTGTCTAGTATCAGCCTGTATACGATCTCACCCACACACAGCTGCTCCAGTAATGATGACAGGCCTCAGTTTTGAAATGCCAGGCCTATAATAGTTAGCCTTGTTTATAATTAAACTGAAGATGCAGAGTGCTTTCTCCTGTGTGTGGATACAAGTGTACAAGCCTTGAACAAGGGGTCACACACAATCTGTCCACAAACAAACACAACATAGTCAGATGGCATATCCATACACCTACACATGCAGGAAGTTCATCAGTTGGCTAAGTAGGGGTGCTGATACGTAATGAGTGAGTACTCGCAGAGCACATGGAGTATTTAGGGATCAAGGATGCATGTTAGGCTTGAGGGGTAATTGCAGGGTGGGAGTATAAAATCACAGTAGCGAAGGGTGGAGCTGAAGATGAAAATAACTTGTCTACATCCAGAGCATTTTGCTCAAGACAGTACAACACTCATTCATTCACTTTATCATCCTCTCTTTTTCAAGTGAAACAAGTTCTGCAGATGCCCGTTTGCTTCGAAAGAAAAGCCTCAGCCATTACTGCATCTTGTCTTGCCTCACCTGCATCTGAAAGTCAGCATGGATGCGAAAAATGAGATGATGGATATTCTTCAGAAGGTGTGGACCAAACTGCAGGGTCTCCCACAAGCAACTTCGCTGGAGCTGGGAGCCTTCTTTGTGCTCATCCTGTTTGTTGGTGAGTTTTGAGCTTCAGTTTTTAGACACAGATGCATTCAGTGACATTTAAATGACTTAAGTTATGAGCAGGACTGTAACCTACATGTTTGGCATATTATTTCCCAAACTCACTCCCAGTTCTTATTAACAATAGGATAGCATTCTGTAAAGACATTCTAAAAATGTTTGCTGATAACATTATTAGAACATTATTCCCTAGCCTTCTTAAAACATTTTCTGAATGTTGCATTGAGAATATCCTCCTTATGTTGTCATGTCACACTGATGTAGGAAAAGTGTTCTATAATGTGTTACCTCAGCAATGTCTGGAAAACAGCTTCAGAATATTGCAGGCAAAATGATCTACCTTCATTTACGTAATGTTTTTTTAAAATGCTCTGTCATCTGAATATTGGTTTACCAATGTTTTCCCTCTATAATCTATGGCCCTTACAACATCCTAAAAGCGTCCTCTGGGGTGTCCAGATAGCTCAACGGGTTAAGCTGCCGACCCATGTACAGAGGCTGGTCCCCGACGCAGTGGCCTGGGTTTGATTCCCGCTCATGGCCCTTTGCTGCATGTCTCCCCACCACTCCTGTCTGTCTACACTGTACTATATAGTAAATGCATGAAAGCCCAAAAAAAATAACTTTAAAAAAAGCATCCTACTAATGTTGTAGTTAACATTACATCTTAGATAACTTTTAGACTTCTAATCTTTTTTTTTTTTTAATGAGAAAATCCTTAGAATGTTCTTTGAACATTAGATTAAAACCATTTTTGAAACATTAAAGCATACCTACAAACAGAATTTGTAGGTAATGTTAGATAATGTTGTGGAAACATTCCCTGCTTCCTCGGCTCCCACCACCAACCTCAGCAACTTTTGACCAAGAATATCTAAGTGGCTCTCTGTCTTTTGTTTAATTTGTTGGCATGAAGGTATTTAGATTAAACTCAGTGTCAGTTTATTTTCGGGCTACTTGAGGGAAGCCAGACGTGCTGTAAACTAAACACTTGCATATTATTTTCTTATAAAGCTGATAGGGCAAAGGGAATAGAATAGAATAGAATAGAATAGAATAGAATAGAATAGAATAGAATAGAATAGAATAGAATAGAATAGAATAGAATAGAATAGAATATCCTTTATTCGTCCCACAATGGGAAATTTGCAACATCACAGCAGCACAGAAAAATCAAGGAAACACATCTATAAATTAAAGACGTAAGATATATACACTATATTATACAATATAAATAAGAAAAACAGAAGAACACAAGGATACTAACAACACAAATTTAAGAATATAGACACAAATGAATTGCACTTAGGTGTATTTGCACATGACAGTTGGCTAACTGTCATTAAGTGAGTGTAGTATGTAGTATTGTGTTAGCAGACATTTGCATATTTACACATCCAACAGATGCAGGACATTATCATTCAGTGTCATTTTTCTTCGGTAAGACGTCTGGATTGAGGTCCACCTCCACATATTTTAAATACACGTCTCTGTGGTTGCTAAATGCCCCTCTGTGCTCACTAGGCTCATATTACCTCCCCCAACATGCGCTGACCCCACCCTGTGTCTTCTGTCTTTGTAGCCATGGTTATCTTCATGGTCGTGTTGTCCTGCGTCCACTGCTGTTGCTGTGGGAAGCCAAAATACCAGGGCTCAAGAGTCCAGCCTCTACAGCCCATCTGAGAAGAAGACAGAGGCAAGAATCCACCAACAAATGCAACCTTCACCTTTCTTTCTGCCCTCCATGGAATCACCCACATGGCAAAGCGCATTTAGCCACACATTGTAAATGAGTAGACGATTCTTTTCAGAGCCACTGATTTCTTTGAAGGGCATCAAATGGGATTAATCAAGGGAAGACAGAGAGGTGATTGCCATGTATCCAACTCTGGGTTAAAGACTGAATCAGCATCCAGAGAGCCACTGGAATCCATATAAATCACCAGACTGGCACGACTCATCAAGATTCATCACAAAGGAGAATAATGAAACACTGTGTGGCTGCATTTCATGGACACAAAGATATAAGAAAGCTGATTTGTGCTCAAACGTCACAGAGACACCATTATTACAAATGTAGTAGTTTGGTATGCTGTTGACATTCACTGAGAATGTGAACAACAACAATGAAAATGTACATTCCAATAAGTAAATGTGTGTTGGACTTGAAGTTATGTGTTTTGAACTACAAAAAAAGAGAGAGAAAGACAGAGCGCCCTCTGCTGGTGAATTTGTGAGCGTTTGTTTTTGAAAGTTGTGCCAATATAAGATGTGATCTGTATATTCTCTTTATATGAATGAAACTGTCTGCTATGTTTGGTTGCTTTTATTTGTATAAATGTATTAAATGTTCATTATATTTCAAGAAAAACAAATACATGTTTCTGTTTGTTGGATCATATGTAAAGATAGCAGAGGGTGTGTGAAAATGGTCATAATTGTAAATACTGCTTGTTTTTATTCCAATAACAACCATTTCATCTAAATCCCATGAGCGAAACACTGAACAAGTGTGCAAGCCTTATCATTAGACTTCTATTTGCCTCTGCCAGTCAGTATTTTGAGTTTAAACATTAACCAGGCGCTGTTGCTTTCATTTTGCCCACACAGAGTAAATGTCATTGTCACCTGGAAAGCAACAGGAACTGTTCAGAGTTTGGAGTTATAGAATGCCTCTTCTGTTCACAGGGTGATAGGAAACTGCAATGTCTGGGTTTTTTAAATAGTTCTGGAGCTGTGCGTGGATCAAAACAGTAGCTGAAGCTGGGCTCTCACACACTACAGTTTATTCACCGTCTGTTAGGACTCAGTGAGCTGTGAGAGGATCATTTAGCAGGACATGGCGGTGGAGAGGTGAGTGTTTGAACAGGAATGCGTTGGGTGACAACAGCCTGAAATATCAGCAGATTACTGTGGAGCTTGTTGATAAAAATATACCTTTAGCTTAGCTTTTGAAACGCTTTATAGATTTATAAGATGTATTATCATGAGCAGGTGATGCACATCTGTCAGCTTTATGAAGTGTTACAGTACAATACAACAACTTTATTTATCCCCGAAGGGAAATTCAATACTATTATTGAGGGGAGCTGATTGTACAAATAATACTGTCATTTTTTCTCTAGTTGAGCTTTTATCTGGTTTCTTGCTCCATGTACAGTTTAGTAGAGCAGCAGAAACCAACAGGCTCACCGGAGGACTGGGCGGAGTGGTTCCTGTATCGTCTACAACGGGAGCCGTGGGCACTGGGTGGTTTTGTGGTCATTGGAGTGTTCGCTCTGGGAACCCTGTCTCTGGCAATCTTCGCTCTCCTGTATGGATGCTGTTGCAGCCCTAGAGAAGGAAAACCAAACAAGAAGAGGCAGCAGAAGAAGTCAGCGGATACAGTGATCTAGATGTGTGAAGAAAACAGACTCTTGCTGCAGAATGAATTTCAACTTAACAGGGAATTGTTTTGTTTTTATATATGTATGCGGTGGAAATCAAAGTTGAGAGTTTTCAGTTTTAAATATACCATTTTTTTCAAAATAACTTTACATCAAATCATTTTTTCCCCAGTTGTCTTTATTTCTGTGTTTGGGGAACAGTGGGATCACATCGCCAAAATCTAATCATTGTTTAGCTTTGCAGCGGGTTGATGATCAGAATGGTGCACATGTTACAAACTAATTTGAACCAGCACTGCTTTTCTAGGTCAGCTATATAACAACCTTTTAAAAAATTTATTTTCAAATGAAAGTTAGCTTTTGACTTGTAATATCTAATGTCATTTCTAAATATTTGTAGCCATCCCCTGTCCAAAATGTGAACAAAGTCAATGCTTGTCTTGTATAATTTTTAAGAGCCAACATAATAAAGGCACTTTATGAAAAACATACAAATTAGTGATGTTGCAGTCAGATCATTTGCATACAGAATGGCTAAGTTTTGGTGTGTGTTTCATTTTAAAATAGTCATTTACTGCTGTTGAGGCAAACCCACCTATGAAGTCAAAATACTTCAGGCTAAAACCCCAGTTCTCACTTAGATAATGCAGTATAAGGCTGCACGTGATTAAATCAATGCCTATCTGTTGCAAACATTAATCAGTACTACAGGCTGGGGGTGCTATAAAATGCAATCATCAGAGGTGGGTCAGTAAGAGTGCTGTCAAACAACAAAATAAAGTTCTGCATGGTAAGTTCTACTTTAATTAAATTGTTTTAACTCCAACATTTACAGTCCTATATGACAAATTTATAGGTTTTGCAGCTTCATACTTCATATAAGGCAGAATATTGCACAAACTATGTGTAAAGCAGGCATTATTCAGACATTGATGGGCAGCTAGATGTGAGAACTGGGTTGTCATTGTATGAATGCATAATAAACCTTAACAGAGGTTTATTTTTAAAAATGCAAATCGCTCTGTTAGACATGGAAGTATGTTAATTTCTCATAAGATATGCTAAGGGGAAGTCCATGTTTAGTGTTGATTTACTAGTTTGAACCCTCAAAGTTTTCTTTATAGGAACTGAGCATTTCATAATGTTTTTGTTTGCATAACTCTGTCTCTGCTGCACAGGAACAACATACAATATAAAAATGATTTACCTTCCTTGGAAGTTTTGTTGCTCTTAAACACTGGCTCATAGTCAATTTAATCTCTCTCTTTTTTAATAAGAATTTACAAAAAAAAAAAATACGTGAACAGATTTCCACAACGTAAAGGCCATTGATTAAAATATAAAACTTAAACTGCTTTCTTTTATCTTTTCTTGCCTTTTACATTTTAGGCAATTTGCATTATTTTTTAGAACTCGATTTTCACTTTGAAATGTTTTTTTTTTTCCTTTTAGCACGGCCTGAGAAACAAAAGGACTACATCTTCCAGGGCTACATTGAAAGTACTCACTGCGCAGGACAGTTTCACTGACGTTATTACTCTGCGACCAGACGTTTATGCGACGCATACAGTTATGGCGAGCGGTAAAAAGAGTGTTCCACTGTCCTCTTTGGCAGACTATGGTGACGATTCGGAGCCCGACTCTGACTCCGAATCAGAAGAGACAGGTATATAATAACAAACCTAAAACCTTTAGCAATTCCAATGGCCGTGAAACACTGTCTGTTGCTGTGCGAATCTCATCCCGGAACTTCATGTGGTGGCTAACGTTAGCTTGTGGCTAACCTAGCTACTAGGATTTTACTGAGGTTGTTCGTGATGTGAACACTTATATGTTAAAATGAACATATATAGTTCAGGTATATAAAATAAATTTACCCGGGGATTTTTTTTGGAGATAGAGTGTTATTGGGGATGCTTACAGCGGTATGGTTTAAAACGTGAATGCTTTGTTAACGGAGGTCTTGCTTTGTGTCAAGTCACCGGTTCACTTCATCACTCCAGGTCAGTGAGATGAATTAATTTTAACCTTCGTGTGATTTAAAAAAAAAAAAAACGTATGTAGTAAAATTATATTGTTTTCTAAATGCAGTGTGGTTTTGTGATGTCTTTCTGTTATCGTTATCCTAGTGTTGTCACAATAGCTGCATGATATCTTCAGTACGATGTCTCGATACTGATACTGAAACTATACCACAGCAAACACCTACAACTGTAGAAAACGTTGCAATGTTATAGTACACGACGGAACATGGAACTTCTATTTTTCTTTCTCACACAAAATGAAAATATTTTGACAATGCCAATCCAAGACAGCAGAGGATGTGAAAAGAGATCATAAACTAAGAGGAGTGGATTACTGCATCACAGTGTGTTTATACCTTTTCTAATCCAACTAGTACTGGATGAAGTCTTTATTAAAATCAGCTCGATACGTGGTCACGTGTCTCCACCCTCACGTGTCACACTGCAGCTTATGAAAGGTTAAGTCAGTCCTTGCAGAGATAAGTGGACACTAGTACATATTTTAATCACCCGTTGTCACTATTTCTGCCAGAAATTCCAATTTCAGTTTACTAATTTCCACATTTCTTCTTGCAAGCGTCAGTGATCTTTATAGTTGTACTATGGGGAAATTAATGTTATCAGTGTGGATGCAGCTTTAGAGATGCTTTGCATTTAACTATAAAAGATCACATCAAATTAATTTAAAAGTATTCAGCAGTTATCATATCTCTTAGCAGATTATTTTGTCAAACTCTGATGGTAAAAAAATGTTAGAAAATTAATCACTTGTTTCATTTATATTTGAGGGTGTGATGTAGTTTTAGGTTTTTTTTCCTAGAAGCCAGCATGTCTGTCAATGAGATGCTTTGCTAAGTTGGATGTGTGGGCTGCCTCGTTCTGCATAACTTTAAAACGTGTTCTGCAGATAGGCTTTGTGGTGTATGTGGGATTTTCTTCACTGTTGGATACCTAATTGTAATAATTCCACATTTAACTTTGTGTGTCTGTCTTATCCACAAGCTGAAGCTGGTTGGCATCAGCAGTTAGATTTGCAGCCATGATTTCGGGCTGTGAAACCTGCCAGAGAGAAAAATCGTAGTTGGTAGAGCTACAAACACACACTTTTCTTGTTGTTGTACATCAGAAATGCTGCTTGTAGCAAAAGACTACAGATGTATTAAAGTATAGGAGCTAATAAGGCACGATTTAGTTTTGTTTTTAACAGCAAGGTATCGTAACACTTTACTAGTATCGGTATACCATGTAATGCTATCTGTTCCACTGCTGCTGATCTTTGAAAAAAAGCAACCAAGAGTTTCTGTTGGCTCTGTGTGATGTTCCTGTCGCTCTCCCTGTATTTCTGTCCAAAACCAGGGGGGCGTGCAGGAGGCTTGGTGTACGGCTATGGAGATGATGACCTGAATCGAACGGAGGACATTGATGACAAAGAGTCTCTCGATGAAGACAGTAGAGAGAGTAACTCGGTCAGTATTTACGTTTTGTATTTGTTCCTGTAGATTTAATTTTATCCCTGGGTCTGCATTTTCTGTGGCCCATATGGTGTGTGGTGTTTTTTAACATGTTCATAATTGTATGTCTTGTCCCGTGCTGAGTCTTTACTGAACTCTGAGGGGATGAGGAGTCTCATAGTTTGGTTGTAGCAGTGGCTGCATCATATTCGAGAAGAGCTATGCTTTTGAGTACAGCATTAGTATTTGTTTGCACTGTTGTAAGTTGAAGGGGATCTTCTCATCTCCATCTCACATTCTTTTTGTTTGCGTTTACATTTAGACATTGTCTGTGAACTATCAAGTAATTAATGTCAGCGTGCTGAACATAATACCCATAGGAGTCATTATCAGACAGACCTGTAAAAAGGATAGTGCTTATTTTGAAGAATCTGAGTTGGAAGTATCTCAGCCATTAAAGCTGACTTTGAAGTTAAAATTAGTGTCACAACACTTAAATGTTCAGTCCTATATTAAAGTGCAACCATGATTTCTGATATTAAAGGTATAATCTGTGACAAAGCTTCTAGTTACGTTTTAATTGTTTACAATTCAAATAATCACACACACCAAGAGTTATCTTAAGAACTGTAAACTTTCTGAACTGTAAAACCCACCACTAGATTTGAAAAGCATGTTACCGTTGTTAAAATCAGCAACATTTCACCATCTGTCAGAGCCATAAACTGTAACAACAAAACAAAAAAATTTCAAGTTTCTAGCAGTCCTTGAACTAATCCTGTATTATGTGCAGTTAAGTCAGGAAAGTTAACCAAGTCTTATCTTAAAATAGTTTAATCACAATTACTTTATTCGACATGTCTCACTTAAAACTTAACCAAAAAAAAAAAACCAGAATCCGTAAAATACAAAAACATCTGTGCTTGTCGACACAGCTGACAAGCTGTGACTGACTCAACTGTCATGTGACAACAAGTAACTGAATATTTGGCTAAACAAATTCAGAGAGACTGAGGGAAAATAAAACATATACTGGATTAATAAAATGCATCATGGTTCAAAAATGGTATACAGAGTAGCAAATTATCAGCAAGTTATTGGAAAATATATTCAGTATGATGAAATGTGTATCTGGAGCAGAATTATGAACAGAGTTGTGTGAAAATGCCTAGGTTGTAGAGGATATAAAAATGTTGTACATACTGACTCCAGAGCTTTCCAATTTTTGTAAAGTCCCTAATCTAAGAAATTCAACATTTTTTGTTTTCGTGTTTTTTTTTTTTTTTGTCTAATATCTATGGCATTGTAACTTTGTCATACCGCACAAAAGACTTGTTTGAATTCTCTCTATGTCTGGCCGTGATTGTGCGGTTTCCATAGAGGTGCAGGACTTTATACTGTGATTAAAAATGAGCCCACAGTAACTAAGAATGTAAAAGGAGAAAAAACAAACCTGCCCATAAAGTGTTTGGGGCTCAGAGTGTTAAAGACTTTGTGGTTCAAGGATGAGCTGAGTAGATTTAAAGTGCATTCCTGGGTGCTGGTTGTCATCTGGTCTGTTCTGCTGCTTGGTTCCCCATCCTGGTCCCCTCTCCTTTTGTCACTTTTACAGTGTTAACGTTTTGCATTTTTGTTTTTATAGGAAATGGAAGAATCTGACGAGGGGAGGGACCCAGATGATGTTGAGGTATTTGAACACCCACCTGCTGTGGGATGGGATGGATTGGATTTGGAAAACAATTAAACCTGATTCATTTTGTTTTTGCTTTGCGACTAACCAAAGCGAAGGTATGGCTGTCACCACGTGCTATGAAGGAGCATGTTCACTAGATGGTGCTGTGGGTTTATGTATGTCTTGTGGATATTTAAATATCTAATGGGACACCGTATGTCGTAGTTGAAGTGTCCCTTGATTTGCTTGACTGATGCTTCTTCATGTGTGTTGTAAATCTCTTCCCAAGTGAAGAACCCAACCAACAGTGTTGTTTTTCAGAGCACACTGCTTGGACATTCACACCATACTAACCCCACCCTGTGTGTGTCTCTATGGGCCAGATAGCATGTGAGCTTCCTGCTGCTGTGTTTAGTACAGGCCACTCAGGTGAGAGTGACTCACAATCCTAACAAGCAGAAACAATAATTCAGAGGACGTCTACCGTCTGATGCTTTGTATTACAACCTAGTGATCTGATAAGCTGTTGTTTTGTGAGTTTTGTCTGTTTGGCGTGCTATGCCAAGAACAGCAGATAGCAGCCATGGCAATAGGGTAATTGTTAGTGTGCGTCATGATATGGTTTCCTAATAATGCATGTATCAACATGTGGATAGTTATTCCCAAGAAAGAGAAGCAGGGAAGTCAGAAATAATTATCTTTGCTGTGCAAGATAATGCTCAATATTTGTGCTCTGATAAGTGATGTTTCTTACTGTTGTCTTTAGCACTCAGCATTTGAGATGGTGTATGTTTTCTAGCTTAGGGCTGGTTGTTTAGCCTAGTGCTTGGGTGTATAGACTTAGATTGTAACTCACTGGTTGATAGTGAATGTTTGTATGAGCTTTCACTCTGTCCTCCTGTATTATTATTATTCCTTGCAGTTATCTTATCAGCTAGCTAGTGGCTGCTATTTGGGTTTTGATACAGTTCTGATAGATAAGAGTTGCAATGCAAAGCTTGGGCCTCATTTATCCAGAAAAACTGAATAACTCAGAACTCTTTGAAGTATTGCTACAGTGTGGTTGCAGATGCAAGTTATCTCACCAAGATTTAATTGGCTCACAGTACATTTAGTTTGAATTGGCATTGGTCGAGGAACTGTCTGGAGGATCACAGACAGAATCTGGATCTTCAACCAGTCAGTCTTTGTGAAATGTATTTCTAATATAGTTGATGCCGCTAATAAGTGAAGAGGGTTCCCTTACAGCTGTGTGTCAGAGTTGCTGGCTCCAAACTAGGAAACATGGATGTTTTTTGTTTTGTTTTTGTTTTTAAGTTAATGGCTAAGTTGGTCCTGACTGAAATATCTGTAGTAATCCAGTTATGTTGATGATATTGTCTGATTTATACAGCACCATCAACAAGTTAGTATTTTGTTTAATTTGACTGAAACAGCTTATAAATGGAGTAGTGTGAAGTCTGATACAGACATTTAAGGTCCCTTGAGGATAAATAATCTGGAACCCTCCTTGCACAACCATCAAGTTAAAATTTCAGTTTTCCCATCAGCCTCAGCTGTACTGTGTTTAGAGCATGTTGTTAGCATGCTAACAAGCTAACATGATAATATTACACCTACTAAACATTAGCATTTTACCATTGCCACTGTGTTAGCATCTCGCTCGAGGCACCACTGTGTCTCACTGCATCCTCACAGAGATGATTTTGTGGCTAACGTATTCTTCCTGAATGAAAAGGAGGCAATAGAGCTGCCTCTATCATATACTGCTGATTGTGGCTGAGTGTTTAATTTCTTATATAAGTATGAATGTAAAGCTCCCCCATCACTATTCACATAAGATAGACCAGCGAAGATGTGGTGGTGCTAAGTGTACAGTTCTACACTTAGAACTAATTTTGTATTTAAAACTGTTTATAGAGGTACTCCAGTTTTTTGTTCATGAACTTTCATTTAAAGCAGGAAAGAGAAAATGTATACTGACAACTGAGTAACAACTAGACAAAACTTCATGTGTAACATCACTGGGGTGGTGCTTCAATGGAGAAATAGAGGTAGTTTGTTTATAAGATAGTCAAAGCAAAAACAACAAAGCACCTATTCTGCCACCCAAATGATATCCAGCCAAGATCTTTTTCACAGTTTGAGATATTTATACACATTATTCTAAAATGAAGATGTGCTATCTGAGATCTATTGCAACCTCCCTGCAACAAATCCCTATATGATAAAAATGTCAGTGCTCTGTGGTTGCAAAGTCAGATGATAATAAGGCAGTATTTTTGGCAGTGTTGTGCTGGACTTCAGTTTTAAAATAATTTGCCAAACAAATAGGTTCACACACAAAAAAAATATCAGTTTTCCTATTAGCATGGTCAGAGTGGTTCCATGTGGCTCTGTTATTTATACAGGACAGATGGCTGAATGACGTGCACGGACAAAACCTGAAATCGGAAGTGGTTTATTTTGATTAGAAGTGTTGGTTATATTTTTTGTGTGGTTTCATGAGAGAGCTGAATTTAAATCCTCCTGAATGTTATTACTTGCAGTGCTGACTTTTTTTTTGGCTTACTGTGACCCCTGACCTTACTGTGAAGGGCAGCCAGATGGGAAAGAAATGTCAGGTGGGGAAATCAATGAAATGATGAGCATTTATTGGCTCCATCTCAAACAGTACGTGCCATCTATTAGCTGCATTTATTTATTTATTTACTGGGTTTGGACTTTCTCCAGCGGGCTGTGCTATACCTCCATCTCTTTCTGTCCTCCTCCCTTCGCTCTCCTTCTTGTCATTTGGCCAAGTTCAGGACAATTCTTTGATGTGCCCGTGCAGTTGCTAGGTGACGTGATTCCTGTGAATAACAGCACTGTTCTTTTGTGCTGAACCTGTGTTATGCCCACAATGCTGGCACAACAGGCGGCATATTTTAGAGGCTGTACAAGACTCCTCCTCGTGTCGAGCCAAAGCATTTACTGGAAGCTGCCTAGATTTACTATTCTGGTTCCTATTACTTCTTAGAAACTATTCTCCCGTGTGCTTTGTTTTGTGCAGTCTGCTGCACTAGCCTCTATGATTTGCAGGTGTCAGGTACACATGGAATGAGGTTTTGTCTCCAGCTCCACATCTTGCACCAGAACTGGCTTTGCTTGTTTGCACAAGTCATCTCACCAACTTTCCTATACTGCCCTGTAATTAACTATACCAAAGCTGGGAACATGGTTTCATAATATCTGCAACTAATGCTGTTTATATTTCCCGCTACCGAGTGTTAGTGATTAGATTCTCCTGAGTAAAGGAGACCTAAATATCCCTTGTGTCTCTGTTTCTCTCCTCTCCCCCTCTCTTCCCTCTTCTTTTTTACAGATCCCAGAAGCAGAAAGAAAGGACCCCAATGAGCTTGTTGGTGAGTACATACTTGCATCTACATACACACATACTATTGACCAATTCCTGAAGGATAGGGCTGGTGTTTATTCCCAGTAATATTCAACGCATGATATATCTTATTCCTCTGTGCCATAGAATTCCACTGTTGTCTAAAAACTATTATACTATAGGTGTTGAAAAGTATGTCCTCAAAAGTGCCTTTGAAGGCATTTACATAAGTCTTAATACAGCTACGAGTGGTAATGGTAGATTTTTGTGTCCAATAGTGGGCAGTCAGGATTCGGTGCTGCGAGCTACAGTAGTTAGGAAGTTCATTGTGTCATACTGGGAAGTTTTAGATTTGGATTTGTCTGTGCCCAGCTATCATTCATTTGATTAAATTTAAATTAAAAATAAAATGTGATAGAAATAATACTAGATCTCAGTGTCTCTACTGGGTTACATGTTTTGGCTGGAATATCAGACAAGTAATAAACTTTTCAGTGTAAGAATCAGTTTTGTTAGGTAGGTGTTGGTGCAATCAATGTCTGAATCACTAACTAGACCTAGCTGACTTATGAAAATCTCTTTGGCAAATGACTGAAAGATGGGTTGTGATGATCTAACAAGGGTTAGCTAGCAGGGGTTAGTGAGGAATGACTAACCTGTGCAGGTGTGCATGTGTGTGAGCAGCAGATCAGACAGGATATGAGTGTTTCAGGGAGTGGCGTTTTATACACCAGTCTGTTAGACCATAAACTTTCAGTAGTTACAGTTCCCCCTCTGCTGTTTGTTTATGCAGGCTCTTAGCTGGATGCACATGATAGCACACTTTATACAATGCAACATTCATCCCTATCCATTATTCAACTGTGAAATAACACAGGGAACTGATGCACATAGAAGTGTGTTGCAGTGAGTCAAGAACCGATTACAGTAATTCAAATAATATGATTCCTCACAGAGAAAATATTTTATTTCAAAGTTACTGTCACACTGAATCCAAGCAGGAGATGATTTGTTGAGCAGATTTGTTCCTAAACTGGATGAAGCTGATTGTGTCTTTGCATGCTGCCATTGTGTTTTAAAATTGTAGTTACCAAAACGGTTCAGTTCTGACGCCCAGCCGCTCCATAAGACAAACAACAGAAGCTGAGTGAACTGAGTGGCGTCTGCCCACAGCTTTGCTCCCTCTATCATCATCACTTCCACTCCTCTGGTTTGTTGCAGCCATAAAAAGATACGACAGATGAAAGGGAAATGCACTAGAGCAGTTCTTAGTTTTCAGAGCAACCCCCATTGCCATCAGTGTACTGTAGTGTCAGAGTGTGACTCATAGCCTGGACCCCTGACATTCCTTCAGCAGAGCTTGGCTCCTCTGTCTTGTCTGTCAGTAAATGTCACAGTGCGTCTGGCAGAAAGCCTCCTGTCAGCAAGCTGAACACAGCTCTTTGTCTGTTCACTGAAGGGACAGACATTGTCCGTCTGTCCAAAAAGACCCTCAGGGCACAGATTGTGACTTTCTGTCCGTTTTTAGGAAGACAGATGGAAATTTGGAGCCAATATAATCTCTTCTCTGTCAGTTTATTACTGTCTTGGTCTTCCTGACTGTGCTGCTGATATATTAGCATATTCCTCACATGCTTAGCTGAATTGTAAACAAGAATATTTATCACACAAGCTGTGATGTATTCACACCTGATACTGTGAAGCTACAGAGTTTATTTTGGTGTTTAAATTAGAGTTTATCCAACAAGGCAACAAAGTTATTAAGTAAATCTCAGGTTATCTTGAGCGGATTACCAGGCTTCTACAGTACAAAACCCTTGTTGCAGCTGCACTGTGTAAGTGTCTGTGACAGTGTGTGCCTGTGAGAGAGTTTAATGAAATACCAAGCTACCACCTAATGCCTCTGAGTCATCGGACTTGCCTTGTCAGGTTTTTTATTGTTGGAGGCTACAGTATTTTCTGTGTCTATAATATATGCTGGATAGACTAGTTAGATGGGACCATTAATCATCAAGTAACTGTGTATTTGTTGACTTTTTCTTCTGTAAAAATTGTATATGAACTTGCACACATGCATGCTCTGCATTACTTTAGTATCTTTTCAGCAAAGGCAACGCCCTGCCCCTCCTTTGCCCTGCGGGGGGAAGTTAACCATTACCATATCAGCTATGGAGCAAATGAAAAGGGAGGTACTGCTCCTCCTCTGAAATTTCCAGACGTTGGGGAGATGAGTGTTGCAAGTCGGTATCCACACGTGTAAATCTGTGGTCCCACATGATCAGCAGACCAGGGAAAAGATTCTGAAGGGAGGGGCTGCTGGACAGAGTGTATCAGTAAATGATGACAACCTGTCTGTATATAAACACTTCTTAATTCACTTTACAATATTTATGTGTAGATAGACTACTTAAGATGCAGCTACTGAACATTTAGCTGTACTGATACCAAAACAGTATTTTTTCAATATCTTTTTTGTTTAAAGAACTCTTCCAGTGAGAATGAAGTTTTTTACCTCGGTAACGTGTTCACATGGGGTTTTTCATATGGAAGACACATGAACAACACCATGACTGAGCATTTCCACTTTCAAACTGCAGTGTACTTACGACAGTCTCAAAAGCATGGATTCAGACTTCATTGGGTTCCCATATAACAAACCTAAGGAAGCTGTTTTGTCTACTTGCAGGATGGGACTTCCTGTATCATTAATCTTCAAATCAGTGTCTGGTTTGAACATGTATGGTTAGATTACTCCAATATTACAGCTTAGAATTGTGTTGGATAAAGTAGTTTTATGGACATTTGAGCAGAGTCATATGTGAGCAGCAGGCATTTGTATTTTTTTTTTATTGTATTATCTGTATTTGTTGAAGGCTGCACAGTAGCTTGGTGGTTAGCACTGTTGCCTTGTAGCTCGGAGGTCCCCGGTTCACAATATTTCTGCATGGAGTTTGCATGTTCTCCCTGTACATGTGTGGGTTTTCTCTGGGTTCTCCGGCTTCTTCCCACAGTCCAAAAACATGCTGAGGTTAATTGGTGATTCTAAATTGTCTGTAGGTGTGAATGTGAGTGTGATTGTTTGTCTCTATATGTAGCCCTGTGATAGACTGACCTGTCCAGGGTGTCCTCTGTCTTCACTCTAAGTCAACTAGGATAGACTCCAGCCCCCTGTGACCCTAATGAGGATTAAGCATGATGGATGGATAGATGTGTTTGTTGAGGCAGAAAATTTGTTTGTATTATTTGTATTGTATTAAATCGTCTAAACAGTCCTTCTTTGCACTGCTGGTTTTAGGTTATTGTTAGTGTTCTTCAGTAAACTGTTAAATGTAATAAACTACTTCTTAAGGTAAAAAAAAAAATGATTAATGATAATCACAATAAATCAGCAGCCTAACAATGCACTCCCATTTGTTTATATGTAAACAGGCTGTGCTGCTCCTGCTCATTCTATAATCTGTCCCATCAGTTCAGGCAGGCAGAGCATCAATACCGCACAAACAGTTATGAAAAACACCAACTGTTTGACTGCTGCTCATATTGAACATATTTGTATTAAACAAATATTTGCCAGAATTCCCATTTTGCCCTTAACAAACACTGACAAATATGTTTTTCTACTGCTAAGTGCCCCATTTAATATATATCTGTAAGGTTATTTAAAAATACACACATAAAGAAGGGATCTTTGATTGCTCGTGTTCATGTAAACATCATTCATTGACCATCAGCCAATTCTTAGCTGTTAGCTGGCATGTTTGAAGGAATGTTGGAAGGTATACTTGAAATAACAATTTGTGACATGATTATTTTTAAAAGCAAACCTGTTTCTGTTTCTTCACTGAACACTGCTGGTTTGATTGTGTAGTCCAATCCATATCACACATAAGTAGGGCAGCTGAGATTTGATACCCAGATTTATGTGAGGCTGCAGTCAGAGAAATACTGAAAATTGTAACGTCAAGTAAACGTAGTCGACATAATTGAAGTGGTGTGAGAGTACATGCTGGTGGAATTTTCCTCTAATGTTTTGTAAGTGTTCAGCATGACAAAGTCAGCACTTCAGAAAATTATCTTCTCATGTCCAGTCAAGTTTTTACTTGTCGACGTTCGTCATTGAGTCAGCAGACACATCTCCTGCATTTAGAAATGTGCACAGATACATGTACTTACTGCTCTTATTCACAGTATGACTGACAATGTTGAATGAATATTAAGAATGTCAGTCTCTCAGTGACAGTGAAGAATGTCTGGGCTGCAGTCAAAGAAAGCAGAAGATCGATCAAGGAAGGCAACAAGAGACAGGTCAAAAAAGGAGGGAAAGGAGCCTCCCTTCTCCGTACAAGCCCCAACAACAGCCACTCCCTGCCTGGGATGTTTGCTCCTCATACCACACATCCCTATAAAATCTACTGGCATACACTTAGGATGAAGATGAACAACAGGATACTCAGGGATTCACCAGCAATGTTTGCATAACACACAGTGAACCTTTGTTTCAATAACTGAGTAAAATTCTCCACACATATCCACATCTCATCTTCCTTCTAATTTGTCATCTGTCAGATTTGGTCCTCCTGTTTCATTACCTTTGTCTAAGAGCAGTTTCTCAGTTAATCCTTACTCTGCCTGTGAAGACATGCAGGGTGGGGCAGAAAGGGAAAGCCGCTGAGGTGAAAACATAGAAGGGCTCATGTTTATGTTTCTGTCTTCTTGCCAGCTCTATTCTCAGAGAAGGTGAGGAACATGTCACCTGACGAGATCAGGATCCCACCCGAGCCACCTGGTCGCTGCTCGAGCCAGCTACAGGTAAACACCACCACTGTTAAACATCCATTTAATAACATCAATTTCACTTGGAGCACACCACTAATTTAATATACTGCTGCTATCGTCTGGTGCAAGCAGTTTTTATATCACCAACAAGGCCACAATTATGTCTGCTAATCAGACCAGAGCAGTGGGTGTGTGGATTTAGTTGAAGTTGTGGGCTTTATTAGAGCTCACTGCCTTGTGTTGTGTGTCTTAGTGTGGCTGTAGGCTTGTTTATGTGCTGAATAAACACTTTCCAGGTGGTAAATTCATCTTACTCAAAGGGGAAAACTTGTCATTGGCTCCTAAAGAAGATGTTTGTGCCATAAGTACAGACAGTCTTCACCCGCTCCTTTGGCACATGTGCAAGGTTTAGAGTGAGAATTTCGACATTAAGACTTAAAGTTTATAATGTTAAGGGCTGAAAGCTACCTCATCTTGGATGTCGACGCACTCAGAATAACCTGTTCTTGACGCCAAGTGAATAATTTTGTACTTTAACTCACTCCCTCTGGGGTTAGAAATGCATTCTGGTGGCTACATAAATTCTGAGACTCGCCCCTGTAATTAAACCAGCACACAGTGTCATCTTCAGTCAGCGTATTCTCACCACCACTGTGCTCTCTTTCTGCGTTGCTGCTTCTGACTCCTATAAGGTTTGTTTTGTGTGGAGCTAAGGCAGGTCAGGACACACGGCTGACTTAGTAAGTGAACAGCTCAGCAGTATCCCCTCTGGGCTGACACTCCCCCACCTATCAAATGAAAAACTAATGATTCACCTTCCCTAGAACAGCCTGGATATCCCTGCCCTCAGGTCACAGTGGAGCAGGAATGCATGCACTCAGAGTGGGGCTCGCAATTATTGCGTTTTTACAATAAATAGGCTGTTTTTTTCTATAATTTTCACCATCACTGGAATGCATCCGTTTGTGAACTCTTTCCAAGTGCCTTTTGCAATCCTGCCGTGACCTTGGGATTAGAACGAAGACTGACATTCCAAGAAAACAGGCCGAAAAAGGAAAGAGAACTACCTTGCGTTTATGTTCACCTGACATAGATCTCCAGGGGTCATGTGACTTATGAATTCTGTCTATCAGAAGTAAAGGTGGAAGTAGTGCGATGCAGTAAGAGCCACACAAAACCCTGTTAGGAGGAGGAGGGGCTGAAAATTGGGTCAGCATAAGTGTGTAGCTTTAACACGAAATACTGCTTTTCAGTGTCGTTTTCCGTCCCTGGTCATCAGTGGTCATAATTGCAAAGACAGACCTGTCTAGACTTGGACTAACATGGTTCAAGCTTCAGAAATGCCGAATCCTACATTTCTCATGATTTAATCCTTTTTGCTAAACCTACCCCGCCTGGTAAACACCCACACTTCTTCAGACTTTTCGTGCCCGTTTTGTAACACAATCTTCCTGCGAAAACATTTGTGTCCAAACCCAAGCTGAGAGAATTCTGATGCCATCACCAGGTTATTTCTTCATACTTTAGTAATAATACGTCTACAATACATTAGATAACTGTCTTCACTGGTGTAGTTTTTTCTTGACTACTAAACTTAACTTGATGTGCAAAATTGGCAGAGTGGCCCTTTAACCGATTAATAATTTAACTGAAAATTGATCTGAAACAGTTTGATAGGTGTTTTAAGCAGAACAGGGATCCAGGTTATTCAGTTTTCCACTTTTTTAATGTTTTTACATCACTATAAATTAACTATCTGTGGGCTATGTATTCCTGATTGGCAAAATGTTTAATTTGAAGACTTCTAAACATTTTGACATTTTATAGACATAACTGAAAGAGTAATTGCTAAATTCATTGACGGTGAATAATCTGATGAATTTATAAATGTTCGGTGCGCCTTTAGTTTCTATTGTGTTGCTCTGGCCTAGTTTTTTTTTTCTTGAAAGCTTCAATGTACCCTGTAGAGTTGAGGATGATAGAATACAAATGGCTTCCACAAGTTTAATACTGTTCCACAGACAGACTGTTGGAGGCCATAATGCTCAAAGAAGTGTAACAATATGTTGTCAAAAATAATGAAGAAGACGACCGCTAGCAAGCAAACAGATGTAAACGATGCAGGTTTAAGTCTATTCCAAAAATGATGCAAATGTTTCAAAAAGCTTAAAGCTACTGGTTTGTTAGACCTCAAAGATACACACACTTAATTTTAGAGAAGAAACCTTTAAAGCAAACAAAATGGGGCTAAATGATTTGGGGGAAAAAATGGAATTGCGATTTTTCAGAGATGTTACAATTTCAATTTGATTTGCCACATACACTATGTTTCAAAAGTTTGGGGTCACTAAGAAATGTCCTTATTTTTGAAGGAAAAGCAGTTTATTTCAGTGAAGATAACATTAAATGAATCAGAAATACATTCCAGATGTTGTTAATGTGGTAAATGACTATTCTAGCTGGAAACGGCTGATTTTTAATGGAATATCTCCATAGGGGTACAGAGGAACATTTCCAGCAACCATCACTCCTGTGTTCTAATGCTACATTGTGTTAGATAATGGTGTTGTAAGGCTAATTGATGATTAGAAAACCATTGTGCAGTTATGTTAGCACCATGAATAAAAGTGTGAGTTTTCATGGAAAACATGAAATTGGGTGACACCAAATTTTTGAACGGTAATGTACCTTTTTACAGTCGAGCCTAGTTTCATTCACTGTAGATTTATAACGTGTTTGAACATTTCCACATGAGACGCCAGCAAAAGTTTGACTGTTACACAATTAAGTCCAAATTAATTTGTAAAACCATTGGCGGGGCAGTATAAAACCCGAGTCAGACTCACTGCAAAATGTACGAGGCGTGGCTGTTGAATAATGAGACTGGGCTTATGTCAGTGAAACCACAGCATGCATGATGAACCACATACTACACTGTTCAATGGGTATAATTGACTGACAACATTAGTCTCATTATTTAATATTGGATTTTGATTTGAAACCAAATAATTATTCGACACAAGACAAAACTTTTTTTTTTTAATCCAAGATAATATGGGTCACCCTTAACCAAGTAGTTTATGTGCCTAACCGTAGCCACCACAGTGGTTAAGACTAGGTCAACCACTGTGGTGGCTCAACAACTTAGCTGTGAAAATTAAAAAAAGCATTTACATCAGTCACTTTGTCATCATTTGTAGAGGTTTGGACCATGTTGTCCAGCTAATAGTGACACCAGTCCAGAAAACACATCAGCACAAGAGATTTAACGACTGGCTGCATATATGAGTTTCATAACGTAATAACAAAGGACATGAACCAAAAGGACTCATTTTTAGGAGCAATTTCTTCCATCTTGGTCCATGTCAGCCCTGTTGTACCACTGTGGACACTTTGCATTCATCTGCCAGCTCCCTGTGGCTTAGTAGAACCTGGTTGTCAAATATTTCTCAGGGGTATCACAAACTTCATATACAATAGCTCCATTCACACTACACTAACCCTTACTGGGCAGGGTTGATCATATATATAGGTCTTGTTTATTTGATGATATAAACATGGCATCCTGCCACATGTCTAGTGTGGAAGATGCTTAGTCAAAGCAGAGGTGTAAGTCTCGTCTCATTCAGGGATGACCTCCTGTCTGTTCACGTCCCTCATTGATTTGTTTGTTTTGTAACAGGAGAAGATCCACAAGCTGTATGAGAGGAAGCTCCATGGAGATTTTGACACAAACAGCCACATCCAGAAAAAGAAAGAATTTAGAAACCCAAGGTATGTGCTCAGCTGAAGCACGCACCCAAACCTGTAAACACACACTCAGGCTGTCATTTACACATGATGTTAGATACTAAACAAACACATTAAGATTTTCTGCCCTCAAAATGCAGAATATGTGCACATGCATCCAAGTATCTTTTTAAGACTTCCTTTGTTTTTTTTCAGTATTTATGAGAAACTCATTCAGTTCTGCAGTATAGATGAACTGGGAACCAACTACCCAAAAGACATGTTTGATCCTCATGGCTGGTCAGAAGACTCCTACTATGAAGCTCTTGGTAGGCTTTATTTCATCTTCACATGTTCTTTGTGATTGAAGTCCAACACTCGAATAATTGTGTTTTCTTCTTTCAGCCAAAGCCCAGAAAGTGGAGATGGACAAACTGGAGAAAGCCAAAAAGGAGCGGACCAAGGTGAGACTAACTGCAAAGAAAAGTGGATTATGCTGCTGTCAGTGCTCTACTCTGAGTGCGTCAGGGGCAAGTCTCCACCAGCTGCACTTCATTTCTGCTTTACGTCCTTCATCAGATACAGAAATCAGCATTGCCAAGTTCCGTTCTTGTAGCAGCAGTTCAGGCCCAGCCCAGTGCAGCTTCACAACTTAGCCATGTCCCTTCAGGCTCTGCTGGGTTTCCATGTCAATACAAACATCTTGAGCAGAAGTTAATTTTAACACCTCTGGGTGAATCTTTCTTTGCTAGCGATGTGTACTTTCACTGTCTACCTTTAAAAAAAAACTCCTAGATAAATAGCGTGTCAGAGCTGATATTGAGGAGGTGAACAATCGGTGTCTCCATGGAACATGCACATGTGGATAGCAAACAGTGTGATAACATGCTATTGTGCTTTAATGCTATTAGCAGCAGCATTCCTGCAGTTGCCTCAAGTTAGTGACTGGACTTGAATGAACATGCACTCTGCAGGAGCTGTTCTGTTGCTGCCTAATGTGAAATACAGTTGGTGTTATGCCGATGGACTATTTGTATAACACACCAAACAGCACCAGGAATTTAAACCAGTGTTTCAATATGTTTGTGTGCTCTCCAGATTGAGTTTGTGACAGGCACTAAGAAGGGCACCAACCCCTCCAGTACAGCAGCTTCTACCACCAGCAGCACCACCACCACCGCCGCCACAGGTAAACTCCACCACTGCAGGATCTGACAGCTTAGGACTCTTTCAAATATGGGAATTTTACATGATCTGGTAACATCTGGGTAGCATTTCCAACTCTGAGTTAGGAGCTTTTATGGAAACATTGTGGTTTCAGCAAAAGCTTAAACTACTTGTTTATGTGTTTGGCTATGAAGGAGTTACAATTTAAACTCATACCTTTTTAAATTCCTGTCAGGCACTATTGGCTTGTGGGATATAAAACAGGCAGAAGTATATGATACTCCATTTAATAAAACCTGACATTGTTGAGAAACGTTAAGAGGAGATTTTAGAGCATTGATTAGATTACAGGAGATTAGATTATAAAAGTGGGCTTAATTTCTCTGAATTTGTCATGGTCATAAAGTAAGGCCCAAAATATCTTGGAGTGAAAGCTACAGGACAGAGTTGTCTCTTGTGAGATAACTAGAACTGTTTTGCAAAATGTTATGCATTCATGTGGGACTCCATTGCTCATAATATGGATTAAAAATGTCGCAAGTTTATTTAAGCCACACCCAAAAGCAGTGATTTAAATCCACCTCTTGATATCACTGTCATGTTTTAGATTTAGATTTTTCTGCTTGTATTGAGGCAAGTTTATTTGTTAGGTTTCAATACCCAACCCAGTATTTCATGTTTAGAGTGTTTATTAAAAATTTGCTACGCATTTCAGGTTCAAAAGCCCAACAGCCATGATTCAAACAGATGCATGCAGCTGCAGGTGAAAAAAAGTGGATTAATTGTCCCTAGTGCAGTTGTTGCAACAAAAATTGTGTGTATTCATCACTGGTTTTACAGGCCCATGGTTGTTACTATGATCTGTGGTATAGTGTGAAACCATCGACAGGAGCATGTACCTCATGCTTTATGTGTGATAAACCAAAACTCCACTGGATACCTTTGATCCAAGTATTGCCAGACCTTTTCTGAGCAGAGCTGCTGCTTTCCAGCCTGAGCTCCTCTCACTGACTCGTCCCGTTTCCTCTGACCAGCAGACGCCCAGAAGAGGAAAAGCAAGTGGGACTCCGCGATCCCTGTGACCTTGGCCCAGCCCACCCTAATCACTACCACGGCGACCCTGCCAGCTGTCGTCTCCGTGACAACCACAGCTAGCGGCACCAAGACCACGGTCATCTCTGCAGTGGGCACCATCCTGAAGAAAGCAAAGCAGTGAACGCGAAGCACAGGCACAAACATGTTTGTCCCCGACTGACATGAAGTTGACACACCTGTGTTGAGCTGCACTCATTGACATAAAGATGCAGAGAGAGGACAAAAGGACTGATGGACCCTCGGTGTATGCTTTCAGAACCAGCCTACAAGCACCCTCTGCTAGACATGGACTATTCTAAAGACTAAACTGCCTTCTATCTCTGGGATTGCATCTGCACTTCTGCGTCATAAAACCAAATTACCTAAACTACTCGTAGGCCCTCCGTAAATCTGATGCATGCAAATCTCACTGATGAAACTCGTTTGTCATTCATTTTTTATGTGTTGGCAACAACGGATGGTATTAATCAGTTCAAGACAATAGTTGAATATGGAAGAGTCCCAAACTTTGGTAGAAATGTTTGAAAGACTGTTTATTTTTATATTCATAGTTCTGGTGCAGTGTTTTTATGCTTCCAGTAGCAGTTATGTGTTGTAGCTCAACATCTTCATACATTTCTCAGCCTTGTTTTTTTCTCCTGTGACATTGTGAGGGACTCTGAGGTAAGATTTTTTTTTACACTTGTACATATATGTATATTGACGATAAGGTAAATAAATGGATCAGATGTTGCCTTTTCACTTCTGTTCTCATCTTTTTTTGTCATTTTCACAAACTTTTTTCACCACTTTGAAGCCACAAAGTGAAGTGGTCTTCAGTGCGTGGAATCACAAACAGGTTTTGGTGTTCAGTTTGCTATTAACCCAGGTGAAGAAACTGTGTTGCACTTGACTGTTTATAACAAAGCTTTCCATCTTTGTATTTTACTGTGGAACGCTCCACATTTATGAGGGAACAAGCTCTATTGACTGCAGGCACTGGCCTGAATCTGGACTGAAGAATCTCTTGTTTTCATGCTGACACCCACAAACACTTTCACACAGTTTGTCTTCTCTGTCGGGGAAAGCATGTGTGTTCCAGGTGGAGTTTGTGCTCTTTTTCACTCCACATCTGACTTCTGTCAAAGGGAACATCAAGAGGTCGGTGTGTTTCTGAAGCAACGCAGGAGGTTAAAGTTGAAATCAGTGGGCCCCAAGCTGCCTTAAAGACAAGTAAAAAGTTGTTTTAAAAATAGATTCCACCCAAGTTACAAATATTTTTCGATAATCTTTCATGCTGTGGTATTCTTAAGTTGGGTGTAGTTGTTTTACTTGCCTAACTAAACATCACAACTATGCAGAGATGACTTTCTTGTGTGCTAATTGTGTTTGTCTAAGCATAACCCAGTATTTTCAGTTGCATGGAATAAAAAAGACAACCAGTACTAAAGCTACACTTTTATTCCCCTTAAAAAGCAGTTAATTTGAAATCAGATTAAACATAAAAGAAAAAAAAACATTTTCAAACTAAAATCACTGGTAACATTTTTAAATTTTTGCATATTTAGATAGAGAATATGGCAGAAAGTATTCCACACCTCCAGTGAGATCTTGGTGTGATAGTGGAACTAAGAGTTAACGGAGGTTTGGAGCACAGATTGTAGCTTCGACCTGAGTCATATATGACATTCAGGTGAATCATACCCACATTTGGCCATGAGCTGTAGCAGAAGATGTGCATGTGGTACAGTAAATAAACAAATATCCAGCTCTCCTTGTAACTCAACATGTTTTTGCAGAACCTGGAATGCAAATACAGTTATCTCAAAAACTACATGGCGGGCTCCGTTACAAATGTCTCTTTGATGCGTTTATGCGACATCCACACGCAGATTTTCATTGCAGAATAAATAACTTTCACACTTGAGTGATTGAGGCTGAAGGAAAATACAGTGAGAGGCAGAAACTCCAGCCTATTGGATGGTTCTTTCAACATTTCTGATTGAGACTATGATTATAGAAAATTATTCCCAAGGCACATGCAGAGACTTTGAATATAAAAAAAGGTTAAGTCCTCAAAAACTACATGCATTGGTTTTTACATTTTCACAGGGTTGTATATACCTATGAATGTACGTTAAAAGTAACATGCAAAGTAAACTGGACTTTAATACAGTAAATTGATCTTATATAATGATGTAAACATCATTTTAGTATAAAATGGTAGTACACCCACCATAATAGATCATTTAAAATGAATTCCCCTTCTTCATAGGTTATAGTTTAACAGGCACAATAAATATGATACAAGAAGTACCCCAGCAGTGTAAAAAGACTGAGATCAGCAGGTACATGTATACTCCCTGTAGGAATGTTGGCGATGATTCACCATGAGGAGACCTTCATCACTGCAGCTGTGTGTGTGTGTGTGTGTGTGTGTGTGTGTGTGTGTGTGTGTGTGTGTGTGTGTGTGCGCGCGCGCGCGCGCGTGCGCGTGTGTGCCCAGGAGACACACCTAGTGTACAGCTTGTACTGAGCAGGTCACAACTCTTCCTCATCCAGCCGCTGCCTTCACCATTTCACTAAAAACATGGGTTTATGCAACACTTTTAACAAATACCAACCATATATTACATTATTTAGCCTTCCTCTAGGCTGCTTTGGATTTATTTATTTATTTATATTTATTATTTCCCAAATGGAATTCTTAATACAGTTTTGTTTTATATGTACTTTCGATTTTATTATTCATTGTTGTTAATTTAGCTTGTTTCAATGCACTGTCCAGCGGCAGCTACTTATATTTTCATCATGCCTCCATATATGATGACAAAAAAGCTATTCTATTCTAAAAAATGTTTTTAAATAGTTAGCATAGCGTTCAGTTGGCATGTATAATATGTTATATTCAGGGCTTTATTCAATTAAACAGTTAGCATAGCTTTCTGTTGCCATATAAAAATACGTTAAAGACAGACTTTTATCTAATTCAAAAGCTAGTATAACACTGTTGCCATGTAAAATATGTTAGACTTTTATCTAATTGAAATGCTAGCATAGCATTGCTACCATGTAAAATATGCTAAATATACCCAGAATTAAATAGTTAGCATTGCATTTTTTTGTCATGTAAAATATGTTGTTTTCATTGTTTTACCCAATAAATAGTTTGCATTGCATTGTGTTGTTATTTAAAATATGTCAAAGACCGTTTTATCCAATTCAAAAGCTAGCTTAGCACTGTTACCTTATATAATGTTAGTTACAGCCCCAATTAAATAGATAGCATTGCATTTTGGGTCATATAAAATATGTTGTTTTAGGGTTTTGCCCAATGAAATAGTTTGAATTGCAGTGTGTTGCTATTTAAAATATGTTAAAGGCAGTTTTATCCAATTCAAAAGCTAGCATAGCACTGTTACCAAAATATATTAGTTATAACCCTAGTTAAACAGTTAACATAGCATTCTATTACCATGTAAAATAGGCTGAGACGGGTTTTAACTCTGTTAAGTAGTTAGCATAGCATAGCATTCCATAGCCTTAGAAAATACCGTAAAGAAAGCGTTTTACGCAATGAAATGGTAAGTACAACACTCTCTTGCTACATTAAATATGTTATATAGTTATTCTTATGTTGGGGTTTTATTCACATACGTTGCCATTCATTTCTAAATAAACAATACATTGTCCTTTATCACCAGTTATGGTATTGTTGCTAAAAAGCCACAAGTAGTTAGCTTAAGATTCTCTTGCGCTACACTCTGGTTTACTATCGTGTCTTCTTGGTTTTTCTCCATATCTGCATCGCTGTGTCTGTACTCTACATCACTGTAGCAGATTTAATGGTGCGGGAGAAAACAGAGACGCCATTAGAAGTAGTGAATGAAGTCAGTGATCCAAAAAGCGCAGTTTTTGTCATGTAAATTGCGAGGAGTTGGCTACAAACTGGAGTCCGAAAGAGATGTACCAAGGGAGCTGGTAGTAGAGACATTTTTATCGGGCTTCCTTATTGAATCTAAAAACTTAACTTTATTATTTTTCTTTTTTTTTTTTTTTACTGTGCTGGTCTCAGCAGCCTGCGTGGGGATTCAGCTCTGACTGCTCTGCTCATGAGTTCACTTCACCTCGACAGCATCTTGTTCACAGTAAGTAACGTCCAAAGCTATTACCTACACGCTTGCATGGAGTTAACACCAACTACAGCTGTGATACCTGCTTTAACTGTCTGTAGTTGTCTGTAGCTGTGAGTCTGTATGTTTCTAATGCACTACCTCAGAGGATTAGGTGGTCCGTGAACAATTTAATATCACTTCTACACAGGAAAAACTTTGTCGGGGGTGCAGACGATCACAGTGTGGTTGAATAAATACATTAACATCCTCTCTCAGGGGTGTCAAACATACGGCCCGCGGGCCTAAACCGGCCCGGCATAGCGTCCAATCCGGCCGGCAGGATGACTTTGCAAAGGGCAAAAATTCGAGAAGACATTAACTGCAAATTGTACATTTGTAAAACTGTTAGTTTGAAATAATTTCTAGATCTTGACACGTTTCGATCATACAGTAAAATACTATGTTGTTGGGACTAAAAGTTTTGCACCTTTCTCAGTACTCTGTGATCTGAAAGTTGTACTGTATATATGATAAACTAAGGCATAATATTGTTAAAATTTCACTTATTTTTCTTCATAAATTTTACGTTGTTCATAATGTTTTGTAAGAAAATAGTTCATTAAATGTGAACATTTTCAGAATGTACTTTTTTGCACTAAAACAAAGGCGAAACTTTGGAGTTGTACTTATTTGTAGGTTATTATGCTGTGATTTTCCTGGTCCGGCCCAGTTGAGATCAATCTGACCTGTATGTGGCCCCTGAACTGAAATGAGTTTGACACCCTGAACTAAATGTTTTTAAAATGCAGTTCTGAACTTGTACAGATGTGGAATATTATTGTCAGAAGTCTCACATGCTGAATATGACTACCTGTGTTTATTGCAAGCCCAAATGTATGTATAAAAAGTATGGCTAAACACTTTAGGGAAAATGTCTAATTTCTATTGTCCCAGCAATACATTGTGATATAATATTTAAAGATTCAGTTTTATACTTATTGTTTAATAGCTTTTAAATACATTATATATCACCACCATGTGATACACCGTCAAATTCTAATGCAACGACGAGAACTTAAAGATACATCCAACATACATTTATAGATTTTTTTAAATGGTATAGGAGATAGAAAAATTATTACGAAAATGGCAACTGTGTTCAATCAAATAAATGAAGTAAAAATTCTAAAATAATTTTTAAAATTCCAGTGAGAATATAATAGGGGCTTTTTGTTAAATGTCTCTGACACTAAGCAGTTAAAATAAATGTAATAATGACTGTACAAAACAAACTCTGGGTCAAATATCTTGCATAGTGTAAATCCTAAATTGCAGCCGCAGTTTGCTTTGAAATCGATCAGTTTTAAGTGCAGACAGCTGTATTTCTTTCACCCAGAAGCATTGGTCAAATTAGAAAAATGATGCCGTAGGTGGACCACACCCTTCCAGCTCGTCTTTCAACATGTGAAAGGCTGTTTAGACTGGCATCACTGCTCAAGTGTCAGCCAAGACTGCCAGACTGCAGGGAAGAGTTGTTTCTGCACAAGTTTTGTTCCCCTGCAGAGTTGTCTATTGTATCAAACCAAATCCTATTTTTTGGAGCGTGACTGCTTATATTCACTTTTACTCTGCCCAGTGTGGTTTGTACATTATCAAGGAAAAAGAGCAGCTTTCACCAAGTCCCAGATCTGGTTCAACTTTGGTCCTGATATGAGTCTGTGTGAGTCCAGTCATTGGTTGTTGGATAAGATGTGGTGCAGAGACAAGAAGTGATTGTGAGCAACCTTTAACACCTGGTGTGTGGTCAGCTGGAGCTCAGATGAAAAACATTTCCAGGGAAATACACTAAACGCAAACTGTTGGCACGCACACCAGCCCTATCTGGAACTCCTGCTACTTCCTTCTTAATACAATTGTGCTATCTAATCAGCTCCTATTCACACAGAACCTCCCAAACAACAATATGACACCAGGAAATCTATCAAAACGACAGTGCCGTTAATGTGGTGATTCAAGGGTTGCATTTAAAGGTTAAAATGTGACTTCTACAAACAGTTCAACAAAATAAAAAAAAAAAAATCAATCTGATGATTAATATAATTCCTGATATAAACCAGTGTTGAGAGATAAACTTTAAATCTGCATCATGGGGACAATTAAAAGGCCAGTTCTGAAGTTATTTTTTCTTGGATGGGTTGGTGTCAAAGTGTAAATCATTCTCGCTCTGGGCCACAGCTGGATAAACACATAATGAGGCCTTGATGAAAGTAAATTGTTCATGGGCACCTCTATCCACTTGTCAAGCTTTGTGCTTTGTCACTTCCAACTTCTCAATAGAGATTAAATTGTGGGGGTGTTTCCGAGTCCCATCAGTTCCAACCGCCCACTACATATTTAGGTCATGCAATTCAGTGTCTGTACATAACGTACACATGGCGAGGTCATTTTGTTTGTGGGTAGATCTATATTAAATGCCCACATTCTATAGTGCCGGGATATCTGACACAGATTTTTTCAAGATTTCGGATGTCGGAAATGAAACAACGACTGGGCAGCCTTGGTGGAGTACTGCGTTCTCCGAGTGCTCTTCTTGTTTTTACTGCTTTCCTATGCTGTCAGGCAGCTTTCTTGGATGCGGAACTGAGGCAGTTATATCACTCTCTTCAGAGACAGCAGACTCTGCTGACAAAAACAATAATTTTACCTGGCAGAACATCGGAGTTGCAGTCTGACATGTTAAAACTCCAAAGTCGCACAATTGCACAAACCAACTAATTGATTGAGACAGTGGTAGACCAGCAACAAACATGTTCCGTGAGGTAAAATTACTGTGTGCATCACACACGTGAGTCTTTACCCTGACAGTTTAGGAATTTAGCTAGTGCTGTAATTTCAGGATTCAGTGTCTTTGACAGGATTCATGGCTGCCGATGAGGAGCAGTGTTGCTGGAATTTAGGTTAGTGGGCAAAACGTAACCATGTCAAAGATTAGAGTTCAGCTGAAGTGCAAGAAATGTTGGTTGATTTATAGTCAGCACAGAATTCTCTATTTAAAACCTGACCTTTGAGGTCATCCACATCAGAAAAACAAGAATGTTGGTTGTTTAATGATCTCTGTTGCCCCATACTTCTTACGCCTGCTTTAATCAATATTTTTTACCAATCAAGTGGTAGCTTATACCTGATCGCTAAATTATTTTCACCACTACAGTGCCTCTCAGCTACACAGAGCTCTTCAGTGTAATTAGCTCACTGTTTTGGTTTTACAGTGTGCTGCTTTAATGTTTGGGTTCACTCCTCATCACTCGCATAATTACCATAAATATTGGACATGCAGTTTCAAATGAATGCTAATGTTGCTCTGTGTCAAACTGACTAGTACTACTGCTGACATTGCAACAGTGCCTTAACCTCCTACCAGCAGTTAGCATAGTTAGGTTTCTTTTTAGCCATGACGGACAGCTTTACCTAACGTTAACCAAGGTGGAAGGCTGGAAACCTCTCAAAAGGCACTCAAAGGATGTCATCCTGACAAGAACAATGGTCACATGTGCTGTGGTGTAACTTATTCAACTTCTTTTGTTGTCTAAGTTGGATGATTTGTTGGACACTAAATGGTGATAAGACATTTTAATATGTGGACTTTAGAACTTTGAGACTTTCTCCACTCTCTAGTCAAAACCCGTGGACAGTAGGTACATTCTAAGCTCCTTTGTCAAAGGTCGTAGGAACACGATTAAACACAGTGAGCACCAGGACTGAGCGTCAGGGTTGCTGGTCCTCTGTTCAGGAATGCATTATCCTCCATACTGGTCCCCTACCTTCTCTACCAAATAAAAGAAACTACTCTGCACCCTGAAAAGGGAAAACAAACATGTTGCAATCATGATGTTAAAATCAAATATTTGACAGGTAGAAAATGTGCCCTTAAGTATGAGTACATGATTGTGTAAACACGAGTCACAAAGCTGTTTCCCATAGCCTGCAGGCAGTGTTCTGCTCTGTGTGCCACTCCCAGCAGCTTGGGAAGGAGGGGCCTGACTCCAGAGTCTCAAGCCCACACAGGTGAACTCCTGTTGGGGTGGAATGCAGGAGAGAGAGGGGGGGTTGACACACAGAGGTGTGGAGCTTTTAACTTGTACCAGGGTGGGGAAGAGATAGAGGTAGCGGAAGGGAGTTGACTCTCTTCGTCAGAGCTGCTCACCTGGATAGGAAAGAGAGTGTGTGTGTGTGTGTGTGTGTGTGTGTGAGGGGGCTGTATTTGTGTGTGTGTCTGCGCAGAAGCTAAAGGAGGGATCAAGTCTCAGCGCTCGCAGTCATATTCACTCAGTTGCTCTGAGTCCGACTGTGTCTCATTTCTCACACTCTGAGACACACACCCGACAGAGCGAAGTTTAAGGACAGCAAGTCAATATTTGACCAGAGGACTGCACAAGAAAGAAGAAACAATAGACAGAGGAGGAGAATAAGACGTCTGCCCATCTACTTTCTTTGGGGGGAACTTTGAACTTGGACACGAGGACGTGAAGAGTTTTTTTTCAACACAGGTGGATACAAAGTTTTCCCAAACTCCGGGGTCAAGCAAAGCAAAAAAAGGGGAAATCTATTTTTTTTTTTATTTATTGTTGGACTTTTGGACTTGGATTGGGCGAGAGAACACTAAGAGGTTTGTTTGATCAGTAATCTCTTTGTATCCAGAATCATAAATTTCCTAATAGCGCTATTGTTTTCAGTGCCCTTCATTTTAAACGTGTTCTTGTACACCATGCAGAAGGGAGTGTTTATTCTGCTGCTGCACATTTATTTGACATTGGAACAAGGTGGATGACTGTAAAGTGTGTGTTATGTAACTTTATATCATACCTCATGCTTTACGAGGTGCATGCAAGACTGAAAACAAAGCTATGGACAAATTTCAATATAGCTTGATGGTTATTTTCCATTGGAACTCTTTTTAATGATTAATTTGGCTGCTCTTTCTGCATGATTGCCCACATTAAAGCACAGACTACAATGCAGCACAGGTGAAAGATCAGAACAAAGAACGGAGAGAAAATCCCGTGTGCTTCTATCAGCACAGTAGCTGTCATCTACTGATAGATACATTTCATCTGCAGACCTGCTGTATTCATTTTCTTTGTCTTATTTAAGTGTTTATGCAGAGATAGCTGAAAAGGCTGAGAGATTTTCCAGGTGTCTTTAGCTGTTTTTTCACCAAAGACCCCCAAACCTGTTACAAAAAACCATCACCCCTTACTGATGATGTCCTGACAGTGTCAGACCCACACCCAGCGGTGGTATGTTCACCTGGCAGGCATGTTGTTGTTTGTAAAGAAACAACTACAGCTTTAAACTCAGGGAAACAGTCTCTTCTTTTTTTGTGCCACGGAGTCATTCACATCACAGTAAAAGCAGCATGAATGACTCAGTTCTATTTTCTGTCTCCTGGAAGCTGTAATTTGTGTCTCCTAGTTTACTGTCAGTGTCATAATTTTTTTTTCCAAACAGGAGCAAAATACAAAATGCTTTTTTGCTCATGTTCAGTGAGTGATGACCAAGTTGGAAGAATAAGAGCTGGTTTGTTCGGTTTCTACCCAGTTTGGACAGTGATTTATGTGAGTCCTTATGCCACCTTATGCTCCCACACATGCACGCACCTGTAGCCAGCTCAGGTTCACACAGAGGTGCTAAGGTGTCTTTCCCATGTGTTTTCAGGCTGTGTTTTTAACTCGGACAGGTCATTCTCTCGCCTGAAGGAGAAATTCCTTCTTGGAGTTGTAAATCTTCAGGGCACAAATCGTCATCTTTTTGTGCGCTCGAATTGCATCTGCCCACTGAGACAATTACTGAGACGTTTCATACTACACAGTGTCCTTTGTTCACCCTCCACCTCCTGCGTTTAGGACACATTTTGCGGCTTTATATCTATCGGATTGTTCTCCGTCCAAGATTCCAGCATGAAATTATAAAGTGGTTTTACTGTGAGGAGTCTGCACAGCATGCTGCCTGGAATATTTCCAGGTCCCACCTTGCATTGGTCTTTTCCTGTCATGATTTCTCCATCACAGTGTATCATGCCTCAACTGGCTCTTTGCACTAAATCTCTGCCTGAAATGAGCTACTTGAGAATAAAAGTGGCACATTCATTTAACCATTTATGTTATCACCTAAGACTAGGCTCCGAAGAATTAGAAAAAAATGACACTCAAAGTGATATATTTTTGTTTTTGTTTTTTCTTAGAATGGAGGTAAATCAGATTCATTCTAAAATTCAATGCCAGCATGTCTTTAAAGATACAGTCTTGGATTTTCTGTATATTCATTCTTAGTGTACATAAGAAGGGACTATACCCACTTCTCAGAGTGGTAGTTTTCAGGAATCCAAATAGATTTAAAAACAATTAGAAATAGCATATTTTAGCCATAAGTGGTTGAAAAGGTAAATGCATACACTGCTCTTACACACTGTATGTTACTCAGGACTTTAGTTTATATATGGATATTACTTTGACTGATAGATTCTGCTACCTGCCAATGTTAAAATAACACAACATAGTATTATGTTTTTGGGCTGTTGTATTCTTTTATGTTGTCAACATGCATACATGTGTTTAGATAGGCCTATTAGTGGGGATTCCAAATCTCTGTCACTGTTATTTTAGAGATCGGGGACTGAAAAGATTGGGGAATATTTGCTGTAGAAGTTATTTCCAATGAAATCTATTTACAGCATTTTAATTGAAAATGGAAATTCCATTTATCTCCATTGTATTGGGGCATCGACGCATGTTCTCAGCAACGGATACCTCAAAACCTGAGCACAAAACTTGTCTGCATGATGACAAACAACTAGAGGCAAAAAAGAAACCCTGTTATTGGTAATGCTGACAAACAGGCCCTTTTAACACTATGTAGGTCACTATTCATGAGTATAAATTACCGTATAAAAAATTAAGTCGATGTTTTTTAAGGAATAGCATTATTTTCTGAAAGTCCTTCTGTTTTGAACCACTCTGAAGTTTGCAGCTGTTTTCACAAACTGAAGTGAAGGTGAGGGGAGTGTCTGGGCTTGTTCACTTTCTCTGGGCTTCGAACAAGCAAAATTACAGCTGGTTTGAGTTACACCTTAGTCTGCAGAGGTTTCTCCAGGACACATCAGCCTCTGTCTGAGTTTTCTTTCTCACTCTGTCACAGTGATTATTGATCATTTGCAAATGTGATCACTTATGTTCTTGTGTTGCAGGGAGGAGATGGGGAGATGGAGGTTACATCTCTCAGTGGGGCTCGGGCTTCTAGCTGTCCTGTTGACCTGCTGTTATGCTGAAGGTGACAAAGACCAGAATCATTTTTACTGACAGTAAATCCAGCCAAAAAATAGTGTCTGATTCAAATCAGGGGTTTTGTCCGTCACAAAAAACAAGAAATATCAAAATGTCACCTGGGTCCTCAAGGAGAGTGTCAGTCAGTTTTCTCATGAACTTTTTTCAATATACAGCTAAATTACAAATTGATCAATCAAAGCTATAACTGACATGTAACTGTAATGATTAAACTAATAGATGGCTGCGGCCCTAAGTTTAAGAAAGCTCAGGTAACACACTATTGTAGGCTAATGTGACTATAGCACACAGTAGACTATTACTGGCTACACAGTATCAACGACGCATGACATATTTTGTAATTGGAAAGATTTATCTTAAGATTTATTTATTTTATCTGTCTTTTATGCTTCTGTATGACTGTTAGGAAGCCCTTAGTTTAATTTCAGCAGGAACTAAGATGTTGTGCTAAGTGTTACCGCAGGTATTCTAGCTACGCTTCATGGGTTTAATTCTCACTTTATTGCTTCTCTGTGACTCCTGACACTGTTCTTCACAATCTCCCTCTGCTGGGCCCCAACAGTGAACTACTGCTTCGCTTCCAGGGCCAAGACCTGCTCTCAATGTCTGCAGGCCGGGAAAGGCTGCGCCTACTGCCCAGACGAGGTGAGAGCCAAAAAATGTAGGAATACAAAAGATCAAATCTGTCAGTACGCCTTGAGTAGCATTTTGAGTCTTGGATGGTACATAAACTAGATAAAAGATGGACATAGCCACTTTGACGTCACTCATTGGTTTGTGTATTACTGTTTTTGAAGTGTTGAGTTTAGCAACCGGACGTGACTAATGAGGGGTAGATCTGACTAAGTACTCTTGAATTCTGCACATGCAGATGTGGCAGCAGCTTGTCAATCACATTCTAAAACATCCCCTCATTTCATTGTCAATTTTCTTTAAATAGGAGCATAATTTACAATATGAACATCGTGCTGTGTTGAAGGAGACATGAAGCTAGCAATTGAAACCATAAACACATTAGAAAAACTTTTACTGAAGTAACAAACCAAATGAGAAGTTGGGTCATGTCCTTATAGACTTCTATTTGATCGGATCTGTTTTTGCAACATAGGAGGCGCCCCCTGCTGGCTGTTAGAAAGAATGCAGGCGTAAGGCACTTCCATGTTGGCTTCACTTTTCAGACCAGGAGGCTGCGTCCATCTTTTACATACAGTCTGTGGGGTGGTAATATACCCTTGTGCTGATGTTTGAAACAGGGTTTATTCCTTGTCATTATATTTACAAAAATAAATTTTATTCCATTTCCAAAACTTTAACATGGTTTGTTAAATGAACATTGCAAGAACGCAAAGCTTACCAATCCAACTTCTTGTTCTCTCAGACCTTCAATGGGCCTCGCTGTGACCTGTATGAGAATATACTTGCCCATGGCTGCTCTGCTGCAGCTGTCATTACGGCTGCAAGCAGTATGAAAATAGAGAAAGTAAGTCTTCATCATTTAATTTCTCTTCCAATCATTCTGTTATTCTTTTGCCTTGACTTTATGGAATTGTTTCAGATTGTAACCTTCCTGTGCTTCCTCTTTATTTCCTCAGAACCAACAAATCAACATGAAGCTTCAGCAGTCGCAGGTGTCTCCACAGCAGATGAGCATGACCTTTCTGCCAGGAGAGGAGAAAATGGTGGATGTGGAGGTGTTTGCTCCAACCAAAGGCCCGCTGGATCTTTATATTCTTATGGACTTCTCAAACTCCATGGCTGATGATTTGGACAACTTGAAAAGAATGGGCAAAGAACTAGGTGAGCATATTTACAACTGCGATGTGTTGTGATGACTGTCAAGTAAACAGTCAATGTAATATTGATGGTGCATGTATTTCTTGTAGCTTTACTGGTGGAGAAGCTGTCAGATGATTACACAATTGGATTTGGAAAGTTTGTGGACAAAGTGATCGAGCCCCAGACTGACATGAGACCCATAAAGTAAGAGAGAACAAGTGATAGTGAAGAAATCTTTGCACATACTGTACATACAGTGGCATGATTATAAAGTCTTTCTGTTTTGTCCAAATTTCTTGTCTCCAACTTTCTCAGACTTGCTCAGCCATGGCCCAACAGCGACCCTCCATTCTCTTTTAAAAATGTCATCAAGCTGACAAAAGACTTGAACTTCTTCAACAGTGAGCTGCAGAAAGAGAGAATATCTGGCAACCTGGATGCTCCTGAAGGAGGGTTTGATGCCATATTACAGGCTGCAGTGTGTACGGTTAGTACAAACACAGAACAGATTTTTTGCCTAAATTTGGGTGACAAAATAGACTTGAGTCCACAGCACTTGTGAGTTTAAATCTTGAGTCTAAAAATCACCCATATTTCTCTTAAGAAAGAGGCTAGAACCAGACTGCCCTTTAAATTCTGTATCAATTATGAATAGAATAATGTAATAATACTATGTTCTTTTAGAAAGACAAGGTAAATACATCATCTATTACATATATAATTACTTAATACAAATAAAATGTTGTATTCCTAGGTATTTCAGTACATAGTACTTAGAGTAGATAGGTTTTCTTGGTTTGATATGACCATGCTTAGCTAAAGGTAGCTAACTTCAGAAAAATATTGCTTACTTGGGGACTTGTAGTCAAATCAATGTCCCTTTCAGCTAAATTGTCTTTAAAGCTGCTGACACAATGACACAATATGATCCTGTTGCTCATAGCTCATTGCCCCTCAGCTACATAGAGACGGCTACATAGATTTAACGTTGTTTAGCAAATTGTTTTGGTTTAATAGTCTGCAGCTTTAATGTTTGGGGTCACTACTCTCATAATCTTCATGATTATTTGACTTTCAACTGGATATAAACAGAATAACAAATAAATGCTAATGTTGTGTGATGAACACACAAAAAATTAGAGCCTTTTTACCACCTTTTGGCTCAATGTTTTGGATTTCCAACCTGCAACTTTAATGTTTAAGTTGATCCTTAATGCATTCTTGACATTATTTTTAGACACATTAAGTTACTATAGCCTCTAAAAGCTGGTTGCACAATACCCTCTCAGCACCAAAAAGACAATGGTGGTGACTAGCTGGTGAACACTGTGGAGCTTTTAGCTGCCAACAAGCTTTTGTTTGTCATTAAAGTGAGTGAGACCAAAAACAGAGCTAAAAGAATGTGAACACAGGACTTAGGCTCAACACTTGGACCCAAACACAACTCCAGAGGGATGCCAACTTTGCTACCTGTTTATTGTGTAGAAGCGCAACTGTTGTTGTCAAGTTCACTTTCACAACCTTAAATGTTGTGCTACATCAGTGTTACATTCACAGATTTGTTTTTGCTGCCCCAAGTGTACAAAATGTTGGCATTACAGTTTTAAGATATGTAGAATTAAGGGAACTCAAGAGAAGCTTTCAACCACCGATGTCCCTATCTCAAAGTTTTAAAAAATGTAATCTAAATTCGCATCAATATTAATGAGTTCTCCCTGGTCATGTTCCCATTCTCTACTTAGTTTCATGAAATTCAGCTTGTAAACAAACAAAAAAATCCAGACAAACAGTATCCCTTATGTACCGCTGCCTTGACCCTTTGCAGTGGGATAAATGTCACTTTAAATCTAAAGTTTCCTTTTTTTTTTTTTTTTTTTAGCAAAAGTTGCATCATTTAGTGTCTTTTCCCTACATATCCTTGTTTTCTACTAACCTCTATATCTTCTGCTCCCATTATATTTGTATGCTGCTTCCAGGATCAGATCGGTTGGCGTCAACACAGCACCCATCTCCTGGTTTTCTCCACTGAGTCAGCCTTTCATTACGAGTCTGACGGTGCTAATGTGCTGTCGGGCATTTTACCGCGCAACGACGAGAAATGCCATTT
The DNA here is from genome assembly GCF_022539595.1 of Amphiprion ocellaris. Classification (NCBI taxonomy): domain Eukaryota; kingdom Metazoa; phylum Chordata; class Actinopteri; family Pomacentridae; genus Amphiprion; species Amphiprion ocellaris. Next base: position 19,699,063 of record NC_072783.1, on the reverse strand, counting down.
GGATGAAAATGACAGCTACACAGAGGATATAAATCAGGACTACCCCTCAATTCCCACACTGATCCGTCTGCTGGGAAAACACAACATCATCCCCATCTTCGCTGTCACTAACCACTCCTACACATACTACATGGTTGGTGATCTTTAGTTGTTCATTATGGTTATGAAATGTGGTGTAGGTCATCACTTTGATGTTTTGTATTGTGTGTGCCTCTGTGTGCAGAAACTCGAAGAATATTTCCCCATTGCTGAAGTTGGTCTACTGCAAGAAGACTCCTCCAATATCCTACAGGTCATGGAGACTGCCTTTGAGGTAAAAGCTTACAGTTGTTTGCACTTTGATTCAGTCAAATGGCTGTGAGCGAAACTTGTTTTGCTGATGTTCTCATATGTCCTTTCAGAATATCCGTTCTAAGATGAGCATCCGTGCAGAGGAGAGACCTAAGGCTTTCGAGGCTCAGTTCTTGTCCACCAGTGGACGAGTTGCAGAATATGGGGCCTTTGATTTCAAGCCTGGAGCGATTGTAGGTGGCAAAACAAGATGGAAACAAATCCAGTAATGTTGCTTCCAAAGCGGACAGGTCTTCGGTCTGCCACCAAAATTGTAGTTTGTGTCAGGATAACTCTGTTTTGGTGCCTCAAATAAAAAATTACTTTGCACACATTTTCGTCAAGTGAAACAGAATAAATAAAATCAGGTTTTACGGACACTTTAGATTTAGTCCAATATTGCCACAACTTTTTTTTTTTCATTTTTAGAGGCTGAAAGCAAGTCGCCCTAAAGGAAATCAATACGTTTTAGGATGAGGACTTGGATAAGGCTAGGATAAGAGCTAGGGTTGGGCAAGTTGTGGTTAGGGATAGGATAAGTCAGTGTAATGTCTTCTGAAGTGATGGAAACATGAACGTCTGTGTGTGTGTGATTCCAGGGCAAGTTCAAGATGCGGCTCAAAGCCCAGCGAATGATCGATGAAGAGCCTGTCTGTCAGATGGATCCAGATGAAAAAGAAGGGACAATGAGAGTCAAACCTACAACCTTTAACGCTGCCGTTAACGTGAAGGCCTCGGTTTTGTGTCCGACCTGCGACTGTGAGAAGGTTGGACACACAGATTGACACCACACTGCACAAAAAGGAAAGTTGAAGTCAGCTTAATGTAAATTAGCTAATTGAAAAATGTCTTTCTCATCTTTCCTCCAGACTCCTATCACTAAAGCAGCCAGATGTCACGGCAACGGAGACCTGGTGTGTGGGAAGTGTCAGTGCTATGACGGCTGGTGAGACTTTTCATTAATCCTTAAAAGAGAATAATTTAAAAAATATGTGGATTATGGCACCTCGTGTTGGACAGTTTCAGGTCTTTGGATTTGCTAAGATCTTTTTGTTCTGTCAACGTCTCTCCTTCAGGTTGAGTACCTTCTGTAACTGCTCAGCAAGTGCTTCAGCTCTGGGCGCTAACCAGTGCACAGCTCCAGGTATATCGGAGCCTTGTTCAGGCCGTGGAGACTGTCTGGAGTGTGGAACCTGTGTGTGCTATAATCCAGATCAGTTTGAAGGTCCCTACTGTCAGTACGACAAGACCCAGTGTAATAGATATGGAGGCTTCCTCTGCAATGGTACGGCAAATTGCGATATATCTATATCAATATACAATGTTACCTCTACAATCAAACTGTTAAATAATTTTTTATTTCCCTTTCAGACCGTGGTTCTTGCATTATGGGTCAGTGTGCGTGTACTGAGGGCTGGGAGGGCAATGCCTGTGAGTGTCCCAAGAGCAACCAGACCTGTCTAGATGCCAAGGGGGTGAGTAGAGCTAGATATATTTGTATTATAATTAGATTATCATGTCACCTAACATACAGGTCTAGATTGTCTGACAATGTCTTTATGTGTGCCAGGGTGTCTGCAACGGACGAGGTAAATGTGTGTGCGGCCGTTGTGAATGTCCAGACTCTGGTATCGAGATGACTTCAACCTGTGAGCCAAACTTCCAGGTGTGTGGTTGTATTAATATGTGTATATGTGCCACAGTATACATCAGTGAGCACACTAGTTTGCTTTTAGATTTTTAGCCTTGTTATGCATGTCTGTGTACTGTTGCCTGAACTTCTTTTGGTGTGTTTGTGTCCTGTCCAGGCCCAGTTAGGTGTGTGTGAGGCTACGAGAAGTTGTGTCCAGTGTCAAGCCTGGAAGACGGGGCAAAAGAAGGAAAAAGAAGAGTGTGAAAAGTGCCCCTTCAAAATTGTCCTGGTAGATGAACTAAAAGAAAGTAAGCACATCCAAATGGGGTAAAATGATTGCATCTGTTTGTCATTCAGTACTTTGAATAAATAATTATCCAGATACACTCAGGAAGTCACAATGACACTTTGGCAGCAATGTCTAAATACACTAAATACATATATGTGTGTCCATGTATGTGTTTTCAGAGGAACAAGTGATGGATTCATGTAGTTTCCGTGATGAGGATGATGACTGTACATTTCACTACACTGTGGAAAACCCTAAAGATCCGACGGTTAAAGACTTGGAGGTTCAGGTGCTTGAAAAGAAAGGTGAGTTGGAGGTTGTATATGCAACGCAAATGCTCTGTGCTTGTGTGTCAACAAGATTTGGATGATTTGTTATCACACTTTCCGATGTGATTTTGTCTTTTTAAAGACATTTTTTCCGAAATGAAATGTAGTGTTCAATGGTTAAACTTTACGGCTTCTTGGTATGTGTGATTTTTGTGGTAGTTTGAAGAGTAAAGTGTTAAACTCTTAATAAATGAGTTATGGTAGACTTTAACTGTTAATTATTTATGTATGAATACACAAAGGCATGGAGAATTATTTAAGAAGTAAAATCAAGTTTTCAGTGGCTATAAGAAAACCAGCTTAACTTTCAGAATAGTAAAAGATATCTTAGCTTGCACATGTCTTTGCATCACACCATTTATATAGCTAGGGACATGGTCATAGATACTTAAGATTTGTATCAGGATCTATAGGGTTGGTTCAGCCAAACGGCAAAGAAAATGTGATTATGGCTGTTTGATCCCTATTTAATTCATACAGTTTATTCCTATGGCTTTATCCTACCAAACAACATTGACATGCAGAGAACCTTGAGTGTTTTTTGTCCCCTTGAAGTCTATTGCCTTGGAGCAGTTGCCCACTTGGTACACTTTGTAGTACCATCTTTGATTTTGAGTGTCAGAAATGGCTGCTTTTTCAAGTTTTGAGGACTACCAAAAAAAAAAGAAATCCTTTCACCTCCATTTTATTGAGGTGGAGGCAGACATTCATTGACAGATGTCTTAGAAGCGGGATGCATAAAATCAATACTATGTAAATGGCTAGACACCACTGGAATTTCCAATGAAACCAGTGCAGTGACTTCTGAGCAGGTGTGATGTGACTCTTAATATGTTGTAGTAAAATGTCTAGCAGCAGTGCTTTGTGTCATCACTGTTTTTCTACCTCTACTTTTTGTGATGACCCTTCAGATTGTCCCCCTGCTAGTCTCCTGTGGTTGCTGCCGCTCCTCTTGTTCCTCTTGTTGCTGTTGGGACTTCTGCTGCTCTGCTGCTGGAAATACTGTGCCTGCTGCAAATCCTGCTGTCAGGTATAAACACTCACATTTGGACCTTTAAATGATGTATGATATTTCCAAGTCACAGTTGAAGTAATTTCTTCTATCTTTTCTTGACACAGAGCTGTCTTGCCCTGCTGCCTTGCTGTCGGAGAGGTAAGACAATTGTCATATTATACATGTCAGTGTTGCTTTAAATCCATCGTCCTGCCACCATGTTGAAAGTGAGTCACTTTGTGTTGTTTTCTCCAGGTCGTATGGTAGGCTTCAAGGAAGATGAGTATTTGCTCCGTCAGTCTCTGCTCACCTCAGACCATCTGGATACACCAATGGTGAGGACTGGGCCACCCAAAGGAACTGATGTGGTTCGCTGGAAGGTCACAGATAATGTGCACCGTGCACCCAATCACCCCCAGGTTCTGATGAAGCCTAACCCCAAGGAGACCAGTGAGTTGATACTTAAGTCTTTGTAAAGCAAAGTGGACTTTTGGTATAACCCAGCGGGGACAAAGTTTTGTCATGTTAATTATGGAAGCTGCAACTTTTTTTTTTTTTTTTTAACATGTTTTCTCTTTCATCATTTGTAGTCCAGTACCCGGTTTCCCTCCGACTAAACAGGCTGTTCTCTGAGAACCTGTCTCGCCCTGAATCCAGAGACTCTGAACAACTCCGCAAGGATGTGGCTGATAATGTGAGTGTATTTTTGTTTGTCGGTGGGCGCATTTCTAAATAAATGAGTGATGATTGTACCAATGAGGACCGTGTTTGTTCTTCCCTACAGCTAAATGAGGTGTACAAGCAGATTCCTGGGGCACAGAAGGTGCAAAAGACCTCATTCAGGTAAGATCACTAAATGTTACATTGAAGAGGTTGAGAGTTCGCACCTATGAAAAGCAAAAACTATACCAGATTTTAATTTGCTTGCTATCCACTTTAATTCCCTCTTTTGAAATGATACATCATTCCCAGCACTCCTACCACAACTGGAATACTCTGTGGAAGTTCTGTTCCGTTAGCATATCCAAATTTATGTTTTCAGTGCACCATGAGCTTGTCCCAGTGACACAGGCTGCAGTTCAGGCCAGGATGTTACAGTAGGACTGGATGTTGACAGTCTGACTTGTAATCCTGTGAATGTTGAAGAAAACAACGCACATATTTTTGATTGCCCTGTGGCCTGACGCTCCTTTTTCAATCTTGGACTCTGCTCTGGGTCATATCTTGAGACCCAGTGACGATCCTTGACATGAAGAACGTGTTAGTTGACACAGAATAGGATTTTTACTCTCTGCAAGTTTAAGGTCTGTGGTAAATTTGATTTGATTTGAATTTGCAAGTGTATATATGCAAAAGATCAGAATAGGTCTTCCAGAAAGTGTTTTTAAACATGGCAGTAGCACTGGGATCAGTGGATTGCTGCACAAGCAATACTTTGAATCATGCATTTCGATCAGTTGTTGTTTTTTTAGGCACAGACTCAGAACTTCTTGATAGCACCGTGTAGATGCATAGTAACATCATTTTTAACAGACCTGTTTTTTTTTGCGCTGCATGGAGATGTTGTAGTTGTGAGATACGGTTTTCTTCATCCTCAATATCAAAAGTGGAATCGAAATGTCTGTTCTCTCGCAAATTAATATAATAATGTTTTTGGTTCTTGCAGAATGCAGAGAAATGCCGGAAAAAGGTAACGGTCAGATTGATACATAACATTTCCATCAGCACCAGTTTTTTGGTCTTCTTAAAGATCTCAAGATCATGCATGTCTAACTTTTCTAATCCTCCTGTACTCTTCAGGCAGGACTTTACCATCATGGACACCGTCTTGTCTGCTCCTCGCAGCAGCTACCCAGATATTGTCAAACTCACTGAGAAGAATGTCCAGTCTGGAAACTTCCGTGACCTCAAAGTGGTGCCAGGCTATTACACTGTGGCCACAGACAGAGGTAGCTATTTGTGTGTGGATGAAATGATGATTCTTTAGTTTGTTACAAAGTCGAGCTGTTCACTGTCATATTTCCCGCCTAAACTTTTGTCTGCTCTTCCTCTGCAGAGGCTGCAGGAGCCATAGAATTCCAAGAAGGTGTGGAGTCAGTAGATGTTCATGTGCCACTCTTTGTCAAGGATGAAGATGATGACAAGAAGCAGCTGCAGGTGGAGGCCAAAGATGTGCCGCTAGGCATTGCAGAGATTGGAAAACGTTTCGTTAACATCACCATCATCAAAGAGCATGGTGAGAAGTCTCTGGAATTCTAAGTGTTAACTTAAAACCAATTTAATTCTACATGTAAACCATTTAAATCAAAGAAAATTAGACTTCCAGTTCTTTAGAATCCCTGTGACTTGACCTAATAAAAGCTGTATAATCTTTCATGGATCTCACTGACTGATTCTCCCCTCTCTTCTTCCCAGCTTCCAGTGTCTTCTCCTTCCTCCAGCCGGCTTACAGCTACAGCAGGCAGGATGGAGTCGCCAACATCCCAATCAGCAGAGAGATCATTGAGGATGGACGCACACAAGTCAGCTACCGTACACGGGATCTGACAGCCAAGGATAAGAAGGTGAGCAGAGTACTGTGTACTGATGTTTTGCCATATATTTACATTTTGTTTGGTAGCTTTTTACCTATAAAGACATTTTGGGTTACCTCCCATAATTTATTTGGATTTTTAAAATACTTGGTCCTGAAGTATGATAACATGTTTCCAGATGTTTCTGATTCAAATGGGACAGGCAAGTGAACAAACTTCAGAGGCTATAGCCAGTTTGCATTGACCAGTTACTGTGATAAAGGTGAGCAGTTTAACAACGTCACTATCTTCTATGTGTCTTAGGACTATGTGACTGTAGAAGGAGACCTGGCCTACGGTCCTGGTGAGACCCAGAAGTTAGTTCCTGTCCGTCTGCTGGAGCTGGGAGAGGGAGATGGCCTTTTGGAAGACAAACAGGTCAAGCAGTTTGTCATGGATCTCAGCAACCCACGGCAAGGGGCCAAGCTGGGACGCTACCCAAGAACCACTGTCACAATCACAGACCTGCCAGGTGAATAAATGCAGACGTGTTTGGATTTAGTATGTTTTCCCATCTTGCTCCCAGGCAAAGCATTGTGAGCTAAGGTTGCATTTCTATTTCGCACATCATCTTTCATTATCCAGATCCCAGTGTGATGATGTTCAAGAATGGCGTCCAGAGTTTCACCACATCAGATCCAACCTTTACCATCCCTGTGGTCCGCACTGGTAACCAGGACAGTCCTACCACAGTGAAATGGCGTGCCAAGAAGGGCCAGCCATCTGGCACTCTGAAGTTTGCTCCGAGAGACACAAAGAAGGACATAGTGATCGACCCCAAAGCCTACCCTGGCCTGAATCAGCCAGGAGAATTTCAACTGGAGCTGTTTGATCCGAGCAGCAATGCTTCAGTTGGAGAGAGAAAAACCACTCTTGTCAAGGTCACAGATAACGGTGAGACGCTAGTGAGGAGACTTTAAATTAATCTTTAATTCCAACGCAAGTTTGAAGTAAAGATTCAACTTAATGGTGTTAAGCGGAGTTTTGAAGGGGTCATTCCTAAACAGAGATCTGGTTTGTTTGTTTCCTCTAACTTCCTACGCTTCCTGCAGGTCCAAGATCTCCAGAATTTGCACAGCTGACACAGAAGGGCTACATAAACCAGAAGTGCACCTCCCCTGGCGGTCACCTTCCCTCCCCCGAAAACCTTCAAGCCAAAGCAACTGGACCCAAAAACATCCACCTCAACTGGGACCCATTACCTGGTAACCCCATGGGGTACAAGGTACATAAGATTTACATGATCACTGCTATTCCACTGTAGTTGATTCCTAACATCTACATTTTACTGTATATCTCAAATACTCAAATACATTTGTTTGGCTGTATGTTTTAGGTGAAGTATTGGATCTATGGTGACCAAGAGAAAGATGCCCAGGTCTTAGATGTAAAGACCCCTCAAGCCAACTTAACGAATCTGTACCCCTATTGTGACTATGAGATGCGAGTGTGTGGCTACAATGTAATGGGAGATGGCTATGATACTGACATTGTTTCCTGTCAAACACTAGAGGATGGTAATTATTTTGAATCTATTAAATTACAGTTTAAAGCAAATACTACAACTATACTGGATTAGAATGGAAGAGTAATCCTCTACTAAGTTTTGTATAGAGTCCTTTTTAGGTTCTTAGGTTAATATTGTGTGAATCAGCTTTTAGGAAACAGCTGTAGCACTGCTATATCTAAAGCAATTAACTACAGAAACAGACATACTATAGAAACGTGGTGCACTGACTCATGAAAGTTAATGCTCACACCTGTTGCACACCACAACCATGTTAGATTAACTGTTCAGTTAGCTACACAACAGTCACACCTTGCAGTTACTAGATGTAAATATTCAGCAGCTAATCTCTGTATAGGAACGATTTTGCGGGCAACAACCGGTAAATGTTTACCTAACTAGTCTGAACTTGCAAACAGCTCCTGCTATTTTTTCCTGCAGTGCCTGGTGAACCTGGTCGTCTTGCCTTTAACGTCATCAGTCCAACTGTCACTCAGCTCAGCTGGGCAGAGCCTGCAGAGACCAATGGCAACATTACAGCTTATGAGGTCATCTACACACCCATTGATGATGACCTGAGTAAGAGAACCACCTAAAAATGGAAATATTCTACACATGGTTGCATCATATAATTTTCATCATATCCTAACACTCTTTTCCTCACACAGAGCCAGTGGGAGCAGCTAAGAAAGTGAAGATTGACAACCCGAAGAAACGAATGCTGTTGATTGAGAACCTCAAGGATGCCCAAACCTACCAATACAAGGTCCGTGCCAAGAACAGTGTAGGCTGGGGCCCCTTCAGGGATGCTAGCATCAACTTGGCATCGCAGCCTACCAGACCTCTGTCTAGTAAGTCTGTGATGAACACATTACTGGAGCACTTACTGTTAATCTGCTGAGCTCTTGTCTTCCTGCAGAGATTTATTTCTCTCTCTTTTTGTCCATAGTTCCCATCATTCCAGACATCCCTATTGTAGACAATGAGGCAGGAGATGAGTATGACGGCTACCTGATGTACAGCGATGATGTGCTGAAGACACCTGCAGGCTCCAAGACACCCAGTGTCTCTGGTGATGGTGGGTACCAAGAGGCAAATCGACAAGCTTCTCATAACAGTTGACAGTGTAAACTTGTTGTGCTACTCCTCTGTTCTGATGCATTTTTGGCTATGGAAACATGCATGTGACTGCCAGACTTGGAGAGTGAGCTATTACTGTAACGTGGACCCAATTATTTCAGTCCCTATTTTCAGGGCATCTTAGTTTGTTTTTGTAGCCCATGTGTTTATATGCAGCATAACTGTGGTGTCATAGCTCCGTCAGAGGTTCAGGGAGGGGACTGTGACATGTTGGTTAGATCTGTGCTGCAGAAAATCATCCAACTTGATCGGCTCAATATGTAAAATGTCTTCTCCTTTTGTCCTGGCTCATTCTTATTTTTCAGGTTTTCTATATAAAATGCCTGAAATGTTGTCAGTAATACTTTCCCCCACTGTCATCGCTGACACTAAGGGAAAAGCTGGAAGAGCTTTGATACTCAGAAATGACGCCATACTCATGCCTCTGCGTTTCTTTTATCGCTTCCGTCTGGCATTTTTCCTGCAGGCAACACCCCGGCCAGGCAGCAGCAAAAATCTGCTTCCAATGCATCCCCACATATATGCAGTAGATGTGTTTTACGATCACTAACCACAAGATCTTCCCTCATCAAATCTGCTGTCAGTCCTGCTTTTTGTGGCCGCTGTGTTCTTAGCTCTCTCCGGAAGGCAGTCTTAAAGTTTCTTTTTGCCTTGGAATGTAATTATGACAGTAATGTATAGTGAAACAAACACTTCTTCCCTACAAATCTATCCTTCGCCTGCTTGCTTCTCCCCTTTGACTGCAAAATCAAGGCTGGAAATATGTCAAGTTGGTGGGGTCCAACCTGGATCTCCGTAAGGTGTCCTGGAAAAAGCGAGTGGAGGTCATCCCCCATCGGCTCAGCACAGATACAGAGGCGAGTTCAGATGAGGCCCCCTGCCCCAGCCGCACCCAAACACCCTTGCCAGGTGAAGACCTCTCCATCAAACCTACGGATAGACAGTCAGGCAGATAGCATGTCAGCTGTTATGCACGGCCAGTCATGTCCCCAGCAAGGCAATAGCGTTTCTTTCTGCCTTCGTGATGTGATCCGCTCAGAAATATTATCATTTGTCAACTCATTCATTTTCGGGCTTCAGTCCTTGTCCATTTGCCCCTAGTTGGCACCTATTCCTACCTTCCCGCCAACTACCCAGAGAGGAGCTCTGGCATCAACTGCCCCACCTCCAGTTGATGATGGGGGGCAGGCTTTTCCAGGTGCCTGTCTCTGTCTCTTCTCTCTACAACCCACTGGGGAGGCGGTGATCTGGATCAGCTTGCAGTCGCGTTAAAGGCTTAAGGACTCTGCAGCAGTGTGGAAATAATGGGTCCCTAATAAATTACAGTGTCATTTCTGCAGGACAGTTTCAGCAATGATATCTTGTTTTTCAGCTGTTTTTACTTTCATCTTCAAAAGTGCCTTTTTTAGATGTGAAGCACCTCATGAAACTGGTCTGTAGAAACTCACCTATTCACATTTACTCACAAGGGGGAGCTGTTCGGCCAGTAGTAGACACGTGTCACCTGTCAAAGTAGCACCATCCTACTTGAGATCTGCAGATGAAGACATGTTGATGTTTCTAACTTAATTTAAAAAAAAAAAATTAAATTATAAACCTACATATTGTCTTTTGCCCCACATGTAGGAAATTTGTGTTGCAGCTGCATGTCAGTCTATGCAAGAGGTGTGGCTCAAGTGATTTTGTCATTTTATACAAAATCCTTTGCCAGACAGAAAATCTCAACTGGATTAACATTCATTTTTGGATGGTTGTAACGCTCTTTGCCTGCAGGTGGCACAGTTGACACAAAATATTTTCTTGCTTGTAGATGGCAAACATTTGTTCAACAGTGTAACCTGTAGATGATATTATGAGGACTGAAAATGTCTGAAGCTACCATTGCTGTCCCTCTGTAGGTTGTCTGCGGCTGGTTTCCGGTGCTTCATGTCATCTTGGCACTGTGTTGCTCTTTTCAGGATAACAATAAATGAATTCTAACTGCTACATTTGTTCGCGTCTACTGACAGTCATGGCTCTCACTGTGGCGTTTTACAGATTACATGATGAACGGGAAGTGGGACCAAAACTTCCTTTTCCCAGGAGGTTCAACGACACGCAACTTGTCAGCATCATCGTCACCAGTGTCCACTCTGAGCTCAAACTACAGAGGGGGAGGCAGCTCCTTCACCACGGAAACAACCACCACCTACATGTCCGGACCAGGTAGGGTGGACACCAGCAACTGCGCTGAGAAAAATATTGACAAAATGTCAAACTACTTCACATCTTTGTCTTTCTATCTTCATGTAGGAGGCTCTCGCAGACAGGACATAATCGGAGGAGGGGTTCACACATCTGAGGTCATCATGAGGGAGCGTTCAGAGAACAGAGGTTACACAGATGAAAATATCCGTGACTCTATTGTCATGGGAGATATGCCAAGCAAGTTCCCAGATCTAGGTATGTTTCAATCAAAGGTTAGACTTTATTTCACAGAGGATGTAGCAGGAATTATTTCTATCTTTCTGGCCACACGTTTTTACTCTGGAGACCTATATTTATGATGCCTGGGCAGGTAAAGTGTGCAGGTGCATGAGGCCTTGGACATCTGTTAGCAGGGTTGGGGCTGTTGGCTGCACAGCAGGCTTATCCAGCCACACTTTGCAGGAGCTATGCTGACTATCGCTGTTTCTCCCTCCCTCCCCGTTTCCTCTATTTATTATATTTTACCTTTATTACTTCACTCCCTGCCTGCCCTCCTCCCCGTCCTGTTGTGGTACTTCCTTCATTTTATTTTGCTCTCCTCTTTTTCATCCCGTCCTCCTCCTTTGGCCCCTCTGCTCAATGCGCCATCAGGTGGGTTCGGCTACGCTGGGATGCAGAGCACCTCTCAGAGCCGGTTCAGCTACAGCCTGTCTCAGGGTTCGAGGGCCAGGACCCAGTCTTCAGACATCCATGAAGCTTTGTATAATCTGGACAGGGTGCTCCAAGGTAAGTCTGCAGCAAACTAGCATGAAGGCACTGGATGTTTGCTGAGTGTAACGCAGCCCTCTGCAGCCATCTTCATTGCTGCTTCTCTGATACTTTGTCTCCCTCTCTGTTTTAGCAACTACAAACCCTTATGTTTTTCATTAATGGCAGCCATCGTTTAAAAAGTGTGTTATGTTTTCTGTTTTGTCAGAAAGTCTGATAATTCAAAGGTTGTAGAGACCGTGTTTGTCTGAGTGGGTTAATGAAAAGCAGTGCATTTGAATGCTACGCTGTCAACAAATGACACTCCAAATGAATGCCACTGTTGCTCTGCTGTTACACATCTGTGCAAATATGCAACTGTTTGCTAACCTCTTTGCCATAGCAGCTTTATGAGTCTAGCATTTATCAGTCCTGTTTTTTCTGTTGTCACGTGTCCAAAAAATGTATTTTTGCTTTACAGATTTCCCAAAAATCCAAGGATAATTGGATAAACCATCAACAAAAAGTTTTCACGTTAGGGACATCATGATGTACTGGTATAGATAATAACCATGACATTTAAAAGACGAAATATTGATATCATGTTAATAATACACTTGATAATATCAGGAATAATCCAGTAACAATCTGGTTGACATGTCAGCATCAACACAGCATACGTTACAGTAACTGTTAAAGACTCTCTCAACACTTTCATTTTGAATATAGTTCTTTTTTCTTACCTTTATTTAAATCTTGCAAGACCATTGAGGGCATTTCTCAATTTTTACTGTCAAGAGTTCTTATTTTATTTGTCCAAAAAGTGGTAACATTCTCGGTAAGCGAAGTTAAAGATGAATTTGACCGACAGCATTTTCTTTAAAATTCTATTAGCATTGCAGTATTTTCATCATGAATTTTTTGGGTCACAATATTTGTGTAGTGAAAATGGCATTTCGTGACAGACCTGCTTAAAAATAAGTCTCTACTAGACACTGCATTATGAAATAAGGACAATGTAATGGACAGAAAATGAACACTGTCTCTGCTCATTGCTTTCAACCTCACAGTGACATTAATGGACATAAATTACTTGTGAGACAACGGGACTCAATTAGGATTTTGCTGCCTAGAACATGTCTTGGAAAATGCTGTAAAAGTACTGTTTGTTCAGTTCTTTTATTTCAGTCTAAACCTGTCTTATTCTGTCTCTTTGTCACTCACATCCTGTGTGTCGTCCGTCAGATGCCCGGCTCTCTCCCGGTGTCCCGGACACGCCCAGCAGACTGGTGTTTTCTGCTCTGGGACCGACTGCTCTCAAAGTCAGCTGGCAGGAGCCCCACTGTGAGAAAGACATCCTGGGCTACTGTGTCCTCTACCAGCTGCTCAATGGAGGTAATTGCAAAGATTTAGTCGTGCCAGTTGCATCCACGCTGTCCCCATGTTTCAAATAATGATGCTGAGTGACCTCCTTTTTCCTGTAGCTGAGATGAAGCGTGTTAACGTAACCAACCCAGCAGAGAACTCTGTGATCATCCAGGACCTGCTGCCCAACCACTCCTACCTGTTTAAGGTGAAGGCTCAGAGCCAGGAGGGCTGGGGTCCAGAACGAGAGGGAGTCATCACCATTGAGTCCGCTGTCGACCCAAAGAGCCCCCTCAGCCCCATGCCAGGTGCTGATCCTGCTCTTTACTGAATCAACCCACAGACACAATGATTCTGTTTTTATCCAGAAGACGCTTGCTTTTGTTCATTCTGTTTTCTGTCTCGTCTTCCTCCAGGCTCGCCGTTCACTCTGAGCACTCCCAGTGCTCCAGGCCCTCTTGTGTTCACGGCTCTGAGCCCTGATTCTCTGCAGCTCAGCTGGGAGAAACCTCGCAAACCCAACGGAGACATCCTGGGCTACGTGGTCACCTGTGAACAGCTGCATGGTGGAGGTGAGGCTTTCCTAAATGAAAAAATACTTTTATATGTGATTGGTGCTTCTTCCAGGCCCCATGAAGCTGTTAGTTTTTGTTGTGAAACGTCTGTTTCTTGTGTCTTCCAGGAGATGTGCGATCCTTCCAGGTGAACGGCGACAGCACTGAGACCAGCCTGACTGTTCCAAACCTGACTGAGAATGTTCCCTACAAGTTTAAGGTCCAGGCTCGAACCACACAGGGCTTCGGTCCAGAGAGGGAGGGCATCATCACCATCGAGTCTCAGGATGGAAGTAAGACTGAACCTACTGATTATTTTGAATAAAAAATTCTAATAGAGACTGAAATGCTTTGCAACATCTGTCATAGAACCAAGATCATATCCAGGATTTTGCTTTATTTTCTGTCGTATTAGGACTGAAGATACATAATTATAAATTGTCCTAAGGATGACACTGGAGAAGTGAACTAAAACAAGTTAGTTTCTCCTACGAGCAGCATGAATGTTAATGACAACATACCTTTAGATTCTAGGACGTCTTCTATACAGAGAGTTTTGGCCTGAGGGTATAATAGAGCAAAGCCTGAGTGCTGAAATTTTACAGTCTAATTATGTAGGGCATAAATATGTTCCCTAAATTTAAAAGTTGCTACTAGAGAAAAGTTAATAGTTCCTTTGGGGACCATGAATGTTAAAATGTCACGAGGGTCAGGCCTATAGATTTTAAAATCCTGTGTAAATACCTGAGAATTTGACTGAAGATTGGTATTTAAAGGTTAAGGAGCTGCTTCAAAGCGAAGGATTGATCGACTGGGAACCAAAAATTAAGCAGCTATTATTCATAATAGTTTAGTCACATGACTGTTAAATTATAAAGCTTAGTAAATCACAACTACCATTGGAAAGTTGATGACAATCTGCTGAGATTTCCTGTCTCATATCATTCAATGACTGAAAATACTCTCACCTGTAGACCTTTTACTCATATTTCAGGATTATTCAGTGTGCCATACTAGCATCACAATCACTTTCTTAGATTTTTTTTGCCTTTTAGTACATTTCAGTAGACTAATAATTGCATATCTGTCCTTCCCTGCCTTCTCTAGGTGCTTTGTCTCAGTACAACACCCAGTCCATGACAAGGAGGGAAGTTTTCCAGATGCCAACAGAAGTCAGCACGCTAACCAACGTGTCCCACAGCATGATCAACGACCCCTATTTCTCAGGTATTAAAAAAGAGTTAGTTTCATTTTGGGGTGTTGTGATATACGGTATTGACGATAGTGTACATATACACTACTGTTCAAAAGTTTGGGGTCACCCAGGCAATTTTATGTTTTCCATAAAAACTCACACTTTTATTCATGTGCTAATATAATTACACAAGGGTTTTCTAATCATCAATCAGCCTTTCAACACCATTAGCTAACACAATGTAGCATTAGAACACAGGAGTGATGGTTGCTGGAAATGTTCCTCTGTACCTCTATGGAGATATTCTGTTAAAAATCAGCCGTTTCCAGCTAGAATAGTCATTTATCATATTCACACTGTCTAGAATGTATTTATGATTAATTTAATGTTATATTCATTGGTTACAGATTCTTTCTCCACAGACACAACACACAATAACCAGCTAACATTTGACAGATTTTCTGTGGATATCATAAATTGTTTTGATCATGATAAGTGTGTAGTGGCAACCCAGCATTATGTCATTGCTTAAGACGTTTTTTCTCATTAACCCTTGGTGTTTTCTCTCTTACAGATGGGATGATGATGACCACACAGCACACAGAGACCAGCGGCATGATGACGCGTCAGATCACCAAGGAGGTGGTTCAGAGGAGCGTCATGGGAGGAACTACCGTCACAAAGAAGATGTTTTATGAATCTTAAGATCTAATTCAGCTCCAAATTAGCATCCAAAGGTCCAACATGATGAGGAATCCTATCTCTTTTAAAAAGAGTCAGCTTCAGAGTACTGACCCAACATCACTGTATTTTTGGATATGTGTGTGGGTGAGAGTCCAACCAAATAAAATCCATTTTATGTAATAAATAGATGGAGAGGAGGCCGTTGTCTCATGTCTGTTACAAACTGTGGCCACTTTCCTCCATAAGTGAGGTTCAGTTTAACGATTCCATTTCTTCCTGATGTGTTTGTCACTGTTGGACTCCACTCCCTCTGTCGGCTCAGATCTGGTAACACACACTGAGGCTTTAAAGACGTCAACATGGGCCAGTAATCTGACTGTGCTTAAGTAATCCAAAGTGACCTCTCCCCCCCTCTCCTGTCCTACTCCGGCTTGTAAGAGCTATTTATTGTGTTTTCTATATTTCAGGTTAAACTCAACAAATTTCAGCCCATATTTTGACTGAGCACTCTCTGAGATGTACCTGTTTCCAGGAGGTTAATGGTTGTGGATGCTCTGATTAGGTTCAGTTTTATCCAAGTGCTCCTGTCCAGAGTGATCAGTGGTGTGTTTAGGGCGTTTGTTCATAGATTTGTATTATATTAAAGAGTGATAAAGTTTTTTTTTTTCAAGCATATTTAATACTTTTTAAGATTTTTACTTATGCAAACATTGACTTTAATCCCAAATATAGAGCTACATGTGCATTTCCTGCTGTATTTTACAATACAGGCGAATGATCAAATGTCTGTTAGATGTCATATGTTTTTGTGTTTCATAAGTTGTCAACACTTCATCAGTTTGGTATTTTCCATGTGTTTCTTCACTCTGCAAGGCCATTTTCAGTAGATTAACATTTGAACAGTAAGATATCTGGGACAAATGGTGTGTTATGACAGAAAGACTGTATTTGCTTCTATTGCAAGTCCTGCTGTATTTTGGCTTGAAAACACTTTAATAAAACACATTGTATGAAAACACTTAGCATGAAAACACGGTAAGTGGATGAACTTTTCACTAAAAACACCTTCAGTAAAGTATTCATGTACTTTTAATCAACATGCATCACTTATTTTCTGGCAGTCGAGCTTATTTTTTTGCATCATTTCTATTTTGTATGTCATTTCTGTTGCACTTAATAAAGATTTGAAATTTTAAAAAATTACTATAATGTATATGAGTGTACGTCTAAAACATATGCGAAGACAAGATGGAGCGTTTGCAGTTAATTTATTCATGTTTGAAGAAAACAGAAGCGTTGCCATCTTTATATGTCACACACAAACACAAACACAGCTGCAGAAACGAGCTCATGCCTGACAAATGTTTGCAGGAAGCTTGAGACAAAGAATCAGAGTAGGAGTTAACTATTGACATGCGTCGGCCAGTCTGTACTCATCTGCCTGTTTGAGTGCACTCAGGCTCTACATTGCTGGTCACACATCCTTCACAGCGCTTTCACAATATTGCATTTGTGAAATCTGTTTTTCATCTACAAGTAATAAAAAACTGTAATAAAAAATTACATTTCCATATCATTGTGTGGCATGAAAGTCTTCCAACTTAAGTTTTGGATTTCTACATCTCATATCATACATCTCATATTGGACAGTGTGAAAAAACAGCTGAAACGAGGCTGTTTTTGAGGTTTCCACCTGACAATATTAAAACATTCATCTTTTAAGTACAAATAGTCAAATACTGTACGTCTCCATGAAGGCAGAGTAACAGAAAGTGTAATGCAGAAAAAAATGGCGGTTCTTGTTCCAGATCTCTCGAAGCAACTCACAGAGAGAGTCAGACTTTTAGTCCACAACATTGAAATTCACTAGACTAAAAGTGCAGACTCGATGAGCTGCTGAGCATCAGGACTGAAGAGTGATCGGAGTGTTAAGCAGTTCAGGTCCAGAGGCAGGGCCCGGGGCAGAGGCACGGCTGTCTGACATCTGCAGGCCTGATCACCAGGTCTTTGACCACCTCCACAGTCCCAAACACTGGATACAGTTCCTCCGTGAACTTCTCATTGTAGGTGAAGAGGTGTGAGCGCTTCTCCACATCGTAGAAGGACAGCTGGCCCTGTTCATAGTCCAGATACACTCCAACTTTCCTGGGCACCAGGCTCTGTTGTAAGGGGGTAGTGGGCACAGTCAGGGCTTTCAGATCTGTGCCTCTCTCCAGACGGAGGGTCAGGTAGCCTGTATCGGTGTTGAGTGAGCGGAAGCCTTGCCTCATGGCAGATGCTTTGGCCACGCCCAGCCTCCAGTCCCTCTCCCCCACGTCCACCTCCCAGTAGTGGCGTCCAGAGACGTAGCCCTCCTGACCCACAGCACACCACCAGCCATCAAAGCGCTGCTGGCTCCGCTGCACGTCACGGCGCTCCAGGCCGCACCTCACACGCTTTTCATCACCGGAGATGAGCAGGTCTGGGTGGGCAGATTCTGAGTCCAGGGTGACGTCCTCTGTGAAGTCATAGAGCAGGATGTAGAGATTACAAACTGCCAAATTTGATATCAGCGTATCATGAAGAACAGAAGAGAGATTTCCATACCTGCTGCATCGCAAATCCAATTCCACACTGTCAAGAAATAGAAGAGACACTCTTAAAAGCTGTTAGAATAATTTAAAAAATAATACCAGATTAAAAGATTACATGTGAGGTGAAAGGAGTCACTTGTAGTGACTAAGAATCCCCAGTCAACTCTATGGTCCCTTCAACCATTCTTTGTTCTATAAAATGTTCTTAGTACTGATCAACAAAAAAATGAAAAAAGTCGCTGCTGTGTTTCTGTGTGTTATGTTGGACTATAAAGTAAGTATTTTAGGGATACTGGTCAAATAGAACAAACACAATAGACCTGGCCTTAGTTTAGTGTGAAAATTGGAAATTTCAGTTCAGAATTCCATATGATTAAACTGTTAATTGCGACAACAAATGACTGAAGTACAACCAACCAACCACCTTTAGTCCTGGCACCTTGAACTGTCAAACTGGACTGACAAACATTTCTAAACTGAACACACACAGTGAGGAAATATATAATGATGTATTATGAAAGAGGCTGAATATGACAATTTATTGTGGCATAGACTGCAGATCATATTATCCAGTCCAGAGTTGCCAAAAAAAAATCAATATGCGACAATATTGCAGGGTTTTAATGTAATGATCATTCACTTCAACAACAGTAAGGATCTGCACTCACCACTGTGGGGGATGTAGCGGGCAGCGTCTGAAAGAAGACAAACCATTACTGTGATTACGAGGAGACAATCGAGTGTTTCAATCCTCCTACATGCTCCTTTCCCAAGTTGCTTTCATGCACTATCCTCTAATCACATATCGATAGATTAGCTCTGATGGAAAGCAAATTTCACTGCTGCTACAGAGGCTGATTAAGTCTATAGTGCTGCTGCATGCACACATAATGTCATAATCAATAGCAATTCACACATTATTGATGGATGTTCAGCATTCTGAGGGCAACCTGTAGCATCCTTTACTGTATATTGCTGATGTCAAAATTAGACGTGTTTCCAGGTTAACAAGAGATGCTTCAAACAATCTCCAATCAAGGAGCTCCACTCACCAACTCTCTGGTTCCTCTGCTTTTTCACCAGCCACTGCTTCGTCACATCCTCCTACACTCCCGTATATAGAAAGGCAGACAACATGTGCATCATTCTAAAGCAGGCCAAGGTGACATGAACAATAAGCTAAAGAGATTAGCATGACTGGGTGGCATGTTGTGTGTATACATTATGTTCACCATGACTGATCTGAGAGCATCATGGATGTTTACAATGTTTTTGACCTCAAGTTAAATTAGTGCACTGTTTATTTCACCACTGGCAATGAATTCAAGCAGAGAGGATTACTCAGTGTCCTCCTCCAACCAGATGAATATTCAACACAGTCTAATCAGGGAAGATTGTGACAAACATCCAGACCTTTATGGGGCTGTCAGCATTCATCACAGCCAGTATGACGAGCTCCATGGCTGGGAGCAGGTTGGGCAGGCGGCCCCTCTTCCACTGGAACTCCAGGTCGTCCAGCATCATGAGCACCGGCTCCCCTGGCCACACGGTGGGCTGCACACAACCAGTTAGAAACAATTAGCATTGCTGGTCAGCGTCCACTGTAGCGTTGTAATTACAGTGTTTACTCTAACTTGTGATCATAGCTTCAGCACACTGTGATTATGATGGGATGATTGTCAAGGGCAGGGTTTAGCTTAATCATCTTTATCAGATGCAAACAGGGAACTGGGTCACACTTTAATCACCAACCAGCCGCAGGAAGAAGAAAGCCGACACATGTTGTTGTCCACCATGATATAGTCACCTGAGGCCGGCTTTTAATGTCACGTGTCCAATCCATGATGACCCTTTTGTAGGGTCCCATATCGTACTCGCCCCCAGACTCCAGCATGCAGAGGAGGTGTCCCTTCCAGTCCTTCTTCTCTGGCTTCTCATACTGGTAGTCAGATGGGATGATCTTCGACTGAATAAAAAGTACAAATGTGTAAGAACATTCAGAAAACAGCGAGTTCATTTACATATTGTGGCTGGAAAAAATACATGGCACCTATAATTTACCTGTACTTTCTTCTCCAGCACAGCAGCCCATTCAACGATAAAATCCCGGCACACACTTGCTGGCCAGATGTCCTCGCTGGTCCAGATGTGGCCGAGGACGTTCGACCTCTAAGGTACAGAGAGATACAAATGAGAATCAGTGAATGTAGGTGGTAGAACTAAATCAGAGAGGATAAGAGCTTACCTGGCAAATTCTGTTGAGTTCTCGAGCCAGCTCCATAATAAATAACTGACTTTCCACCAGAGGCTCCTTTTTGTCGAGTTTAACTCTCTTACGAGACTCCTGGAGCACAGAAGCAGAACATTAAAAGGGAAAAACCATGACTAAAGGTACATTTTGGAGGGAGGAGTACAGATTTAGTACTGGCAAGAAACAGTAATATCAGAGGAAAACAGAGCTGCATACCTTGAGCCGGATTTTGAGCTTTTTGGCCGGTTCAATAAGGAACTGCAGGCAGTCTTTCATCATGCTGGCAGCTGGAGAGCGAGGCCGATGCCCTGTGGTACGATAATAAAGCAGCTTTAATACGCTGGCACTCATTCTGTCAGAAGCTGGAGCCCAACTGCAGCTGACTGAGCTCCTGTCGCCCCCACAAATCGATGAGAGAGCAGAAAGCGCTAATTTATGAGAGGTGGCAAAAAAAGGTATGTGTGTGTAGAGAGAGAGAGAGAGAGAGAGAGAAGCACTGCAGAACTTTCCTCACAGCTCTGCACTCAAAATCCACAGAGAGCTCATTATTAGATACTCTGAGCTATCACTGGGAGAGGAGGAGGAGGACAGAAACAGCACCCACACACAAGACCATACAGCGTTAGCAAACACGGAAACAATGTAGAATCAGGCAAAAAATATTGCACAGTACAGGATTTCCTGATGTGTGTGAGTCAATACAGCTTGATCATGGCCTTGAAATTGGAAATTTATTCCCAAGGAGATGTGAGATAGCAGCAGAGAGCACTTTTTTAAACACTGCGGAGGGTGCGGGGGAATGTTGGACCAGTTTGCTGTTGATTCAGCAGTCCGCCCCTGCACGCCACTCTGATGCACTGAGGGGATTTACTGTTCTTTCTGTGATGTAGGGGTGGCAGCTGAGCCACAAGGATGCTGCCACTGACTTTCCAAGCACTGGGGAGCAGATATTGTTTTGGGGCGTCTGAGGATTCTGGGGGGAAAAAAACTGCATCCAATGCCAGAAACTGAATTTTACGGTTTAATCAGCAATATCTCACTGATCTGTTATTACCTGTTTGAGCAGTTTCTGTTGAATTTGTGAATTCAGTGTTGTCTATATTCTCTTATGTTTCTAATCTCATCCTTAATTTATTAGGAATGAAGAGTATTCATCTGCTTTAATGTGAAAACTGCATTTTGACTAATTGATTGGTTGATAGTAGAGATATTTCCTCTGTGATGATCAATGACTACGAATTGACTGTTTTCTCAAAGTCACAAAAAGTCACAAATTCACAGAAACAGTCCAGGCTAACTTTAGCTTACAGAGGCCATGACATGTGCAGGAAACCCTGAGAAAAGGTCAAGCGGTGCCACTGAGCCTGTTAACTAATTAAAAAAGGAAAACAGTGTTGCCCAAAGAAAAGCCCATTTTAAGTTTTTTGTAAAAAGGAGGAGCGTGACACTGATTTGCTGGTCTATCAAATGGTAGTCGTGATAACAACACAGTGCCTCCTGGTTAGATGCTGGGTTTATTTCTGGAGGTGCAGGCTGAGCTTGTAGGTGGCAGAGGAGCCGGAAGATTAGAGGAAATCCAGGATTACCACCGGTGCCACTGCTGCACAAACCCAGGAGTGACTTTCTATATTGAGACTGAGACCAACCTCTGCCTGCAAGTGAGCACCAAAACAAACACACTGCACAGCAACGCAACACACAGCAGGAGATACAATAATAACAAATACACACCACACTTTGGAGGTTATTCTCTGCTCTCGTTGTCAAAATGCATCATTTTTAAATAAATGTGGACAAATAAAAGCAGCCCTCGCTTTATGAGGCGGCTAAAAACGGACAACAATCTCTAGCCAGCAGGCAAACTGTTTAATTAGCCAGCTGGCAACAACACAATACTGACTTTTCTCAATTTAATTTCTTCAATTTAATTTAGTGTAAAAATAAAGTCTGACCTTGTTATGAGAGAATGTTCCCGTCGTCAGGTAACTCTGAGCAGCTCCTCTGTGGTGTTTCCACCAAACTGATTTAAAGCTCCGCCATCATCATCTTCATCGCTTCATCCACTACTGCGGCACCAGAGAGGCACAGCGCGCGCTCTTATGCGCCTCTGAGCGGCAGCGTCAAACGGCCGCCAGCAGAGGGCGCCATCTTACCTCCTGTCACCAAGGCAACACGGAGCTCTGCTATTATGGTCTGTCGTCTGAGGACAATTTCGACTAGTTCGCCGAGGTAGAAACACCTAAGAAGACAGCAGAGGAGGAGACCTGGGTGGGTTGACACACTTTTTGCCTTCAGACATATTTCTCTGACATAATTCATAGTAAAATGCACTAACTGGTAGTAAATGAGAGGTTCAAATCTCTGCTAGATGTGTGAATGTACAAGTGTAAAAACAAAGCCTTGCCTTTGAACTAGGGTTAGAGCTTACCCATAGCTTTTTTTTTTAAATTCGTGCTCATATTTGTCATATTTGTATGCCATATCAAACTTAATATGTTAAAAAGTATACTTTAACACGTTTCAACCATACAGTTTGAAAATTTTTTTGTAAATCTTTCACTTTTATCTTTGACGAAAAACTGACTGCATGCTTCATGTTAAAGCTGTAATGTCCAATTTATAGATGTTTTTATCTGGATTAAACAGTCAGAACGTGTCAATACTCAGAGTTTTTTGTCTTTGTAACAATTTAACGTTTCTTGTTACGAAATAAATTGTGACTTTATATTTTTTAAGTTACACAAATGGTTATGGGCTATAGTATTATAGTATATCGTATTTTTAGGTGTGTGTTTGTTATGTCTAATGTGTTTGTAATGAACATGATATAAGGATGGATTTTATATATGAAATAAAACAATATCCCTTCGCAATTATTCTATGGGCTCTTTTAAATGTTATATTTGAAATATTATAGTTATCATGAATAAAATCGATCCATTTTGATGCTTTTCAGTAACAATATTGGGAGCAGCAATCACTTTTTGGCAAACAGTAGACTGCATTATACGAGTAAAAATGTTCCTTTAAAGACCAATCTTCATTCAATAAAAAAACATAATTAATTAAATATCCCTGTGAAATAAACAAACATAACTAAGATTTATCCTGAGATTGAAATAAAGGAGAATAAATATGCGCGGATTATTGCCATATTTCCATAGTTTATTGTTGTAACACTACACTGTCCCAAACAGTTATTTCCTGCTTCTTTTTTTATATCATTTTCTGTGTATGTTTGTACATTATGGGTTGTAGAAATCTGTGGTGTTTTATTTTTCTACATCAGTGATTTTTTAATCATGTAACTGTACCTAGCTGGCGTCTTTGTACATCTTTGATGATTTTGAAAGTATTTTAGAATTTACAACATGAAAACTGAGATCAAATTGGGCTGAATGTGGCCCCTGAACTAAAATGAGTTTTGACCTAATGCCCTGTGTAGATATTCCATTAAAAATCAGTCATTTCCAGCTAGAATAGTCATTTACCACATTAACAATGTCTTCATTTAAAAAAAAAAGCTTTTCTTTCAAAAATAAGGACGTTTCAAAATGACCCCAAACTTTTGAACGGTAGTATATGTAAATATGGATGTATTTAATATTGAATAAATCGGCTTTGCACTGGAGTTTCGTTTGTACACCAAATGGTGTATTTTTGTTAACACCAGGTGGTAGAAAAAATGTCTGCTAACGAGAACAACAGGTGTTACCAGAATGAAGTGGTAGGTGGAACCACAAATATAAAGTTCCCATGTCAGGATATATATCAGTTTATATAACAACCTCAAGAGACTCAGCTGCGTTTTAATCTTAAAGGCACTGAAGGGAGCCAATGTGAAAATAAAATATAAAGTAAAACGAGGCGGCAGCCTTCAGCCCACACTGAATCTGAGGGTTGGTGTATGTTTGGCAGCAGAACAGCAGATGTCACTACAGTCAATAATCAGGTGGTATCTCGGCTCTACTTCAGACTGAGCCCTTGTCCACACGTAGCCGGGTATCTCACAAAACAAAGATATTTTTCTATGATTCGGCCTATCATCCACACGAAAATGTAGATGTACGTCATCAAAAACGATTCTTTTTAAAAACTCCGACCAAAGGGAGGATTTGCGAATTCTCCCTTTTATGCGTCTGCATGTGGACATCAGTAACCGGGGTTTTGCGTTTCGAAACGTCACCGCCTGCGACAAAATATGTGCTTACGTCACATATGCGACCTGTGTTTACATTCGGTAACAGTATGGATGCTCTCACAAGGTTTTGGACGCTGTTTCTTGTACAGGCGCTTTTTACTTGCTCGTTTTTACAAGACCAGATACCGCTCCACATTCAACAACACAGAAGGACGACGTTAAGGACGGTTATTCTTCACCACCTTGCTAGGATTTGGGGAACTACTGCCACCTAAAGGTCCGGCATGCTTATGAATGTGCTGAAAAACGCACTTATGCGGTTAGGTGTGGATGAAGTTTTTTTTCTAAAAACGAGGTGGTGTGTACGTAAGTTTTTTTCTAGACGGAGGGGGAAGGATATTTGGTTTTACAAAAACCCGGCTACGTGTGGACAAGGCCTGAGATCGTCGGCAAGACCCTTGATGCTTTGACAGGTAGCTCCGTCTGTTCATTTCTTCGATGTTTCCAAAGACTTGGCAGATCTAATGAACCCGTCAGTGTGTCCTCATCCCTCTCTGTCAGGTTTGTACTGTGGAATGAACGGAAGGTGTCTCGCTATGTGAGCTACACGGAAGTGTGATCACAGCGTGTCTCCCTGAGCGTGAATGACAGGAGGCTGGAGGAGCGTCTCTCTCCGAGGACAGGCTCTGATCACAGCTGATCAACATGGCACCCAGAGACCCTCTGCTCGGCACTCTGAAGGGTAAGCGTCAATGATAGATGATGGCAGGGGGATGTTGTTGGATCATCATCTCAGCTGATCGCAGCGTCCATCTTTACGACGCCTTATCACTCTCCAATACAAACAACCCGTGTTTCTGCCGTGGCAACTGGGGTTTTATTTCTGTTGCAGACACCCCAAAACGCATCAGCCGCGCCTGTTATCATCTTGTTTATTGTGTCCATGAGTGAAATGGCGATGATGAAAAACGGTGGTGTATTTTTGCTCACTGTCGTGCAGATTGACAGCAGGTTCACTGTTTATTGCGTGTTTTTTTCCCCTCACAGTGTGCGTCCTGAACCTGCAGGCTGATGGAGAGATGGTGACAGACTCCAACCCACACCTCGCCTCCTGCTGTGAGCTCCTAGAGCTGATCCTCAGGAAGGGGCTCCAACGTCAGTGTCACAAACATGTTGAAATCATTTATTTTTGGAATGTCAGTTCATGCTTGAAAAGACTGTAACAGATTTTTAAAAATCAGAGTATTTTGTGGCAGAATTACAGTAATACATTTTGGTATTTTAATAATAAATCGTCTGAAGCCCTGAATGTGAAATACTCCTTTGCTGTACAAACTGGTTGTGTTTTGTTTCCTCTCCAGAGCCAGTTCTCAGTCTGGTGCACAGAGATTACTGGCAGTGTTTTGAACAACTTCCACACCAAGATGTCTGCGGCAGGTATGAACATCCTGCTTAGATGAACTGATAACTACAGACAGATAGAGGCAGCTGCATCAGAGCAAAAGTAGCACATTTTTAGATTAATAAATCTGATCCAAAATGAGTTTAAAATAACGCTACTAATAACAAAAAATGCTAAATATTGGAAGTGATAGTTGGTCGATTCCTACCATCTCAGCCCTGTTAACGCCTGTGTTCTCTGCTGATGTGTTGTGTGTAGGCTGTCTGCCCTGTCCTTGGTGGTTGAGCAGACCAGAGTTTGCAGGAAGCTGCTTTCAGCTCAGGGCCGAGGTCGCTACCTGCTCAGACTGGCCCTCAGCCGCAAGACCCTGCCACAGTTCTTCACACACCTGCTGCACACACCCAGAGTCCTGGAGGTCAGACACACACACCATTTCCACTGAAATGTATTCAGAGATAGATACATTTTACCAGTGTTACCAACGTGTGTCTGTTGGTGATCAGGGAAAAGAACATTTTTATAGACTGCTCTGTCTAATAGACCCAAACAGCTTTGATTCATATTGTTTCTCTCCCCTCCAGTGGTATAGCCCAGCTTTATCAATTCTCAGGAATGAGGAGTTTGTGGGTGAGACTTTTTACTTGATCTGACTGTTTCCACTAAGTGCAATGGCTTTAAGCAAAGCTGAGGAAATTCTTGTCACCACCGCCATCTGGAGCTTAACATCAACACCAGACTTTAAGTGGCACTGTTCTTCCTCTTCCAGAGCCTTTCATGTCACTGCTGCTGGTCCTGTCTCACATGGAATTCAAACTGGACATGGAGGTCAGACGGCAACAGCTTCTTTCTGCAAAGAAAAACTCTAAATGCACTGTTCATGCCATTTTGATATATTTTTAAAGCCACTTTCTTTCCTCTAAAACACAACATTGACTACATTAAAGCCACTGTTCTTTGAAATCACTTTGTAAACAAGCATTTTCAACACTAATAACCATTTCTGTTCCCTTTACCCAGAACTGCAGTTTTCTGGATGAGAGCTGGCTTCTACCAGTAAGAACAGTGTTTACTATTGCACAAGTCACAGCATCACAGCAATGTTATTATAGCTTTACTGGTCTGAAAATACGCAGGTGCAGCGACATAAGAAGCAGTGTAGTGAGATCCAGCAGAAGGTCAGTTGTCTCTGTATGTTTTCAGGTGTGTGAGCTGTATGAAGTGGTGCCCTGTCGGGAGGTAGGGATGGTTCTGAGGTTTGTATCTTTAACTCTACAGAAGCACACTGCCCGTCCAAAAAAAATTCACCACTTGGATTCAACTAAGCAAATAGGAGCCTTCCATTGCATAATTACTGCAGTGATGAATATGTTTCAGCTGACAACAACTTGTTTAACGCTAGCTGATGCAGTGACTAGCTTCTCATTTTTTAAACAACTGTGTCAGACGACATATCCTTTCGCTGTGGAAAGGATGTTGATCTGTTTCAGCAGGGTCAAATTATTGGCCTGCATCAAGCAAAAAAAACAACTAAGGAGATTTCTGAAACTACTAAAATCGGGTTAAGAACCGTCGAAACCCATTATTAAAACCTGAAGGACAGTGGTGAACCATCATCTTAGAGTGGTTCAGGGAGCATGAGACGTCATTTTCACACATGGATTGTCCTCCACAGAGTCCAGACCTCAGCCCCACTGAGAATCTTTGGGATGTTCTGGAAAAGACTTTGCACAGTGGTTCAACTCTCCCATCATCAATACAAGATCTTGGTAGAAAATGAATGCAACTCCGGACAATAATAAATGTTGTGACATTGCAGAAGCTTATTGAAATGATGCCACAGTGAATGTGTGTTGTTGTCGGAGCTAAAGGCGGTCCAATGAAATATTAGAGTGTGCGACTTTTTTTTTGCCAGGCAGTGTAGATTCTCATTCTATTGAGCAGTGTCTGCTAATATAAAGATCTTTCCAACCTGTTGCATCTGTCTCTCTGTCCACCTGTCAGGTATCTCAGTGGACGTGTCTTCGTCCTTGACCTGATGCCTGGCAGTCAGGCTCATGTCGACAAGTTCATCTCTCCTGGTGACATTATTGATGAGATCAACGGGACCTCGCTCAGAAATTCTAAAAATGGGCAGGTTAGAAAATCTTCAAATATACAGTATATTAGCATAATAACTGTCTCGGTGATAGAAATGACAGTTTTTACATTGGTCTGGTGGATCTTTTGAGAGAATATGCTGATATCTGTGCCTTCCCACAAAGCATGAAGCAGGAAACATTGTGAGGTGAACTTAGCTTTGAATTAGAAGCTTCTTAAAGGTGTCACAAGTAGACATTTTACCAGCTGGACCTTGATAGGCAAAACTAAACCTAATGACCATTCATGTCACGTAATTGGAACCATACAATAGTCCTTTTCCAGTTTAAGATAATTTTTTATTACTCTGGGGATAAATTTTTTGTAGGCAACAAGTTGTTTGGCCTTTAAATTGTCAGAAAATTGTGAAAAATGTCAATGAATGTTTTCCAAAGCCCAAGACAACGTCCTCCGTTTTTGTTTTTTATCAAAATAGTTGGCAATTAATGAAATAGTTGGCAAGTGATCATTAAATCATTGCAGGTCTCACAAACAACACAACAAACATATTGTCACAGTATATTTATGATGGCTTTGTTGTCCCACTAAATCATACTACTTTGGCAGTGAGCCACCATGAACAATACCAGAACCCTGAAATTGTAGTAGCAAAGCGATATTCAGAAATCAGTAGTTTTATTGTGTTTAGCTTTGCCTTTCCTACTATAAATATCTGCCAAGAAAAAATAATACATGAGTATGTTGCATAAAGCTCCTGCATGCCACCCACACAGGTGTTTTTATGTAGGTCGCCTGATCACAGCTGTTTACATGAACCGACTGCCATAGGTAGCCAGATTCTCCTGTTCATTTTATTGCACCAGTTCCAGTGGAACACCTTATACTTTGTCGTTTTTGTGACATTGTGCAATTCCCAGCATAACTGCCCCCACCTTGAGCAGTTCTTTAATCAGCTAGAAAATCTGAAAATGCCTGCATGGGTGTGAGCTGGACTGTACTTATTAACACGGTAAACATGACCCTGCTTGAAGGCACGATAAGGCCAAAATGAGGAAGTTTAGATTTTTTTTACTAAAGGAAAACAGCAACACTGAAAGCAAGAAGTCTCTAATTGTGCTATTTTTCCATGTGTTCTGAAAGATATAGAATTTAACGATACATTATACATTAGGGCTTATGGTCAGCTTCTCTGCGGCTCTGTTAGTACGGTAGAACTAATGAAGAGTTTCCGGTGAGCTCTGTACACGCATCATGTCCGTTAGAAACAGACTGTACGAGACACTGGCCAGTCAAACCCTTGACAACCATATAACTATTTGTATACTTTAAAAACTGCTCCTCTCAACATTGTACTTAGATTTGCTACTGTACAAACCTCAGAAGCCTCCTCACATACAGTCGTATAACATACATTCTCTTTTTGCATAGGCAGGTGTGGTTTTGTCTCGGCTGAAGGGCTGCCCTTTGTCCATCCGTGTTATGAGGTGGAGGGCCCATGATGGAACAGTGTATCGGCCCCTTATTAAACTCCTGCGGGCTCTGAGGGTGGAGAACCCCACTCTGCAGCTCGGTCCTGCTCCCTCCGAACAGACCTCCAGTAGAGACCAGAAGCCTCCTCCGTCACAGTGTCTCAAAGAGGGAAGGCAAGTGTGGACAGGTTTCAAATCAGAATTCGTCTCTGTGTTACCTTATGATATGTTTTAGAAACAAGCTGCTAAGTGACCAGCCTCTTCTCAACAGGATTGTGTACATTGTGCAGTTCTTGGGAAAAGCAAACATTGGAATGGTAAAAAGTAGTTTGCTCTTACAATTTTCTAGATGTCAAATCATTGTGTGTATGTCTCCCATAACTGGCATGGTTTGATCCTTTTATAGTTTGGAGGCAAGGAGGTGCTGCAGCATGCAATCCCACAAGTGTTGCAGAAAAACCTGCCCAGCAAGGTAATGAACCCACACCCCTGCCTCAGGACACGTTGGCTTAATGAATGTTAGTCTGTCATGTTGTGCAAAGCCCTTACATGTTTACATCCACTCAGAGTATTTTGTCCTGCAGGATGTGCTCTTAGATATGAAGGAAACACATCTGACGTGCACAGACAGAAACAGTAAACTGGTAAGTTGACACATTGTCCTTCACAACTAATAACTGGTGTCACTTTGCCACTACTTCAGTTCTCCTGGAATTACATGCCGATTGTCTTGCTTCCTCAGGAGCTCTTTGAGCATCATTATCCAGAGATTTCATGTGTGGGGAGATTTGCTCAACCAGACTATACAATATTTGCCTTCTGTGTGGCGTGAGTATTATATAAATCAAAACTTGCATATGATAAAGTTATCATTGATATCACAGTAGACATGAATAAATGTGGTAATTAGGAGTATATCTATTATTAAACATATTTCCACACATCCATGTTAATATAGGCTTGGAGTTTAGTCTGCAGGTATACACACTGCAGAGACAAGATGTGGTGATGCAACACACAAGGCTTTACAGATGAATTGTCATTGGTTGAGCCCAGATGTCATTTAAGCACAATTGGCTCTGTTCACAGAGACTCCCCAGAAACTCCTCAGTCCACAGGCTTCTGCTGTGTGGTCCTCAAAGCCAGCACCATCAAGGAGTGTGAGGAGATAGTCTGCCGTATTGGTGAGGCATAAAAACAGTCAAGTGAAACAAATCTGTGTAGCCCAAACACTAAGTGTCTTGTATTTTCTTTTGCAGCAACTGGTTTCAAACATACTGAATGGTTTGTATGACAAAACACCAACTGCAAATAAAACGTGTGATGAATCACGCACACAGCATCAGTGTCTGAATGCCTAGTATACATTTCCAATCAAATGCAGAACACGCATATGTCTACTCATAAAGACCTTTAATAGAAAGACATGTGACAACATTTCATAAATAGTATTAAATGTAGCTGCCAAGATTTTATGTTGGAAAAACATGTAAAAAGCGATCCAGAAAAATACACAGAGGGTCTGCCATGCTCCTCGTCACCGAGTATAGAGGATCAACTGAGGTAGCCAATACCCTGACACTACAGCGAGGTCTATTGAACATGACATGCTGGCATTTTGTGGTAGATGGGTAAAGAAACCCTGGCCCTCCCATGGAAGATGTGAAGAATTCATCCTAATGCCAAAGACAACATCATCCCCAGAAGGAGCCCAATACCCACACTGAACTTGAGTGGTGCAGTAATGTTATATTTAGTAGCCATGTTTCCATATTGTCAAGAAAATCTGTAGCAAACTTAAAGGAGGCCTTCAGGTTTTGTTCTCAATTGGGCCACCTGTAACTCTTTAATGATAGCTGGTAGTGGCCATATTCCACTATGTCCAAATGCAAAGGCAAGTAAAGAAGCAAAAATAGCTGCAAGTCAATTGTTAGCTACATCAGAAATTATGCGCATCAACTTTTGAATGCGCCAAAAGTCACCACAAACAAGCATAAAAATTTGTGAAATTCAGGTAATTTGCAGAATTTGAGATTTCTTTCCAAAATCAGATCAGTTATGGAAACACGGCTAATGACCCATGATGGAACAGGTAGATAGTCCTGCTGTTATACCCAAAGTATACTCAGGCTTATGGAATGGTTGATGTATTGTCTCAATCTAAAATACAATACAAAATTCAAAAAGAACTTATAAAAATAACCCAGGAAATAAAATGTCCACAAAATGGTTAAGTACGATAAATAGGATCATTTGTTGTGACAATGCTGCCACCAGCCACTTAGGCCCTCTCTCCCCTTATCCTACGAGCCAGCTGGATGTCTTTGGGCATGATGGTGACACGCTTGGCATGGATGGCGCACAGGTTGGTGTCCTCAAACAGACCCACCAGGTAAGCCTCGCTGGCCTCCTGTCAAAAGACAAAGGAAACAAAGTTATTAATTTATTTCTGCTCATGTTGCACGCTAGTACTTCTCTGCAAGAATTTTAATCCATTGTTATTTACCTGAAGAGCTCCAATGGCAGCACTCTGGAAGCGCAGATCAGTCTTGAAATCCTGGGCAATTTCTCTCACCAGACGCTGGAAGGGCAGTTTGCGGATGAGCAACTCAGTGGACTTCTGGTAACGACGGATCTCCCTCAGAGCCACAGTACCAGGCCTAGACGACAACAGCATGTTATGCACAGTGTACATTTGTGTGCTGTAATATACTGCATGCTACAAACAAGTTAGTAGAATTAATGAAATTTAAGCTGTGTGTACCTGTAACGATGAGGCTTCTTCACTCCTCCGGTGGACGGAGCGCTTTTCCTGGCAGCCTTGGTAGCGAGTTGCTTCCTTGGCGCCTTTCCTCCGGTAGACTTACGGGCTGTCTGCTTGGTACGGGCCATCTCGAACTTGCTAAAACGGTGGAAAATGCATTTTAATATATGCCTTGTATAGTAACAGTTCTCAGTGTAGCAAAACCGAACTAAACCAGTCACGTACAGGTGTGATGATTGTTAGGCTAGCATGCTAACCTAGCTATAACTTAATACAGCCCCTCCCCCAAAGCTAAAACCACTGGGAGGCGCCGGGTTTTACCAGGAATACAACCAACGCTTCGCCAGTGTATCAGCGATGCTTAATTTAAAAGTCGCCACTGAAATGTTTTTATATAAATTCAATTTACTTAGATTAGATATGTTTGCCGTAATCGTGTATATCAACGATTAGTCTCTCTCTGAGGCCTACTTCAACCACAGACAATGGCGTCAAAACACTCGTCGCCTGAACCAGCCAGTCAGGCTCTGCTTTTCAACTTCGCCATTTTCAGCTTCTCCTTTTATCTCAGGCCATACAGCTTTGGTTCTGCTTCACCGACATTAGCTTACACATAATTAGCTTAGCTAACGGCTGCTTTGTATAAACTGTCAACAGAGACTTCAACATGAAACATAAGCAAGTTTTTTAGCTGATGTATGTCTTCCCGTTTCAGTAGAGCATTTTAATCTCGTCGTTTGACGATAACGTCAACCCTGAGAGACTCCATTGTTCTATTTTTAGCTAGTGCTATCGTTAGCAAGTCGACATATTAGCCTAACAACGCCTGTAAATAAAATAGACGACCACTACTCCTATCACAGTAATAACAATTCATTTAATCAATACATTACTAACAGAAACAAATGTCCTTACCTTTAATATCAGTTGATTATAAAAAATAATTGCCGTTAACAACACAGCTGCGTCCGCTCAAAACGAGTTCTATCGAAAAAAACGGATGAGGCCGCGTATTAATACTCTGTCTGACGTAATGGTTGTAAAGCCCTCCACGCCCGTTGGCTTACCCTCCTGAGTGACAGAGTGGCCAGCCAATAAAATGCAGCAAATTAAAAACACGTAAACATAAAGAAAATCATTCCTAATGTTTATGAGTTTCAGTTTTGTACGATTCCAACATACATGTCTCTATCAATGTACATACTATATTCTTGTAAGTATTTCATGATTTGAGCAATAATTAGTGAAGTCATGAGTGAACTCCATATCCCATAGTTCCGTGTTCTATCTAGTTGTTCCTTTGCTACTACTTCCTCTTGTCTTGCGCAAGCTCACAACGTTGTAGAATGCGGATTTCGAAGCTAATGAGAGTAGCTAGCTAGTAAGCTAAAAACAAGCTTCTTGTTGTTAGGCTTCAAGTGGGTTAAAATGTCTAAAACACATTCACAGCCCCCGTCATCTTCGGCAGCGACGACTACCGGGGGTCCCTCCTCGTCCTCTTCGTCTTCGCCTGCTGGGGGGTCGACATCTCCCGCAACCGTGTTGAACGTACAGCCCGAGAAACCTCAACATTACACGTACGTAGCTAGTTGGGTGGATTAGCCAGCTAAGTGTACACAACCTCACGTGTAGCTGCATACACTTAACATCAGTTTTGTTTTACTTGAAAAACTGAGTGTGCAATAATTTTAAGACTGTGTGAAATGACTGAACCAAGCCTGTTCAGTGATTCTGTGCTTATAAACAGGTCTCGATAAAGAGGCCTAACGTTGCTCAGTAATAGTAGCCATTTCTCACAAGCTATGTGCTACAGTATAATTTAAGTTCTGTGTTTCTGTGCGTCATTGTAGCTGAAATGTTAGTTTAGTTACATTCAATAGTAACCTTTCTGAGGAAATGGTTTGCCACAGCAGCGTAGACTATACAGTACCAGGGGAAGACGTGTAGGGATCCTTGAAATTCATTATAAGCAAAGATAATTAACGTAGTACAAATTGATATCATTACAGTCCTGTTTGAGAAGCTGTAATTATACAGTAACACTGTATAAAAATGTATTCCTCTCTCTCTTGTTGCTTCCCACTCTCCCAGATATCTGAAGGAGTTTAGAACTGAGCAGTGTCCCCTGTTTGTACAGCACAAATGTACACAACACAGGCCTTTTTCCTGTTTCCATTGGCACTTCCTGAACCAGCGGCGGCGCAGACCCATTCGCAGACGAGACGGGACCTTCAACTACAGCCCAGATGTTTACTGTACCAAATACGATGAAGGAACAGGCACCTGTCCTGATGGAGATGAGTGAGTGCAACTGATGCTTTACTGATTTGACTCATGTTTGCATGTTTATTACAGACCCCTCACCATACACATGTATTTAAGAGGTAAAAACAGTTATCTCTGTGAAGGACGGATTTTGTTTTTGCACTTAATTGCTAAGCTGGCCTTAGTGTATCAGGGAAAATCATAAGGTAGAGTCTGCAGAATTTTACTCGATGTTAGGGAAATTAAATTAATTTACAGTAAAAAATACTTACCTAGCGTTTTGGAGAAAACTCTATAGACTCATTGTTTTGTAGTTTACAGCAGCAACTTCGACCACAAATATTTATATGTTGTTTATTTCCACAACATCACCCTTGTCTTTTTTCAAACCCTTTACATTTGAATTTTGAATTGCTCGACTGAATCACCAGAATGTGAAGGTCATAGCATTACAAAAGATCTTTTACATTTGGGTGAAAAGCAGTGAAGTAGTAATTGAGGATACACCCTGTCTACCGCTGTGAGTCCAACACCTTGGAAGAATGGTGTCTGACGTATGATCTTCACAGGGAGCATTGGCACCTATTCATTCGCTCTGTGTGCCTCATTTCCACTGAAAAGAGTTAGTATGGTCTTTACGACAACCCCTTTGTTCGTTTACATATAAGGAGAATGCAAATCTAAGGCTGAGAGGTGATTCGGGGAACAGCTGGGGTGGCTTTGAAACATGCTAATGAGCCACTTTGGACATGCTGAGTGAGCCATACCATTATTCCTGTCTTATTCTTCATTTCAGTATGTTGCCATGTCACACAGAGGGGGAACTTCAAACAAATACACCATAACTTAAAAAATATTTTTAGTCAAGTAAAAGGTTAGCTGTAAATATAACAATTTTCTTTTATTTATTCAGACTATAGACATTTGTGTTTCTGTGCTTTTTGTTTTGTGAATTTTATGAACGTACAGTATCCTAGCTAGCATATCACTAGTGTGTTGTGAAAGTTGTATATAATTTCAGAGAGTGTTTTGTGCGTGTTCTTTTGTTGTTCTTTTAGGCCCCATACAATTAGCAATTGTAGCTTTTATAGCCTGTGGAATCCAGATCTTATTTAGCTAATTTTCCCGTTGAAATAATGATTGCAGCTATCATTTGTATAAAAACAAGGATGTTTTAAATAGCATACTATATGACAGAATTGAACTGTTTAGTGCAACAAATGATGAGCCAGTGTTAAGACTTAATTTAGATAAACACAAATTAAATGATTCTCTCTGTGTTTTATACCATTGTAAATGGAATATGTTTGCATTTTAGACTCCTAACTAAGCAATACAAGTGATTTTAGGACATTCCTTTGGGCTTCATGAAAAAAGAGATGTATTTTTCTTCAATTTCATTGACAAAATGCTAAATGCATAATGAAAATACTGATAAATTAGCTGCATCCCTAGTGTTTATAACATAAACAACTTGTTCAAAAGGTTAGTATGTCTTTATATGGATTATAAGTTTCTATGTGTTTTGTCTGTCTTTTCCAGATGCCCGTTTTTACATCGAACTGCAGGTGACACAGAGCGCAGATACCACCTCCGCTACTATAAAACCGGATCGTGTATTCATGAAACAGATGCAAAAGGCCACTGCAGCAAGAATGGCTCCCACTGTGCCTTTGCTCACGGATCACATGACCTGCGCAGCCCTGTGTATGATATCAGGTGCACAAACGCTAACAAGCCAGCAAACCATTTTCTGATTCTGATGTCTGCGCTGTAGTTGCTGACAGTCTTTTCACGTCGCGTGCTTTACAGAGAAGTGCAGGTCATGGAGTCTCAAGGAGGCTCAGGGGCCACAGACGGAGGTGGAGGAGATGGACAGTCAGGACAGGCAGCGAGTACAGCTCTGATAGAGAAAATCCTGAGTGAGGAGCCACGCTGGCAAGGTAGGTGT
Organism: Amphiprion ocellaris; assembly: GCF_022539595.1. NCBI lineage: Eukaryota > Metazoa > Chordata > Actinopteri > Pomacentridae > Amphiprion > Amphiprion ocellaris. The sequence goes on along the minus strand of NC_072783.1, from coordinate 19,662,623 downwards.
TAGCTACAGCACTAGTGCAGGCATTCAGACTGAAAGCGGCCCTCTCTTAAATTAACCGAAGCTGGGTGACGACAGGTTGTGATCATATTTCAGCTACCAGTGAAATCTGGAATATGATCCAGATTTATGAATTTGGAGTCTTGGCAGATGTTGTAACACTGCAAATGGGTTTATCATATTATGACAGAATTTTACAACTGGGTAAAGTTATCATAACAGTGATTATTTATTTTTTAATCACATTATAATGCAGTAGAACAGGAATGCATGTTAGCATGTATATGATTGGCCTATGTAGTGCCCTCTCTGATGATGTTGATAGGTAAATTTGGACTTCATGTTTACTCTAACACTGTCAAAGCTTTTAAATTAGCAAATCCAAATACTTAATAACTTCATTCCTTTCTGTTTTGAAGATCTGCAGTAATTTTACCGTTACATATTTTCACCTGATGTCTGCATAATCTGTCTCATTGTCTCTGTGCCCTCTCTGTCTGCCTCTCTTCTTAGATAACAACTATGTGCTGTCCCACTACAAGACAGAGCTCTGTAAGAAGCCTCCTCGCTTGTGCCGTCAAGGTTATGCCTGTCCATATTACCACAACAGCAAAGACAGGAGGCGCAGCCCACACAAGCACAAATACAGGTGCTCTATTACGTTATGCTAACATAAGAGATTTAGAAATCATTGTGTTGTGTTTTTTTTTTTTTTTGGGTCATATTTAAGAAGACTGTTGTTTGCTCTTTCTGCCATAGAGCGCTGCCATGTCCATCAGTGAAACAGAGCGAAGAATGGGGTGATCCCAGCAAATGTGAGGGAGCCGAGGGATGCCAGTATTGCCACACAAGAACAGAACAACAGTTCCATCCAGAGGTTTGTGTTTTTCAGCCTAAGTTTTATAGAATCTAGACCAGAAATCATTGGGCATGAATATGAATTTTTCTTTTGTCACAGATCTATAAATCCACCAAGTGTAATGATATGCAGCAGTGTGGCAGCTGTCCCAGAGGGCCCTTCTGTGCCTTTGCTCATGTTGAAAGTAAGTCCACACTAAATCATCTTTAATCACATCTTGACAGCCATCTGAGGATTTGGTTTGTAATTTAACACTGCCATTTGTATTTATATTTACATATAAATCACTTCCAGAACCCTTTGGTCCTGAGGAGCCATCATTTCCCAACCCAAGCTCACCCCCACCGCCCAGACCTCCGGACCCTCTTCCTGTCCAGGAGGTTTCTTCCAGTCCCAGCAGTCACAGCATCGGGCCTGGGGCTTGTTCTGTGTCAGACCCCTTCTCCCCCTCAGCAGGGTCATGTGTAGCTGAGCAGGGTTTGCTGGGTAGTGTTTTGTCTCTGTGTGAGGATCTGAGTGGAGGTGCAGAGCCTCTGTCTCCGTGGGCAGGAGAGGGAGGGTACGGCAGGGCGCCTGGATTTGAGCGGGAAGACCAGGTGAGAAGGAAAAGGGGGCATGGGCATTATGAGTTTCTGTCAAATAGAATTAAATAACAGAAAGACTTCCTCTTCAGGGAGCTTACAGTTCCTACACTATATTTGTGCTGTATGTTCTTACATCATGTGTTTGTGATTTCAGGCCAAGCAAAGGAGTTTTGCTCTTGAGCAGCGCAACAGAGAATTAGCATCAACACAAAGTAAACAGGTACAATCACTTAGTCTTTCACAGCCTTGAACTAGAGGTGTTTCTCTTCTTTTTTGTATTGTGTTTTTGTTCCAACTTGTGCATACCTCCAGCTAGTGGGCAAACTTTCTTCAAAAAACATGTTTTGTTTTTGTGAGTAATATAATCTTGTTGCAAGGACACAAGAATAAAGCAACACAATACTTATTCTTTCTTCTTAAGGACTTGTTGGTATTCTTGCCAGTTGGCAGCCCTTTGAGTCTGTCCTCAAGCATCCCCTCTAGTCTGGCTGCCACACCGCCCAGCCCTGCCCCTCTTGGACTGCCTGGATCCAGCATCTCATCAGGCATGAATGCTAACGCCCTGCCCTTCTACCCAACCAGTGAGACAGTGGAGTCAGTTGTTGGTAAGTATAGATGGAAACAGTTCTGAACACATATTTAAAGCACAAAAGCGCAAAAGTCGTTGAGATATGTTGTGATAGTTTGGGGAGGGTCGAATGGCTCCTAGCTTTACCAGCCACTGAGTATTTTCACTGAGCTGCTACTGACCAGCTGCTGCAAGTGTGAATACATGAGTCCTTATGCACTAACAGCATCTGAGAAAGTTTTGTTTGTTATCGCAATTTTGGTGGCAAAATCACTTTATCCCACAACAATAGGAAAATTCTTAGTCTCAGTACATTGTGCGGCAAATGTGGCTAATATAACGATTAGCTTTGATTGTATACCCACAGGTGAGAACTAGCTGGAAATTGTAAAGCTGAGGGACATTCAGAAATGATGAAAACTTGAGAGGGATTTGAAATAAATAAACAAGAAATGGGTTGGATACTGTGTTCTTATGTCACCAGTTGTGCTTCAGTTTCTGCCTCTCTCCTGCTCTCTGTGCTCAAATGTAATGCATTTTAATCCAGGCAAATTCCCAATAAAGCAGTTTTCATTTCCTTTGGTAACACACACTCATTCACACCCTTGCCAGCTGTCATGTTGTCAACTGGTGAGATGAACCATCTTTGCAGTATTTTGAGCTGAAAAAACTCTGGGGATACATGAGAGCTTAATTAATTTGCTGAAATGCGGCAACGTGTAGGACCTTTAAAGTGTGTCAGCATTTGAAAAAAAAAATATTGTGGTATCGTTTGTGTTGTAGAGTCAGCCCTGGATGATCTTGACCTGAACGACTTTGGTGTGTCGGCGTTGGAGAGAAGCTTGGAGAGCAGCTCTGCTCTGCCCAGTGTGGGAGTTATGCTGGGTACTTAACAGCATTAACACAAACTGCAATCTACATATGAACATATGTATAACATCAGCAGTATACACATATACTTCACAATCATTTTTTTCTCTTTGTCTTCATAGGAGGTAGCCAGCTTCAGAGCTCTGCCCCAGTCAACATCCCAGGATCTTTTAGCAGCTCTGCTCCTTTTAGCTCCCCCTCACCGTCTCCCCCAGTCAGACCACATGCTTCACCATTCTTCTCTACTCACCTGTCACAACCTGGCCAATCAGAGAGCACCTTCCTGGGACCATCTCATAGCTCTTTAGGTCTGTAGAATTTCAGTTAAGACATCCGTGTTTGTTGTGAAGGATTATATGGTTTTGCTCGTATTAATTCTTTCATTTGTAGGTCTGAATGGGATGAGCACAAATATCTGGGAGCACTTCCCATCAGGCCAGGGTTCCCCTGGTACTCCCCCCACCCTGCTGCCTTCTGGCCCCTGTGCAGAGACCGCCAGGCTCAAACAGGAGCTGGAGGAAGCTCACAGGACACTGAAGCAGTGGGGTCACAGCTGGAGACATACAGCTCAGGTAGGTAGGTAGTGGGGCTCGTGTGTGTGTGCACGTTTGTTACATGGTTGTGTTTGTGTTAGTGCATGCTTATACATTATCATAACGACTAGAAGTGAACTCCAGTTTTGATTGGATTTCAAGAGTTCTGCCTGCTTTGCCTTGTAGTCGTGGGCTACTCTTAAAGCAGATGCAGAGGAGTCTCGAGCTCATGCAGCACGGTTGGCCATGGAAGCAGAGAGAGCCAGGCAGGCTGAGGAGGACGCGCAGAGACAGGCTTCTCTCCTGCAGGAGGCGCTGGAGAGCTTACGGAGCGGAGACAATCCCCATCTTACACTGCACCAACTTCAGCTACTACACCGACTACCGCTAGAATCAGTCCTCAGTCTACAGGCTCAGCTCTGTACTTGCTTACATGCTGTGGAACAGGTAAGATGTTTTCAGTCAAATCCACTAGCTTTCACAGTATGAGTGTAGCTAATCATTTTTATGGAACACAAAGTAGCTTAAAAGTTAATGAGGTATACAAAACAAGCAACTTGCTTTTTAAAAAAATCTCAGAAATTGTAATTATCACTTTGAGTCATTTTCTCATATCAACTCTGTAAATTGTTCGGAGTTGTAATTTCACACTTTTACCACACAACAGGAGATTGTCTGTGTCAGATGAGTCCTCACTACTGGAAATACTGGGTTTAGTTTAGGAGAGTTGCCTGGATAAATTCTCTATGTTCTCTAAAGTCTCTCATCATTCATTGAGTTTGTCTGATGATTTGGTGTCAGTCTTGTTTCTCGTTACACATTTTTCGTTGTTGTCTTGGTGTAAATGGGCCTTCTTCTTCATTCTTGGACGTTTGTATTTGTATTATGCACTAGTTGCGTGATGGAAACATCCTGAGCACACAAACTCACTTATTGTGAGCCCCAATTCACACTTGGGGTGAAATGAAATAATCTAGAAATAATATGTTGAAATCATGAAAAGTACTCATTGAAAATTCCTACAGCATTTGAACAAAAATGAGCACATTTGTAGGTTTATGTCACCATGTTACCAGGTATATCAAGGTGTTGGAGTAGGATTATGAGTACTGTCAAAAACTCCCTTTTCTATCTAGCTGACACAGAAACCTCTTTCAGACATTACTAATCTGATGTCATTTCAATGTGTCAGTTGTATGAGCGCTCTGCTTACTTTGTGGTAATAGTCAGAATGGAAGTATTATGAGGTTGGACCTGGCAACATTTCCAGTCGCTGTCAACATGGCATGAGTCTGAACTACATGCGATCGCATTAAAAGTTGCATTTTGAGCTGTGTCAAGTGCTTTGGCAAAGGCTTTTTCCACATTTCAGCACCAAACTTGTCTAAAAACATCATAGGAAGCAAAAGACAGTTTGAATGTCAGCCTTGACAACAAGGCACAGTGTGTTTAAAAACAAAAAAAATAAATAAAAGCTGCATCTCTGACAATGCCATATGGGGGAATGAACAGCCTTGGCAGAGTACTGCGCTCTCGGAGTGCTTTTTCTTGTTTGTTATTTAATGGGTTTTAATGTATTTTTTTGTTCAATATGCATTATATGTCACTTGATGTCCCGTTCAATTTTGCATGAAGGACAAATATTACGTGATATGTTCTTGCCCTTAGGAATGTGTCAGTTCTGTGAACCTGCATTTATTTATTTTTTTATTGTTTGTTATCAACAGTCTGCAGTAAGATTGTAAGACAAAGAGGTTTCAAGTAGCCCTTTATTGCTGGAAAGTTTAAAATACAAAGATTTTTTTACAACATAGAACTGAAACAACAGAAGACCTAATGTCTTATTTTTCAACAACATCTAACTTTACAGTGCTGCAACATTATATTGTTCAAAAGCGTTTAGTCGCAGGAAGACTTGTCCAAGTAACTGTTAGACACTACTGTTGGCTACTACAGTGTCATACATATGTGACAATGGATTATTCTGTAATTATTTATTTATATATTTTACAAATACAGTAAATTATCAGCTCAGATACTCACTGACTCTATTGCCTAAAACATGATTAGATCCATATACCGTACTTTCCGGACTATAACCTGCTACCTTTTTCTCTCGCTTTGAACCCTGTGGCTTATACAGCGATACGGCTAATGTATAGATTTTTATAGGCGAGCTTCATGCCTTTAATATGTTTAGCCTCGTCACATCAGAGTTCGAATTCAGTCAAACGCACTCACACTAAATTCTTCAGATCGATCATTTTGCGCTTCATGCACACACCCTCATCATGGAAAACACACGAAGAAATGCATATGATGCAGCTTTTAAGTTAAAGGCAATCGATCTGCCTGTCAAAGAAGGAAATAGAGCTGCTGCATGTTAGCCTGGCATCAATGGATCCATGATGAGACGTTGGGGTCGACAACGTGAACTGACTCAGTGTGTTTTACTGCCGTGTTACAGGCACTGTTCGGGGGGGGAAGGTTTTATTTAAATAGAAGATTTAAAAAAAAAAAAAAAAAAAAAAAAATCTTTCTGTGCAAATATTTCATGTTACAATGCGGACATCTGTGGCTATTAGTCAGGTGCGGCTTATATATGTACAAAACATTTTTTCTTTTTAAATTTAATGGGTGCAGCTTATATTCAGGTGCGCTCAATAGTCCGGAAATTACGATATGTTTACATTATGTTTTGAATTGGTGCCTGAAGTTTTTCTTCACAGAAATAAAGACATTTCCACAATAAACTGATACAGAAAAAGCACAAACTGGAGCATAAACATTCACCAAAATGCAGTAAATAAATGTCTGATGCCCTTGCATATACTGTATGAAAAACCAGATACTGATAAAGCGTAATATTTTTATTTCCTTTTTCATTGTCATTCTCTGACAATATTGGTGACCCTGATTTTTTGATTTATTTATTTTTTTTACCAGGGCTAGTGATGAACTTCACATGTGCTCCTCTAAATCACTGAACATTCTCCAGTGTTGGAGGTGTAAACGTCTGTGTTGTGTCTGAACAGGTGGTGTACAGGAAACAGAGACAGTGCTGTGTGACGTGTGGAGAGCAGGGCTCGGTGTCGCTGCCCTGTGGTCATGGACTACAGTGTGAGAGCTGCTCCGCCTCCACAGAGTGTCCGCTCTGCCCCGAACAGACCCTGGAGCAGCAGCTCTCTTGACCTCGGTCGGACCAGCACAGATTCCAGACCAGTCAGTCCTGATTCCACAGAAAACCAGCCTTTGGACGCCGAGCGCCATTTCAAATCTGCGTAGAGGTCACTTTGTAATACAGTAACAACAAAAGCACTGATCTGGTTGTGTACTTTTAAGATGACGTTTACCCGTGAATGACCAGCTTAGTGAGTATTACCCACTAAGTCAAAGCTCTTAATGTGGAATTTAGGAATTTAATAATGTTTCCAGTGTTACACAAGGAACACAGTACATTTTTCTAGTTATTGCTTTTGACCAGCGACACTGTTCTTTATCCCTGCTCTTGAGTTGTGAAAATAACTGAAAGACCTGCTGTTATTTCTTCTCTAACCCTAATTATGGAATATTTACATACACAGTTCTGAATCCAAATTTTTCTGTCTAAAAAAACCCACCTTTCTAGAGTGTTATCAATCCATCTAGGTGGTTTCAGGGTGACTTGCTGAGGATTAAATGTGTCCACTGGCACTTTTTACAAAAAAATTTAAAAAATCAGTGGCATTTAGATTTTTGGCACTGACAACTTCAAAAACATTTCATTAAACACTTTGAACTCTTTCCAAAAAGCAAGACTTGAGCTTGGTACCTCTCAGAATATCTCTGTGTGGCATGTGTGTCAGCAACGATCTCTAAACTGTCTAGATAGATGGGTAACATGGCAGGTTAGCAGTTTTTTAAATTTATTCTTGAGGGTGTTGAGTCATCTTAACAAAATGTACAGGTCTGACTGAAAACACTTAAAGGGCACATGGAGTTTGATCCAGACAATGATCCTGTACTGCTCCAGCCAAAAGGAGGCCATCACTTCAGTCTGCTGGTAGCACTCAATAGATTGTATTGAATGTGTTCATTTTGACTTTTTGTTTAATTCTAACAGTTTTTTAGCAAAATAAATTCAAAATGGTCAATTACTGTTCAATAGTGATAGAAATATTTAAAAATTAGTAATATTTGTTCAGATTTACAACAGATGGCCTCTGTTTGAAGCACTCAGGTTTTCTCTAATATTCTTCTACGTAAACTGGAAGAAGACAGCATGTCAACACAATCGAGGCAAACTTCAGCTTGTGTAGTCTTTGAAATTACATATTTTGAATTTTTACTTAAAAGCTTTTCATGTTAACTCAAACATACATGTTTTTGTTAAAACCGGCCCTTTCTCTATGTTTAAAATCAACATGTGAAAGTTTTTTCTGCCAAAATTTTTAAACTTATGGTAATCTTTGACATTTAAGTGTGTCAAATGTAGTCTAATATATAGACACACACACATATAGTTAAGTGATGTCATACTTATCTCTTGCACTGATTAGACAAAGCATCAGGAAGCATATGTAAAGAGCTGTGTGAGGTTTAAATGCAGGTGTGAAAGTGTTCATGATCACTGTGATGGTGTTTGTCAAACCCATGCTCAGCATACTGTCCACACACAACTCATGCAACACCACTGTTTCCTTCTGAGTGGATTTTTTTTTCTTTGTTTTTGGTACAGATCATTAAAACAAATTGTATATTTTTGGAGGACACCTTGTTTCTTTGTGTTTGTTACGAGTGAACGCCCTCCTGGGACTGTTTCTCTCTCTGTCTTCTCTTCTTCACAAAGCTCTGAGCCTCCCGCTCTCCTCTCCTGGACTCCAGTAACCTCAGGATGCTGTCCTCTGGAGAAACACACCCACAGATACAGGATTAGGTTTCTAAAATTACTTGGTATTAATTGTATATACATCGATCAGCCACAACATTATGACCACTGGCAGGTGAATAACATCGGTCATCTTGTTATAATGCAATGCTCTGCTGGGAAACCTTGAATCTGACATTCAGGTGGATGTTTGACATGTACCACCCACCTAAACGTTGCAGATGAAGCAATCTTTTTTTTTTTTAATTAATTTGACACCGTTACCACAAACCTTAGGTCAGACAGTATGTAAAGCATTCGGTCCAGGAAGAAAAGAGGTTAATAGGGGTCTTGTAGATAATTTTTGCCCAAAAGCCTCATAGCAGGTTAATCTGGTGATGTGCCGATTCAAAAGATGAGACTTTAATTATCCCAAAGGAAGAAAATATGTCTCAAATGTCAAAACCAGCCAAAAATAGGCTAAAATCTCTTCAGTCAGTTTCCACTGAACTCTTCAGTAAAATGCAAAAGACTTAAGTAGGAGTAATACTCTCAACTTTACTTATCTAAACACACTGTCATATCCTACCATTAGGTTTCGGATGCATCAGAGGCAGGCGTATTTGAGCAGGAACGGCGTCTGGTTGTGAGTTGAGTTCATCTTCTTCTCTTGCTCCTGCAACTCCAGGTATGGACTTTAGGGACAGAAAAGCCTCGCCTTCAAAGTCATCGGTGCTCAGGGTGTCGTGGTCCAGAACCGTGACCACCAGGCAAGCCCCTAGAGCCTGGCATTGCTCCAGGGATACCAGGCTACGTTCACAGCAAAGGGAATACAGTGGGTCAGAAACATTCCTGAAAGCAGATGCCTGAACAGGATCACTAAGAATATTGATGAGATGAAGCAAAGTAAAACGGCAGCAACTCACAATTCAAACGCCTCATCAAAAAGAGGGTTGAGATCACAGCTTTTGATCTGGGTGGAGCGAGGCTCTATCTCAGGAAAGACGTGGTTCGGCTCCAGACACAGCTGCACAAATGGATCACTGAAGCCTGGTGGAAGAATCAAAGCAGTGAACTCTCTGTACTGTATCTCTATGGCTGTGACTGTTGCACATCTTCTCACCATTAGAGTCCATTGGTAGGAGGTTGACGGCATTCAGCACCTCCACTCGCAGCCTCTGGTCTGATCTTCTGTAGGATGTGAGGAGGGTGACTGCACCATATTTCTCTCCACTGTACACTTTCTGTCATGCAAGCAGGACAGATGGAAATAAAGTCAGACCAAAGCACTAGTGTGAGTTTGCAGAAGGTTTAGAAGAGTCTCTTGTACATTCACCTGCTCCCATATTTTCCTTTCCAGAAACTTCTCCACCAGCTGCTGGCTGTTCAGGGAGTTGTGAGTGAGGTGAGCTTTAAGAACCTGGACAGTCAGGAGAGAAATCACAGAGTGGGATATGAACAGAGCATGTTTTCACTGGTTTTAGTCTGAGAGAATATGGAAATGAAAACAAGCACTATTCAAGGAAATGTCGATGTCAGCTGTTGGTGTCCTCAGTTTCTCACCTTGTACTCATCAGATTGGAGTGCAGTCAAAGGAAGTCCGTTTCCCTCAGCGTGGAAGCACTGCTCAAGGCACTGAAATACACACATTACATAAAATGTACCATGAAGCTGTGGCCCCAGTAGTAAAGATTTTATTCTTTTAAAACAAATAAGATTTTTGTAAAAGTTAAATAGTGAGCTGCAGCAGTTGTGATCTACTGATCTATCAGTTTGTTAATTAAATCAGTTGAAACTGGCCTGTCAGAGATATATCGGTATCACAGCGCATGCTCACATCAAAATGTGTGCTAGGTACACTGGTAAACAGTGAAATGTATATAGCTTCACATGAAATGCCGCAAAATTAGGAGGAAAATACAATTTCAAAATTAACAAAATCTGTACAAACAGAAAAACATTCTGCATTTCATTCTGTGGGGTAAGACTCTGGAACAGTTTGGGTGAGGAGATCAAGCCATGTCCAGACATCCATCCATCCACCCATTTATCCATCTTTAAATTAGCTAGCCATTCTGTACATTTTTGTCATTTTTTATGTTCTACCTGTCAAAGCACTTTGTGCATGTTCTTCTTAAAGGTGCTTTACAAACAAAGTTATTATTATTAGACTTAGGGTGTAGGGAGAATTAAGCGTGTATAGATAATGAATGGCTGCCTAGCTGGCTGGATAATATAATGCAGAGAAAGCTGCTTGTATTGACTACACAGTTTGTCCAGCAGAGTGCGCTCTGGCTCCATTTTTGACAACACTCTCAGTACTGTCTGCAGCACATGCAGCAGAGTATGTATCATAGCTGACCTGAACATGATGAGGAGTAAAGTGGTGTCTTCATGGTAAGTCTCCAACCAGTTGTAAAATACATTGAGGAAGAATTCATAAACAATGACCCATCATTCTCCATTTTCAACACAACTATGACATGTATTTTGCAGGCCATGCTCAAACTCAGGGTTAAAATCATCAGTGCCCATGTACTGTGATGTTATATGGAAGCTGGGGCCAGAAAATAGCCCTGTGGTAGTAACAGATGATGTGGGTAAAAGCATAGAAAAAAAACATACCTTCATATGAAATATAGCCAATATAAATTTAAAAAACAATCTTTTTGTCATGATCCTGCTCCAGCCTCTGCCCTTCTTCCTCCTTTTTTTCATTTTCCTTCTTTCTCCCATTGTTCCTCATCTGTTTGTTATGACCTGTCTCTCTCTCTGGCTCCCTCTGTCTGTCTTCTCTCCCTCCTGTCTCACTCTCCCTGCTTCACCTGCCTGCACTCTGTTTTGCTGATTACTGCAATGAGTGTCACCTGCAGTAATTAGTTCACTCCATTCACCTGTTCTCCACCTCACCTCCACCTATTTAAGCTCTGTCCTTTCATTCACTCCCTGCCGGATCATAGATTCACATCCCTTCTTTGATTCTGTTTCTCTCCACCAAGCCTGCCACCTCCAGACTACTTCAGCCCCATGGACTCTGCTGCTCCCCCCCCCTTCTTGGACTCCATTTGTTCTGACCTAGTTAATGGTTTTACCCCAGCCTGTTTTCCCCTTGCTTGTCAGTTCCCCCATCTTGTGAGTACCCCTCCTTAGCTTAGTTTTGTTAATAGTTGAGTTTTGTAGACTTCCGTTTTTGTAATCATAGTTGCTTGTGGAGTTTTAGTGGTTTTGGTTTAGTTCTGTCCCCCCAGTTCAGTTCTATATTTATGTATTGGTTATGTTAAATAAATCTCTTTCAGTTATTCACTTGTCTGCCAGTTTCTGTGTGTCTACGCTTGGGTTCTCCGGCTTCCCCTCGTAACACTTTTCATGATGCAGAATGTGACAATGCTATTGGTGTTCAATTATCTTTCACTTTCAGCCAGATTTTGGGCAACTCTTTGATGTTACCAGACATTAAATCCTTGTTGAAAAGACAACTTTGTGTTGAGTGGGAGTGTTCACTCCTTTTAGCCAAGTTAACCACACTGCTGTGGACTGACCTGCAGTGTATACAACAGTCTCTGGCAGAACACCATGAGCCCTTCTTGCTGTGGATGCTGAGTAGCCACCTGGTAGATGATTTTAATTGAGTTGTTCCACAAAGGAGTCAGGAGACTGGACACAGGAGATAAAACGGCAACACAATCTCGTGAGAGACTAAAAATTAAAGATACGACGAAAGAAGGGTTATTGGACATAATGTGTTGAGGTTATAAGTCAGCTCAGTACCTGTTGAAGTTCTCTTGGACCAGGTTTTCATTCATATACTGCAGCTCTTGCTCTAGATAGCGCATTAAAGGAGTTGCTGCCTAAAGCAGAAGACAGGTTGGATATGAAGCAAACATAACATGGATCCGTATCAGTGGAATGATGATCACTTACATCCTCTGAGGACTTGGAGGGAATCCTGCGTCGGGTCGACATGCTTCTGACATGAGTCTCAATGTCTGTGTTTAACTGGGAAGATTGGTGTTTAATTTGAAATAAATGCCATTACTGATGATAACATATATGAAACACTTTCCAAGTGCAATAACTGCTTCGTCATCCGTTTGAATTATTACCTTTTTCCCAAGAGTGTCTAGAGCGGATTGGATTTCTCGGCCCAGGATGCTCTGGGCTTGTTGAAGCTGTGAAGGCAGCGTGTTGTGGAACTGGCTCTCCCCAATCACGTTCTGAGTGCGATCTCGAAGCCCGGCCCAGTTGAGCTGCGTAGGAAGTCGAGTCAGCACTGACCGCAAGTGTTCCAGGTCGTTCACCACCACGCACAGCTGCACAGAGAGGACAGGTTTCACACTGTGTAGCATTAGAGGGATTTCTAGTGAAGTCTTCTGTATGTTTACCATGTTAATAGCGCTGCTGTGGTCAGAGTTCTCAGACAGCACCCGGACTCTCTCCTTCAGGATGTGACAGTAGTTCACCACAATCTTGCACACATCCTGAAAACACACAGAAACCAACAATAGACCACTGCCAGCCTTCCCCCTGTCGCAAAGTCTAAACGGTGTAGCATGTGGTTAAGCTTGGCAGCACGCTGTACCTCAGTCAGTTTGACCATGAGCATGAAGGCCTCCTCAGGGTCTGGCCAGGACAGCTGCTCCCACAGCTGGCAGATGGGCTGGACACATGCCACCAGGTCTACTGCTGATGAACTGTGTTTTATGGGCACTGCACCAGACTCCAGAGGCTGCAGCTGAGAGGAGAGGACAGTTTCAAACATGCAGTGATTTTGCTCTTTGTGGATGATATGTCCATTAACATAAGAGTGGGTTACCTGGTCCACCTGCACAGCTCTCTCCACCCTGTCCTGAGTGGTGCTGAATGCCTGGTTGAGCCAGTAAGGCAGAGCTTCTCTGAAGCCATCATGAATGTTTGTCAGCTCCAGTAATCCCCTGAACAGACAGGATTTTTTATTTTTTTTTAATTCAGTGGTAAAGGTGTTTTCCTACATGTATTTGTATCTGCTGGAGGAGTGATACCCAGGATGGGGTTCTTTGCTAGCAGAGAATAAAAAATAAACACATTTTAAAAACACAAGTAAATACAGATATAAGGCTAAAATTGTTAGACTAAAACTACTGGATAAGATTTTAGAACAGTTGGTTAAAAGTGATTAACATTTTAGGAAATGAACCATCTGAAATTAATAAAGGAAGTAGTTGGCTGAAACATTAGAAATAGCTAAAAGTGTGCTGTAAGTGTGTGAAATGACTAGCAAAAGGTAATGGATACACAACAATTCAGCAAAATGGACAAAATGATTAAATGGGCTAAAAGTATGGCAAGCATATGAAAAAATATTAGTCAAAAATAATGGGTAAACAGTTTGAACAGTTGGCTAAAGATAACAGAAAAATGCTTGAAGGTGTTGGCTAGCTAAGTAATGGGCTAAAGTAATGAATAAACAGAAAAATTTAGCTAAAAGTAGTGGATATACCATTATAAAAATTGCCAAAACCCAAAAGATGTAAGTTTTAATGAATTTGCTATAAAAAAAAAAAAATGGATACAAATAAAAGTAACCAGTTAATAATTGGCTAAGTGTGGCATAAGAACATGAAAAAAATAGTAAAAGATCACTGTAATCTTAGCAACTAGCAAAACAACATAACAAATGAGCTAACAATAATGGGTAAATGCTTGAAAGTATTAGCCAAACATTATTGGGTAAACAGTTAAAACAACTGGCTAAAAAAATCCATAAACACTTGAGAGGTTTAGCTAAAAGTAGTGGTTAGTAGTGAACAGTTGAAGTAATTCATTTCAATCAGCAATGAATAAAAAGATAAACAACTAAAACTAAGCTGTTAAAATAATTATCTAAAAATAATGAATAAACAAAAGGTTTTAACAAAAAAATACCTGCTTCTCTGTCAGTCCACAGTATCACTGGGAATAGAAATTCAAATAAACCTGACTTAACATTTGTGGTTAAGTTGTGTCAGAAAGTATTGGAACAACATCTGATGTAGTGTTGGTTAAGATTCACATTAAAATCATACATTTGGAGCATGAAGGTTAGCGTCAGTGAGGGGGAACTTGAGTAGAAAGGTGAGTTGTGACTGCAATGATTTCTGACCGTTTCTGTAAGAAGGCCTTGTCTTTGTGGATGGCCTGCAGGCTCAGATAGACGGGGAACAGGCTGTTGGCTAGAGGCTGCTCCATCTCACCCTTCATCAGGGATAAAGTCTCCCTCACTTCTTTTGCAAGCTGTGCAGGAGAGGTGATCAGATGAGAGTGAATCATTAAAAAAAGATGTTTGTCTTTAAAATTCGAGGTTAATGGGGCTTGAACTTTTCTGTGCACTTACCAGGGAGTCAAACTTGTGATAGATGACAGTGAACACATCAACTTGCACCGCACTGTAGTGATGAGAAAGACATATTCTTTATTAGAAAGGTAAGCAATCTTATTTAAAGCAGTAGTTTTCTATGACTGACAGAAACATGCGATTTCCTTATTTTTCCTTTATATAACTGATAAGCTCAGTAAGTCGTGACAATGAGCCAGTATGCACACCACCAGGACAACACATGATGTATATCAGCTGTGAAGTGTTTGGTTGGCCCTCTGACCTGACAAATACTCTGTTCCAGATGTCCTTGTTGTGCTTTACGTCCTCCTGCACCTCCATAATGAGCCTGGAGAGGGCTCTCCCTATCTCTGACAGGTCCTGTATGTAGAAAACATGAGTGTAGTGTATTAAAATGAAAAAGAGAAACTCTGTAAGCCTTATTTCCAGATATTAAGGCATGACTTTACCTTAGTCATTGGCTGATGCAAACCCTTTTTGATAGTAAACCACTCCTGTGTACCTGTCTGGTAAGAAAACAAAACATGTCATCAGTAATTAAAGATGTATGATATACTCTACGTAGTGCTGCTAACAATCCCACTAGAGTGATTACCGACCTTTATAGCATCACTGAGCTCATCATGAAGCTCAAATTGAGCGGGGTTCAGTTTCTGAAATGCCTGAGTCTTGCAGATCTGGACCAAGATCCTGAAAAACAATGCGCATTTACATGTTGCATAATCAATGTCTTTAATTTCAATCGGCTCAGTCAGCAGTTGTTTAAACACTCACAGCTCTATGTACCTGAGCAGAGTGTGCAGTTTGGGAGTAGCCTGGGGAGTTGGAGGGAAGATGTCTCTGTATTTGGCCACCAGACACAGACCGTACTGCAGGAAACCATGAAGAGAGTCCCCGAGTTCCTGTTTCTGGTGACAGAGTGCAACACCTTTCTCAACACTCAGCTGTACGTAATATCAACTCCTGGTTTCTGCTGAATATTTTAGCAAAGGAACCAGGAACATTTGGCTTGAAAGAGCTGTCAGCCATCTCTACACACTGATATGGTCAACCATCAGATGACAGAAACATGATCTATTAGGCAAGTGGAAGGTTGAAAAGTTTGTGATACAGTGAGGTTGCATTAAGCAGCAAGCAGCATGGGAGGAAGTATTCAGACACGTTACTTAAAAACATTAATACCACTCAATTATAATTAAAATTCCTGCAAAATTTTCATTTCTAGAAGGAATTTTACATTCTTTAATGGCAGCCAAACACTTTTTAAAATAATATTATTACTGTAACAACTACATAGACAGTGCAAAAAGCATCGTATTTGCTTCTGAAATTCTGTGGATAAAATACAAAGTAGCTTAAAATGATAATACAGTCCTCAGCTGAAATACTAGTAACTCAGAATTGTATTTTCCACCACTGATGGTGAGTTGAGCAGTAGTACCTGCTGGTAGGGCAGCTCTTGCTGGTGCCAGTGGTATTCTATACTGGTTAGTTGCTGGAGCAGCACAGATGAGTCCACCTCTAAACTCTGGTACAGCTTACTGTAAGCCACCCACTTCCTGTCAGGGATACACAAATACACACTTATTCAGAAGTGCAACAGAAAGAGGGCACACACACATTAACATGGTAACACAGAGCTGGACGACTGGGCTGAAAACACAATATGTAAGATGGTTTTTTTTTCAGTCTTATGTACCTGCATAAACACCTGTATTCTGTCATATAAAGCGCTTTAAAGCTGCAGAATGTGAAACATGGTGCTTACGCCAGGTCCTGAAGGAAAGGCGAGAGGTCGTTCTGTGTAGCGTAGAGCTCAAGCAGAGTCTGAGCTTCACCACACAGTTCCCCTTTCCACGGAGCAGAACTCTGAGCAAGACAAAAGAAGATGGTGGATTAAAGAAGTAAGACATTTTTAAAGGATTTTGAAGACTGACAAGACACTCGTCCTTTACCTGCTGCTTAGAGATGTAAGCCTGGACAAACTGCTGCAGAATCCCACAGTAGTTGATGTAAGCACTTCGACCAGCACTCAGCGTCCCGTCTCTCTGTCGACCACACAGCACAGACTCAGTGGAAAAACTGTAGGTACAAGTGCATATAGATACAATCTCTGCTTGCCAGTCAGTTAGCAGTTTACATCCATCTTTCCTCCTGCTCCTGTGTCATAATGGCCAAAAAAAAAGTTTTGTGGGACATTTTAATGTCATAGTGAAGTTGTCCTTTGATCTTTGGGGCATAAAAATGTAATTATGTCACTATTTTGCTCTTTTAGAAATTTGAATTAAATTCTGTCATAATTTGTATATGAGTTCTTTGATTATGAACTGAAAAAGGTTTTGTGAGCCCACTATGACCTCTGACCACTAAAACGTCATTTATTTATCCTTGAAGTCAAGAGAACGTCCAAGAGAACATTTGTGCCAAGTATGAAGGAATTCCCTACAGGCTCTTAGGAGCTATCACATTGTTGAGATTGAGACATTTGGTCAGACAACTTAAAAATATAGTACCTCTGGCCCCAGCTGTCGCTTCCATAGAGGCATAAAACACTAAGCAGGTGCAGTTAGTTCAGATTTTGTATAAAACTGAGCTTCAGTCACAAAAATTGCTCATTTCGCACATGTCCCAGTAGGATCTGTGACTAGAATGACAACTGTATTTAGATCTGTGGGAAATACATTAGTAAATCACACAGACTGTATATAAAGATGGATGAACCCCTATGACATCATCCGGAGGTTTCCTGAACATCGCTTTTGAAGCTCAGTGTAGTGCCTCCAGCCATCATCATCACAGCACTCCTACTTACTCCCAACGAATCCAAAAATGAGCAAAGAAGTGGACCATCCTTTCTTTGTACCATACCGTTAAAGTGTTTATTTATTAACCTTTTGGCACTTTGTGTTGGCTTCATTTTTTAGCACTGGACATTGCTGCTCAGTAAATAGGACGAGAAATGACAAATGCCAGTGCAGGATGTGATCAGACAATAACAGTTCATAGACAAATACAGACAGAGGGATATTGAAGTAGGGTGCAGCACATAAACGCTTCATTACAAAGAGAAATGCTCCTTTGAGAGTCCCATGGTGACACTGACCTACAGAAATATAGAAAAATGTGAAAAGGGCAGTAAAGTCATCCATTGTGCTTTAGACAAGTAGGTGAGTGCATGTGTAACGTACACCAAGAGAACAGTACAGGCCTGAATGCCTGAAATATTTCTAACTTGATGATAACGGACAACAGTACGATGAAGGTGACGTGAATCATATGAAATAGACTTCACAGTCACCAGATCTCAACCCACCTGAAATTTTATATTGAGTGTTAGACATCATAGTCCACCACCATCATCAAAACACCGTGAGAGAATATCTTCTGAAAGAATGGTATTCATCCCATTGGTAGAGCTACAGAGACTTGGAGAATTAATGCCAAAGACACTTGCGTTGCTATTTTCTTCAATTTATCACCCTTCTGTACAATAGAGTGTAGTTCAAGTACTACAAGCGCTAGTTGCTCACTGAGCTCAGAGTCATTACTCCCTAAATTTCAAGTCCACTTCTTCTTTTTGTGCACATTTAACCTCAACAGAAACTTCATTGGTGCATCATTCTTAATTCATTCTAACTGGGGCTTTCATGCATAAATGTTTGTAACTGCACTAAACCACAGAAGTGTGTCAGTGTGTGTGTTCTTTTACCGATTTATGGATGAACTTGAGGTTGAGGTGACACTGGCCACGGTCAGGGTACGTCTCTGTTCTGGGCTCCAGGTTGTACCAGTTGTCCTCGGTACAGTGAAGATCCTGCAGTGTGATGAGCCAAACAGGTTTTAGACTGAAAAGACGGCGACGAGTAAAATAGCATGTTTACCAATGGGTACATGCAATACCTGTAGTTTTAAGACGACACTTCCCAAAAAGTCATCTGTGCCTTTCTCCTTTTTGGCGTCCTTGATCATCCTAAACAGATAAAAGTAGAAACATTCACCAGCTTTGCTTAGTCAGCTCTTAGTGTATCAGTAACAGAGAGAACATATTACCTTCTTAAACTATTAAAGTTGGTTTTGATCTCCTCCAGTTTCTGAGTGAGCGACACCTCTTCATCCTTGTCCCTGCAACAGAAAAGGCACAATCAAGGTGAATGCAAAGGAAGAGACTTTTTGAAGCAGATAAAGTGAAGCTCCTTGTGTTTCTCTCACCACATCTCCAGGTGGAAGCTGGCACTGGACACATCTTCGAACTCTCTAAAGAAGGAAAAATGATGAAAAGTGAAAGTAACGCACATTTCAACCTGATTCATTGAAATTGGTCATGAATTCCATCTCACATTATGAAGGTTTGGTTCCAGATGGGGTTCAGGGTCTGCTTCTTAATGTCTGTTTCGTAGATTTTATCACGTGACACAGCATCCTTTACAACAGATTTACAGGGTTTGGCTCTGGACTGGCGAGTCCGACTCTCCTGTTCGTCCTCCAGTATGGTCAGCATACAGTATGGGTCGCTAAAACCTGTTCACAACAAACCGCAGATTTGTAATGAACTGAAGTCAGGTTTTAAGAGATTTGCTAGCAGAAATATACAGCAAGGTCATCACTTTCAAGAAGTGAAAGTTAAATATCCACATCACCAGGAAAACATCAGTATTGAGGAATACAACTGAGGAACAGAGTCACTTTCTGAAGAGCCACAGTCGAAACTTTATTCTGTGTGTCAATTTACACGAGGGTCACATTTAAACTACCATTCTACAGTTCTACAATTTTATTTAGCAGATGTTTTTATTTGAAGCCACGTACATCTGAGAGTAGCTACAACACAAGCAAGGATTTAGTCAGTGAGCGTGAGAGTGTAGACCTGAATAACAGAGGTCAGGTAGGATGGAGCTCTGAATGCAAGTGTCAGAGTTTTGAAATTTACGCGGGAAACAACTGGAAGCCAGTGAAGCGATGTGAACAGCGGAGTGACGTGGGCTGTTTTTGGCTGGTTGAAAACCAGACATGCTCAATGAGGCAGTCCTTTATGACCTAAGTGCTAATTTCAGCTAATTCAACATGCTAAAAGGCTGACATGACAACACCAGCTTTTGGATTTTTAGTTGTTCACCATAGTATTAGAAAAACTGTTAACCTATTCCAAATTATTCCAATTCACCCTGGCCATTACAAGTTTGTCTTTAAATATTAGTATCTAAACCCATGTTTGTCAACCAGTCCGGTAGCCATTATAATATTTCTGTTGTTGTGCCATATTCTGCCAATTCTAGCAGATATTTCACTGGATAAAAGAAAACTGTGAGCTGCTGGTGATAATAGATGAAAGGTCAGGAGGTCTCAAAGTCATCAGGAATAATCATGAGGATGAATGAGGTAGAAAGCTTCATGGCAGGTCATTTAATTTTCATAAAAATTATGTGCAAAGGTTTTGAATGCTTGGGTGCTTTAGAAGTTCAGACTCTGATCCACTACACGGTACCATCAGAGAAATGTCTGATCTGGGGATTTACATATTGGATTTTTTTAGCTGATGTCTGATATGTGCATATTTTGCAACTTACTTTGGCCGATTGTCAAAACATGCACATATTTTTGTCACCTTTCTGCAGAGAACATCAACTCTTTAGTGAAGTGGAATTTAACACATTATTATCCTTATTCTTAGCATGAGGGTCCACTGGCAGGAGAAGACATGAAAAACAACACATTTTGTGTTCAAAAACAAACGTGTTAGTGTTCACCTTCACTGGGCAAAATAAGACTACTTCAATTTGCATCTATGTAACATTTTCCAACAAAACTATAAGCCTTTAGGCTGACACGAGTTATCTGTCGGTTAATGTTCATTTTGGTCTGATGCTGATATGTCACTTTAAAGCCTTTATCTGGTGATGATGCTGATATCACTGTGCATCCCTAATCCCATCAGTACCAAATTCATTTTCCAAAATGAAATGAGACAATAATCCCAAACATACAGCCAGAGTCATAAAGTACTATTCAGTCACAAAAACAAGGAATCCTGAAACACAGAGTTCTGTGTTGAGTCGCCACATGAAGAGACAGAAGATACTGTGGTAGTCTAAATCCACAGGAGAACTGTGACAAGTTCTCTGAGATGCTTGGAACAACCTACAAGCAAGCAAGTTATGAGCAAGTTCCTTAAAAACTATCCTCTAGTGCTGTCTAGTGCTATCCTCTAGAAACAGGGTGCCTACATCAAATGCTTATTCATTTTTTTCCTGTTGACTGCACTATATGGAGTTTATTGATAAATAATAAAGGCTAAAAACTTTCTTATAACACAGCACTGAAACAGCCTGGCTAGAATTGTGTAGATCCCCTTTGTGCCACCAACACAGGTTAGACCTCTTGGGGTGTCTTGTGGCGTCTGACACCGAGATGCTGACTGCGGATTACGGGTTCTGTTGGCTGTGGGTATTGGGTTTGTGGATTGGACCAGCTCTGGTGCTTCCGTAGATACTAAATGGAATTGGGAAATGGGGAGTTTGAAGGCCTGGTCAACACTTGGTTACAACACTTTGTTATGGTACCTCGAGCCATTCCAGAGCAGTTTTTAGGGTGTAGCAAGGCACATTGTCCTCAGGGAGTGCTGTTGTCATGAAAGGGTGTGCTTGATACACAAAAATTTAGGTCAGTGGAACATACCACAGTAACATCCACATATAGACCATGACCCAAAGTTTCCCAGCAGAGCATTGTGCTACTATGAGATGATCAGTGTCAGTCATTTCCCCTGTCCGTGGTTTTAATGTTGTGGTTGAACGAGGTTTACTTTTTAAATTGTATATGTTTCACCATGGGCAAAACCATTAGGGAACCAACCAATCAGTTGAATGACAGAGCATTCAAACACACTTTGGCTAAAAAGGGTGAATTAAAATGAGTCCAAATCATCACATTGTCTGCAAAGGTGAAGTAGGAACTCACCACTAACATCTTTTCCCAGGATTCCCATGGCTTCCTTCACAGTGGCCATCAGACAGTACACTGGAGGCTGTACAGGTCAAACAGTTACAGCATTTAGATTCTCTGGTACTATTAAACCCACGTATTGCAGACTCATACATGCCGATGACATCATTTATGCCACTGGGAAGGTGGTGGAAAGTTGAGATCTTCATATATATATATCTATAAATAGAAGTTAGGGGTCTCTGTTGGAACAAACATGCTGACTTCCTTTTCTCACCTCTGTGCTCTGTACTTTCTCCATCAGGGTGCTGTGTTCTGACTCTGTCATAGTGAAAGCCTGGTAGACGAGACACAAATCTCTGTAATCAGTCATACACCAACACAGAAGCAGAGGTATGAGTGGTGTTATGTTTTAAACCAAGATTTGTACCTCCTTGATGTACTGATGAAGCTGGCTGTCTGTGAAGACCTCAGCTGAAGACGGTTTACCCAACTTATGTGCAATGGTGTACAGCAGCTCCTTATACAGAGGCTTCAGCTTTAAACAGAAATGAAAACAGCGTGAACGTGGTAGGAAAATGTCATTTAATATAAAGTCCAGAAAATGAACGATAGTACCTCCATCTCCTTGTGTCTCCTTGCTTTCTCCTCTGGATTTTCATCTTTAAAATCCTAAAGGTGACAGGCAGAAAGGTTTCTTCCAGATTCTGTTTGATGCTTATGGTAATCACACATATTTGTCGGATGAATTTGAAGGTCATGCAGTGACACCTACCCTTCTGTCTCTCAGTTTTCTCGTCATCCCCAGTTTACGTACATGGACTGGAGAAAACTATCAATAGAAACACAGAAATAGTCTTAGAAAAACACATCCTGAAACCCATAAGTGACTTGTTGTGACATGTTGGAACCTACTAAAGTCATGAATATGTCATGTTACTGCTGTGTTTTCTAAGGAATGATCTAGAGAATTTATTTAGGGCATTTTCTAAAAATTTCCAAACACAGTATCAATTGAGTTTTAATGAGTTGCTGTAAAATTTTGAGACACAGTCATGATCCTCAGAGGATGAAACCAGCTATTCCACAGCAACACCAGCATACTAAAGTTTGAGCTTATCCAGTAAACATCTTACTAGTAAGCATTTCTACTGGATTGATTGGCTCAAAATTAGTACATTTTCACATTTGTTGTCCCCAAAGGGGGCATTCTGATGGCTTTGGTGATTCCCCTAAATTTTCCACCAGCACGCCAGATTGAGTTTTGACTGCAGACTGTATATAAAAGCTCAATATTAGCTCAAAATTTTGAACATTTTCACATTCATGGTCCCTACAGGATGCATCCATATAACTTTGCTGATGCCCCAATGAAGCCTTTTGACTTTTCCTCTGTCACCAGCACTTCAGAGTTTTCACTTGTCCAGTAATATATGTCATTATATATTGGATGGATTACCAGTTCTGTAAAGTTACCAAGTGCATTAACTCAAATGTTGTACCTGCATTTGGTTTAGAGGTTAGAGGTAACTATTGTACTTTCCACTCATTACATTTATCCCATAGCATTAATTGCTTTTAAGATGAATTGTTATGAACTGTAAAAACATTGGTGATTTTTAGACTTTACAAGTTACTGCATAGTCAGTCCAAAGTTATAAATCATTCAGTACTATGATTTATGACCAAATACTTACCTGCAGACTAATAGTATTTCTGACAGCTTCAGCTGTGTGTTGAGTTCCGTGCTAATTAGAAGCTAATATGCCATATCATATCTGCTTTTCTGCAACATTTTGAAAATACACCCTGTCCAGCAGCTGATGTGTTTTACCTGTCGAAGTCTTGGTAAACCATGGTCCTGGAAAACAGAAGACAAAGCTGCTACAATACAGGAATATCACAAATTCTGTTGAAGTAATTCCTCTGTGAAATCAAACTGAAACACAGGAATTTAAAGGAGCCCTCATGTCACTATCAGCCTTCACTATCAGATCTTCCTCTGTAGATATTGCTTTGGTAGGTTCGAGAAACATTAATCTCTGATAAGGCCTGTTTCTCTATGAGACTTCCTCTATTGCTGATAATGAAACTGGAGGCGACAGTGAGGCAACAAGCAACTTCATATTCTAACCAGGAAAATCGCCTGAAAGGGAATCACCTGGCCTATAAATAAAAATGCAAATACACCTGCACCCAACTTCATCACACATATACACACACAAACACAGCATTTTCATTATGTTTGCATGTAGCAGGACCAACACTGAAGTGAAATCTCCTCCACACGGGTTGGCTGCCACACTTACGTAGAAACACACTGTATGGCTGTGTCCGGTGACAAATATACTTCTTTCTAATCACCTGATCCAAGCATACGTCCAAATCATTATGAATCATAGTCACAGCATCTTGAAATAGCCATTAGGAGACAGTGACTCAGCTATTGGATGCAATTTTTAACACTGTTGCAACTTTGTGTGTGTGGGTGTGGGTTTTTTTTAGATTTCACAAAGTAAATACGAATAAAAAAAGACTAAATTACTGGCAAATTTGTGTGTAAATGGTTAAATTGAAGCTCAAAAAGTCTATTCCAAAGCAGAGATATTTAAATGCACCGTCGATTTGGTTGTCAGCCCATGGCCATGCAAACTACGTGGTTAGTAAGTAGCAGAGAACCAAAACTCAGAAAACACCGAGTTTATCATCAGCATCACAATACTTAAGTGTAGTGTGGTTCTTACCTGTTCAGATGTGTGCAGCAGGTTGTCTCCTGTGCTGCTGGACTCGCTTTGATCCGACATAATGATGCTAAGGTGTGATGAGCAGCCTCCTGCCTGGGGAGCTGCTGTGCTCTGTGTGTGTGATATAAGGAAGCTGTGTGTGTGTCGTGTTTCGATCACACAGCAGCCGGAAGTCATCATTTCCTGAAAAAGGTGGTAACATCAGTGACTGTGACTGTGACTTTTTGTTCTTCTGGTGCCTACAAATTGTTTAAATATAAAATAACAGACCTCTACCACAGAGCTGAAGCCACACGTTTTTCTCCTCAGAGCCTAGCACTTTGTTGGTTGAAGTTTTGCATTCTTTGTTGTTCCCCAGATGCACTATTACTTTACTGTTAATTTTATTATCATAGATCACACGGTAAACTTTAACCCCAAGTGCAAATCTCACACGACATACACAATGAACTGCAGCTGTATGAGATAATGAAACTGCATGTAATATGATACAGTCCATAGTACTCTATCTGTGGTGTGCTGTTGGCTCTACCTGTGTCTCTACGGGGAGTTTATTTGCTTCCTGAAGCTATTATGGCCACTACACAATGAGCCACTGTATTTACAGACAAGTCTATCTCTATATCCATGTCTACATGCTGGCTCTCTACATCTATGTCTGTACTGAGCCTATATATATATATATATATATATGTGTGTGTGTGTGTATAAATATAGGCTCAATACAGACATAGCTGTAGAGAGTCAACGTGTAGATAGGATATAAAGATAGACTTGTCTGTAAATACATTAACTCACCCAGGCAATTTCATGTTTTCCACGAAAACTCACACTTCTATTCATGTGCTCACATAATTGCACAAGGGTTTTCTAATCATCAATTAGCCTTTCAACACAATTAGCTAACACAATGTAGCCATTAGAACACAGGAGTTATGGTTGCTGGAAATGGGCCTCTGTACGCCTATGTAGATATTCCTTTAAAAATCAGTTGTTTCCACCTCAAATAGTCATTTACCACATTAACAATGTCTAGACTGGGCTTAACCTCTGTCTCTCATTGATCAGGGATTTCTTGACAGCCTTGTAGGACCTTAAGTCATGATCTAAAAGTTGGCCCTGTACAGTGAGGGTAAAACACTGGACAGCAGTTTGGTTTGATCACTGCTGCTGAAGCTCCTGTGCTGTCATTGGGTGGTTTTCCTGCACATGCGGATCAGGATGCGGTCATTTCCTGCTGAAGAAACCCTTGGACACCCAGATCTTGGTTTGTCTTCCAACCTGTTGGTTTGTCTGCAGATTGTATCCAACTGCAGAAGGACTCCATCTGCACGGCAGCTGTACCTTTCCTGGCTGAGAATCTGTATCTTCAGGTGTGTTTCCTGCATTAGGTTCATTGTTTTAGCCATTTTTGTCTCTGTCTATTAGTGAATCACTGGTACCAAAATGACCCAATACTGTAAATTTCTTAAAATTTCTTATCTATTTTTATGAAACCAATCAATTTTAGGTTTTAAATGGCTTTTTTGAGATTTGTATGTATATATATATATATATATATATATATATATATATATATATATATATATATATATATATATATACAACTTGTAATGCAATGTAATGACTTTTAAAAAATATATATATTCTTAGAGAGTCATGCTTACAAAATTATGAGCCACCTAGATTTCCTCAAATAATTATTTAATAATTTATGTACAAAATGTTAGACACTTGAGAATAAAAATTACCAAACCCTATTCAAACTAATTTTTCTTTTGACCAGCAGCCCACAACACAAATTACCTAACAATTAAGAAAGCCTCAAATATGTGTTTTCAGAAAGCTGGAACCAGTGAATTTACATAAATTAATTTTTAGAATTAGAACTTAGCGCGATAAATCAGTTGTCAAATAGTTGCATACTGAGTTGATCAACTAATTGTTTTGCATTTAGTTTAGTGCATCACCCAAACATGGGAGGTATTCACACAGTAAATGTCACAGGGATGTGTGTAGGCCCAAAGACATGAGCCCTGTTGCACTATTGAACTTACCTTCAGTGTAACAGTACAACATGACAGAATTTACAGAATTTTTAAACCAGCTGTTTGAACTAAAAGTTCTGGGTCGTCCGCTTTACCTTCTTTCTATCATTTGCCCAAATGTTGTCAGTGTGTTTGTGGATCGGAGGCACAAAGAGAGGCCCAGACAGACAAAGACCTCCAGTATTGCTTGCCAACCCACACTATGAATTTGCTGCAATCTTGTTGCACAAGCATGCAGGTACTCCTGCAACCTGACCTCTCTCCTTTCCTTGACTCATTCTGAGAAGCGCCGTCACTTATTGTAAGAGACGTTAAATACTGGCAACGTACAAGGAATCGTACATTTTTAAACAACTCTTGTCATTATCTGGTCTTGTTTGTTTTACAAAGCATTTAAAACCTTTGGACTTTCTGTTTGCGATTGCTCATCTAGAGCAGGACCTCTGCCTGTTAAATGGACAAAATATTCACACTGCTGAGAGGAAGTATCTGCATTTAATTAGAATCTACTGTACTACAGGTATGAATCTAAGTAGGAATGCTTTTACACATATGTGCACTCTATACGTGCATTTCATTTAGGAGTCAGAATAGCCTATTATCTTACATGTATCATGGAGTTGGTATAGTAAAGTTTGCCTCGTGAATTCTTTAAGAAAACATTAACAAAAATTGATAATGCAGAAGTCAGCTAGTGATATTTTTATAACCATATGTAGCTGCATGTAACAATAATACAAAACATAACATATAGAATACTTTTTAATATAAAATACTTTTAAAACTTACTTTAAATGTTTTTAAATTCTTATTTTAATTTATCATATTTGATCTACTTGTCCAATAATGCAATGACTAAATCAATGATATGGCATGATGACAGCAATAAATCAGTAAAATAAATAAATAAATAAAGAAACTTGAATAAAAACAGTTCCTAAGATATTATCATTCAAACATAGCCTCAGATTCCAATGTGTGAAAAAAAATTGATAAAAGTGGATTGCCTGATATTTGTATTTTTAAATTTTTGATTTTTTTTTTTTGCTTGTTGATATATCAGGATAAAATGTAATTAACATCTTTATAAATGTCCAGATTTTATGAAATAAAAATTCCAACTCAGGGATGGCCGAGCACAGATTGATCTAAAAATGTGATGGTTTGAGATGGAATGACCCATGTATTTTTTACAGCATAGTAGAAGTAGAAAGTAGCATAAAATGAACATACTCAAGAAAAACACAACTACATCAAAATAGTATTTAAGTACTGCACTTGAGTAAATTTACTTAGTTTCACCACTGTAGAGCCAGTAGAAACTTCTCTGACTATATAACGTAAATTACACATTGCTGAATATAATTTATTCAGAGTCAAATGACTATTTTGTTTTCAATATGTCTGTTTGTAATAAACATCACAATAATTTTCAACATTAAATAAACATACAGACGTTTGTAGGCTATGTGACGTCACCTCGTGGGCGTTTCCCACGCATGGCGGAAGAGCAGGTGCAGCAGAGCTTCATCACAACAACCGCTATCAGCCGAGGGAGAGACCACAGAGGCTGCTGACAGGCCCGAAGACACGATTTCTGGTAGACGAAGTCACTATTTAGTCGTCTGTTCCGCCGTGAGAGCGTGTGGAGGCCCGAGGACATGACTCTGAACCAGAACCACTCGGAGTCCGGCGGAGTCATCATCAACAACAGTGAGAGGTAACGTTAGCGCTTAGCTAGCGGTGTCCGTTAACAAGTTAGACTCTGTCCTCGCGGGGGAACGGAGCGCCACGCTCATTTAACAGTAATGTGTCTGTGATAATTCATACTTTACACAGCAGCACTGCTAATTCTACATTTCTAACCAGGCTTGTACACACACAGTCGTAAACTAATTCCATTGAATCAGAACTTTAAGCGCCTGCTAGCTTTATCTGACAAAAATAAGGGGAGATGGCTTTCCACGGTCGTTAGAGTTTAATTTTTTTCGACTAGAATATTTTTTTTAACAAATGTAATATCTGTCGTATAAGCCGAATTAAAGGGTGGCTCCTAATGAGAGCATGACGACACCCAACATGCACCTAAACGCT
This sequence comes from Amphiprion ocellaris, assembly GCF_022539595.1. NCBI lineage: Eukaryota > Metazoa > Chordata > Actinopteri > Pomacentridae > Amphiprion > Amphiprion ocellaris. Next base: position 19,634,189 of record NC_072783.1, on the reverse strand, counting down.
GGCTGACGAGCAGGGCTACATTAATTGTTGTAACGCCATGTTTCTTAATGAACATCGCGTCGTTTTCTCCAGAACCGGGTCGTAGCCCAAATATGGCCTTCAGCCTGTTATATCACCACTGCAGGCTTCACGTCTGCTTACATAAATATTCTAAATGTTACTTTCACTCAAACGTATCGACAATACAACGTCATTTAGACTCATGGTAACAGTAGCATAGCATTCCTTACAGAGCAGTGCTGCTGCATAGCCTACAGCCTTCACCATCTGCACTCTGGCCTGCTATCAAAGCTTTGTTTTGTTTTGTTGCAACCACAGCAAGTCACCACAGTTCAAATGGGTGTACATCACTGACAGATTCTTCTCGAAATGGTAAACCCATTACAGCTAACCTAGTACCTGGAGTAAGCCCTGACACTAGATGGCATGTAAGCCTAATCCTTTTACTGTTTACTGAGAGCAACTGATGAGCCATGTTTGGTAACTGGACAGTTGCACAATATCCCAATGATCTCATTTTTTAAGCTGTTTAGGCAAAGATTATAAAAGTGGGACTTGAGCTATTATTAAGCAAACAAAACCTCTGTAAAAAAAAAAAAAAGTCTAATGTACATTGTAAACATAATGTAATGTCACATTTTTGTTGTTCCTCCTAACAAATGTGTCTTCTGCGATCAAGTAGATGTAACATCGTGTGTCTTTCTGTCCTTAGTGTGTTGATGAACTATGACAACGTGGAGCTGGTTTTCTGTGATGTGGACAGCCTGCCTGAAGCCTTCAGAAAGAGCAAGAAGGGCAGCATCTACCTGACTCCATACAGGGTGGGTACCAGCCTCATGTTGACATAATGCCCCCACAGCCAAGTGCACAACAACCTGCAGCACTCAACTTTTCCACTTATTGACTCTATTAGGTTTAGATTTAAGTCTTTGAGGTTCGTGTGGACAGTTGAAGTTGTTCTTTGAGTTTAAGTGAGTGTTTATACGATGCTAGCTGCTGTTGTTTTCTCCCAGGTGATCTTTCTGGCTAAAGGGCGGGATGCTCTGCAGTCTTTTATGATGCCCTTCTACCTGATGAAGGGCTGTGAGGTCAAACAACCTGTTCTGGGGGCCAATTACATCAAGGGCACTGTCAACGCAGAACCTGGAGGTAGGTATATCTATGCGTTCAAGTATAGTTAGGCATTAAATTTCAATTTATAATGAGGTGTTTTTTTTTTTTTTTTACCAATTGGCTCTTTCTGGCTATTTGTAATTGATAAATCTTAACTATCTCTATGTGTTCTTTTGAAATATATTTTTCACCATAAATGCCATGCCAGAATATATTCATACCCTTTGAAATTCTTGCACATTTTTGAGTAAATACAGCTTCTATACCATTCCAAATGTCTCTGGTAATTTTTGCCATGTTCTAGAAACTGAGAGCAGCTGATGCAGTAGTTCTGTAGTTATTTACTTGTCAATTGCAAGTTATGACTAAAACCAAAGTGCTATCAGGGTTCATCAGTGAAAGATCATTGTGGCTGCTCACAAGACAGAGAAAGGCAATAAAGCCTTATCCGGGTGTTTTCAAGTGCCAGTGGCCACAGTGCAGAACGTCATCAACAAGTAAAAGCAGTCGCAAGCTGTGAAAAATTTCAAAGGGCAAGACGGAGTTAAAATTGACGCTAACAGAGAAAAACATCATACGTCTGTGGAAAAACTTGGCCTTGGGCAGCACTGGACCTTCCAACAACACAGTGATCTGAAACATGGTGCCAGAGTGGTGAAAAAATGGTTAACAGAAAACGGTATGAATTGGGATCTACCCAAATCCAGACCTGAATCCATCCAGAATCTGTGGAGAAACTGAAGACCAGAGAGATGACAGGAAAGCCTTGAACCTCAAAAACCTGGAGATGGACAAAAATCCCAGTGGAGACATGGAGAGAGACTGTTGGCCATTGTAAGAACTGTTTCAGTGAGCTGATGGCAAATAAAGGGTTTGTAATTGGCTACAGAGAATGGCTATGAATAATTTTGGGACTGGCATTGCATTCTCAGTAAGAATAGAGGGAAAAAAGATGGAAATAGTTAACAATCATCATAACATCTCTAACATAATGTCACATGTGTAATTTAGGCTGAATTGGTGCATTAACATGCAGGACTCCGTATCTTTCAGTAACTACATGTCATGTCTGTTACAGGTGGTTGGGAAGGCACTGCTACATTCAAGCTTGTCTTTGCTGCTGGAGGAGCCATAGAGTTTGGCCAGTACATGCTGCAGGTTGCAGCTCAGGGTACAGTAACGGAGCAACACTATCAAAAACATCAAATTTATGTTATTTTACAGACATTTCAAACTGAATTTCCTCCATTGTTTCTTTATATTAGCATCCAGAGGTCAGCCTGTGACTCCTGGCTTCGGTGGATGCCCCTACATGGCTAACGGCGCCTACGCTTACCCTCCTCCCCCTGCCAATGGAATGTACCCTGCAGGACCTCCACCCGGCTACTCCTACCCAAACCCCCCTCCTCCAGGTAGGAGCTGTAGTAAACACCACTGTTATTGTATCATCACTTTAACTTCATGTGGAAACCTCCTTCATGTGTCCTGACATCATTTATAGCTGCCTGTCTCATTTGCAACTCTCTGCTCCTGAAACCAGGTGGCTTCTACCCCAGTCCTCCAGCATTTGATGCCTCTGCTGGCTACATACCTCCACCTCCTTATTCTGCTCCTCTGGGCCAGCAGCCCCCACATGACCCAGACCTCCCCTCCTCAGCAGCAGGTGAGTCTCTGCAGCAGAGAGACTGATTTCAGCTAGCTGATGATAGCCACTAGTCACTCTAGGTGCAACTTAAATATTCTGTATTATGTTTTCAAGTATTTTGGAACTTACTATTTTTTTCCAGACATTTTCCTAACAGATTCTTTCTTTCCAAAGAATTAATACAACTACATACTGCACCTTGCTTTATTTGATCCCAGTTTCCCCTTTCTAACAGCAGATGTTCCAACTTACTATGGCAGAATATGTACAAGTGTAATTAAAAACATTATAGAACGCTTTGCTCCATCAAGAGTTTCAGGCAGCCGTTGCAGTTAACCAGCATGGACAATAGCAGAACCTTGAGTAAACTGAATGCAGCCATAATTAAATAGTAAAATGTTGAAGTAGACCTGTGTTTTCCTACAATAACAGGTCAAATGCCTGCTGTGAAAAAAGTCTATTTCATTAGTTGTTGTGTTTTAATGGTATCATCATGACATTATCTTACAGTGTTTTAATAATTTTGTCCTTCAATTGAACAGCTCCAACCAAACTAGAATAGAAAACTAAGAAAATTAGTCATTGGAGTTCTTTTTCTGCTTTAGACATGTTTTGTCTAATGAAAAGTACAGTCTGTTCTCATGGAAATATCTTAGCTTGGTTGTTGGCTTTTGATCTCTTTGAATATGAAATCAGGGATTTCATATTCGCTGCAAATGTTTAGAACCTCCTGAGGGAGTGACTGGTGGAATCTGCCTTTTTTAAACCTGTGACATCTGCTGTTCTCATAGTTATTGAAGTGTGTGTGTCCTTATGCCAAGATCTAGAGCTTTCTACAGCCTTCAGAAAGAAGGTTGGTGATGCCTAAGAGTCTGGCAGAGGCTGTAAAAAGATCTCTAAATTATTTGAAATTAATCGTTCCACTGTAAAGAAAATCATCTACAAGTGACTTAGATTTCTACCGACAACCAAAATGAAATCTCCAACAAACCCAAAGATTCAAAACAACATCTGCAGCTTTGCAGCTGTTTGTGTCAAAGTGCTGCATCTACAATCCCAAAGATTTTGCACAAATTTGACCTGAAATAAACATGCCAGGAAAAAGCTAGAGCGTAGAGTTAAACTACAGTTTGCCAATGTACAGGCAAAGGGGCAGGGTTTTTGGAATAATGAGCTCTGGGCAGATGAATCAAAGACAGAGCTGTTTGATCACAGAAGCATTAGACTTAAGGAACAGATTTGGTGCTGACCCAAGAACCTTAAACCAGCTGAGCTGCACAATGGTGGAAATGTTTAGAGTTGCTTCAGTTCACTGCCTCAGGCCACGAGCAGTTTGAAATTACTGACTCAACAATGAATTCTGCATCATATCAAAGAAAGCTAAGCACACAACAGATCTTCCAAGGAGCTGCTGAAAAGAGGAAATGGAAGGTTATGGGATGGCAAAGATAAAGCCAAGATTTGAATCACATTGAAATGTTGTGGGGGGATTTGAAGTGGGCAATACATGCAGGGAAACCCTCAAACATCTTGCAGCTGAAACGTTTCAGCAAGCTAGTATCAGAGACTCTGGGACAATTATGCAAAAATACCTACAGGAAGTTATTTCTGTTAATGGGGCCATGCTAGCCTCTGATGCCAAAGGTGTACTTAATTTTCCACAGAAGAAATAATGATTTGAAGAAGTTAATTTTCTTAGTGGTGGTGTTCGTTTATCTGTATCTGTTCCAAAGAGGATCAGTTATTTGCTTGTCCCAGAATGCAAAAGAAGCCAATAATTTATATGGAATGAACTTACGTTTAAACAAGAAAAGCACTCAGAGAGCGTAGTACTCCGCCAAGGCTGCTCAGTCGTATCATTTCCGACGGCTGAAATCTTGAAATAATTCGTGGCAGAAATCACGGCACTATAGAATGTGTCCATTTAATATAGATGTACCTACAAACAAAATGACCTTGCTCTGAGCACAGGCGTGTATTATGCATGTGTGTGTTATGTATGGATACCCAATCACGTGACCTAAATATGTAGCAGGCGGCGGGAATTGATGGGACTCTGAAACACCCCCATAATTTAATCAATTATTCCTTGCATCATTTCAGACGGATAAGTCTGCAGCAATCATGTGACGTAGTGTTCACTTGTTGTCATAGTTACAGTGACGCCGTGCCGCTATCTCGCAATGATACAGAAATCTTTAACAAATCCGTGGATCCAGACTATAACCTGCATCACTGCCAAAATCTAATCACTTGGTCCTTGTGTCATTTCTGAACTTCCCTGAAATTTCATTCAAATCTGTTAGTCCATTTCTGAGTAATGTTGCTGACTGACAGACAGACAAACAGACGCATGCCGATTGTCACATAACTCCGCTGTTCCTTGGCGGAGTAATGACTATTTATCAGTATACGCTCACACTAATTGTGGGGCTTTTTGGGTTGAAAACGTTGGAAAAAAACTGTGAAGTTCACTTAAAGTTAAGATGTTTGGGGGGCTAGTTTTTGTTGTCATCGCGAAACTGATTTCAACCATAGAACAAATCTTCAGCTTTAAAAAAAAAAACAAAAACAAAAAAAAAAAACAAGCTGACAGAAGTTGTGAAATAGCTTCTGTCACTCCTTGCTGTAACAGAATGATGCCTTTGTTTGTATCTGGTACTGCTGCCTCCTCTGCTGTGCTCCTTCACTCTCATGCCTCATTTTGCCTCCATCCCCTCTTCCCTCCTCACTGCACCACCAACCATCGAACCTCCAGTTTGATTAGTCCTGTTTGTCTCATATATCCTAGGGATTAACAGCGAGGCCCATATTTAATTAACGCCCCCGTCTCTCACTTTCTTTTCCAGCGGAGGCCAAAGCAGCCGAGGCAGCAGCAAGTGCCAGCTGTGCTACACTGCCTCCTACACATGTGTACCTGCCACAGGTAAGCTCCCACCATGTCTCTATTGTACAAAGGCTTTTTTTTTTTTTTTTTTTTTTAAAAACAACAAAAAAAACCCAGTTTTGTTAATTGGAGCTTCATTTTCAAGCATTATAGATTTTTTATTTATTCATTTTTATTTATTTATTTATTTATTTTTAGCAAATGGCCAAAAGTAACAGGAAAAGACTCATAACACAGACTCATTGCCTTTGCTGTGTGCAAAAAATTATAGAACTGATTAATTTAGGATGGACTGTAAATAGTGAGAGACTTTTAGAGCAGTTTATTTGCATGATGTGCAAAAACGTCTAAATTTATGCAGGTATGTGAAGTCACTTAGTTAATGGATGGGAAATTGTTCTGCAACCCTTTTGGTAATCAATCGGGTATATCAGTGTTTTTTTTTTTTTTTTTTTTTTTTTTTTTTAATTGGCAGGTTTCAACCTCCTGGACATAAAGATTTTATTCTCTTCCATTTCATATTTGACAATAAATTTAATACGTTTGCGTTTTGGACTTTTGTTCAAATATAAGGGCAATTTGAAGACATCACTTTGGGCTCCCCGAGAGGCTAGTTCCATTATTATCTCACATTTTAATTGTTATTAGAAAAACTAACAAACTAACCAGAACATTAATGATAATGGAAAGAAGCAATTGTTGCAGCTCTCCACTGGATATAAGAGCCATTTCAGTTCGATGAAAGGCAGCATTTATTTGATTTGCCTCTAGATAGATTGCCTTTTTCAGGTTCAGCCAATCACAGCAAGCAATGTCACACATGCTGTGTTGTTGGTGAGGGTGCTGATAGGCTATTGTGCCCGTGTAAGAATTTACACTAATACATCTATATAATGTCTTTCTAAAAAGGTCTTTTGAATGTTCAGAACAGATTACTGTACAGCACTGTTGACTCAAACATGTCTCTTCTCTCTCTGCAGGACAAGCCTCCTCCCTACTCTCCTCCAGAAGACAAGAAGAACCAGTAGACCTGCTTAATCCCGCTTCCTTCCCCTTGTTCTCCTGTATCCTCCATCCTACTGGACCACCTCGTTTCTCATCCATTAACTGGGCATCAGGAGGACAAAGTATTCTTTTTTTTTAACATTATCCCCTCTTCTCGTCTTCCTAGTCCCCTTCCAACTCATCCTCTTTAAGTCTTCTCATTCCACTGCTTTCCTGCCTCAGTCTATATACCCTCTGCATTCCTTGTAACTATTCTTATATTGTAATCAGCTTCATTCTCTTCAGAAGCACCTTTACTTGATGGTAGCAATCTGCGACAGAGAGAAGATTGTTGAGGCCAAAGTGGTCAGGATTTTGGGGCTTTTTGACAAAAACTGTAACCTGACTAACCATTTTAGTATTTCTCGCCTTGCAAGTGTCCCAAGAATCATACGCCACCTTAAGCTTTAGATTCAGCAGCGCCGTGAAGCTCATTTACAATTTTCTATGACTGTGTATTAAACTTGACTCAGTCTAATAATTCCTTTGCTAACCTGTCTGAGAAGAGCTGAATGCAGTCTTTTATTTTTCTATTATTTGTGTGTACAGGCTTTTAATATGTAGACTTTTAAAATGAGATATTTTCTCAAGAACACTAACCTAAAGAATAAATAGCTTTTGTAAGGAGAGCAGATTGCAGGGTGGTCTGGTCTGCTTCATGGACGAGAGGACCACGAAGATTAGAGCAGCGTCGAGTGAATCCCTGATCCTGGATTAGAGCAGAGAGCGAGGGGGGGCCTGCAGGGACGATCAGCCAGGACGGATTATCTTTATAATGTGCAAGAGCAGACCCAATGATGTCACTCACTGTTTGTCATGCTCCTGAATGTTTGAGAAAACACACAGTCAGACTCACCGCCAGCCTGCTGCACCCTCCATTCTCCCAATGTACATTTCTACCAGTAAAGATACAAACAGAACCATCAGAGGAGTTTCTCACCGTTTTTACTTTCTGTGGTTGTGATCTGAACTCTCCAGTTTGAGGTCTGTCTTTCGATCTGATGTGAGCACCTCAGTATCTGAGCCTCTATTCTTCCTTCCTCTGTGGTCATTAATCTATATACTGTATCTGTGGCACATCCGTGGCTGATTCTTTGCACTTTTAGAATGCTATGCATCGGGATCCTGTTTGCTCTGTTATGGCTGTGTGTAAAATAAAAATAAAGCTCTGTATTTATTTCAAACTAATTTATTGAGTAATTAATGTAAAATGGCTCAAGTAAGAAAACAAAGCATGATCTCAACTAATGCATGTGTGCATTGGATAGGATTTTATTAAATGATTCATGTGGAACAGAACTGTCTGTCTTTTTTTCTACAGAGTGCTGCTGTCACACATTGATGGCTATTAAATGTCCACTTTGAACAGATAATAATGAATTAGCATATTTGACATAAATGTATTCCAGAGTCAGCAGGAGGGGTGATGATTTGTTTTTAACGCCATTAGGCCCCAAAAAAAAAAAGACTGAAAATGTGCTTTTCATTTCTCAGTCAGTCAGTAGTCCTCGTATGCACCTTTGTTCAACTTGTGCAAATCCACAGTAGTTTCCCAAAAACTGACGCATGATGTCCTGAGCCTCAAGTACCTCAGCATACCAAAGTTCATGACTATGATTTGTAAGCACTCATGATCTTCAAAAAAATGAAAAAAGGCAGCCAAAAACCTGCTAAGACCATCTGGACAGTACAGCAGATTCCAGCACAACACTCAGCATCACAGGTTTATCCTGACATTTAGTCAGGACCGTTTGTTTGTGCATTCATAAGATCCCAAAATGACAAAATGTTGCTCCATTTTCAGTTCTGGATTCTCAGTAGTTATGAGCAGCATTTTAGCTTCACCCACATCACTTGTAGTGCAACAGGTGGGAGGATTCAACAGGGCCAAGTCATCAACTGGAGCAGTGGCTTGTTCCGTACAAGACACACTGACTCACATCTGGCTGTGGACTGAGTTCTGCACACGCATGAAAGCTGCTAAAATCTGGAAAGCATTGAGATGTTTGGGCATACTTGAGCATCATTTTTAGCTTTTAATTCGCCTGCATAATTGAACTTGAAACGTTCATTTCTAAAATTCAAGCATGGCCAGGAGGATAGCCAAATGTGGCTTTTCATAGCATTGAAAAAAAAATATCCCTTTTGTCTTTGCCGCTTTGACTTTCTACTTGTGGGCCGTGTGGCGTTTCATGTGTTTCCATGTGGAAATCAGAGGAACCACACTGAGTAAACAAAGGGAGGGAGGGATCATAAGCTCTGGCAGAAATCGTAAAAGAACATAAGACGTCTTAGAAAGCTCAACAGATTGATGCCACTTATTTTGTATGATAAACATGAAGCTATCACATGTGGCTGCTTTGAAAAAGACTTTCTAAACTACTATCCAGCTTCTTGTGAGGATATTTATTTCGAGTAAACTGGGGTCTGGCACAGTCCAATCTGGCAAACGTACTCATGTTTGCAGTGTACTGTCAGCCTGCTGTGGCTGTGTGTTAGACCCCATGTGCCACTCCAAAATCTGTCTAAAATGCTTAAACAACGCAGGAGCAGTCGGTAGGAGTAACTTATTTTTCACTGATTGAATGGCACAAGTGTCATTATGTAAGTCCGGAGAAAATAACTCTTTGTTTTTTGTTTGTGAGCGGTCACTCAGATATTAGCAATACTTCGCCCAGCATGTGTGTAGATCTTGATGAGTCAGTGTTTTTCATGATGAGTCATGTGCCTGTCAGCTCAACCACCTGTAGTAAGTGCCTATTGTCTCGCAACGCAAAAAACTATTTCGTGTAAAGTACAATGATCTGACATGACTAGGTGAGATTGTAGTGAAAATTGACTTTTCGCTAAAATGAATTTCTACATACTTTAAAAGAGAAAACAAACCAGAATGAAGCAGTGTGAACTAGAACTGTAAGGCCCTTTAGGAGCAGTAACCGTCTCCTTAGCTGTGTTGTCAGTAAGAATATGACGCCAAGGGACAGGTTTTGGAGGAAGGAGAAGCCGATCGCAGTCAGTTCTTCTGCTTAAAACAACATAAGAAAGGCAGTTGTAAAAGAGGAAATAAAAGACTTTAAAAAGCCGCTAAATGGTTAGGAAGGGGTCCTCTATGTTGAGTCAGCTTGTGCCCACGGTCTGTAGTGCCTCCTATAACTCGGCTCCTTTCTTCACCTCCTCTGTGAGTCGCCTCATGTGGAGCACAGGGTGATGCTGACCCCCTCTCCTATCCAGCAGGCAGGAAACAGCTCCTGGGTGAAGGCACAGTGGAAGGCGTGGAGCCTGGTCTGCCCATCTCCGTAGTAGGTGAGCGTCCCGGCCTCGTAGTCCAGCAGCATGCCGATGCGGCTGTGCTGCGAGTGGCCGGTCAGAGTCTCCCTGCGGCCGTTGTGCCAGGCGCTGAGCTGATGTTCATCCAGCTGCAGGCTCCAGGACAGTTCGTTCATACCCACCATGCACCTCTTGCCCTTCTCCTTCCTGGGGATGGTCTCATAGGTTACCTGATAAGAGGAAGGGCAGAGGAAACAACAGCTCTGAGTTGCTTCTCTTAGGATCATGAACGCCTGTACAAAAATTCAGTGGTTGGCACATTTCAATCTGGACAAAGTGTTGGAGCGAGTGAGCAACAGACCGACACGACCATCTGTGCAGGCACAGCTACAATTTGGTTGGAGTGATTAATGTGAACAACACAATTTTGTAAAAGGGTACCGTGATGAATGGCAGCTTTAGTGTACAATTCTACAAGGATTACATTTTGGTCAAAGGATGGTGACGTCATTTTGTCAACACGGTGCCCGCGGGCGCCTGGTTGCCCGCAGAGACCATGTGAGTTGCCCGCAACATGTTCTAAAAATAACACTAGTCACCATGAAATTCCTTATAAAAAAATATAGTTGCTGTTCTTTTTAAATCAAAAATACTTACATTAATGCAGATTTTAAATTACAATATTTATTATAATTTAAAAAAAAAAAAAAAAATCTTCGGTGTAAATGAATTTTGACCTTGTCCGAGTCAAAGTTCACTGCGCATGTCAAACCACCGCGTCACTCTGCTGTAGCGTCCGGGCGCAGACACGGTGGGAAGCTAGACTTGGTTTTTACCCCCAAAACATGACAGAGAAGGGAAAGAGAAAACACTATTTTCACGATGACTGGGAGGAAGAGTTCTTTTTCACGGCAGTGAAAGATAAATGTATGTGTCGTATTTGCGGGGCGACTATTGCGTCGGCAAAGCGGTACAATGTGGAAGCTTCCATGCTAACTAGCCACCTGCTAGCGCACATAGACTGTATGCACACTACGGACAGGAAAAGCCTGCGGACAGCTTTGACATCTACTACGCAACGAAAAGTTTCTTCATGGAGAAAATGTACCATTAGAAAAGCTTGTTTCATTGACGACTGACGGGGCTCCTCCATGACGGGTCGCCATGCAGGCTTCATTGTACGATGCAGAGGTGATCCAGACTTCCCAACATTCCTACATTACCACTGCAGCATTCACCAGCAGGACATATGTATGTACAAAAGTGGCCGGATTTGATCATGTGATGACTCGTGTCGTGAAGATCATAAATGGCTCCAAAGCCAAACAACCAGGACATTGAAGGTGCTGCTGGAGGAGCTTACAGCTGAACATGGCGACCTGTTACTACACACAGAAACCCCATGGATCAGCAGGGGACCAGTTTTGCAGCGTTTTTTGTCACTGTTGGCCGAAATCAAAGAGTTCATGCAATCCAAAGGGGAAGACACCTTGCTGCTTGAGGACACTGAGTGGATTCTTGACCTTGCATTTTTAACGGACATCACTGGGAAACTGAACCATCTGAACTGTGAGCTGCAAGGTAAAGGTAAGACATGATAAGCTCTGCAATGCCAGGCTTCCCACTAACACACATTTACAGACAAAGAAAGAGGTAACATGTTGTCATTCAAAACACCGTGCCATTACACAAAAATGTGAAAAATAATTAGCTGAAAACATGTAATGATTTGTTGTTATGATCTGTTAAAAATGTTGCAGTGCTGGTGAAAAAATGCTGGTGATTAGTACTAATGTGATAGGATTCATTTCAAAATGTGAAAGAGTTGATTTTTTTTCTTACATAACTGATAATTTGTACAAACATGGGACAGAGTTCATGAATTGTTGCAAAATGTTACAAAGGTAGTGGTTTGCACAAATGAAGCATGATTTGATGACAGTTAATGATTTCCTAAAAATGTTAGAAGTGACAATTTGCACAGAAATGTAACTGGTGTGATTTTGAACAAAATGCTGCAAATATGCCGATTCATACAAAACTGCCAAGAAAGATCTTTACCAAAGTTTCAGAGCTGGGATACCTCTGACTTTTAAATACTGGAACAGATTCCCATATATATGTGTGTGTGTGTGTGTGTGTGTGTGTGTGTGTGTTTCCTACCGTCATTGTTGTGGAAATCGTTGTTAATAATTATTGGAGGAATAATTAACATAAATGTGATCAGACAGTCTTTTTACATATTATTTTCATTATTATTATTGTTTAAAGATGATGGCGCAAGTTTGCTATTGAGGAAGTTTGTATCAAACAAAGTGCCCTTCGTACTACTCAGTACTCTTGAAGTAGCTCTCAGATTCAAAAAGGTTGGTGACCCCTGGTCTAGACACTTAAATTGGCTTTTTGCGAATGTCAGAGCTTTAATGAGCCACCTCATTTCCAGAGTACGATCACAACATGCTGTCTTACCCCGAGGTAGGCCCAGGGCTTGGATACCTCCAGCTCCCAGTAGTGCTGTCCGTGTGTGAAGCCCTGAAAGCAGAGCACCTGCCAGGTGTGATCGAAGCGGGCTTCATGGGCGGGGACGGGGCGTGGCCCTGAGGTCAGATGCTCCGCCCTCCTATTCTCCAGCGACAGAAACAGGTGTCCATTGGCCGTGCGAGGGTCAAAGGTCAGGGAGCATCGGTCTGCAAGGAGGCAGGAAGGAATCAGACAAACCAAAGCAGGAACAGGGAAATGTCGAATTAAATATTTAACAAAATAGAGGAACATTACAGGCCCTAATTAATAAAATGTCTTGCAAGACTTACAAGCACTGAGGCCCTCCTTCCCACCAGGGTGACACGGAGCAGCTGGACTGGGAACCACAGCCAGTATTGGCCTCTTATCCTGAGGAGAACCTGGAGACCAGTAACAAGCATGAGAACACGGAGCAAACACTAAGGGATAAACTGCTGCCAAATGAAGCTAGCTGGCTACAGAAGGATCACTCCTGAGGGCCTGTTACTTGGCGGAGTTATGTGATGATTGACGCTGGTTGGTCTGTCTGTCTGTCTGTCTGTTAGCAACATTACCCAAAAATTGATTAACGGATTTAAATGAAATTGTCAGGGAAGGTCAGAAATGACAGAAGGACCAATTGATTAGACTTTGGCAGTGATGCGGTTTATAGTCTGGATCCATGGATTTGTTAAAGATTTCTGTATCATTGCAAGATAGCAGCACAGCGTTACTGTAACTATGACAACAAGTGAACACTACGCCAGCTGCCTACTGATGATCACATGATTGCGATTCTACTACAAATCGACCGGTGCGGACTTAGTGGGACTTACCCATCAGAAATGATACAAGGAACAATTAATTAAATTGTGGGGGCGTTTCTGAGTCCCATCAATTTCCACCGCCTGCTCCATATTTAGGTCACGCAATTCGGTATCCATACATAACGTACACATGCATAACACACACCTCTGCTCAGCAAAAGGTCATTTTGTTTGTGGGTACATCTATATTAAATGACCACATTCTTTGTTGTTGAGATTTCTGATCATCAATAATTAATAAACAAGTGCTGCTTTAAAAAAAAAAAAAAACATTCTGCATTTCTGACAATGCCACATGGGGAAATGAACAGCCTTGGTGGAGTACTGCGCTCTCTGACTGCTTTTCTAGTTACCATCTTTGTCCTGACCAACAGCGGTGGTCACAGCTTTCTCCAGGTCCTCAGACACCAGTTTGGAGACTCTGGACAAGACATCTGTGACACCATTTAATCGATCCTGCAGGTTTGGTGTTACCTCTGTGGGAATATCCTTGAAACGTGGGATTTCTACATGTAGTGATTCCTGTGAAGACAAATACAGTTCAGCGAAGGCATTTACACAATATGAGGAAAATCTGCAATGTGCACCAACAATGTTCAGTATTACATTGACGGGATGTGTTGTGTTAAGTGCATGAAGTTTGACAGTTTGATTGCTTGTGCACCTGAGCTGGTGAGTGTAGGATGCGCGGTGATATATCTTTCTGCCTGTGTCTCCTTTTAAATAATTACATGTTTTGCTCTTCAGCCAAAAGTTTAGTTAAACAGCATTTTCTCTAAAAGCTTCCAGCCTCTGTTAGCACAAATGACAGTTGGGACATGTACCCAAATTAAAATTATATCAGGACAGATGTCTAGCAGCGTCTCGTGTGCCACAGGGCTTTTGATTATTGGCTTCCAAGCTTCATTACAGTGCAACACAATTCTCTAATTCTCTCTTATCATTCATGTTTGCTCTACCTGACTAAAAAAATGCATCTACTCACTTGTCCATTATCCACATGATTATTTTAACTGAGCCTTGAAACTGACATTGTAATTTGTATTTTTTTATTTTACTATTTTAACATCCTGAACACTACGATCTATCGGCAGGTTTAGGTAGTTAAAAATAAAATAATTCAGAAAGATTAGTCAGATTTTCAAGTTTCTGACTGCACTTGAGGTAAACATGTGACAAGGAAAACAAACCAAATCTAAGTTTAAAATAGCAAAATTTCAGCAAAATCCTTTTATTCTATATGTCCCACTTACCAGATTAATACTAAGACAACTACTAACCAGATTTTGTAAAAAACTAAAAATTACTACACTCCTTGGGGCAAATGTGAAGCCACTGGTCACTCAACTGCAACCAACAGTCACATAATAAAAATTCAGGAAACTTTTAGCTACAACTGCAGGCTGTGTTGAGACAGAGCAGAAAGGAGACACATATGGAAAGATATTCTAGTATGTAGAGTCACCATTTGTCCAGTATTAGTAACACCTTCAGTATACACTTCCATTTTTTTTCAATTTTTGTTAAATAAATCATCAAAGAAATTCTACTTAATTTTGTTCTTACATTTTATCATTTATGGCAATATAAGTTTGTTACAATGCAGAAAAGACTTTCCAGGTTTTCTCTATCTCTAGTCATTACTGTGTTGTATCCATACAGGTGCAGGACTTTATATTGCAGTAAAAAAAAAATGAGCCCACAGTGAGTAAAAATGTGACAAGATGAAAAAAATGCTTGGAATTCAGAGGGGTAAATTGTCACAGCACTGATGAGACATACTCTTGGCATTCTTGCATTTGATTTACAGGAAAGACATGGCACCAGGGCCATTTAAATAATTTCTATTTAACCCCTTGACGCCTGAATTTATTTACAATTAAATTTAAAAAAAAACTTTCGCGTGTTTTTGCTTTCCAGCTGATGGTAAAATAAGTGGAGATTGTTAATTTATCTATTACACATAGAACAGATATATCATAATAATAACAGATATATAATAATTAGGTCCCACTCCAATCAGTCCTATGAGAAACCAGTGCTTGCAAAAGGTTCCGAGGTACGTACTGAATATGCACAAACTAGCATTGAGGGAATGGATACGCTATCTTGGCTGCAGTCTGAATGAAAGTGGTATGTTGCGAATTTGCGACAATAGGCGTCAAGGGGTTAAGTGGTGATTATTTAAGTGGACCTTCTGCATTGTCATGTGTTTCAAAGTTGAGGCAAGAAAAGTCTGATCAGTTTCTAATGGGACAGAAGTTACACAATGTTTAGTGTCACATAGCAGCAAGCAGTGTGATTTTCTTTAATTAAACCTACAGAAGTGTTAATTAAGTGCTTCTGCTGCCACCTAGTAGTAGAATGCTCCTGTAACCTGTACCTCGGCTCTTTGGGTGTGATCACTTCAAAGCTCAGAGTCTGGCTCTCCCTTCAGGAATGTGTAAACTCCAAACAAAGAAAGCTAAGCTACTGAAAGAATGAAGACAGAGGTTCTTACCCTGATGAGCTCTGTATCCGAGAGGCTGTGTAGAGCTGCTATTTGGCCCTGGCTCTCTCTGAGTATCTGGGATCGCTCTTCAAGTTCAGCTAGCCGTGCCTCGGCCTCTGTGATGGCAGCCTCCTGCTGCGCCTTAATGAAGAGCTCTGTCACCTCCTGCTTGTCAGCCAGGATTTTCATCAGGGCGGAGAATTTGACACTGACCCACGTTGAAGTCTGCTGAAGAGTCACCTGTTGATGGAAAATAACTCAATTAGGATTTAAGATCCCAAAAAATTTAACGACAAAAAATGGTCTTAGGTTACAAACATAAACACCACACACTACCGTTCAAAAAGTTTGGGGTCACTTATAAATGTCCTTATTGTTGAAAGAAAAGCATTTTTTTCAACAAAGATAAGATTAAATTAGTCAGAAATATGGTCTAGACATTGTTAATGTGGTAAATGACTATTGTAGCTGGAAATGATTGATTTTTAATGGAATATCTCCATAGAGGTACAGAGGAACATTTCCAGCAACCATCACTCCTGTGTTCTAATGCTACATTGTGTTAGCTAATGGTGTTGAAAGACTCACTGATGATTAAGAAAACTCTTGTGCAATTATGTTAACACATGGATAAAAGTGTGAGTTTTTATGGAAAATATGAAACTGTCTGGGTGACCTCAAACTTTTGAATGGTAGTGTACATTCATAAAAACTCACACAAAAGTTACATTTGAAGTAACAGTTCGGATATGCAAAGAAGGTCTATTTGGTCTAATAAAGCTGACTGATGGGAACAGCTGAACAGGAGCGATGAAAGCAGTCTGAAGAGCCCTTACTAATGAAGTCTGGTCACTGATCCTCACATTAAACACAAAAACATACACGGGGCTATCGTGGACAGTGACTTTGCAGCTTTTCCAAGTTACAACAGTCAGGTACAGTTAGGTCTGAAGCACCATGCCAATGTAATAATTCTGTTGTAATGTCAAGAACAGTGGTTGGACATAGCACAGGATTTCTAGACAATTTATAGCTTCCTCCTGTATTTGGGTGCTGTTGATGGAAAACATGTACGCACAAATAAAAACAGGGCTGCACAGTGGCTTGGTGGTTAGCACTGTCACTTTGCAGCTAGAAGATGCCTGGTTTGCGTCCCGGCTTTCCCAGGATCTTTCTGCATGGAGTTTGCATGTTCTCTCCCAGTGTACGTGTGTGTTTTGTGTATGTGCGGGTCCTCCCACAGTCCAAAAACATGCTGAGGTTAATTGGTAACTCTAAATTGTCCATAGGTGTGAAAACGAGTGTGATTGTTTGTCTCTATATGTAAGCCTGAGACAGACTGGTGATCTGTCCAGGGTGCCTTCACCCTAAGTCAGCTGGGATAGACTCCAGCCCCCTACGACCCTAATGAGGATTAAGTGGTGTATAGATGATGGACGGCTGGATGGAAAAATCAAAACACCTCCAAAGTCCAGCAGGGCCTACTTCAGCTACAGTTCTATAAATGGTGAATTACAAAGGTGCAGAAGATGGAGAATCTCCTCGCAGTCTCTCCTCTAAACAAACATTTCTTCTAAGCTCCATTTGTTTTCCTAATACGCATGCAGTCTCTGTGTTTGGAGTGTGTACAGTCAGCGGTCACAAATTACGGGCTGCATGTGGACATCTACAGAGGGGTCTGGGTGGACCCTTATCTTTGAAGATGACAAAATGTATGTACCATTGCAGATACAGGAACACAAAAAACACAAATTGGCCTTTACCCAATCAAAATGTATCAAGTCTAATTGTGAGCTGCAGGTTTGTCAGTCTTGTGGGGTTGTGCAGGGGGAACAGTCCTATAATTACCAGCTTTTCATTATTCCTTGCAGTGTAGCTGTTCGCAACAACTAGAAGCACTTTAGATTCTAAGCCAGTTTTGTGAGTCCATAAATATCCCTTAAATAATGTTTCTGAAAAGACTGTTTCTTTGAATTCTTTCAAGTACTTTCACATAGGCTTAAACTGAGTGTTTACCTTAGCTTGATTGATATTCTCGGCCAAGTCATTCATGCTTTTCTGTGTTTCCTCAATGAGTTTCCCCACCTCCTTGCTCTTCCTTTCCAGCAGCAGCTGTAAAGGAAACACATCACAGTGAGTAAGGAGGCTTTAGAAAGTCACATTCATATATGATTTGATGCTGGATCAAAGTGGACAGCGCTTCAACTGGAGTGATAATCCATTATCAGCCCAGTTAAGTGGTGGCAACGTGTTAACGTACCTCTTGATTTTCCCTTTCTGCTTCCAGCAAGACCTTCTCATGGTTCATACACTCTGAGATACCACATTCGCAGCACACAGACATTTTGTCCTGCCGGCAGTAATAAACCAGAGGCTTTTTATGTCGATCACACAGCAGCATGGCTCGGGCCCCTTCACTTCCCCTGATGAGTGACTCTCTGCAGGAGGGGCCGGTGCTGTTTGCAGCCTCAGTCAGGACCGACAGAGACACGTTTCGCTTGAGGATGGGTCTGGTGGGAAACTCTTCGTTGCAGATGGGGCACTGAGGGCCGATGTCAGACTTGCTCTTGGTGTCCCAGTGAATGGTGATGCAGTTTTTACAGAAGGTGTGGCCGCAGGGGATGGTGACAGGGATGCGGAAACGTTCCAGGCATATGATGCAGGTTAGGTTTGAATTCTGAGACTCCATCTCTGAGGAAAGGGCAGACACTTCTGTGAAAGAAAAAGAGAGAGAAAAAAAGCACAGGATATTGGTTATAATGTGACAGCCATCAAGGTGACAGCTTTATAGAATGATTATAGACATAACTGTAAGCACTTAATAAAGATAATGTTTCTGGGAAGGCCAATTACCTAAAATTGTCCTACTTTTTTTTTTTTTTTTTTACAGTGCCAGTTATCAGACCGAGAGACAGAAAATCCACATTCAAGCAGAGAACAAAGCTCAGTCCAAATGGTAACGTTAGCTACCACACATTAACTCAGTCAAGTGGAAGGAGAGGCTAACGTTAGCTAGCGTTAGCATACACTGAAATCATGTCACGTTAGCTTGGATTCCTGGGAACAAATACTGGTCAAAATATTAAAACAGAGCAACGATTTAACCTCAGATTAAAGCTCGTGTACACGCTCACCACCTACATATAACACAACAATGACAGTGTTATTACCTACCACTGGGACAGATACATTCGTGCACAGCATCTGACTGAAAACACAAAACCGTCAGTGAAGCTTCCCCTGATGACGACAAACGCAAAAATGATGCGTTCACGTACCACGGAGAAGTTGAGAAACACAATCGAGAAAACGTGACGGGACCACGTATAGGATATGCACTATAAAATAACTCGCATAAATAGAATGAAAAAATACAAAAAAAATCAACAACAAAAAAACACGACAGAATGCTGTAGCATGTAAAAACTGTGAAAATAATGGGAAATACAAAACAATATTTTTGCTGAATTGAAATAGTGAAACTAAATTTACATTCGGATATTGTACAAGAACAAAACACTATCTGTATTTTTTGAATGTGGACATTATATAATATAAATTGTATATATATATATTAATACTGATAGTTGCCATTTAAATTAACACTATTTTTTATATGATTTTACTTTATATCATCTGTATTTAATCTGTACTTTATTTTTTATTTTTTTGCTGATTTAAATACAGTGAAACTGTATAACTTTACAGTCAAATACTGTAAAAGAATGAATTGCTGTTTGTAAAAATCCAGATTTCTGTACATTACATTGCTATTGCATTGCATTATTACTTCATTTACAATTTATATTATTTTATTGTATCTTATTGTATAGTACTGTATGTAAATTCACAATTGTTGTGTGATTTTACACGTGATTATCTGCAATTTGCACACTTTGAGATTAAAACTGTTGATTGATGTGGGTTAACTCATGTACGACAAGGCGAACTGAAATGTCTTTTTAAGACAGTGGCCTTCCAGTACAGTGAGATATTTCTGTAGATGTCTGACAGCTATATAACGCCAAAAGTGGTCACGTATCAAAAAATGCTTGTTAAAGCTGCACCTCCCACTTTCTACATATGTACAGCTGCTTTTATCTGGATTGAATGGCCAAGAAATGATCTTCTTACAGTTATCCCTATGTCTGTGCATATTTTACCTGCTCTGTCCTCTAGATTATAACCCATTTATATGTTTTAGTTGGTCAAACAGTGTTAAAGGACAAATTCAATGTAAGTAATCCCCTTTTCCACGTGCCAAAAAGTGACAGCAGGTCCTACATCGGACTCACTTATATCTCAAAGATTACAGCCAGTTGAATACATGCAAAAATATATATCAAGTCTTTGCTTCATATATAAAACCCATCACAATTATTTGATTACAAGAATCTGTTACCAATGACGTAAAAGTTGTGTATTTGCACGTTCACACTGTTTGACCAACATAAAAGCAGCCGTAGACGTGAATAAACTGGGAGATGTAGGTATAAGAATCAGGCTTTGGCTGACAATCATTTTGACTAGCGGAACACAAGCGCTTATAAAGTGCGCGTTTTGCTTTTCTCCTCTCGGCCACCGTATCTTCTGGGGAAAAAAAGGGGGAGGAGCTCATTCCAAGATGGCGCTGCGCACGGTATGCGCTGCTGCCTTGCGAAATGGGACAGATTTAGGGGTCAATAACACGAGGACATTTGTCACTACAGGTAATGTAACAAAATTGATACATTATAGCATGCTTTAAAAGATTCACCCTGGGTCTTGTAGTAGGTACGGTACCATGTTAGGCTGAATTAGTTAGAAGTAGAGCCCGGATACGTGCTGTCCTCTGTGGAGGCAAACATCACCGAACTCCATAGGCCAGTGTGACAGACTTGTTTGCACTTTTACATAACTAAGCCCTTATTCGTTCATTGCTATGCCAAATCATGATTTTAAGTGCATTTTTGTTTGACCAATAAGTGTCTTCTGACTGGAAATGACATGGACAACTGATAGAACGTGGGATCTTGTGTTGAGATGTTTATGATGAAGTTCAGCTATTTTATATGGTTTTGGGTTGTTTTACATGTTTACTCAAAATGCCCTGTCCTAGATCAAGGTTGTCAAACTTATTTTCAGGGGCCACACTCAGTCCAATTTGATCTCAAGTAGGCCAGACCAGTAGAATCATAACCTACTAACCAAGAAATAACAAGTTGTGCAAGAAAGTGCATTCTGAAAATGTTCACATTTAATGAACTGTCTTTTTACAAAACATTATGAACAACCTGAAATTTCTTTAAAAAAATAGGCGAAATTTTAACAATATTATGCCTCAGTTTATCATTTGTGTTTTACAACTTATAGAACGTGTGTCTGTAAAAGCACAAAACATTTAGTCACAGGTATCTGGAACTCAACAATGTAGTATTTTACACCTTGTCAAGATCTAGAAATCATTTTAAATTTACATTCATTTCCACATCTGTGTACTAATCCTGACCGCCTGAACTGACACACCACACAAACTAAAGTGGGAACTATTAAGGCAAAGATTAATTTGTCCGCCTGCATTGTAAATGTAGAAAATTTATACATTAAAAAGATGCATAAAAGTTGTGGCAGGGCATCAACAATAGGGTTTCACCAAACCAAACTCTGTCATACTGAAGCTGCTGACTGGCATTATATTGTTCAATATCTTTAAATATTTTCACAGTATGGATACATTTTCTCCTCTGTAATTTTTACCCTTTGCAAAGTCATCCCGTGGGCCAGATTGGACCCTCTGGCGGCCCGGGTTTGGCCCACGAGCCTTATGTTTGACACCCCTGTCCTACATTATTCATACCCATTGGAATCGTTGCATTTTGGAGAGACAATGCAAGCTTCAGTATCATTCTGGAACACAGCACATTGAAAAAAGCTGCTGCAGTAGATCTCTAATCAAATATTCTAGAGAGCTTGTTAATAAGGTCTAGAATTAAGACAGAGCTGCTGCTCGCAAGATTTGAAAGGCACTGAAGTCATATCCAAGGGTTTTAAAGTGCTAGTGCAAACAATCAAAAAGTACAAGGAGTTTTACACTGCAAGAAAATCTTATAAAGTGACCCCTGTGCTGGTAGGAATGGTACAGGCCATGGTAGAGGAATCCAGCAGACATTAAACAAGGCTGGTCACTTTAAATGCTGACCAAGGAGGACTCATCTTCTCCAGCTCAGACACACAAAAGCTCATCTGATGTAGAAGAAAGCTTTTGGTAATCAATTGTGTGATTGGATGAGACAAAAATAGAGTTGTTTGGACAGAAGTACGCTACCAGTCAAAAGTTTAGACACGCCTTCTCATTCAATGGTTTTTAATTATTTTCTACATTGTAGATTAATACTGAAGACATTAAAACTACATTAAAATACATATGGAATTATGTAGGGAAGAAAAAAGTGTTGAACAAACCACAATATGTTTTATATTTTAGATTCTTTAAAGTACCCCCCTTTTGCTTTGATGACACCTTTGTACACTCTTGGCATTCTCTCAGTTAGCTTCATGAGGTAGTCACCTGAAATGAGAGTCAGTTTGTGGAAATACTTGCCTTCTTAATGTGTTTGAGACCATCAGTTGTGTTATGCAGAGGTAGGGTTAGTACACAGTGGGTAGCCCTATTTGACTGCTGTTGTAATCCATAGTATGGCAAGAACCAATCAGCTAAGTAAAGAGAAAAGACAGTTCATCAATACTTTATCATTACTTCAGCTCATATATTAGGAATGTAGAGGGGAACATCAGGCAGTCTGCAGATACAACTCATGTTTTGGCGGCACTGGATCTGAAATATACAGACAAAGTGGTTAAGAAATGGTTAACAGGAAACAATATGGATGTGTTGAAGCAGCCCAGCCAGAATTCAGACCTGAATCCATTGAAAATCTGTGGAGGGAACTGAAGACCAGAGAGATTGCAAGGAAGCCTTCCACTTCAAACAGATGGAGAATCCTATGGGTCAAAAAAGTTCAGGATAAGACAAAATTTGGGTATAATGGGTATGAATAGTTTGGGGCTAAGCTGACATTGACAGAGTGCACGTCTAGCTCCGTCTGCCACATTTATTCTGTATTCTGACAGGAGTTTTGCAGAGGATGTCTTTTAGTGAGCCCATTTTTGCCGACACTGAGAGGGTTAATGATGGCAATATATGTCAAGTTTGAACCAACAGAAAATAGTGAATAATGACTAAATCCAACCAAAAGGTGAAGATACAAACATAAATGTCTAGTTGAAATTGAAAATGTATATAAACAGGTCAAATTATGAAATTCTAACGGTCAATGTAACAGAAATTACTCAGTGAATGTGTGTTAAATAAATGGATCACATAGCCTGAATTCAGCTGCTATCTCTAAGATTATGTGTCATTGTTGGATAAAACAGACATGATAAACTTAATTTTTTGCTTTTGTTTTCCCCACAACAAGCATTCCTCTGCAAAAAGGTTCCTCCGTTGGGTCCAATGCCAAATGAGGACATTGACACCAAGAACCTGGAGTCATTGAAGAAGTATGGCAGCTACACTCGTTACTTCAAACAAGCTGAGGAGGCCAAGAACAAACCTGTGTGGTGGAAGACTTACAAGGGCTACATGGACATAGCTGATCCAGAGCATGGTGAGAAATTTAAATGGGGTTTGCAGGGTTGTGGCAACGAGGATTATATTATATTTTATGGCAGGTAAAATTTCTGCAAGCTCACGGCTTCAAGGAGCTTTGCTGTGTTTGTAGGTGCTGAGAAAGTGGACATTGGACTGCCATATGTCCGATCCCGTAAGATCAAAGAAGTGAGGGAGAGGAGGCAGATGTTAAAGGACAACAAGAAAAACGCTGAGCTGGAGAGGGCTTTTCGTCTGCGCACTTGTAAGCTCATTGAATGTAAAGCATACTCCAGTTTCTAAAAGATGACTCAGTTTCTGTGGTCGTGACGTTTCTCTTTTTATCCCCACCAGTTAAGATCTCTCTGGATCGAGTGCAGGAAGCCTGGGAGAACGACGACCGTCCCCGTCATGTCAAGAGGCTAGCTGAGCACTATGGGGTATTCAGAGATCTCTTCCCCATGGCTTATTTTCTACCTCAAGTCACACTCCGCATCTGCTACAGCCAGGAGAACAGTAGTCAAGTGTATTATGGGAATCAGCTGACACCGACCGAAGTACGTTGAAGGAATAGAAGAAGTGCTTTCTTGCCCTCACCCCACCTTCAAAAATCTTCTTTGACTGAATTCTTTGTTTTCTGCTTGCTTCTATCTCTAGGTAGCGTCTGCCCCTCACATCAGCTTCAGTGCAGAGGAGGGCTCCCTGTGGACTCTCCTGCTCACCTGTCCAGGTCAGCATCAGCCTTCACAGAGCGCCGTGTCACTAGACTATGATAATGTCTTGACTGCCTCTCAGGATTGAATCAACACGAGTAACTAATGGATTCTCTGCATTTACACATCTTTTAAATAAATGCTGTGTCATCTTTTTCAGATGAGCATCTTCTGGATAATGAGGCAGAATACGTCCACTGGCTAGTGTGAGTACTTTTAGCCTGGTTCAGTCAGCATAAAAACTATGCGTGTCGAGTTCACAGAGAGGTTAAAAGGTGCAATTAAATAATTCAGTTGACCCGAAATACTCACATGACAAACATAAACAAGAAAAGCACTCAGAGAGCGCAGTACTCCACCAAGGCTGCTCAGTCGTATGATTTCTGATGGATGAAAGCTTTAAAAAATTTGTGGTCCACAGCGGTTGATTTTTAGTAGTAATCACAATCAGGTGATTGTCAGCAGGCAGCTGATGTAGTGTTCACTTGTTGTCATAGTTACAGTGACTGCATCACACTATCTTGCAATGATATAGAAATCTTTAACAAATCCGTGGATCCAGACTATAACCCGCATCACTGCCAAAATGTAATCAGTTGACCTTTGTGTCATTTCTGACCTTTCCTGAAAATTTCATTCTAATCCGTCAGTCCGTTTTTGAGTAATGTTGCTGACAGACAGACAAACCAACGCCGACTGTCACAAAACTCCGCCATGTTCCTTGGCGGAGTATAGTTGCCATCAATTTATTGTGGTAATTTCTCCAAGTAAAAGGATTTTCAGTAACAATTAAAGTCCCCTTCCACTGAAAATGTGCTTATTGTTTCTTGATCTAGCTGTTTGAGTCTTATAGTGCAGTACGACGTATTTGCAATCTGAGTTTTGCACATTTGAACAAGCAGGAGTTGTGACATCGCAAGTCGTGGTTCAAAATGCAACTGAAGCAAGTTTCCAGTGAGCATAAACTTAGTTTTCAGTGAAAGGGGAGACACCTTGTGGCCAGCAGTCAAACTATTTACTACTGTGAACTACTGTTGTTTATAAAATGCAAACATTACAAAAAATGTCTGTTAGAATCTTCCCAGCAAAAAATGTGCTGCCACTGTCACGTATGACAAAGATAATTTTAAAATATCAGACAAATAAAGATTTAATGTATTTGGATGTTGTACAACATGTCTGAAGGGGATCACTTTGTAATTCCAAGTATATTTTTTGACACTAATATGTTCTTAAGCACTTAAATTAAAGGACATAATCTCATCACAGACTGCAGTGAAGCTGCACTAGAATCCAAAGTCACTATAAGTAACACAGTCAGTCACATTTTCATTTGTCTCACGTTTCTTAAGAATGACTTATCAAATAAATAACTTATTGAAGGTTAAAGTTTAAGATGGACGCCATTTACCAGACAATGGATGACCTTAAGACCTTTCCTTTCCTACAACGGATGGAAATTAGCACTTGTGCTGATTTACTTATTTACTACAACCTTGTGTAAACTTATGAGATTGTACGTTCATTAATATGCTCTGTCCCATCCAAATAGAGAAATGAAATGAAGCTCAGTACAGTGAACACCATAAGACCAAACATGCAATCATGAGGGACAATCCAGTGGATTTGGTGATACTCACTCCAGCTGTGACTGTCCTGTGTCTCTGTAGAGGAAACATCCCAGGTGGAGCAGTGCAGGCTGGAGAGGAGCTCTGCCACTACCTGCCTCCCTTCCCTGCCAGAGGAACAGGCTTCCACCGCTACATTTATGTCCTCTTCAAGCAGGATGGACCCATCAATTTTCAGGATGATGCCAGGCCATCACCGTGGTGAGCAACACATTCATACAACATCTAGTCAGGCAGACATAGAGGAAGAACTCTGGATGGATTAAGTCGCAGTTTTAACACCCAATCCGTCCTAACTTCTCACTAGCTACTTACAATGTATAAATTAACCACATAAACAGGAAGTAACTGAAGCATTACAAAATAGTATAACTTCTATGAATTACAGTCTTCAAGGCGTAAAACATAAATCTTTAAAAATGTGGCTGCTACATTTATTTATGTCTGCACACATGGACTAACATGTTGAAAAGTGTGTTTCAGAGTTGTAATTACAAATTCAGTTTATAATTTGTGGGAAATATCCGACTGAGCTAACTATTTTTTGATTTGGTCAGATGCTATTAGTATAATATTTAATCATTTGAAACTGGTTGTAAAAAAATCATTATTAGTAGCATCAGAATACGTATAATTTCACAAATGTTAACTGTATTCCGTATTACGTCTTGTACTGTCAATGTTTTGCATATTAGCACACTAAAATTAGCTTTGAAAGTTAGCTCAGCTAGCAGCTACACCTGATTGCTGGTGAGTGTAAATATGTAGTACAAGTTATCTCTCACTAGTGCATCCTGATTCTTGACTTAAGTAACAGTATGCTGCATTTAAAATGCAATTAATATTACTTCTAAGAATAAAAGTAGTTGTTTGGCAGAACACTATGCCTGTGACAACATATTAAATTATTAACAATGATGCATATGTAAGGGTTTTTTTGCTGCTGTAGCTGGTTGAGGTAGAGCTAGTTTTAACTTCTAGCAGTGTTGGAAGTGTAACACTACTACTTTCAGTGGTAAAAATATTAATGCACAACTACAGACTATAACAGATAAATCTATCCTATTCTCCCAGTACCCTTTTTTATGACCCAACGTCACCCAACCCTTAAGTGATGCAGTAAATCAGTCAATTCTGGTAATATGAGCCTGCTATCCTGGAAATACACAGTATTTTTCTGTCAGACAACAAAAATATACCTCTAGTCTATGTGAAAGTGTTACAGTTTTGTCCACATCAAAAAAAAATGCACTTCTAAGTCTTTAGAAACCCCCAAATAAGCAACACACTTCAACAAAGCTAATCCTAAACTGGTGCTCCTGGTGTTATTTGTGTTCTTTTGTACTGGTTAGCTTAGCTTGGCATTTAGATAAAAAGCAGGGGTTCTGACCACAAGAGAATCAACAAATTAATAAAGCCGTTAATTGGTGGACTCGAGAGTCTTTATGGAAAAGCTGATCATCTTCTGACACAAACTATACATGTACTGGACACACGAGAGCCACAGCGTTGGCTCATGTGTTGGTTTATGTTGCTAGAGGTACAGATACGCTGAGCTTGTGTTGTCTTTCCGCCACAGTCATTCCCTGGTGGATCGCACGTTTAAAACCGTGGATTTCTACAGAAAACACCAGGACAGCATGACGCCGGCTGGCTTGGCCTTCTTCCAGAGCCAGTGGGATGAATCAGTCACCAACACCTTTCACAACATGCTCAGTGAGTCACACTAGTCCTCAGGCAGTGCAAGTTTGGGTTTGTGATGTGCCATAAATATGAATTTATGTTAGGACTATATTTTTTTGACAGTAGCTGCTGTCTGTTGACACTAAAGTCTGTCTGCGTTTTCTCCCTGCAGACATGAGAGAGCCGGTGTTCGAGTTCATCAGGCCTCCGGTGTACCACCCTCCACAGGTCAAATACCCCCATCGACAGCCCTTACGCTACCTGGACAGGTACAGAGACGGGAAGGAACACACCTATGGAATATACTGATTGTAACACACATGCACAGCAGAGGACGTCAAAACACATATTCATGAATATGTGAAATGATGTTCAGCATATTTATGTTTTAATAGTAACAATAAAGCATTTTTCAACTGTGGTGAGTTTGTATTATGTTGACCAAGGACTTTATATTGGACTTACTAACAACGTTTCTTTTATTAGTCTGACATTACAAGGGCTTTATTAATAATCAGGCAGTAATTTTTCCAGTACATCTAATTGTCACTGTCAGGGAAAAGAAACCCTAAATAACGTATGTGTCATTTGAGAAACTTGATGGAAGGGGTTGTGATTTTTAGCAGAGTTTAAGAAAAGCATCATGTTATTTCAGGTATAGGGTTAATTTTTTTTTCATCTTCAGAACAATGCATTCCACAATTATAGTATGTTATGGTATTTATACACAGTGTATACTTAGAACTGGTTTTGAGATATGAAATTGAACTTTTGTTAGCCACTTTCTCACAATCACAGAGTACTGGATGTCCATATCAACATTTCGACCCATAATATTTGCAGAAGGCCCCAAAAAAATATTAAAGTTAGTTTAGTTTGTCTAGTTATGACAAGCAAACACATTAAACTTCTGAAAAGTTGGAAAGCAACCCTCTACAGGATAAAGCGGTGTATAGATAATGGATGGACAGATGTACTCCAACTCCTTTGAACAGAAAATCTCAAAAAATTATAACATAAGAAAGTTTGCTATTTTCTATCACAAGAGTGATACTTTAATGTATTGTAGACTCACTACACATAAAGTGAAATAATTTAAGACTTTTTTGTCAATACTTGGTTAGAGCTCGGGCTGCACAGAGGCTTGGTGGTTAGCATTGTTTCCTTGCAGCTAGAAGATCTCCGGTTTGTGTTGTGGCCTGTGATTTTTCTGCACGGAATTTGCTTGTTCTCCCTCTGCATGCGTGGGTTTTCTCCAGGTTCTCTGTCTTTTTCCCACAGTCCAAAAACATGCTGAGATTAACTGGTAACTCTAAATTGTCCGTAGATATGAAATAAGCGCAATTGTTTGTCTTTATGTGTAGCCCTGTGATAGACTGGTGATCTGTCCAGAATGTCCCCTGCCTTCACCCTAAGTCAGCTGGGATAGACTCCAGTCCCCCGTGACCCTAATGAGGATTAAGCGGTGTATAGATGATGGACGGATGGATGGATGGATGGATGGATGGATGGATGGATGGATGGAAGGTTGGGGCTTCGTTACCATGATTTACTGTATCAATGCTGGTGGCATGGAGGAGGTCAGCCTTTGGCACTGCTGAGATCTGGTAGAAGCTCAGGTTGCATCAGTAACAGCCTTCAGCTCATCTGTATTTTTTAACATGGTGTTCTCCATCTTCCCCTTGACAATACCTCATATGGGGATCTATGGGGTTCAGGGCAGGTGAGCTGGCTGGCCAATCAAGCACAGTACTAAAGTAATGGTCGAAGTCATTTTCTGACAATTTTTTTGTGTAAATCATCTCATGATGCTTGCAAAATTGTCTGGTAAAATTGTCTACATCCTCAGTTGAACAGATCATGCGATTCTACCCCTGTAGTATAATGGCCTAAGTCAAGGTTCAGTGTGGTGTGGTTCAGTTTTTTGTGTTTTTTGAAAAATAACATGGGCCATGATTTTAAGAGGGTGCCAATATCATGGTCAGAAATCCATATAGTTTTATTTTTGGCACTGTGGTCAGGTGTTAAGTCCTGTGAAGAAAAGAAAACTGGCATCTCCATAAAGCTCGTCAGATGGAAGCATGAAGTCGTATAAAATCTCCTTGTTAGACTAGTTGACTTTGAATTTGATGAAACACAGTGGACCAACACCAGGAGATGACATGACACAAAAATCAGCACATAGTGAGGAAACTTCATACTGGACATCAAACACTTTGGATTCTTTTCCTCTCCACTCTTGTTCCAGACTCTAGGACCTTGATTTCTCAATCAAAGGCAAAATTTACTTTCATCTGAAAAGAGATAACTTTGGACCACCGAGATACAGTTCAGTTGTTCTTCTCCTCAACCAAGGTAAGATCTTCTGATGTTGTCTGGTGTCTTGATATGAAGAATGTGACTGTTTTAGCTCTTTTTCTGAAGACGTTTGTAGTTGGTGGCTCTTGATGCACTGACACCGGTCTTAGTCCACTGTTGTGAAGATCTCCCAATTTCCTGAGTCGACTTTTCTTGACAATCCTCTTAATCCTGCTATCATCCCTGTTGCTTGTGCACCTTTTAATACTTCACTTTTCCCTTCCAGTTGGCTTTCCATAAATTTGCTTTGATACAGCACTCTATTAAAAGCCAGTGGAGGATGTTGATTATCATCTTACGGACAGCTTTCAGGTCAGCAGTCTTCCCCATGGTTGTGTTTGTATGTACTAGATTAAACTGAGAGACAAACTGTATTTGTATAGTTGTATTTTTTTTCCCACAATGTTCTAATTTTTTTTGAGATGCACTAGTAGATTGTGCTTTGGCCCCTTCTGAAAGCCTGCTATGCAGTTTTGAAACCAGCTGATGTCACTGCTGCATTACAATCCCTGAAGCTTACAGAACTGATAAGTTCAAACAAGTTTCATCTGCAGCAGCTACAACAGTAACATGCTGCTGACACACTGATGCGTCACTATTAATAATCTAATGATGGCAGACATGATAATGTATCCGTCAGAGGGACCAAACCAGTATTTCAGCCATAAAACCTTAAATATATTTGCTGACAATACGTATGTGATTTTACCAAAGTAGGATTTTTCCCACAGGACTTTAACTTGTATAGGAGTATTGTTTTTTTTTTATTGTTGCCGTATTAGTACCTCTGTCTAATTAAGATCCTGAATACTTCTTCCACCACAGGAATCAGAATGAACTGACAGAACCAGACCTTTAGTTCTGTGCAAAGACAAATCCTGACCTGCCCAAAGGTAAAACTGAAAACCAACTGCACACTACTGTAACAATTTCCACCAAAACACGTCCTGATTCTGCTCTTCCAAATGTTTAAATCCATTAGAGGGTATTTACAGATTTGGGACATTTTTTCCTCGGAAACGTGTTGTATGTAGACATGTGACATTTCACCCAGTCTATTATTCCTCAGCTTCTTTAGGACAGGCCCTGTTACTTATTCTCAGTTTAGTTTCATCTGAATTAAAGCTTTTTTCTTCAGTTCTCTGAGGATGAGGGATCAAGCTGAATCTTTCTTCCAATTTTCCAAATGTATGGTTCTTTCTCTGTGCTAATTTCAGGGTTTGGGTATAATGTAAGAATGCATCTAATATCATACTTAGTCCTAAACATACATCCAAATCAAGCTATATAAAATAAATCTGTACAAGTTTGAGAACCTGATTGCATTCATTACATGCTTGTCACAGGAAGGGCTGAATCTTAATTAGCACTGAATCCTCTGCAGATGGATCCAATTAGAGCTGATCAGCAGCAGCCGTGCACCTGAACTGACAGGCCTACATAAACCTAACTTGTTAATCAAACTCTCATCTGGTGACTGCGACAATGGGAGCTGTTTGGGCCTTTTCCAGTTTTGTGCTGGCTCTTGTGCTAGCCAAAGGTTTGTGTTTCATTTATACAGAATAGAAGTTTAGGATGAATACAATGGAAGCAGACTACAACACATGTAAAAGTACAGTTGTATATTTTCAAAGTCTTGAGGCTGCAATGGGTTTTGGTGTAACATTGTAAAGTTTCTGAAATGTAATTTAGCGATAGCAAGTCAATGAAATGTTGAACTATCAAGCATGACAAACAATTGATTAATGGAAAACACCCTCTTTATAGGCACTTGTTTACCAATTGGTGAAGCAAGCCAAAGACATGATGACGAACTGCAGAGGAGACAAAATGGTAAGGACATTTGTGGCACAACCTTTTGGGTGCTACGTTCAGACATTAACTTGATGTCTTCTCTATTACAGACCTGTCTGCCAATGATATTTCTATGCAGAAGGCCCTTCAATTTCTCCAGTCAATGGAGCCCATGTTGGATCAGAAAGCTAAAGAAGGTAAGTGGCTTCTGTGAAACCATATTGTCAAGATTCAAGTTTGTTTTTACCATCATACTAGTCTCAAACAGGGTTACAAAATGTTTAATCAAAGCTACCCTGATCAGAGAGTGTGTGGCTTACTGCTGCTGTTTTGTCTGAAGTAGTATATTTCAACTACATATTATGATCTTCTAAATGTATTTTGAGCTCCATATTATGTTGGAAAAAATAAATTTCACTTGTTTTTAGTCAGTCCTTTTGGTTAGTTGCCTCAGGGCCTAAAAGAAGGCATTGGGTTGAGTTTTTGCTCATAATCTAGACAGTGGCTGTGTCTTAATGTCTTATTGGTTCTCAATTGTAAATCAAAGAAATGTTTTTTTCAGTTCAACTGGACACCAATGAAGTGGAAGCTGAAGCATTGGTAAGCCATGTGAAGATTGTACAACAGAACCTTCCCCATGCACAGAACCAGACGGCAAGCGACCATGTTACAGCCTGCAACAAAGTTCCCCACCCACAGAACGCATCGGCCATGGAGGACCTGTCCCACCCACAGAACGCGTCGGCCATGCAGGACCTGTCCCACCCACAGAACGTGTCGGCCATGCAGGACCTGTCCCACCCACAGAACGCGTCGGCCATGGAGGACCTGTCCCACCCACAGAACGCGTCGGCCATGCAGGACCTGTCCCACCCACAGAACGCGTCGGCCATGGAGGACCTGTCCCACCCACAGAACGCGTCGGCCATGCAGGACCTGTCCCACCCACAGAACGCGTCTGCCATGCAGGACCTGTCCCACCCACAGAACGCGTCTGCCATGCAGGACCTGTCCCACCCACAGAACGCGTCTGCCATGCAGGACCTGTCCCACCCACAGAACGCGTCGGCCATGGAGGACCTGTCCCACCCACAGAACGCGTCGGCCATGGAGGACCTGTCCCACCCACAGAACGCGTCTGCCATGCAGGACCTGTCCCACCCACAGAACGCGTCTGCCATGCAGGACCTGTCCCACCCACAGAACGCGTCTGCCATGCAGGACCTGTCCCACCCACAGAACGCGTCTGCCATGCAGGACCTGTCCCACCCACAGAACGCGTCGGCCATGGAGGACCTGTCCCACCCACAGAACGCGTCGGCCATGGAGGACCTGTCCCACCCACAGAACGCGTCGGCCATGCAGGACCTGTCCCACCCACAGAACGCGTCGGCCATGGAGGACCTGTCCCACCCACAGAACGCGTCGGCCATGGAGGACCTGTCCCACCCACAGAACGCGTCGGCCATGGAGGACCTGTCCCACCCACAGAACGCGTCGGCCATGGAGGACCTGTCCCACCCACAGAACGCGTCGGCCATGGAGGACCTGTCCCACCCACAGAACGCGTCGGCCATGGAGGACCTGTCCCACCCACAGAACGCGTCGGCCATGGAGGACCTGTCCCACCCACAGAACGCGTCGGCCATGGAGGACCTGTCCCACCCACAGAACGCGTCGGCCATGGAGGACCTGTCCCACCCACAGAACGCGTCGGCCATGGAGGACCTGTCCCACCCACAGAACGCGTCGGCCATGGAGGACCTGTCCCACCCACAGAACGCGTCGGCCATGCAGGACCTGTCCCACCCACAGAACGCGTCGGCCATGGAGGACCTGTCCCACCCACAGAACGCGTCTGCCATGGAGGACCTGTCCCACCCACAGAACGCGTCTGCCATGGAGGACCTGTCCCACCCACAGAACGCGTCTGCCATGCAGGACCTGTCCCACCCACAGAACGCGTCTGCCATGCAGGACCTGTCCCACCCACAGAACGCGTCTGCCATGCAGGACCTGTCCCACCCACAGAACGCGTCTGCCATGCAGGACCTGTCCCACCCACAGAACGCGTCTGCCATGCAGGACCTGTCCCACCCACAGAACGCGTCTGCCATGCAGGACCTGTCCCACCCACAGAACGCGTCTGCCATGCAGGACCTGTCCCACCCACAGAACGCGTCTGCCATGGAGGACCTGTCCCACCCACAGAACGCGTCTGCCATGGAGGACCTGTCCCACCCACAGAACGCGTCGGCCATGCAGGACCTGTCCCACCCACAGAACGCGTCGGCCATGCAGGACCTGTCCCACCCACAGAACGCGTCGGCCATGCAGGACCTGTCCCACCCACAGAACGCGTCTGCCATGCAGGACCTGTCCCACCCACAGAACGCGTCTGCCATGGAGGACCTGTCCCACCCACAGAACGCGTCTGCCATGGAGGACCTGTCCCACCCACAGAACGCGTCTGCCATGCAGGACCTGTCCCACCCACAGAACGCGTCTGCCATGCAGGACCTGTCCCACCCACAGAACGCGTCTGCCATGGAGGACCTGTCCCACCCACAGAACGCGTCTGCCATGCAGGACCTGTCCCACCCACAGAACGCGTCTGCCATGGAGGACCTGTCCCACCCACAGAACGCGTCTGCCATGGAGGACCTGTCCCACCCACAGAACGCGTCTGCCATGGAGGACCTGTCCCACCCACAGAACGCGTCTGCCATGGAGGACCTGTCCCACCCACAGAACGCGTCTGCCATGGAGGACCTGTCCCACCCACAGAACGCGTCTGCCATGGAGGACCTGTCCCACCCACAGAACGCGTCTGCCATGCAGGACCTGTCCCACCCACAGAACGCGTCTGCCATGGAGGACCTGTCCCACCCACAGAACGCGTCTGCCATGGAGGACCTGTCCCACCCACAGAACGCGTCTGCCATGCAGGACCTGTCCCACCCACAGAACGCGTCTGCCATGGAGGACCTGTCCCACCCACAGAACGCGTCGGCCATGGAGGACCTGTCCCACCCACAGAACGCGTCGGCCATGCAGGACCTGTCCCACCCACAGAACGCGTCGGCCATGCAGGACCTGTCCCACCCACAGAACGCGTCGGCCATGGAGGACCTGTCCCACCCACAGAACG
Organism: Amphiprion ocellaris; assembly: GCF_022539595.1. Lineage (NCBI taxonomy): Eukaryota > Metazoa > Chordata > Actinopteri > Pomacentridae > Amphiprion > Amphiprion ocellaris. Next base: position 19,599,459 of record NC_072783.1, on the reverse strand, counting down.
CGTCTGCCATGGAGGGACCTGTCCCACCCACAGAACGCGTCTGCCATGGAGGACCTGTCCCACCCACAGAACGCGTCTGCCATGCAGGACCTGTCCCACCCACAGAACGCGTCTGCCATGGAGGACCTGTCCCACCCACAGAACGCGTCTGCCATGGAGGACCTGTCCCACCCACAGAACGCGTCTGCCATGCAGGACCTGTCCCACCCACAGAACGCGTCTGCCATGGAGGACCTGTCCCACCCACAGAACGCGTCTGCCATGGAGGACCTGTCCCACCCACAGAACGCGTCTGCCATGCAGGACCTGTCCCACCCACAGAACGCGTCTGCCATGGAGGACCTGTCCCACCCACAGAACGCGTCGGCCATGGAGGACCTGTCCCACCCACAGAACGCGTCGGCCATGCAGGACCTGTCCCACCCACAGAACGCGTCGGCCATGCAGGACCTGTCCCACCCACAGAACGCGTCGGCCATGGAGGACCTGTCCCACCCACAGAACGCGTCTGCCATGGAGGACCTGTCCCACCCACAGAACGCGTCTGCCATGGAGGACCTGTCCCACCCACAGAACGCGTCTGCCATGGAGGACCTGTCCCACCCACAGAACGCGTCTGCCATGGAGGACCTGTCCCACCCACAGAACGCGTCTGCCATGGAGGACCTGTCCCACCCACAGAACGCGTCTGCCATGGAGGACCTGTCCCACCCACAGAACGCGTCTGCCATGCAGGACCTGTCCCACCCACAGAACGCGTCTGCCATGCAGGACCTGTCCCACCCACAGAACGCGTCGGCCATGGAGGACCTGTCCCACCCACAGAACGCGTCGGCCATGGAGGACCTGTCCCACCCACAGAACGCGTCGGCCATGGAGGACCTGTCCCACCCACAGAACGCGTCGGCCATGCAGGACCTGTCCCACCCACAGAACGCGTCGGCCATGCAGGACCTGTCCCACCCACAGAACGCGTCGGCCATGCAGGACCTGTCCCACCCACAGAACGCGTCGGCCATGCAGGACCTGTCCCACCCACAGAACGCGTCGGCCATGGAGGACCTGTCCCACCCACAGAACGCGTCGGCCATGGAGGACCTGTCCCACCCACAGAACGCGTCGGCCATGGAGGACCTGTCCCACCCACAGAACGCGTCTGCCATGGAGGACCTGACCCACCCACAGAACGCGTCGGCCATGGAGGACCTCTCCCACCAGTCCTTCATGAAATTAAAGGGGGGCCATCTCAAGACAGAACAGGATCTGCAAAGCAAGCAAGAAAGACATTTGGACTTGAAACGCCACATTAAGTCTGTGTCCAAGGCCACTCTGAGAGAAAAAGTAGGGCAGAGTTGAGGAACCATGTAAGAGTTAAACTTGCCTCATGTCTGTACCTGCTTTTATCTCTGGTTTGAATAAAACTCTTAAATTGTATTTGATTTGTGTTTTACTTACAACTGACATTTGCAACCAAGTTTTCTATCACAAATGGGGCTGATGTAAATTTACTGTTGGCATAAGTTGTACAACTGTTCCAAAACTTCATGGTAAATTAACAAAATTCTACTTGACATGGTATCACTGTTCCCTCTAACCTGCGCATGTGTGCATTTGCGCACTGCTGACACTGTCTCCATGCACAGAAAATCTGCTGCACACAAAAAAAAAAAAAATCCAACCTTAATTGTAAATAAATGCATAACAATTCATTCTGTGTTATTTTTCAATGTGAGTCAGTGAGTGACTGGCTGCTGCAGCCAATGATGCGTTTCACATACATATTTTCCATAGACTGTATATAATGGTATTTATGCAGCTAATCAATGTCAGGTGTCCTTATGTGCAGCCACTGTTGTTCTCAGGTATGAATGAGTAGATAGGACACGCCCCTTTGAGCTGCGTGCTGGCAAGGATAAGCTAGTGGGGGCAAAGTTTCAGTGCATTCCGCTGATGTAGACGGCGTGAAAACGCAAACAAGTATGCCGGCTCACTGTGCTGCATACAATTGCACACTACGTCGTACGATTGAGACAAGGAAACTTGGAATGACTTTTCATAGGTAAGAATAGTTTTTGGCTCTTTTTTCATTATGAAATCTTGAGAGCTTCCAGTCTGAGAGCTAACTAGTTAGCCACTAGCCAAACGGTAAGGCGAGCTAGCAGTTTGACAACCAAATACCAGATGATTAATAATAGCTGTAGTATAATTGTACAAGCAGTAGCAGTAATACTAAAAGTACAAGCAGCAGTAGTAGTATAAACAGCTGTTAGAGTCGTAGAAGTAGTATCAGCATTTGTAATAGTATTACAAGTTGTAGTAGCAGTGTCAGCAGCAGTAGTTAGTGTACTACCACTACTACTAGTAGTAGTCACATTGCTATTACTACCACCAATACTACCAATAGTAGTTATAAAGCCTAACTCATGTATATCCAGATTACCATCTATGTTCTTCCTCCAAACCCATTTTATGATTGGGATTACAGGCAGTTCTTTAGGACTGCTATCAAATAATTGAAATGTTACTAAACAAGGTTATACTTATCAAATTAAATAGCTCTGGTCTCCAGCATATTGGCGAATTTGGTTCTTTGTACTTAATTTATTAGCATGATTTCTTTTTAATATGTTGTGTACAGACTTAATTACTTCTCTGTCTACTTTTCTTACTCCATGTAGGTTTCCCAGAGACTATGGGTTGAGGAGGAATTGGAAGTTTGTCGGCTTAGACCTGGTGTCATTCCATCAGTGTTAAACTTCCCGGCTCATCTTGGAAGAGTACGTGCCAGAAAGACCACGACCAAGCAGCCTTGAGATCTTAGGCAGCGTCTCCCTGAGGTGGGTGTCGACGGTGTTCACGGTCAGGTCTGTGGTAATCCCGTCAAAAAACAAAACAGAAAAAAAATCTAGATTATAAATCAACATGTAACCAAAGCACTCTGTGTATAACGCCATAGTATAGGATGTAGTCCAGAAAATGTCAAAGTATAGTATGCTTTACTCAAGAATAACATAGTATGGCCTGTAGTTCATAGTACAGCATGTTGGCAAAAAAACCCAACTGATTATTATGTGGTTCAAAAAGCGCAAAATGATAGGATGTTGCCTAAAATTGTCATGTATGATATGTGGTTCAAAAAATGTCATAGTGCAGTATATTGTCAAAATAGTATGTAATTCAAGAAAACATCAGAGTATAATATGTCATCTAAAAAATGCCATAGAATAATATTTCATTGCACAAGTAAAAGTATAGTACGTTTTAAAACTGTTCAAATTCTTATAATATGTTGCTAAAAAACAAAAAAAAACTAAAACAAAAAAGGTCAGTAATATGTCAATTTAAAAAGCCTATAGTATAGAGTGTCGCCCAACAAACATCATAGTATAGCATGTCGCTCTAAAAACGTCACAGTATAGCCTTTAGTCCACAGCTGTCAGTAGGTGAGGAGCAACACAAAAACAGTCCAAACGCTGGTTTCCAGAGGGTTAGACGAGTATTTATTTGAAAGAGTAAGTTTAAACAACACAACATGTGAGGGAGTTAAAAACAAATGGATGTTAGTAAAATAAAAATAAATCAGCAGAACTAAAAGTGAACTTCATGTTGACATTGATGGGCATTCCAACCAGGAACAAAGTAAAAGATAATCAATATGAAAAAAAACTCTTCCTGTTCACCTCTTCAAGCCCAAAAACACACCGCAGTAGCATCCTAAACTAAAACTACCAATGGGTTCCCTGTTTTCCTTTCTGAACAATTCAAAGGTCCCTCTCTATCTCCCCACACATCCACCAACCACTGGAACACATCTCCAAAGTTCTGCAGGGCCAGCTCAGCTTTCCCTCAGAAGAAGTGCCGCCACCTGCCAGATGAAGGAGCCTTTTGAGAGGCAGCTGGCATCGTGATTGGACTGTACTTTGGTCTGTTCCAATCCAGCTTCAGCTCCAGAGACGGCAGGCGGGACGAGTCAACGGAGGCCGGATGGACGAAGGCATGCAGCTGAGTACAATCCAGAAAACAACAGAGGAGGAGTGCAGTGGCCCAGAGCCAGAACAAACACAGTAGCATCGTATGTCTCTTAGAAAACATCATAGTATAGCCTTTGGTATGAAAAAACGCCATCATATACATCGTATATTGTACATATAACAAGTCAAAGGAAAGAGACATACATTGTAGAATTGTAGTAATTCTGGGCTGACTGATTTATTGATTATCAGTATTTTATTTTTTACTGATTTACGGTAATAAATCAATTTAAAAATGGCGCTACTTTGGCTCTGAACCTTTATCTACCTGTGGTCGCTCTGTCTTCTGGAGTGATTTGATTGGTTATACGTCACAAATAAAACTCCTTTAACTTAACATCTGTAAACAAAACAAAAACGTATCAACAACGTTTTCTGTTAAAGTTTGTGTTCTTGTAAGTTTAAGTCCAAGATTTTAAATACTTTCATTTACTGCAAATGAATATCTACTCCAAATGTCTCACTAATAATCATTATCAGCCTTAAAAACCCACAAAACACCCCTCTATACACGACCACACATAGTACAGTCCGGTTCCCCCTTCTATAAATCTGCTTGGAATCTTCCACTTCCTGTTTGTCAAAGTGGCCTTCTACCTGGACAGGTTTTGTTGGAGCTAATGCAACAAACATTTTGGGTAACTACACTTTAATATGGATGGATAACACTGAATTAGAGTCTGTTTTAATGAGACAGAGTTAAGATGTGTAGCTCTGTCATTAACTACCAAATTATTTCTCAAAATTCACAGAGAAAAGTCTGAAATGTTTGCTAGGTTAGCGTCCCACATGTTCTTTGGCTCAGCTAAAGCTAACTCTCTCCAACCTCGGATCTCTTGAGTTGCTTGTTGCTAAAATATCTTGCTAGATTTGCATTTGAAGCTCAGAAAGTCTGAGATGTTTGTTAGAAAATAAGCTCATTCTCACGTCTTATCTGAACTGTCTTCTTTTGTTTTAACTTTCCCTAAACTTAGGAGTTAATGACAGAGCAGCACATCCAGACTGAGTCTCATTTATGTAGAGATTAAACTTCAGTGCCATTCATTGATGTTAAAGTGCTGTTTTTCAAATGTTTGTTGCACATGCTCACGACCAAACCAGTCGAGGTGGAAGACGATGTGAAGAGAAAGCTCCAGAGGATGAATATCACACATTTATATTGGAAATAAATGTCCTTTAATTTGACATTGTCATGCAAATGATGTTCAGATCTTTGAGTACTTTGCTGATGTTTGTTTCTAAGTGTTTTTTGACACTCGGCCCCAAAGATTAAAACCTTTTACGGCTCACAAGCTGCAACAATTCACACATTATCAACTATCTTTCTAACTAAACTAAGATAAAAAGTGAAAAACTGCCTGATTCCTGCATCATGAATGTAAATCTTTTTGGTTTTTATGACAGTAAACTGAATATATTTGGGTTTGACATTTTATAAACCAAAACAAGAAATGAATTACTGGAGAAAACGACAGATTAATGGACAAAGAAAATGTGTTTTCCAACATATATGGCTGAATTACTCCAACATTACAAGATACATACAATTTTAATTCAATTTTATTTATATAATGCCAATTACAGGTCAAATTGTCTCAAGACACTTTATTTTTACATTTTTTGTCATATTTAAAATATGACAATGTAAGAAATTTAAACCTCTTGACTAATCTATTATTTGGTTTTTAAGAGACTAATCGACAACTAAAATAACTTTCTCCACTAAAACTAATAAACATGAGGTCAAATAGAAGGAACAGTTTTAAATACTGCAGTCCCACGATGACAAGAATAAAGTTTGTCAACAAAAAGTAAATCTGCTGGTGGATTCCATTAAAGTCCTAATAAAGGATAATAAAGTGTGCTACTAAAGGTTTGTGGTGCTAAAAATGTCAAAGTAAAGATATCAAGTTGAACATCTGGATGGAGGTTGATGAAAGTTGACCTCCCTTAATTTCTCTGGAGCAACTCCATGGATTTTATGGATGGTGGTTAAAGACCTGCTCTTCTAGTCGTCTTCCTTCTCGTCGCTGTAAAAAAATCACTCCATCCTGGCCGACTTCAACATCTCTTCATGACAACTTGTTCTGCCTCCGACCTGGTGGAAACTCCAGAAACTCGGGAAAACCTGTCGAGACTCGAAGAACTCGTGGAGACTCGAAGAACTCGTCGGGCGGGGGAAGGTGTGGTGGGCGGTGGGGGAGTCTGGGTGGAGTCAGGGTGGAGAGTAGGCGGGGAGGTGGGTGGCGGCCTCCCCCCCCTCTACTCCCCCCACCTCTCCGCCTACTCTCCGCCCTGACTCCACCCAGACTCCGCCTTGGCTCCACCCATGTGGTCACTTGAGGAACTACGATGTCAAAGGGACGACGAAATCATTTCTTTTTATCTGATCTGTAGCTCAGTGAGTTAAGGATTTGCCTATGGAGCTGCAGGTCGCTGGTTCAAGACCAGACACTTCTTAAATTTTCTCAAAATCCTGACAAAGACAAACAAAGAAAAGTGCCAGTGGTGGGTCTTGAACCTGCGACCCTCCGCTCTGCAGGCTCTCCTCTTATCCTCCTGAGCTACTCGCTCAGATACTAAAACTTCTTTTTTTTGCGCATTTATCATCTATTTTTTGTCGTTTTTGAGTTTTTTTTTTTAACTCAAGTCTCGACTCGACCGTTTTTCTCAGGAGGTTGGACTTCAGCCTTTGAGCTGGAGGGTGGAACCCTCAGTTCCAAGACTTTCCAAAGCCTCCACACCTCCCGAGTCCTCAGGACCTGAGCTTTCACACAGTCTGAGGACTGAAATTTTCTAAGTTCCACAGTAGTTCTCTGTTAGTTTGAACCTTCAGACAGTCCAAGGACTGATATCTTCTAAGTTCCTGAGTAGTTCTCTGTTAGTTTGAACCTTCAGACAGTCTGAGGACTGAAATTTTAAAAGTTTCTCAGTACTTCTCTGTTAGGTTGAACTTTCTGGTTAACAGAAGCCTTAAACTTGTGACCATGAGTCTTGATTTCACATTTAGACCATCCATCTGAGTTCTTCTCAGACCTTCACCTGTGGGTTTTTTAGAAATCCTGAACAAACTTTGATTCTCTTCACTGAACAGTAAAGTTTGTGGAGATCAGAAGGTAACATTAGTTTGATCAATGCCTTCACTAGTAGACTTTATCTGGAAAGCAGTTTTCTGAAATGAGTTCTTAGTAAATCTGTCCACAAACAAATCAAGAACATAGAAAGAGGAAACGTTTGAAGAAACAACTTGATGTTTTCATTTCAGACTAGAAAACGCTTTAAGACGTTTATCTGTTTCAATTCAATTCAATATTTTGTCTGTTTAATATAGTTAAACATTAAATACAATTAAATTCTATTAAACAGACAAAATATTGAATTAGATAATTCAACAAGATACATGTAACTATGAAATTAAACAGAATTTTTCCAATACAAATATTCAAAATTACAGATAAAATATTTTCGATAATTAAACATTCAAAAAATACAATTAATCAAGAAGAACATTAAACATTTTAAAAAAATACAAAACATTTAGATTATTAAACCTTTAAAAAGTCAAAACATTTAATTAAAAAATTAAATGTTTAATTAGAAAATTACATCTTAAAGACAATAAAACTCCAAATAGGAATTAAACAGAAAATACAATGAAGCATTTAAAAAGAAAATTAAACATTAAAAGGTGGTAAAACATTTAAAAAGAAAAACCTTCAAGATTTAATCGAAAAATTAAATATTGGGAAAGAAAAAAAAATTCAGTTTTGGTTAATTTCATAATTACATGTATTGTATCTTGTTGAATTATCTAATTCAATATTTTGTCTGTTTAATAGAATTTAATTGCATTTAATGTTTAACTATATTAAACAGACAAAATATTGAATTAGATAATTCAACAAGATACAATACATGTAATTATGAAATTAAACAAAATTTTTCAAATACAAATATTCAAAATTACAGATAGTTTCAATAATTAAACATTCAAAAAATAATTTTTAATAATAAACCTTTTTAAAAGTTTTATTGTATTATTTTTTCCCTTTGATTTAATTGCTATTTGTTATGTAGTTTATTTCTTTAATCTTTTTCTGTCAAGATTTTAACCCCAACCTTAAAAATGAAATAAACCCTTAAATCACAATGAAAATACTTCTGTTGTCACAATCATGAGTTAGTCAATTATTCAGTTTATCAATTCAACTTTATTTGTTTAGCACCTTTTACACAGATGACAAAACTAAACAAGCAAAGAGAAAAAAACTATGCTAAAACTATGATTAAAACTCAAAAACATTTAAAAAAAAAAAGATTTAACATCATAATAAAATATGTTGTGTCCAGGGGATGGAGGGAGTTTATTGAAGTCTTCTTGGGCTCACATGGTAAATCATTTAAAATATAAACTTGATATTCAGTCTAAGGAAACTGCAGAGTGACAGAAGAACCAACAATATCTCCTGTTTTCTCCTTTAATGAGTCGACTCTTCTTGTGCTTTCAGACCAAAGAACTACAGACTCTTCACAACCTGCTCAAACTCTTGGTACAGGACCTCACCACACGGGTCAAGAAGGTTTCCATCTCATTTCTACTCTGAAGCTCACCTTCTCCTGCTCAAACTGCTGACAAATGTTTCTGCTGCTCTAAAGTCTGGTCTCCAGAACTTCCTAAAAACTCTCAAAGTCTCTTCTGCTGCAGGTTGCTTTGTAGAACTGTTCCAGAAAACCTCACTAAACCACATGGAGGGGCCTCAAGATAGTCGTCCAAATGAAACCATACAAAAACCAAACTAGCACAACCCAAACGCTAAAGTCTCCTGCAGCCTACCAGAGAACCTCTGAGAACAGAGAATCAGGACAGGAACTCTTACCTTCTGGACAACCAACACTGGTTCACAAACAAGAATACAGAATGTGTCTGACCAAAAACCTCTAAAGACTCACTACAGCCAAGATAAAGACACAACTCAGCTGCACCAAATCCACTAATCACTGCACACATTATCACCATGTTCTAACTGTGGCTAAAGAACCACATTTACCAAGACAACTATCCAGTACAAAGCCCTAAAACACACCAAGAAACACATTAAAGACGATTTAACTGCTGGAAGCTTCAAGCCAACGCCTAAAGAACAAACTAAAGCAACGGCGCCAAACCCAGTTCAGTGGTGAATAGAAGCAGAGGAAATGTTTGTCTGCAGCTAAATAAAGCAGGAAGACACTGAGCTGCTCAGGTGTTCCTGATAACACCAAGCAGCCACCTGGACAGCCAATAGGAACACAGCTTACTGGAAGTCCAGAGGGTTGGGTTAGTCAAGTAAATTTAGTTTAAAGTTGAGGCAGAAACTTAACAAAGAAAGTTGAAAACCACCTTCTGATACCTGAAATCTCTGAGTTTTCACACAAAGAACACCTGAACATGTCAAACTGGTTCCATAGTAGAACCATCATTGTAAAAATGTCATAGTATGGTGTGTTGCTCAAAAAACATTACGACCCGGCTGTCAGGGGACAAACATGTAAGAAACATGAGAACAGAGAGAACCCAACCAGTAGGTCACAGTTTATCATCCCCCAGTCATCTCCTGAAGTCCATATGGTGAGAGACATCAGTATCTGGTTGTTCATTTACCAGAGGATGCTTATAATCATGCTGATGTGGTCTGTACTCTACAGTATTTTAGTGACTCAATAAATGCCTAAGTTGTTTTTTTTAATGCTTTTTAGTTTTTAATAAACATTTAATAGCCTATATGTAATCAATAAATGGCCTTTGCCTATCTTAAGAAAAATTCACTCAGAACTCTGATATGTTAACAGTACTAAATAAATCAATAAATACATGCATACACACAAAAATAAGTTAATAATTAACTGTGTTAAGATAAGATTTAGATTTTAAAAAAAGTTGTTTATGTTTTTGCAGATTCCAGTATTGCTCACTGGTTGGTCATTACATTTTATTAGTTTGATTTCACTGTTTAAAATGATGCCACCTCTTTTCAGACAGAACCTGTGATAATAAAACAATACAAAATTTTTAGTTGTGTGTTAATAAAGCACTTAAAGCTTTAAGTATGGCTAAATGCTTTTTTCAAAATTAAATATATCACTCCTTAGGTGGTAGTGGCCCCAAGTTCAGTAAAGTTGGAAAGATATTCACAGATTCGGACTTCCAGCATCAATAACTCATTAGATATAGGTTGTCAAAACATAAACGGTGCCTCTTTCCCATTGTTGCAAGGCAGACAATGTGCTACAAGCCCAGTTTTATCAAAAGTAGCTGTCTTTCAAGCTACAGGAATAACATTGGTGTCTATGGAGTGAACAGGGTCCGTCTGCAATTTGCAAAACCGCTGCAACAGTAAAGAGAGACAAATATTCAATAACTTCACTCTTATACATTGTAGTGTCACTAAAATCACTGCAGCCTTCAACTGGCTCCTGTTGACAAAGTGTTTTAACAGAAATGTAAATGCTGTAATTTGATTCTTTTAATGAACCATGTAACTTGAATGGATGTGATGCTGGTGTGACCACAGTGCACACGTCTGATGTTGCTCACAGTGGTCCAAGGAATGCTCAGGGAGTTTGTGTGTTTGCTCACACTCAGGAAAAATTAGAGGGAACATTGTATGGTATGCCTCAATCTGTTAACCACCTGTTTTGCCAAGATTTTACCTTTCCAACAGTTTCACATTCATTTCTTTAAATGTAATAAATAAGAGGAGCATTGACAGTTGAAGACAAATGCCAAGTTGCAGGTGGTGGACTTTACCTGCTGCTGCCAGGATATTAACCATATAATCACCTGGTACGAGTCTTGTGAGAAGGTGTTCATGCAACAGTTAAAAAGAGGAAAATGCAGCCTCTCCTGCCTTATTTAAATCAAGTATAAGGAATCAAAATACCTGCTAAAACTTGTACCATCTTAAGGGTAATTCATGGTTTCCACATCCATGTGTGCAGGCTGATGGGGTTGTATCTCTTTTCATACTTCAGTAGAGCTGCACCAGTTGGCTACATGGCTGGTTTAATTTATCCTTCTAACACATGGAGAAACAGCAGCTGTCAACAGATTGGACTGCTTCAATGCTCCTGAGGTGTGACGAGCACTGTGTGTGAACATACCACAGAATTTCTGGAGAAATTAGGACTGCTGAATTTGTACTGTGGTTGGGTTCCATCAATGAAACTGTGAACAGGAATCAAGATAAGTCACATTTTATTTTGTACAAAAGACTTTCACGATGGTAAATGTCATTATGTCAAGCATAACATTTCAGTGACTATGTAGTTTTTATTAACAGACATACAGTGCACAAATTCTATAGGAATGGCATCCAATAGAGCTCTGTTTTTCAGTGCAACAGTTCTGTTTATCAGTCTTTCAGTGCTTTGAATTGATATTGTTGAACAAGGTAAAAACTGACCAGATGAGTCCTTACCAGATGTTAATGTGCACTGTGTATATTATGAGTAAATGCCATCCAATTCTACTGTGTTCCCATTGTTGAGTGTCAATGAGGTCCCCATCGATATTGTAATCAGTGTTGTTATTTTAATATTGCAACAGTTACTTAGTGTCCAGCGTTCACAGAGAAATCCTTTGTTGCCTTCAGTCATGTCCGAGCCACCTGCAGCATTTCCTCCACTTTCAGTAGCTTTTCTCTGGGTTTTCCACTGGCCTCACCCCTCATCATCTCCACATTGTCAATCTTCTCCCAGTCTGAGAAAGTTACTGGTTTTACTCCTGCAGATGAGAAAATACAAACCACATTTGGCCATGGCTTAGTGGCATTAAAAAAGCACACACACTCGCTTAAAGAAAGGAAATGTTACAAAAACAACCACACTGGTATAGCAGATTGATCCTTAGAAGTACAATCGTTTGATCCTGTCAAACCAGTGGGATCTGGAGCTATTTTTTCATCATCATTTGCAAGATATTTGCAATGAACAGTAAGAACAGTAACAACAAAAATTCTATTCTTAGCAAGAGTCAAGATGAGTCTGCAACTACTTCCTTTTCACTGGAAATTGTTGAATAATACTGCACAGAGATAATATAAATATAAATATAAAATAGTATAAAGTAAGTGTGAAAGAGAAAATATTTACATTTAGTCCAAACCTGCATATGTCTGCTAGACTGTTGTAGTTTACCTTTTAAATAAGACTCAGAAAATGTAGGAGTTAGCGGCTATGGACAGAATGTGAAACATCTGTGTCCAGACAATGACTAGATATAATGCTGACATTGTTTTACATCATGCTGTAACTATCTGTGTTTTTCTTTTGTTGTTGTTGTTGCATGTCTCTAGTAATTTGAATAACTTCCCAACAACAAATGTGAACTGTCAGGCCCAGGCAGGGGTGGACTGGGGCAAAGAATCAGCCCTGATATTTTTGGCCCAGACCGGCCCACATTATCGGTTGACTGAATCAAGCACTAATTTTTGGATGCAAGGACAAAAACTGACAGAAAGGGCGGATATTCAGAATAAAAATTCAAAAACATCTTTAGAGACCTATACACACTTGTTGACAAGTTGGAAAAAAATTGCAATCCAGTAGAGCAGAGGTATTCAACTAAAATTCAAAGAGGTCCAGTCAGAGAAAATTCATTAAAGTAAAGGTCCAGAACGTCATAATGTCAAACTTGAATTAGTGTGATATATGTTGATGTAACCTAGTAGTTTTATTAGCGTTTGCCTGTAATCAATAACTGACTGTCAAATCAAATAAATTCAGTACAGTTCAAAAAATCTTTTGACAACATTTATTATAAATAATTTTTGATATAACTGTACATCTTAAAATAAAGTGCCCAACTTTAAAAAATAATGACTGAATAACCTGAACCAATTTATATGCATATTTAACAATACCTAAATCTCAAAAAATGTAAACAATTGAACACTTTTGCATTTTTTTTCCTGTCTTATATCACTCCCCTTATATCCCCTGCTGTTTAATGGGTAAACTGAGCTGTAGCTTGCCCTGTCGGTGTTTTTTACTGTGGCCTGAATGCTGTCAGGGCCATTCTCAAACACAATTGGAGCTCATTGGTGAGTCTAGAACCATATTTAGTTTTAATTATGTTCATAGTTGAGAAAGCTGCCTTGCAGCTGTATGTTTAGCCGAACATAGTCAGCATGTGCAGGGCTACTTTCTTCTCGGTGTCGCGTTTTAGGTCTTTCTATTTTGTCTATCCTCCTCTCGTCTGTCCCTTGCCTCTCAACTGTTTTCTGAATGCAGAGCTTTGATGTTTAGCGTCTGCAATGCAGAGACTTCATTGGCTGAGTAGCATCACGTGGGATGTCTGAACTCGTATGTAGTTGGTCTGTGTGTTTCTGAGCTGATAACCAATGACGTAAACACTGGAAAAGCTGGACAATAGAAGTGCCCTGTGAAATTTAAAATCCTGTTACAATTTATTGATTACAGGTCCGGGGGAATACGTTGACCAGCCCCCACTAGACACCGGCCCACCAGGACAGTGCCCGGGATGCCAAATGGCCGGTCCACCCCTGGGCCCAGGGTCAGTCTGACCCTTTTGGGCCCAGAGTCTGCAAATTTTAGCAAGAGAAGTTTGTGTTTGTTTTAATTTATTGTGCCAGATGAGTCTGTCAAATTTTTTTGATCCTGCCTCATACAGTTTGTCAGCTATGACTATAAAGCACTAGTCCACGCTCAAGTATCAACAGACAGCAATGCACAAATCACATGAAAGTTTGAAAGACGCAAATGCAATTGGCTCCATTATCTCAGATTATTGTTTAGATAACAGGGCTTGGAAAGAGGTAATGTGAAGAAATTACCTCTCTTTTCCAGCAGTGCACTAATGCTTTGTGAACCAGGCTTGGCAGCAGATAAATCCAACGTTCCTGAGTCCATGTCCTCCATTAGAGATCGTGCAGTGTCAAAGCTGTTGTTCATGGTGGTGGCTATTACACCTGTGGGGCCTGTTTTCAGCCAGCCGCTACAATATAGACCTACAAGGAAAGACGGATTCACTACATATTTTATGTTAATGTGACAATGTGCTCTGTGGCATTTACTGAATACCTGCAGCTTGCTGCACACGGCCCATGATGTTTGGGACGATGGCTTTGCGGGAGTCAAACGGCACTGACGGGTCGATGGAGAGGCTCTTGTAGCCAATACTGCTCACGACAAGGCCGCAGGGCACATCCTCCTCTTCTCCAGTAAGCACAGCCTGGGCTCCCTCACCTGAACCCTGGTTGTAGAAAGGCAGACAATGTTATCCAGGACAACACGTTAAGCTGCAGCACGTGCCGACACACACAGGCACTTCATGAGCTTTAAAGTCCTGCTCACCTCCAGCTTGTTGACTGCCAGTCGAATACCAGCTATTTTGTTGTGGTTGGGGTCAGCCAGGACTTCGATGGGGCTTCGGAAGAATCGGAAGCCCCAGATGCGGGAGGCCTTGTTCCGTCTTTCCTGCTCTTTCTCTCCTGGTTTCTCTAGGGCTGTCTTCAGCATCAGCTCAGTAAGACGCTTCCTGGGCCTCGGCACATCTGACACAGCAGAGATACTTCTGCTTAACATCTGTCTGCTTTGCTTTCATACACAGTGCTTTGAAAAAGTATATAGATTTTTCAGACCATTAAACTAATTTCAATAATAGACAAAGATAAGTCGCGAAAATACAAAATGCAGGTTTTAAATGATGATTTCATTCACCGAAGTAAAAATGCTGTCCAGCCCCACCTTGCTCTAAGTGGAAAAAGTAATTGCCCCCTTAGCTAACAATCTACCTACACTACTGTTCAAAAGTTTGGGGTCACCCAGACAGTTTCATGATTTCCATGAAAACTCACATTTTTATTCATGTGCTAACATAATTGCACAATGGTTTTCTAATCATCAATTAGCCTTTCAACACCATTAGCTAACACAATGTGGCATTAGAACACAGGAGTGATGGTTGCCGGAAATGTTCCTCTGTACCCCTATGGAGATATTCCACTAAAAATCAGCCATTTCCAGCTAGAATAGTCATTTACCTCAATAAGAATGTCTAGATTGTTTTCTGATACACTTCTGGTTAACTTAATGTTATCTTCATTGAAAAAATGCTTTTCTTTCAAAAATAAGGACATTTCTAAGTGACCCCAAACTTTTGAATGGTAGTGTAATTGTTTTCAAAGGCGTTTGGCTGCTATTACTAGTTTCAATATTTTATTTTTATTCTTATTCGAGAAATTTTTCCTACAAGTTACAATCCTGTTTTTCTTGAATTAGTATTTTTTGATATTTTATTTTGTTTTACATATTGATTTTTATAAGTTTCATCCTGTCTTGATGTGCCCACATAATTTAGAGACATTTCTAAGTGACCCCAAACTTTCAAACGGTAGTGTATGTATGCACATATATATCCATCCATTATCTATACACCACTTAATCCTCATGAGGGTCGCTGGAGTCTATCCCAGCTGACTTGGGGCGAAGGCAGGGGACACCTGGACAGGTCGCCAGTCTGCCGCAGGGTTATATATACAGGCAAACAAATCACACTCGCATTCACACCTACAGGCAATTTAGAATAATCAATTAACCTCAGCATGTTTTTGGACTGTGGGAGGAAGTCGGAGTACCCAGAGAAAACCCACACATGCACATGGAGAACATGTAAACTCCATGCAGAAAGATCTCAGGAAAGCCGGGACACAAACCGGGGATCTTCTAGCTGCAAGGCGAAAGTGCTACACTACTGTGCAGCCCTGTATATATATATATATATATATATATATATATATATATATATATATATATATATATATATATATATATATATATATATATATATATTCAACTAAATTGTCCATCAGTGATCTTTGATTAAGACCAAAGTAATATGTTTTGAACAAAATATAACTAAAATTCACTGCAACTATGGAAATTGAAGCACTACGCTTTCATGCTTGCATACACGTTTAAATTTGTATATGTGTGCGAGAAAATATACAGCTCTGTCATTCTAACAAATAAAGTGTAGATGTGCACAAACAAAGTGACGGTAATCACATGCAAAAGTGCCTACACAGTAACACAGTTCACATAAAAATATTTAAAGTTGCTGGTCTTCAGAAATTTCCTGTAACAGCACTTTGTGTTTTTGGTGTGCTGCTGTGACCACAAACTTGTCACCACTGCGATGCAAGTGTAGCAGCACTGATATATACAGACACTAACCATCAGTTATAAAAAAACATCCTTCACTTACTGCTTATCACTTACAATAGACATGAGATCAAGGTTTTTATAATAGCTCGGACTAAAGGCAAGGACACTGCTACAAGCCTGAACATGCTCTGCACCATCTATCAACTCTATGACATTTCTCTAGCAAGGACAAGGACCTGTCAGAAGGTCAAATAGATTGTGCATAGTGCTGCAAAACACATAAACTCTTTTCCTAATCTGCAGCATCTTACACCAGCGGAAGACTTTTTGATCTCCAGGCAGCAGCTATCTTGACTGGTTTGCAGTTTCCATTCACCTCACAGTAATGCACCTATAGATCTCAATCGGGTACGCTTCAGTTGGTAACCACAACATACATTCTTGTTTCCTTGTGACATTTTCAACAGTCTCTGCATTAGTCAGACACTTCTTGTGAGAAAAAACACATTTTACCACATCAACTCAAAATGTAAAATACTCAAATTCATAGGCCTTAAAGCCAAATTCTACATTTACCCTGCTCACCATTGGAGCAGACTGGTGAAACGATACCAAGAAGTGTGAAAAATACTACAATAAACATAATTTTGTCTGTTACCTTTAAGAGCCTCTGCGACTCCCTCAAAATCAGTTGCTACCATCTCAGGTCTGGTGCCTGGCAGGTTCACCATTTCTCTGAGCTCCTGTAGACAAAGGGAACACGGGGATCAGTGGAATAAAGCATTCTTTAAAATAATCTTTTAGTGTATGAGGTTGATCAATTTACTACTTGTTGGATCACATTTTCTTAGTTTTGGCTATTGTTTCTATCAGCCCTGGTAAAACTATACTTACTACTGCAACTGTTGACAGAGCACGACGCCTGAGAAATTATATGAGACGACAGATATTACACAGTTTAGCCACATTATCAACTCCATTTTTCTATCAGGTACCGCATGAAGTACTTCTGTAGTTATAGCGGGAAATGTGGCAAAACTGGAGTAAATGGTGTGATGTTGATCTAGTTTGTTGTCGCTAAAAAGAAACTGCCAGATACAATGATCCACTGCACTGTACACACTAGAATAGAATAGAATAGAATAGAATATTCTTTATTGTCATTATACAATATATAACGAGATTGCAGAGCTTCTCCTTTACAGTGCAAGGAAATCTTAAAGTCGTGCAAAAACAGTCTATTTACATATATACAGTATAAATAATGGAGATAAATAATGGAGTGAAGTGAATGAGTGAAAAACTAACCACTAACCTAAGTGGTAACAGCATAAAGCCACATGTCATCATTACGACTGCATAAAAACTTGTTGGCAAGCAAAGCAGAGGAGTTGAACTTATTAGAACAGTGGTTCAGCGATTAGCACCATCACCTCATAGCAAGAAGGACCTGGGTTACTGTGTGGCCGTTCTACATATAACTAACATATAAACTGTTAAAATGATTAGCTAAAAGTAACAGGGAAATAGATAAAATTAGCTAAGATGATAAATGATTAAGTAATTAGTGAAAAGTCATGGATAAATATAGATATAATCAGCTGAAAATAATAGATAAAAAGTCAAACTTAGCTAACAGCAATGAATAAATAGCTACAAGGAATGAATAAATATTTAAATAATTAGCTAAAAGTAAGGGATAAACAGCTAAAATTAGCTGAAAGTAACAGATAAATTGCTAAATCCTCAGATAAACATAATGGATAGCTACTGTAATAATTAGATGAACATAATAAACAAAAATAGCCAAAATTAGCTTAAAAAGTCATATTAGTTAGCTGGAAATGATGGATTAACAGTTAAAATTAGCCAGAACTAGCTTATAAAAATACAAATAATTAGCTAAAAGTAACTGATAATAATTTTGAATAATTAGCCAGAACTAATGCACGAACAGTTGAAATTGAGGGCTAAAAAGAACAACTATAAAGTGTTTGTTAGTAATAGACTGATGGTTAAAAATGAAATGCTTCTGTCATTCCATGTGGTAGTTTTCGCAAACACGACAAAACTGACCTCACCACTGTTAAATTGTTCAGTCAAAAATCACTGTCCATATCCACTGTTAATTACCATCCATTTTAAAACCAGTCAACATTTGTGTTATTATGGTGACAGAGGTGAAGGAAACACACCTTGATGGTGCAGGCTATCTGCATCGGACCTCTCCTCCCGACTATCAGCACCCTGCGGACTTGGCTCTGGGCCAGAGCCTCCAGGGCCGGCTGGGTGATGTCAGTTTTCTGCAAAAAAAAAAATGAAAGACATTGTTTAAATTACAATTTTTGCAATAAAAAAAAAGAAATGGATTTGTTACGCAGATGTTGTGTCTATTTAAGGTGATTTCTGCCTTTATATTCTGTTATTCCTAGTGCTATATGTGCACAATTATGTGAAGTTTTGGTATTTAATATAAAAATGTGCCGTACACTTATATTTCCTTAAATTTCCAGGTCCCACAGTGAAGGTTCTGTTGATGTCACTCTCTTCCTCACTTTACAAACTAGTTGCTCTTCTTTTTAGTCCAAACAAAACATTTCATGCTGCAATACTACCATAACAGTATGATGTGTATTAAGTGGCCAAATGTCATCATAGATCTTTATCATTTACTCATGAGTTCTTTGTTCTTCAGGCATGAAAATACGTTCATATAAACTGACAGAGTAGATACATCGCTTTTAAAAAACAAGTTCACCTCGAGTTCATAGTTGTTTTCCACACAAGTACTGCACATGTAAAGTATCATAGTTCATTCTTCTCATTGAAAACGGAAATCAAGATCTGCTTGCTAACTTTTTTGGAACTTTCAACCTCATATCACGATTTTTATTTTGGTCAAATGCAGAAGCAATCATAGACATAAGATTGCTGCTCGACACTGGCTTAAATTGTGAAAAATGCATCTGTTGGTTAAAGCAGCATGTTAAAGCATGTTTTTCCCTCAAAACTATACTCAACCCAAAATAACAATGATTGTATCGGATAAATATATACTAGAATGCATCTGTGTTCTCATATATCTTGGATCTCTGCTATGTTTTTAACCTAACCTAATCTCTGTGTTCCTCACCTTCAGACTGTCAATGGGAGATAACAGGATTCTTGCTACATCCAAGGCCACGTTACCTTGACCCAGGATCACTGCTGTTTCACAACTCAAGTCTGGACTCAGCTGAGATAAGAGAGACACACAAATTGAAGATAAAAACAAGGTGTGAAAACAAAAGTGAAAGAAGACTGATATAATAATCTTTCACCTGCTGTCTGCTGATTTTCATTTACAGGAAACGTTGTCTTATAAAAAGCATACCTCTCGACAGTTGGGCAGCCCGTTGTACCAGCCCACAAAGTCTTTGGCAGAGTAAACCCCGGCCAAGCCTTCCCCTGGCACTCCAATGCTTCTGTTTCCCTCTGCACCGTAACTCTGTCATAAAATGTAAGAAAAATGCACAGAAATCATTTTGCACTTTTGTTTCAAGGCGATTTGATAGCACAGGTGCAGCAGCAGGTTTCCATGTCCTTACCAGTACGACAGCATGGTAGGCTTGTTGCAGCTCGTCAATGCTCACATCTTTACCCACGTTCACGTTGCCATAGAAACTACAGCGTGAATGTTTGGCTGTCTGCGTGAATGTGTTGATGACATTCTGAGGAAAAAGATCAGAATTAGTACAAAACATTGTATTGTATGCAATAATGTGTAGTAAGTGGCAGCATCAGTTTGCTATAGAAACACTAGTGATAGAATTCTCTTCACCTGCAGATGACAAATACACCAACAGGAAAAGCACTCAGAGAACGCAGTACTCCACCAAGGCCGCTCAGTCGTATAATTTCCGACTGATAAGGATGCAGTGGTGGATTTGCAGTAGGATCACAATCATGTGATTGTTAGCAGGCACCTGATGTAGTGTTCACTTGTTGTCATAGTTACAGTGATGCTGTGCTGCTATCTCGCAATGATTCAGAAATCTTTAACAAATCCATAGATCCAGACGATAAGCTGCATCACTGCCAAAATTTAATGAGGTGGTCCTTGTGTCATTTCTGACCTTTCCTCAAAATTTCATCCAAATCCGTTAGTTCATTTTTGAGTTATGTTACACACAGACAGACAGATTCACAGACAGACAAACGTACGTCGATCGTCACATAACTCTGCCGTGTTCCTTGGCGGAGTACAAAAAGCATGGTGGTTACTATAGTCATGAGTAGTTCCTGTTTGCACTGTTTCCAAATATTGTGTAGACAACTGTCACTGAATTACTCAACTACTGAAGAAAATATATAAACGTAATTATTCACAGGCAAGTTCTGAGCTAGTAGGGAAGTTTCTGAATGATTTGTGCACATCAGGGCCTTTAGACTGACTGCTCAGTGAAGTGAAGTTTCCTTCTTAATTTTACAAATAGTTGAAAGTTTAGCTGACATTGAATGAACACCATGAATAAATATTCTAAAATGCTTCGGATGATTTTGTACAGAAGTGCATCAGCCTCAAAATTAAAAACTGTTTTGAAAAACAGTGAAAAAAGCCCTAATTCTTGGCTTAAATGACATGAATACACAAGAATTCACTGCTCAGTGTAATGACCTTTTTTCTTTGCTGTGCAAATTAATTTCAGTTGTTTACACTTGCAGAAAGCAAAAAACAAGATGTATTTTTGCTGGGCGTTGCCTACTTAAAATATGTGCTAACCACCTGTATCTGCTGACAGGTGCTGTGGCTTTGAGCGATGTTGTGAATGAACTAACTGCTGCTTGTCAAGAGACACCTAATACAAAGAGTTCTTCAAGAATAGACACCAATGAGCCTTGAAGATGTAGGGAGTTTTTTTTTTTTATTTGGCTAACTGTGTCCCTCCTGCTCATAATCTTCATGCTAAGCTACGCTACAGAGCTGCAATGATTTGCTGATTATGTTGCTCATTGAGGAAATCAGTCTGTAACTATTTTGAAAATGGATTGTTTTAATAACTTCTAAGCTTGCGCATTACTGGTAATGTGCAAATTTCCCGAGCTTCTAAGCAGAAATATACACAGACACACAAAAGCATTACCACATCACACGACTCCCATCACCACATGTGATGAAACACCTTTTGTTATTTACGCTTGACCACACTTGCTCCAATTCAAAACATCTCCCGGTCTAGAGAGTTAACTTTCTATTTGGCATGCTTGTATTATTAAGTGACTTATTTTGCATTGTCTGTGCCAGGATGTTTTCCCACAGACTGAGTGAACAGGTTTGTCTGCAGTGTCGACTGAGTTCCCTTTTCTGCAGTAATGCAACTGTTCTGATCTGAAAGCCGACGGGTACAAAATGCGTTTTATCTTATAATTGGCAGGTAAGCTATCAGTCATGAGACAAAAAATAAACCAGACTGTCAGGATTAAAATGCTTTTTCTTAGATGAGAAAAAAAAGGAATGTGTGACAAACAGTCTCAGATAATTATCGTTCTCACGACATCTCACAATGAGCACACACCTTGACTTCAGGGTGATCAGGGGCCACTCCGAACCGGACCAGGCCAAAGGGTACAGGCAGCCTCTCATAAATGTCCACTTCAACATCTTGACGAGCCTGCGAGGAAAAACAGACATAAAATGTGAAATGGAAATCTTTCACTATAACTGTTTCAAATATGTAATGACCTGAAAAATCTGTCTCTTTGTAGGTAACAGAATTACAGAATAATACTGGTGTTGGTTTATAGGGGTTTTCTTGCACAGAGGAGTTTTTGGCAGCACCCAAAGAGGTTTTAGGCAGGACCAAAGGGAAACCACCAGCCCCGTAATTATAAGAACTGAGAATATTTCTTTTAAACCAGTTTTGTTGATTGGGGTTCCATTTCTTAAAGCATAAAATACATTTCTGTTTATTAAATTATCAGAAATAATAGGAGAAAGCGTTGATTTCTGTCAAGTAAGCTAATACAGACTCATTGCTTTTACTGTACATGCACTGATTGTGCGTACTGTCACTCACCAAAGACTCATCCTGACCTAGGGTAAACTTGACTTTCTGTGTTAGCATTGGTGTTGTAAGCTTGTTAACAGGTTGATATTAGCAATGCATTAAAGCAGCACTGTTCTTATAGCTCTACTGTCATCACACAGGCTGCTGTGTGTTACTGCATTGCTATGGGGAAGCTGTGCCACATAACGGAATACTACTATAAGGGTAGGAGGTCTATCAGTACTTAATATCATATATAATACTGGTTTGCTGTAAATGTCAGATTTGTATCAACAGAATCAGACACTTGGTGAAATGTTTTAAAAAATGCAGATTTTCATAATTTCTATAACATTAAAGACGTACTTCAGTTGTAATTAATGTTTAAAATTTGCAAAATGGGTTCCATTACATGACTTAGTTTCTAATTTTGGAATTAAAAGATGCTTGCATACATTTCTGGCAGTCTTCACAGGTGAGCTTTTAGTGACATTTCTAATAAATATATTCATTCGTCATCTACATTTAAAGTCACAGTATGATATATACAGGAAATTGGCAGGAAAACAACGAAGGGCTGCGCATTTCTACAGAACAGATGAACAATAAAAATGTACTTCTAACGTCACAGAAAAGTATAAAAACTGCTTTTTTGTGGGGAAACACCAGGGTGTTTGTGCACAGGTGCACTCTTGTCATACCGACTTATCCTCACAGAAGCCTGCAGAGCTACAAATTCTATTGAGCATTTATATTTTCATTCATAAAGTCATGACAGAGACGCTCTCCCTGATAACACTGCAGCAACACTAATTTACATACTTTATATTATAATATATAATATCAGCATACTACTGATATTCTACGTTTACCAAAATGTATTTTTTTTCTCATCTGATAGCTGACGTAGCTTTCCTAATATTCACTTAGCTGGTATCGACTATACACATGCATTACTACATGCATCTCCAGTCTACTTTAGTTTGCTAAAGAGAAGGAACACTACCAGTGATGTATCAAATTCAGCTCATTTGGAACAGTAAAATACTTTAAGATGAGTCTTCACCTTCATCTTGCACAAAAGTCTGGCCTTCTCTGTCTTTTCAATATACGTGAACCCTGCTGCAATATGATGGTGCACAGAAACAGCTCACAAGCAGGCGTGGGGTGTGTATGTTTAGATATCTGTGCACTGTTTGTACTTGCAGTCTAACAGAGCTGCTGGTGAGACAAAAAATGACAAATATGCACTAAATAAAAAAACTCCAAGAAAGATCTGGGAAAGTACATGTAAGCACGACGGGTGGTCTGGTTTGCTCAGCTTGCATTTTGCTGTGTTTAGTTGTAGCTGAGTAAGATGCATCAAACTAAAAATATTACAATCATTATTATGCATCTTTTCTGTGCCCACATCTGCCTTATTCTTTGCTGATTTACTATTAATATCTATCTTGTGTCTATGTGTGTCTCAGCTTGTACCGGCATGCTCTCGTAAAGTACCACCATGGTCTACAAGTTATTTCCTGTTCTACTTAGGGCTGGTCTGTTTATGTGAGCTACATGTGGGCGACTATTGAAAACAGAACTGGAAAGCTTTAACAGCTGGGATGTAGCTTGTATTGGTGTTGCATATTTAATAAGGCAGGACACACCCATTTGTCTGCTTCTCTGAGTGTTCATGTCTAATTTTAGTGGCCAGATTTGGAGAAGAAGCTATTAAAATCTGATTATATTTATTTATATTTTATTAACAGCTGGTATGCCGAGTTAATTGTTAAAAGTATATGCAAAGGAAAAACATCATGGTGAAGAAAGCTCGACGTCTCTACCACCTTAGATGCCTGAGGGGCCTTAAGTTCCCTCTAACCAAGATGATATCCCGATTTTCCTAACAGGAATTCCGAATGGATGGCTGGTTTTATTCCTTTGGGAATCAAGAGAAAGAAAAAGCTGACTGGCTCGACAGGCAGCAAAAAAAGGCACTGTAACTGGTCAATGTCATTATTTTTTGTGTGTTTTTATTCTCTATTCTTATTACTGTTTCGGTCTGGAATAGGTGCTCAACGCATTTCACTGTGCGTAATTGTGTTTGTGACAAATAAAGGTCTTGAATCTTGAAAGAAAATGTCAATAAAGAGTACTTAAGATATAAGCAAACTGTTACGTTATTGCTATAGCAAAGAAAGAGCTGATAGTAAGTTTATTATGATGAAGCTTTCTTAAATGCACATGAGAAAAATGCAGATAGAATGCAGTAGCAACTCCAGTGAAAAGGGATTTCATTGGCCACCAATCTTAACAGATCTAATAAGTTCATTCACTGAAACTCCCATGTCCAAGTCTCAGTGAATGCAACTACTGTGTCTGACTGCAAGTGAAAGCACAATAAGATGACTGTGAAAGCTATATGCAGCAGCAGCTACTCAGCTGTGACCCTTATTCAGATAACATCACAGTACAGTCTTGGCACCAATAATGGAAAATAAGTCACTTAATAATACAAGCATGCTAAAGAGAAAGTTAACTCTCTAGACTGGGAGATGTTTTGAACTGGAACAGACATGGTCAAGTATGACATCAAAGTGTAAATAACAACAGGTGTTTCATCACATGTGGTGATGGGAGTCGTGTGATGTGGTAATGCTTTTGCGTGTCTGTGTATATTTCTGCTTAGATGCTCGGGAAATTTGCACATTACCAGTAATGCACAAGCTTAAAAATTACTAAAGCAATCAATTTTTAAAACAGCTACAGATTGATTTCCTCAATGAACAACATAATCAGCGAATCATTGCAGCTCTATGTAGCACAGCGCTTGAGTCATAATGTGGTTAGCGCAGCTTAGCATAAAGACTATGAGCAGGGGGGAAAACAGAGGGTAGACAAAATGATTTGTGTGGTTAATTGATGAAAGCCACACCCAGATCTCAAACCGTTAACTGGAGCTGAAGTTTAGTTTGTTGCGCTAAGCTATTGCTATTTGTAGGAGCCTTTCCACTCAGCTGAATAAATACCTACAGCATCAAAAAGCAGCAGGATCCACATGAATGTCACTAAAGCAAGAGACCTGTGTGCATTTATTCACAACAAAAAGTGACAAAGTGACTCCATTAATTACTTAAATCATAAATGATCCCAGGTTTGGTCAGGATCTACCAGTAAAAAACAAGCAAACACAGAGACAATAACACAATACATAAGGAGACAAGGTAGAAGAGCCAAATAAAATTAATAGTAAAAATGATAATAAGTGATAATAAGTTAAATGAATATTTAGCTAGATCAGCACGCATATCAATCAAAGGAACTATGCAGTTTAAAAATGGAAGAATAAGATTAAAGATTTAAAGTTGGAAATAAAAAAATCAAAAATTAAAGAATAAAAGAAGATATCACACCAAAGAACTCTGCAGCAAAAATTAAAATAAGGCAAGAGAGAACATACAAAGCAGACAAGCACTCAGAGAGTGCAGTACTCCACCAAGACTGCTCAAAATCTTTAATAAAAAATGGCCTTAGTTGAGCACAGGTGTGTGTTATGCATGTGTACGTTATGTACGGATACCGCATCACATGACCTAAATATGTCGCGGGCGGCAGGAATTGATGGGACTTGGAAGCACCCCCACAATTTAATCAATTGTTCCTTGTATGATTTTGGACGGATAAGTCCCGATAAGTCCACAGTGCTTGATTTGTAACAGAATCACAATCATATGATCGTCAGCAGGCAGCTGACGTAGTGTTCACTTGTTGTCATAGTTACAGTGAAGCTGTGCTGCTATCTCGCAATGATACAGAAATCTTTAAGAAGTCCATGGATCCAGACTATAAGCCGCATCACTGCCAAAATCTAATGAAGCAGTCCTTGTGTCATTTCTGACCTTCCCTGAAAATTTCATCCAAATCCATTATTCTGTTTCTGAGTAATGCTGTGCACAGACAAACGTATACTCATTGTCACATAACTGTTGCATTCCTTGGCGGAGTAATGAACAGGTAACTAGTGCATCAATGCACAATAGAACACTAAAACTGTTTAAAGCTAAAAGTAAGTAAACTTCACATAAAAGCAAATCTATAACAGTGGGTTTCAAGAAGTGATTTAAAAGAAGCTACTGACTCTGCAAGGCTTTTCTCCTCAGGCAAGTCGTTCCAAAGTCGAGGGGCCCTGATGAAGAAGGCTCGGTCACCCTTAGATTTAAGCCTTGACTTTGGAAATGACACTTTGTACTTTCCTTCACCTCAGACAGGTGAGCTGTCTCACACACACAGTCACAGCTGATCAGCTACAACTGAATTTTTGTTGAATCAAGCGCTCCATCACAGTGAACGTTTATGAGCTATATACTAAACAGTGGTCACCAAAATAACCAAAACGTTAAGTACACTTATATTAGTCTGTGCACATCAGAGACTTAGTAACATAATGGTAAAAAAGCAACCAAAATACACCACTATGTCATTTCTTAACCCCCATATTGACATAGTTTTCCAATCTATACTACAGCTGAATAATAGGATTCCTGAAATTCAAGTATGGCTTTTTGTTTTTTATGCAGCCCTAATAGGATAAGAATTTCTGGAGACGCCATGACAAGATCATAATGCCTGTTAGGATTTTCACATAGAATTACAAAATCTTGACAGTTTATCTACATCGCTCACACTGAATGCAACCCTAGACAGCTGGGTTGGAACACCCATGTTCTTCTACAATAACAAATTAGGAAGTACATACCTTGATTATATGCTGTGCTGTGTAGAAACCTGCTGGACCGCTTCCAACTATACACACCTTTGGATTACAAGAGGAATAACACGCCTTTCCACATCTGGTGATACCTGCAGAACCAGAGGGAGGACGAAGCAGAGATGTACATCCTATTAGGAGCTACAGAAAAACAGGAGCTTGTAGTAAATCAGTTCATTGAGACACTGTAATGTAATTCCCCAGGCCATATTCAAGATTCCAAAGGTGTATTGTCACGTGCACAGAAACTAGGCAGTTACACTGTGCAATGAAATTCTTGTTTTGCTGCTCCTCCTTCACCAAATGACACAATGTATAAAAACTGAAGCAGTGACTACATAAATAAACAGACTTAAACTGACAGCAGCAGCGGTCATAAAGTGCACTGTGCATTTGTAAACCAGTTTTGCATAAAGTGACTATAACAGTGATAAAGTGAATTACAGCAGTAGTATAAAGTGATTCTATGAGGCTAGGTTCCTCTCCTCCTACAAATCATATAGTATAGCATAGTATTATATATAAGATAATGCATTTTAACACTGCACAACGCAATACCCGACTCTGGTAGTAATATATCATACTATTTATGAGCCGAATTGCAGAGTGAGGTCAGTTTGTTAAAGTTTAAACCTAACTTCCAGCTGGTGTGTAACTTTGTCAATAAAAAAATTAGACAAATGTTAATTTAGCAGAGTTTTGTATTGGTTTGGTGAGCGCTGACATATTTGCAGCAGCATGAACACGTCCAGGTGTCTCACCTTCGTGGAGTCTCCATCTGCTTCTTCCTGAACTCCACAGCTTCAGCAGTTTATGGCCAATCATCTTTAACCCCCCTCCGGCTACAGACGAGCTGCTTGGCTTTAAATCAATAAATAGTTATTTCCTCTGTGTAGTTTTCCTGGTGTTTGGTAACCAGCTCCGCATAGCTGCCTCTTCTCTGAGCTGACACTGAGCTGTGAGCAGCCTGAGACCAACAGCCGAAGAAACTCTTTACCTCACCGGAGAGCTAATGCTAACGGCTTGCTGCACTTAGCCGCTCCCAGCTGCGTTTATTTGTTCAACACATTTGAACTTTATCACAGAGCTACAGTGGTGTTATTATAATAGGCTGCTTTCAAGGCTGCACACTGTGCTACACTCACAACGGTCCGTGGAGAACCGACAATTCAGTGCGAAGGTTCCACTTGAACTGAGTGCATCGTTATTAGTTAACTAGCAGATAAAGTTACTTCTAGTAGCACTTTAGCCTACACACAGGTTGCACACTCCAAGCAAACATACACTACCGTTCAAAAGTTTGGGGTCACTTAGAAATGTCCTTATTTTTGACAGAAAAGCAGTTTTTTTTTCAATGAACATAACATTAATTTTACCAGAAATACAGCCTAGACATTGTTAATGTGGTAAATGACTATTTTAGCTGGAAACGGCTGATTTTTAATGGAATATCTCCATAGAGGTACAGAGAAACATTTCCAGCAACCATCACTCCTGTGTCCTAATGCTACATTGTGTTATCTAATAGTGTTGAAAGGCTAATTGATGATTAGAAAACCCTTGTGCAATTATGATAGCAGATGAATAAAATTGTGAGTTTTCATGGAAAGTATGAAATTGTCTGGGTGACCCCAAACTTGTGTAGTTCTGCACAGATGACATTTTAAAATGTAGTAGTTAAATGTAGTAGTTAAAATGTAGTGTAGCTCTGATATATTTTGGGCCCAGACCATTCAGAAACTTACAGAAAATAAGTGGGGCTTTACATTCTGTTCTATATTTAACAGGAAATCAGTGCAGCCAGTGCAAACTTAGTTATCAAATAAATAGGACATCTCCCCATGTTTGAATGAATCAGCTTGTCATTTGATGTCAACCCTGTTTGTCAGCAAAGAGCTTGCTTTAAGTATTTTGTCGGGATCCATTCTGTGAACTTGGATTAACCTTTTACCTGCATTAAAGTATTTATAGTTTGGCATGACCTCAAATTTGTTGGTTCTTGGAAACACTTGCTGGATTCATTGTTGCAGGAACATGTCTGTCAGGTCACAATCACAGGTTTATTCAGTGTAAACAAGAGTAGATGACAGATTTAACCCTCTGAACACCAATTACTTTCTGGGCGTGTTTGGTTTCTATTTCATTTTTACTCACTGTGAGCTAATTTTTTCCACCTCAATGAAACTGACAACTCAAAAATGTCATCTGTGCAGCAACGTTATAATGTCATTAATCATATAAAAAGGGGACAAAAGCAAAAGTTAACTTCTTTGACAATTTGATGTAAATTAACATTTTTAAATTGTTCATTGAGACTGTAAATGTTTTAATTTTTTTTAATCAAAGGAAAATGTAGTTTTTAAATCAAGTCGACGTTTTTGCAACCTCTACAGACTCTGTTTTTCACACTACTCTGCACATCTGCTCCAGAAAAATGTTACACCATGCTGAATGTATCTTCCAATAACTTGCTGATGTTTTTCCACTGTATAGTCTATTTGAGTCACGCTGCAGTTCTGTTTTTTAGTATATTTCATTTCCTCTCAGTCTCTGTTGTTAATGTCTCTTTGCTGTGTCAACACTGCCTGCAGTTCATTTGAAAAGTCACAGAATTTGTCAAGTGAATCAGTTGTGCTTAAAAGTGGCAATTTAATCTTCTTGTTTTAAAAAAATGAAACCTGAAGAACAAAGTGATTTCAGTGGAATATTACAATGTTAAACTTCAATTTGGTTATTTTTTTCTGATAGACCCACTCTGTTAAATGGGTTAATTTTGGAGATTTTTTTGAAAAAGACATATTTTAAGTGCTCGTTACTGTCGAGAGGAGTTATCTATACCACCTTACCTGTCCTCCTGTGAGATTCTCAGGCGCCAGCAGTGTGTGATGACATTCTGACGTTGACCCAAAACAATTATGGATGAAATAAAGAAATTCGAGGACAAGTCCTGTAACACCACATTTGTGACACAACCAGCAGGAAGCTTCAAAGAGCTTACTTTACCTGAAATCATGTCATAAGTGCTGCATTCTGTCAGTTTCTCTGAAGAAAATATCCTTTTCTTTGATGCTCTTCTGGTGGATAGCAAGTTGTGTTGAAGTCTGACTCAACTGTTTCTCTCAGTTTAGGTCAGTTCTGTCCTTTAGCATTGGAAGGGCAGATGACAGTAATTGTTCTTTTGCCAATTAATTAGACTACGTGGTTCGCAGGACCATCCAGTTTGAGGAATATTGGTGTATTTTACTTTTCCTTGTTCTCAGGTTCTTGTTGGGGTACCGTTTGCTCTGACTATTAATTAATACAACTTTTCTCTTGCTTAAATGTCTTTTTCAGTTTTAAATTTCCCTGACCGACTTTTAGGCTGTGCAAAGTTATAACTTAGTTGTTGTTGTAAAACGGTTTTGTTTCTTTTTCTTGTTTTAACTATGTTTGCTGTGCTGTAGGCAAGTAGAAAAGAATATGCATATGAATAAATTTGTATTCATTTTAGTAGGAGGAGGATTATTACTTATCTTCTACTTTTTTTCCACTCTTCCTATCTTGTTTTTGCTGGTTTATGTGGTTTTATCTTTAATGTTAATCATCTCGGTTTTGCTCATAGCCTTCTGATAAAGAGATTTAATCATTTGTGACCTCAAAATGGCTTTGTAAATACCACGGTGCTGAGCTGAGATGTGGTTTCCTGCAATGTCTGACTACAGATCCTTTGGGTTGTTAGCTTATATTAACATTTTGGGCTCTTGATCATGTTCCTCGAGCCATTCTAGTTTTTGAGGTTTGGCTTTGTCCTGCTAATGGATGCTACTGTTGCCATCAGTAGAGGTGTTTGGTCTGCAATAATGTTTATGCCAGCGGAAGACTATGAGTCAAAGTACTGGCAGGTTTCCCAGCAGAACATTTCATTATAGCAAGATGATCAATGTTACACAGTTCACCTGTCAGTGGATTTAAAATTGTGACTAATCAGTGACATACTCTAGTCAGTAAACCACAAGATCATCTCAAATGATTATATCTAGCTGTTCAAACCAATTCAGACCTGAACAAATCAGTTTATCTTGGAGCTTTTAAATGACACCTAAAGAGAATGGGTCTCAGGATGTCAGAGCATCAGTGCATTAGAATGAACAATGCAACATGGTCAAATAAGAAGTGGATTGCTGAGGATGTACTCTTCCCTTTTTAAAACGAGTATTAAAAGACTGAAAAAAAACAAGATCAAATAAAATTTTAATGCTAAGATTTAATGCACATATCAAAAGCTCCACGTCTCTTTACTGGACATGAAAGAAACAAAAACAATTGAACAGGTCAAGCTGAAGTGCGTTGCATCACAACAAATAGTCAAATTGCTTGCTTTGCAGTTTTTTTCTTTACCAACACCGTTCACAGGCATCACACCTGTACACCCCGCATCAGCCAGGATGTGGTAGCTCAGTCACTTTTCTGCAAACAAAACGCAAATTTGTATATGAAAGGAAATGACAGGCAGCACAGCACATTCGAGCTATTGCCTTCAAAGATCAGAATCTATCACAAACCCCTCTGTGCGATAAGCTTACTGTGAAGAGATTTTACAGCTTTTTTTTTTACAAAGAAAGATCATATCTCATCATCTGCTTTGAATCAGATTTCATTTTTACAAAATTCCCCTGAAGTCTGAAGTGGTTGTAGATGTGATTAAGTAAGGACAATGTTGAGGTCGCTGCTGAGGACAGATGTGCTGAGGCCTGTCCAATCTGGCAGGTCTGGGTGGTACTGCAGCTCTGCCAGGCCTGAAGCGCTTTTTAAACTGCAGGAACACAGTGAACACATTCATTAGAGTATTCATTTAAATTCTTCGTTTTTGCAGGATTATGAGAGCGGGTCTGTCTGCTTTGCACTTACTCGTCTACACCTCCAAATCAGTGCTGCGATGAAGAGACACAGAACGACAATGAAAGCCGTAATGCTCAATAAAATCAAGGTGAAATCCCAAACAGGCTCCCTGCATGGTTCCTGGGGGTCCCTCTCTGAGAGGAAAAGAGGCAGACCAAAAGGAATAAGTGACATAAATGTAGAGCTTTTTGAAGTGATGGGACTGTGTGAACGACGGATCTTCTCACCTCTGACGATGATGACGGTGCCATTGCTGGACAGGGTTTGTCTCCTCATTGATTCAAAGTAAGTCCAACTGCAGTAGTATAAGTTGGTGTCCTCCAGCTCCAGCAGAGACAGCTGCATGGTGAACCCATTACCCCCTCTGACTGGCTGGTCTTCAGTCACAATGACTCGGTCTTTAAAGTGTTCATTTATAGTTGTCTTGGTGATCTCTTGTCCTGTGAAGGCCAGGTACACGATGCCTTGGTCACTGGGGAAACGTCTGTACAGGTAAACCCCCAACGGGTCAGACAGGGATGTGGAGCATGTGATCTCAGCAGATGAGTTGACTCTCTTATAAGAGACGGATGACGGATTTTGAGAAGCTGATGATAGAGAGATGGCTGTTTACTGATGGCTCCACTTCAAGAGCATTGCAGGGAAAGCAGTTATGCAGATAAGCACAGATAAGCACAGAAACAGGTTTCGATGGGGAGGCAGAGAAAAACTCCCGTCCAAAATGTGAACACATATATTTGACTCCCTCAGCAAAAGCATAAATGAAGCAGACTTGCTTTTGGAAACACTGCTATAAGGTTACTTTGAGACACATAGACACTTCCAGCAGGGAGGACTTCTTCAGGATCAGGTTTGTGTTTTAAATTTCAAGCTAATAGAACCACAGAATCTTTTATTGCAAATGTAATTATCGGTACCTGAGTGGGTGCCACATGCACATTTTAAAGGTGACTTCCTCAAATAACAAACACAAAAGGGGATAAATCAGACCAGTCTGGGATAATATTAAATAAGAAAAGTTGATCTATGGGAGGAAACAGATGTGACAAGAGACTCTTGGAGGCCATATTAATGCCTGGGGCTCTTGGTCGTGTTTCTTGAGCCATTCCTGAGCAGTTTTTTGAGGTTTGGTTGTCAGCATTGTCCTGCTGACAACTACTGTAGTCTGGGTTTGCTGATCCATGAGTAGGTGTACTTGGTCTGCAACAATGTTTATGTCAGTCGTAGGCTATGAGTCAAAGTAACGGCAGGTTTCCCAGCAGAGCATTTCATTGAAACAAGATGATTAATGTTACAGTTCACATGTGAGTGGGTTTAATATTGTGAGTAATCAGCAACATACTCTCGTCAGTAAACCACAAGATCATCTTGTTTTTTTCATTTTGTATTAATTAATTTATTTACTTACTTACACTACCAGTCAAAAGTTTGGACACACCTTCTCATTTCATGAGTTTTAATTACTTGTATTATTTTCTACATTGTAGATTAATACTGAAGATTAACACTTTTTTCTTTGCAACATAATTCCATATGTATTCTTTTATAGTTTTGATGTCTTCAGTATTATAAAGTACAAAATAATTAAATGAAACACTGATTGAGAAGGAGTGTCCAAACTTTTGACTGGTAGCGTATTTACCTAAATAGGGACATTTCCACCATAAATGAATGCAGAAAAAGAGGACCAAAGTGTTGCATAAAAATTCACCATAATACAGGAAATAAAATGTTTGATGCTTAGAGTTTCCTGGGGGAGGCCCTGCAGACCGCACTAGCTTAATGTTTACCCCTACCCTCATACGTTTATTATGTCCCTTTAAAAAAGAGACTCTTAAAGTATTTTACATGATCGTTTGAAACATTGGTAAATAAGTTTCCAAACTGACTCTACTGCATCCTGCTGCAAAATAATGTCAGCGTTTACTCAATTTATCTTCAGCAATAGTAATTTTTTTTAGATTTTACATTTAAAAAACTAGCTAATAACATGGATTGCATTTTGAAAGATGAAACAGTGTTTTCCCACTTTACAATAAAGCACTGTTTGGGTCCCTTATGACATTTCAAACAACATAATCTCTTGGATTGGGAGCCACTAAACTAAATCACTAGAAACAATGAAAAGAGCTAAAGAAGTGGTGGAAAACTACTAAGTATATCCACTTAAGTAGATGACAATCACCATTTAATGCTACTAAGCAAGGTACATGCTTATATAATAGGTCTGTTTTTTCAAGATTAAAACCAGCATTTCCTAAATTTTGATTCAGGTCTTTAGTTTAGCATTTTAGAAGGCAGAACGATACCACATTAATCATGTCACAATTCACTGGAGGTCTCTACTGGACCAAACAGTAACTGTATATAAAGAAGCTAAGACTGACCTCCGTTGCAACAGTATAATGGGAATCACAGTTGATATTTGTTGACAAGTTTGATTGCTTCTGTATATAAGTATATTTGCTGATAAAATTAGGTAGGTTTTGGAAAAAATCGACTTGTGCTTGCATAAAAGACTAATTTTCCACCACTGTTGTTAGAGACGCTGCTCAGAGAGCAGACAGGATGAGGCTGCAAGCAAACAGGAAAAGATGACTCAGATTCACCTTTGAAGACACTTTATGGTGTTTGGATCTTAAAGTCAAAACTCATCCTCTCACCTGTCCAGATGCTGAGCATGACCTCAGCGGGCATGCACAGTAATCCCAACACGCAGCTCCACCAGTGGACCTTCATCCTGCTAGCTGGGCTGCAGCAGGCTGCTGCCTCAGATGCTCCAGACGCAGCAGCAGTCTGACGGACTAACAGGCTGACTGTCACACAGATGCTTCAAAGGAGACGTGTGATGTGAAGAGGAAATGTGACTCTGACTTATTGTCACATCATCAGCTGTGTGTGGGTGTGAATGTACAGTTCTGCGTACATCAAAGGCGTGGAAACACTCTGTACTGAAAAAGATTTATTTGAAAAGAAAATGTTTTTCCCTTTACAGGTTCATGTGCATGAGTTAATCTGCACCCAGATCTCCACACACATACATCCAGTATCTAGTAATCACTCCTTTTACCATGCGTTTCCATTGCACTCTGTTTTTATGTTTTACACTTGTAAGCAACACATTAACAAAACAAAGGTAAAGGTGACGATAAGTGGTCCTAAATTTGAACTACTACATCCTACATTTCCTGTAACACAGTTAAATAGCATCATTCATATTCCTAAATGGTCCAGCAGAAGGCAGCTGGACTTTTTTTTGTTATTATATTATTATATTTTGGTTACCTTCTCACTAGGCTTCTTCATTTCTAAGTGACTGGTGGAGAGTTCCAGCCGTATTCTCACTTTCAAATCACATAGCTCAGGCATGGATTTTGAGAAGCTGTGATAGAAAAATGGATTGTTTCTGACTTCTTCACTTTAAGAGCAATGCAGGGAAACCAGATATGCTGATAAGCACTACCAGTATAGACACAGGTTTGAAGGGGAGGCAGAGGAAAACTCCTGTTCAAAATATGAACACATATATTTGATTCATCCAGCCAAAGCATCACAGAAGCAGACTTATTTTTGGAAACACTGCTATAAGGTTATTTTGAGACACATACACACCTCCAGCAGTGAGGACTCTTATGCCCAGGTAGATGCTGTGATGACTATATTTGTGGATTTTTTTTGTTTTTTTCTCTCCTTCTTGCCTCCCTTCACATCCCCTCTCTGCTCTGTCCCTGCTGCGACTATCACACTCCTCTGGATGGCACCTCACCTTTGTTGGATGTTGAAATTCTGCCACTTCCCACACTCCTATGGTCCCCAATAAACTTCTTAACTTTCACTTCAGCTTTAGTGTCTGCTGTAGGGTCCAACTAAAATACAACCTTGATAGAGTTTCTGCTGTAAGTCAGCAGTTCAAGTTTACATTAGCAACTGCAACAGAACCCAGCAGAATCTGTAAAGCAGGGCTGCCCATCTTCAGCTAACAACTGGAGCAAGATTCTAAGAAGGTCACAGGAGACCTGAGTGGATCTAGGAGGTTATATATTCCTCTTTTACTAAGTAATAGTAGTCATTTAGGTGAATTGACCTTTAAAGGCCAAAAGAACAAATGATGCTAAATTAAAATAATCAGGCCAAATATGACAAAACAGCTATTATTAGTTCTCTCTGATGTTGTGGATCAGTTATGTGTTGAAATGTGGAACATTATATTAAAATTTTGTTTAACCAATATTTTTTATCCTAAATTGAGACCTTCATACCTCCTCTAATTTGGTGGAAGGTTTGTTTCAGCCTGAATGTGGGTCTCTCACACCAAATGCAACACTTTCTGTCCAAACAGGTGAAATGTGGATAATGAAGATGTCAGAATTTGATGTGTGCAATAAAAACACTGATCAGGCATAAAATTCTGACCACTGACAGGTGAAGTGAATAACACTGATTATCTGTTCATCATGGTATCTGCTAGTGTGTTAAATATATTAGGCAGTAAGAATACATTTTGTCCTCAAAGCTGATGCTACAAGCAGGAAAAATGAGCATACATAAGGATTTGAGCCTGTTTGACAAGGGCTAAACTGTGATGGCTACATGACTGGGTCAGGGGATCGCAAAAACTGCTGCTCTTGTGGGGTGTTCCTGGTCTGCAGTGTTCAGTATCTATCAAAAGTGGTCCAAGGAAGGAACAGTGGTGAACTGGTGACAGGGTCATGGGTGGCCAAGGCTCACTGATGCATGTAGGGAGAGAATGCTGGCCTGTGTAGTCTGATCCAACAGATGAGGTACTGGTGCTCAAACTGCTGAAGAAGTTAATACTGGTTCTGTTAGAAAGATGTCAGAATACACACTGCATCACAGTTTGTTGTGTAGGAAGTTGCATAGATGCAGACCAGTCAGGGTGTCCATGCTGACCCCTGTGCACCTCCGAAAGCACCAACAATGGACATATGAGCATCAAAACTGGACCATGGAGCAATGCAAGATGTTGGCCTGGTTTGATGAATCATGTTTTTTTTTATATCACGTGGATGGCCTACCTGGGGAACACATGGTACCAGGTTGCACTATAGAAAGAAGGCAAGCTGGTGGAGGCAGTGTGACGCTTTGGACAATATTCTGCTGGGAAACCTTGGGTCCTGCCATCCATGTGGATGTGACTTTGACACACACTTCCTACCTAAGCAGTGATGCCGACCATGTTCACCCTTTCACACAGACAGTATTCCCTGATGGCTGTGGTCTCTTTCAGCAAGATAATGCCCTGTGCTGCAAAGCTAAAATACTTCAGGAACAGTTTGAGAAGCATAACAACGAGGTTGAGCTGTTGACTTGGCCTCCAAATTCCCCAGATTTCAACCCAATTGAGCATCTGTGGGATGTGCTGGACAAACAAGTCCGATTCACGGAGGCCCCACCTCGCAACTTCCAGGACTTAAAGGACCTGCTGCTAACATCTAGGTGCCAGATACCACAGCACATCTTCAGGGGACTAGTGGAGTCCATGAATCGGCGGCTCAGGACTGTTGTGGCAGTAAAAGGAGGACCAATGCAATATTAGGCAGGTGGTCATAATGTCATGTCTGATTGGTGTACATCTTCTGTTCCAGAGGCAAGAAAAACTAATTTCAAATACTAATAACATTTACAACTATACTTGGAACAGAGTCTTCGTGTATTTAGATTAGAATGACAATTTCTTGAAAAAAATATCTAACATGGTCATTAATAAAAGTCTCTCTCCGACCACTGATTAGACTCCTAAACACTCATCTCCATGTATCAGTTACATATTTAGAAATTTTTTAGAAGTATTTTATTTAAGAAGTCTGTAAAATTACTGACAATACCTGTAAATTGACAATAGTTATTTTAAGCATTATGTCACTAATGCCAAATGACATTAACTTGTATTTTTTTCACAGAAAATGTACCATATGATT
Organism: Amphiprion ocellaris; assembly: GCF_022539595.1. Lineage (NCBI taxonomy): Eukaryota > Metazoa > Chordata > Actinopteri > Pomacentridae > Amphiprion > Amphiprion ocellaris. The sequence goes on along the minus strand of NC_072783.1, from coordinate 19,561,667 downwards.
TATACAGTATTTTTATTCTTTCTTAAGTTACATATCAATGTGCATTAATTGACAATAATCTGTAATTAAATATGGGGCTCTTTATATAAAGGTCTATCTAAGATGGTGTAATAATTATTAACGATAATAATTATTAACCCTTTCGTCAAAGTGCTTTACTGTAAGCATTTAGGTGAAATCTGTATTTTATGTATGTTATTCTGCATGTTGCCATACTTAACAAAGGTTCTTTCAACAATACAATGTGCTACATCCAGGAGTTCTCTTTTATTCAAATCAATTCATCATATTTATATGATTCAAACTGTACAAACACAAATCCTCATACTGTACAGACATGATTCAATCTGTACAAAGATGTCAAAAGAATTCTAAAAATGTCACAGAAAAGGTAAAAAAAAAAAACTAAACAAAACAAAACAACAAACACACAAATTAGAAGATTTTTAGAAACATGAGGCCACTAAGCTTGTGGTGTTGAGGAATAACTTCCACGGTCATCGGCAGGCTTAATGATTTTTCTGCATCGGTCAGTTTTAAATAATAAATACAACATGACTACAACAATGGCAGCGGCAAAAACACCAAATATGACAGACAGAGCTAACTTTATATCTTCCTCCCTGCGCTCCTGATCCTCCTTAGAGTGCAATGTGTTGCTTTCACCTGGAAAAATAAAATATACTCATTTTAACACGTACATTTAAAACAACTTGCTCTGTAAATCTGAATAAGAAGCACACTCATTCACTTACACAGCAAGATGCTGAGATCTACTTACAGTTCTGTTGATTTGATTGCCCTTTGATGGTGCAATTCGGTGTCACAGTTTCGACAGCTTTAACTTCTGCTGTACTGTTGCAAATTGGTGACATTCCTGAATAAGAGAAGCAGTAACAATTCATCAGTAAACTTAATGATTTTTTGGCATCGTCAGTTCTAAATATTAAATGCATCATGGCTACAACAATGACAGTGTCAAAAACACCGAATATGATAGACAACGCTAATTTTATATTCTCCTTGTCCAGAGGATCTTTGATTTCCCCTGACAAAGTGAAATATGCTCATTTTAACACGTACATTTAAAACAGCTTGCTCTGTAAATCTGAATAAGAAGCACACTCATTCACTTACTTCAAGATGCTGAGAGCTACTTACCAGTGAGCTTTACTTTGATAGGTGAGTCATCCATACCACATTTTGCACGCATTTTAACTGTGATATCTTCCTCTTTCGTGACATTTGTGATGGTCAGCGCCACATAAGTCTCATTATCCGACATACATGAGTATCTATGTACCAATGAGGCATTGGTACATAGATTCTTGTCATTTGTAGACGTCCAGTTAACTGTTAGAACGCCACAGTTCTGTTGACCTTCTTTCAGCTCGATGGTGCAATTCAGTGTCACAGTTTCTCCAGCTTTAACTTCCACTGTATTGTTGCAATTCAGTGACACTCCTGAACAAGAAAAAGAGTAACAATTGAAATAATTCCATTTTTTGTGCTTTCTAATGTGTTTACAGTAGTAACTTAATGGATTTATTATATGTTTGTGGCACAAGCAGCATAATAATACCCTCATCTGATGAGACACTGCTTTGTAGAGCATAGAGCAGACTCAACCATATCCACAGGCTGGGCATCCTGGAGGATTCACTGGCTTTAGAACCTGTAAGATAAAAGAAAAGATATGAAGAACTGATTGCCCCTGTATTGTTCTGTCTCAGCCTACCGCATGCACACAGATTCTGTCAGTAGTGAGTCCTTGGTTTGCGTCTTGGTCAGCTGAGCCTTTACTGTATGTCATTCTCCTGCTCCCTCAGTTGTAACAATGAAAATACAGTTTCATTCCTGAGCTTATTAAAATGCAGCTTGTCTTGTCTTCTCTGCTATCTCACAGTCCATCAGCGATTAATGGTTAACTAATATTTGCAGCTAGAAGATCCCTGGTTAGCATCCCCGCCTTCCCAGGATCTTTCTGCATGGAGTTTGCATGTTCTCTCTGTGCATGTATGGGTTTTATCAGGGTACTCTGGCTTCCTCCCATAGTCCAAAAACATGCTGAGGTCAATTTCTGAATTGTTTGTAGATTTGTGAATGTGAGTGTGATTGTTTGTCTGTATATGTAGCCCTGTGATAGACTGGTGATCTGTCCCAGGTGCCCCCTGTCTCCCCACTAAGTCAGCTGGGATAGACTCCAGCCCCCCCACAACCCGAATGAGGATTAAGCCGTGTATAGACAATGGATGGATGGATGGATGGTCTAATGATCTCAATATCATCAAAACCAGCCAAAACTAAATTGTGCAAATGTTGATATTTCTTATATGTTTTGTACAGATAAAAGTCTGTTGTCAAATTGACCCCAAAGAATATTCATGTGTACAACATGTGTACATGACAGTGAAAACATGTCAATTTTATGTTTACTCAGTTCTCCCCATTAAATTAGGAAAAGTCATTAAATATGAAGCAAAAAATGATGTCAGCATTGATTTAGAGATGTTAAACATTGATTGGGGTCAAACTGACCCCAAAGATAGTAGGAGGATTAAAGTTAAAGTTAATTAAATTTGAGGCTGCAGGAAAAAACGTTTTGCAAACAGAGAAGCACAAATATCTAAATGTAAAGAATATGGATGAATATACATAAAATTCAAATTTGATCAAAATATATTGGCTAAATGCTTGAAATGATTAGCTAAAAGTTTTAAACACACTTAAATAGCAAAAAATCATACATAAGCACTTGGAATAATTGGACAAAAGTCCCTGACAAATATATAGTCAGCTGAAAGTGCTAAATACTCAGAACTGCTAACTAAAACTACTGAATAAACCAATGCAAAAAAGACCAAACTAAACTTAAATAGTGATAAATAATATAGTTGTATTGAAAATGTCCAGTTTCATATCATGTAATTGAACATCTGACTTTAGGTTTGGAACATTAAATTTCATGGCTCCAGTTAAGCAGCGGCAACATGACAATATTGCTTACTGTGCACACCAATGCGTGAATACTAGTAAATAATTAATTTGATAAATGTAATAAAGTAAAAGAGACAGCTTGCCACTTTACATAATAAGCACCTTTACTTTTCTTTCTTAACGTTTTGCTCATGTATATTTACTCAAAGACATGTTCACTGATATGAAAGAAAATTCTTCCACTGCTGGTTAAAACTACCTGAAGCAGACTCATTTAAAACACATTTAAAAAATCTATTAGGATCAACAAGCTTCTGTAAACAGCTGACAAAACCATGTATTAACTTCACAGTGATTCATTACCTGTTCAAATGAATAAAATCTCATTAATGCACCCACCCATGCAATGTTGTATAAGCAAACACACTGAGCTACTCTAAGTAACACTTACTTCAAGGAGATCCTCTCTCTCAGGTGAGCAGCAGGGAATGATTGATAAAGTGAAAGGTTACACAGCTTGTCAGACTGAGGGAGTTTCCTGGTGAAAGTAGTTTAGAAATAAACAGCCTGGATATGCAGAGGAGAAATGAAACTTAAAGAAGGTGGAGGGGGGAGTAAACTGGAGTGAAACAGTTGCTAGACATTGGGTCAGATGCTGAATATGATTATATATTCATATGTACACTGATATTGACCAAAATGAACAACGATCACAATAGTAGAATTGAACAGAAGCAGAATGATAAAGGTTTCAAACATTTGATTCTCTTTGATCATCCATTGTGTGTGACGTACAGAAACTACTCTTAGCTGTGGGTAAGAAAAACAAGTTAACAATTTTTTTGTTGTCATTGATGCATTAGCCGACGTTTACATACAGGTAAGCATAATTTCCCTCAAACAAAAACCAATCTCTCATATTTTTGCTTTCACTTGCTCTGGCCGCACCAACTGATAATTATTTATAAGTTTCAGCCTGCCAGTCGAAAGGTAATGACAGATTCCTGGAAATCAGTCAACCCTGCTGCTGTTTGCAAGCAAGCCACAGAGAACAGAAAGAGAAAAGACGAGCCATGAGAAACAAGTCAGAAATACATTACCATTTAAAAGTTTGGGGTCATTTAGAAATTTTTTCCAATGAAGATCACAATAAATAAACCAGAAAAACAGTCTAGATATTGTTAATGTGGTAAATGACTATTCTAGCCGGAAACAGCTGATTTTTAATGGAATATCTTCATGGGGTACAGAGGAACATTTCCAGCAACCATCACTCCTGTGTTCTAATGCTACATTGTGTTAGCTAATGGTGTTGAAAGGCTAACTGATGATTAGAAACCCTTGTGAAATTCTGTTAGCACATGAATGAAAGTGTGAGTTTTAATGGAAAACAGGATATTGTCTGGGTGACCTCAAATTTTTGAACAGTATAAAACCATTCTTTCAAATTGCCATTTTTAATATTGGGTGTAAACTTCCCATGGACCTCGATTAGGATGTCTTTCAGCTTCCTCTAGTCTTGGTTCTCGCTCTACAAATCTCTAACCAGCAGCTAGAAATCTGGCTGTACTTTGGAACAGCGAGTTGTGTTTTGACAAGCAATTCCATCCATCCATTATCTATACACCGCTTAATCCTCACTAGGGTCGCGGGGGGGCTGGAGCCTATCCCAGCTGACTCGGGCGAAGGCAGGGGACACCCTAGACAGGTCGCCAGTCTGTCGCAGGGCTACATACAAAGACAAACAAGCACTCTCACATTCACACCTACGGGCAATTTAGAATAATCAATTAACCTCAGCATATTTTTGGACTGTGGGAGGAAGCCGGAGTACCCGGAGAAAACCCACGCATGCACAGGGAGAACATGCAAACTCCATGCAGAAAGATCCCGGGAAAGCCGGGACGCGAACCAGGGATCTTCTTGCTGCAAGGCGAAAGTGCTAACCACTACACCACTGTGCAGCCCCTTGACAAGCAATTATTTTAGCAATTTAACTTCGAATTTCAATCAACATTATTACAGCTACAGTTTGCATTAGGGATGCTAATTTTAAACAGCTCTCCTCACTGATAGTCGTTCATGTTAAGAATCAATAATTGGCTATTAAAATGAATGGAATACAGTTACATTACATGTTTAATCACAAGCATTTAGCATTTGCTGCAAAGCTTGCTGTGTAATGTCAGACACGTCAGGAAATGATAAAGGAATCTATATCAAGTATTTTGAGTTTCATGTTATGTAACAATAAATCCTTTCTTCATCTGAACAGCTACTCAATGTTGCCTGATAAAAATAGATGTCTATAAAGTGTCTCCTACATTCATTGTATGACACAGCTATAGGTTTGTTGCTCAGGTTAAACTGAACTCTGCACACTGGGACTGGCTGGAAACAATTAACCATTACAGAAGTCTCTGTCATGGTGGCTTATTGCTAGCAATCCTCCCAACAAGGATTGCAGCTGCACACATACAAACTACCAACTCACCCATCAACAACACCATTGAAATAGCAACCACAAAAAAACACTCATTTAACAATTTGGATTGAACATTGACATTTCCACAATACCTGCCAACACAAATCAGCCTGTCGTCTGAGCGACCGACTCAAAAACAACTCATAAACAATACGCATGAAGAACACCATCTCCCTGACCAACCTGTATAGCAGTAACTAATGTGGCCAGTGCCCCCAAATGCCACTGCAGTTACCAATGCAATGTTGTCACCCATTCTCTGAAACAAGCAGCTCTTGAAATGTTTGCAAGTTTTAGCCTCTTGCAGTCCTTTCACTGGAAACATGAAAATATTGTACTGAAATGAGGCAGCACCATTTGTTTGTCAGAATGTTTTAGTGGTTTACACATGACATGGATGTTTGATCTTTTAAAACAAGAAACAAAAACATATAACTTAATAAAAATTCTGTTCTTTTGGAATTGGAAGAAAGTGATAATACAAATTAAAATCTCATGGTTCTATTAAAAATATGACTGTACTCTGCCTTCACTGGGACGGATAATCCAACATTTTCAACTGTCCCTTCACCGTGACTGTTAATAAGACACTGTTGCATAGTTTTCACTGTGTTTGACAACACATCGTCTGCTCTTTCAGTAACAAACAGTGAGTGGAGAGAAATGAAACTAAGTAAAACAACATGTTTCATCATACACAGTTAAGATTTGTAATACATTAAACTCCTGAAATAAACATTCAGTGTCCACAAGTTCACTTTAAGAGTTCCAGTTATGATTCTAACTTCTTATTCATTATCTCACTGGCTTATTGCTCTGTGAATTGACGGACTGATAACTAGTTCAAACGTGCTGCAGATGTTGTCATTCCTCAGCACAGCTGGCACCTCAGGTGACTTTGTACCTCTTTTTTTTGTAGCTATGATCTCAACAACTTATTGACATTACTGCTTCAGAGAGCGAAAATATTCTATGCGTGTTTCTGGACTCTGGACCCTTATATTTCCTCGGGCTCATTTTTGGCACAGAAGAGGCACGATTAATTAAAATACAGACAGCTCCCCCGTGTGGCCAAATGGAAAAATGACCTGTTGAGACCTTCACTGGCCCATGGTGCTGCATGGCCCACAGCTTGTCCTTCATTGAACCAGCACTAAAGATGACATGGTCCAAGCAGAATCCCAACCAAGCAGCTGTTCAGTCATGTCTTAAAAGCAAAGCAGCCCATTCCTCCTCACCACTGCATGTGTGGAGGCTGCGTGTGGATCTGACTCTGATTCCTGTACTGGGTGTGTAGCAGCTTGTTGGCCTGTAGTGAGTCCTGGCCTTGCAGCCAGTCTTGATAGAGGGTGTGCAGGGTGAGGTTGACCTCTGGAAGTCGGACTGGCAGGCTGCTGTAGGCCTCCTCCATCTGCTGGACCAGAGCTTTATCCACCCGACCTCCCGTCTCGCTCTCTGCCTGACCCCGGCCGCTCAAGCACCCTGAGGAGAAAAATGGGAAGAAAGGAAAAATTAAAAACTGCATCTACTCATGAATTTGAAGAGCTGATTGAGCTGTTGGTGGGACTGGGTCTTACCTCCTGGGCAGGACAGCACCTCCACTAGCTGGTAAGGCACACGTCCCTTTCTGATACGGTGAACTAGAGTCTGGATGTTCCTGAAACCGTAGACGGCAGCAAACTGCAGCAGTGTCTCCCCGTCCCGCTCCAGTGTCACTTCCTGGAAGTCCCGATTCCTGTAAAACCACCGTCATTGTTCATCAGAAAAAAAGTTCTCCGACAAAAAGAACCATATTTGATCTCCAGATTACAAGTTAAGAGGACATGATGCTAGTGACCTTCTAAAAAATTCACATGAAAGGACAAGGACTAACAAAGCAGAATGGCTGGGTTATATTTCAAAGTATTGTAGTCTCAGCGTCTCTTACCTGAGGGTCTTGTATGTGATCTCTTGGACGTCCAGACCAAAAAGCTCTTTAGCAGCGTGTTTGAACACATGTTCCAGAAAACCTTCAGAACCTCTGCCATCGTGCCTCACCAGCGCCGCGTCTCCAGCTTCTCCCAACCTACAGTCACAACAAAACCTACTATGATACTGACTCAGTGACGTTACCATTATTCAATATGCATCTACAATATTAGATGCAGTCAGCTGGTTGAAGTTTTCTTATCACACAAGAATGATAACTCTGGAGTCCAGTTTAATCATTTCTGTTGACAAAACATCCGTTTTGTTCATAAAAGGTCTTTTTTTTCCTATTTTGGTAACTTAGAAACTCACACTTGATCCAGTGGAACTGAGTCCAGCTCCTCCACTGACACCTTCCTCTGCTCCATCAGGTAATAGATCTCCCCTGAAACATGAAACATTACTGTCACTGCAACATCTCTCTATGATCATCATCTCCTTGCACACTTTCATAGTCTGACCGAGAGACTAAAACAAACAAAAAAGGAAACAGCAGAGATGTGGTCTGATCTTAAGTAGTTTTATTAAATATTCATCTGGGTGCTGGTTGAACAGAATCTCTACAACTGTGCATATGGGCATATTTCTTCAATTAGCAGCATTTGTGGCTTTCTCCTTCCACAGGAAGCAAAACCTGATCACAAATGCTGGAGGCTACTCGAGGGTTGAGGCTCTGGGTTCCTGATGAGATTAGTCACAAGTTAAAGCCTTAGAGGCAGCAAGCTGCTACTGTTGGGCCCTGAATTCTATGTGCTCACCTTTTAATGGCTATAAGGTTTGCTAATGTTACCCCACTAATTCTCTGACGTGTCCATTCTCTTGTACAGCACATCATCACCGTATCGTACAAAAGTTTTAAGTACAATATTATTCAGATTCTTCTAGATGCAGTACAAATAAGGAGTGTCACTGTGATTCGAAGATTTGTACATGAGCAGGAATGTTGGACAACATGGAAGCAAAAGAAGTGTTCTGTTTATGAACTCAATAATGAGCAAAGAAATCATGATTAGTGTTTTGGCCATAATTGTGCAGCCCTAGGGCTCCCGTATGACTTTTTAATAATAGAGAATCCCCAGTGGGTCAGCATTGGGGTTATAGAGGCCCTGGGAGGAAGAAATTTTCTTAAATACTTGACTTGATTTAAATGTTATTCAATTTGAATCCGTCCAGTACAGACACGACTTGGGTATCAGATAACATTTTGAGGCCAGAAAAGTTGCACGTTATATGCCCAACAAACTCTACAAAGCATTCTCAAAAACTATCTGGTCCAGAGCCGCAGTGAGAAAGACGGCCCTCTCCATCTTACCTGAGGTGAGGACACAGTCCACGTCCCTGGTCTCCAGCAGGCTGCTGTAGAACTCCTCTCTGACAGCCTCTAGCTTCTTATCAAAGCAGGGAGCCACCACCACATGGTAGACTTTCTCTGGACTTAACTTCTGCAGGGACAGAAGGAGAGGGAGAGACAGCATAACAAGACTGATTCTTTTCCAGGAAGGTATAGAAGCAGGTCAGACCTGGATGTGAGGTTAGCCTACAGAAGTGTTTCTCAAATAGCAGGGCGCAGAGGCATGACAAGGGAAGCACGAGCGACTGGGAGGAAAAGGTCTGTCTACGCGGAACTAATTAGCTGAACTATTGTTTTAACGTCGGTCTGTTTTTCATGGCGCACAAACTGTGCTGGCCGTTCGGACTCAGACGTATGGACTCCCATGAACAGGACAACGCGTCGTTATTGTGCTATTGGAACACCGGCATACTTGATCACATCACCACCTCAGCTCATCTACTGCAAGACATGAACTGCAAATTGTAAATGTGTAAAACTGTAAATTTTAAATAATTTCCAGACCATGATAAGTTCCAGATACCTGTGACTGAATGTTTTGTTTCTTTGTAGAAACACTGTGATCTGGCAGTTTTAATGCATGTTCACTAAATGTGAACATTTTCAGAATGTACTTTTTGGAACTAAAACAAAGGGGAAAAGTTGGGGTTTTGGTTATTTATAGGAATTTTTTTTGTCCTCTGAAGGGGGGCCTGACAGAAAAAAAATCTGAGAACCACTGGCCTACAGTCATAGTACTGTGTTGGCTGTGGCTGTGTTGAGTGTTCAGCTTTGACTAGAACACACTACCTGTGACAGCCAGTTATGAAATAAATTTCTTTCCCAATATTTAGTCAACATTTAGACAGGACACATTTACTCTACTGGACAACTTAGAGTACCGTAATAGACTGAAAGTCATGGTTCCTTATTTTATTTTGTTTTTTTAAATTAGTCTGTTTCCCTTCTGGTTTCTGTCAAGCAGCTGCATACTTTTATTTGTCTGTATCTGGTGTCAGGTAGAAAATGAAACTTTGTCTGTGATCACAATGAAGCTGCTGCTTTGTCACTTAACGTCTGACTAGCTTTGGTGAGCTTTGGAGTGCTAGTTTGGCATCAGAGCCTGACTTAGCACCAGTTCTTTGTGTTTCCACCACCTAAGCACCGGCTCCAGTCTCCAAAAACTGGTGCTTAGCAAGCACCAACATTTTTCTGGGCCAGAGCTGAGTACCAAGTACTTCAGGGGCTGGCGGCGGGGTTTATTTTGACCAACGATCAACGGCAGAAACATAGATAAGTTTTATTTCTCAGAACACCCTGCTGTTAGCCTACTATGAACCTGCTAGCTACAATAGTCCCACATCAATATTATGAACGTTACGCCTGCTAATGTGGTACAGACACAAGATCAGTGATCAGAGGTTAGTGTTGACTATTGTTTGCTAGCTGGTTAGACGCTGGTAAGCAATGTAGGCTTGCAAAGACAGGAACAGCATCTGCATAGTTACGATGCGCAAACGTTGTTGAACGGCTACACATGCAGTGACTGACATTTTGTGATGACACAATAATGTTGCTCTAACTTGGCTCCTTGCCAGTGGAAAAGCAAACAGGTTCTTTGGAGGTGCAAGATTTGAACCAGCTAAGCACCAGCACTGAACTAGCACATTGTTCTTCCTGCTCGCAAAGGGGTATCAGAGTATGAGGGTATGAAGGGGGCTGTTAATATTTGAAAGTCTAAATAAACTTAACACATATTGCTTTGTTCTGTCTTCTTAATTTGCTGCTTAAACAACTGTTTAAAAGCACCATCCACCTACACACCTTTAAGGGTGAGTTGTGACAGTGGAGGATCCCTTACCTGTTGTTTTGAGAAGTAATCTTTGACGAGACAGCCCATGATCTGCTGAGGAGACCTGGCTGTGCAGATATGTGGAGTGACCAGACTGCCCAGGACACGCTCTGAATACCGAATCCATCCTGTACCCACAGATACACACAGATTACTAACCAGTAGTCTAAGGTGTAATTTATTGTAGAATATCATGCCAAAAGACAACAGGCGCAAACACAGTCCAGTACATTTCGTCAGTGGTGATAAAGCACCCTATACCTTGTGTAAAATTCAAAACACTTCCACAAAAATGCACATTTGACAAATGTTTCATTTCTTCACAATTAGCTGCTATTATCATTATTACTAAACAACATAAACAGTCTGGCTTCCACTGTAAAATAACCATCACTAAGGTGTAAATATTGAAATTGTACAAACATTCAACAGATTCCTGTAAATTACCTCATTTCTAAACATTCCTGACAATCTCACTTCCCCTGGAAGTCATAGCAATTTTCCAGACTTTCCAAGGCTGAGTTTCAACTATGCCGACCTCCACAACCAGTAGCAGCCATGCAGCCCTAAACTCTAGATGTCTGTGTTTAAACAGAATTAAAGGCCACTAAAGTTCTTGGGTACTATCTCTAGCGCTGATGAAGGGAGTGGTAAAAGAAGAGCTTTCTATCTTTCCCCACCAGCTCTTCACTGCTATCTGTGCTTCTAAAATAAGCCCCATTCATCTTCCTCGTATTCAACACATGGCATGATAAGGAACTCGGTGCACATTAAGGAACATGTAGAGCAGCAGGAGAAAGAAGAAAATAAGGTAAATTTTAAAAAAAGAAGATAAAAAATTGAGCCAAATATTAGGACAGAAGATAATTCAGTTGGATAGAAAATCAGTCTACAGTTGGAGAATTAAAAAAAACAAAACAAGAGTCCGCAGAGGAGAATATTGTGTAGGAGAAGAAGTGAGGTTGAAGGTAGTCTACCTGGGCAGGAGGAGGTGAACATAGGCAAGGCGTGGGAGTCATGGTTCCTCCTGCGATACCTCTGAATAAACTCCTTTTGACTCTCTAAGATGCTGAAACCTGCTGCCAGGGTGGTGTCGAACACATACTGCACTCCTGCAGGGAAAACCAAGACAGCAGAGAGAGAGAAAGAGGGAAACGTTGAGCATCTACGACAGATATCAATTACTAGTTTGAAAAACTAGAAACTGACTGTCATCCCAGATCCCGAATAAACACAAAACTATTTCCAAACAGCTCACCGAGCCTCTTGAGAAAGCTGCAGAGTTTGTGGGCAGCTTCAGTGATGTCCAGACCAAACTTGACAGCAAAGAAAGGCAGAGACTGTGGACACACCGATGCCACAAGCACCTTGTGCTTCGACACGTCACATTTCTAACAGGGTCAGAGAAACAATTTCATTGTTGAAGCTATTGTTCAAAGTGCAACAAGACAACATTCTTTCATGCATTCTCAGGTTTCTGAGGCCAGTTTTCAGTGCTGTGTACCTTATTGAGCGCCAAAATTCGCTCCACTTCCTCAAGGCTCTGCTGAGAGATCTTTAGGTTGTCCTCCTCTGACAGACAGCCATCACAGGACAGACATGCACTCAGCAACAACTGGGATCCTTCATTCACCTGAAGTAAAGGAAAGAGTGTCTGAGGTGAAGGGTTTTTCAGAAATATCAAAGAGACTCTGGTCCGCTGTTTAACTTTGATGAAGGTCGATAAAAAATAAATGTATTGCTGCAATTTTGTAAACTTTTGGAAATGACCATCCCTCTACTACACACCTGTTCAATAGAAGACGTGCAAAAAGTTAATTTGTCTTAAATTGTGATGGGATTTTAAAAGACACACATTTTATATCTGATTCTAATTCTGGAGTTGATTGACAGTTGGGGGACTGTTTAAAATGGTTAAAAGTCAAAGCAAAAGAGGTTGAGATATTTTGGTCGTTGGAACCTACATCTGCAACTTGACAGTGTCTTTTCACAAACGTTCCATACCTCCACCTTGAAATTGAATCTTGCATTTCTGTTGCAAATGTCAAGTCTCTAAGTTCAATCTGAGAAAATCCAGGAATTCTGTTAAGAATTTAGAAATCTCCAACAATACTCCTCATGGTCAGTACACTAATTCTGATGTGAATAATGGGTGGACTTTCTCTTTAATAAACAACCTGTTGAGGTCTGACTTGGTTAAATCGATGGATAATAAAACTGCTTGACAACCAGACAATACCTGTCCGTTGACTTCTTCTTTTTCCTGTTTGGAGTTCGTACCATCGTCGCTCTGTTTCTTGTTGCACTGCATGTGAAAGAGCAATAATATTTTCAATGACAGACTGACAGCAGGAGGAGCTTTTCAAACAAATGGAATGATTTACGAGACATCTCAGTGATACATACCTGTTTGGTGCAGTTCTCACACTTCTCCTTACGCTTTGCTATGCTGACCTCTGACATCTTTCTTGTTGGATACCTTTAAATGGAGAGGTATACAGTAAGTGGAAAACAGCACCACTGGATTCCCTGTGTGGATCACTTCCTCACAGCATGTTGCCTGTGAAGCAGCAGCATGAGGACTGGCTGCAGCCCGCTGCTGTGTGTTGTTTTGTCAGCTCCACCCTCCTCTGACCGCCTCCTCGTCCTTATCACAAACACAGCAGTTTTATGATGGTGGGAAACTGATGATGAACACAAACTAGTATCCTGTCATTAAACTTAAATTACTCTGGTTAATTATATACACAGTGCCAACAGAAACACGTGCAATTACGTGAGGTAAAAAACGACAAGTTTGGGCAGAAAGCTGTAATACTATATAAACCCATACAGTTAGGCCTAATGTATGGATACGATAGGTTAGTCTGGCGTGATTTCAAAGACAAAAAAAAACATTTTTTTTTATTACAGCTCAACATAATGACTAGCTAAATGTTCATTAGCTACGCGGCGTCACATTTTAGCTAGCTTTCACTTTACGATTTAAAACATGCTATTATATTACAGGCCTTTTTTTCATATTCAAGACACTAAAGTCGGGGAGTAGACCATCACTGATAAAATGTGTAAACAGTGCAGAAAGTTCAGTGTTGATATGACAAGGACGAAGCTTCAGGTACCTCACCGGACGGTTACAGCTCCTTAGGACAAAGGGATGTAAAAATGCAGAGGGCAGCCCGGAGACCCGCTAAAGGACCGCAGCACCGCACACCGGCTGAACCCAGCGGTTACTCAGCACTCCCTCAGCCTCGGGTCAAGTCGTCTGTGGCCGGAGTCACCGCCACTGCTGACTCCAAACCCGGCGGTTATTTCATAATATATCAACTGCTGCTTTCATAAGCGACGAGGTTTCTAGTTTCACAACCGCTTGTCCCTGTACACCTTTCCTCCATTGTGCAGTGCACCCTGGCACGGCCGCTCTAGTGCGCATGCGTAGATGGAGTAGTACCCTGCTCCGGAAACTAACTTGTGTTTATCGGGAGTATCAAAAGAATACGCTGCAGTAATATAACAAACTATAATACTGCCAGAAATATAAAACACATTATCTAGCTACACGTATTTCTTTTAAATAATTGTAAAAACAAGACGAAATGTTGCCATTTTCAAATAATCGGAAGCCTAATTTAATAATAGATAATAACTAATCATTTCAAATCGCTTCTCAGTTGTAGAAAATCAAGAAAAGCTAGAGCAGGAAACAGGTAACACAAACAATATACATCATTTTTATTTCACGAATGCTTTTTAGGCCTTTGTTTTGAAAGCAGCGTAAAATTGACCAATCAGCGCCGTCGGTTCCAGGAAGGAAGAATCACCCATTCAGGACGGTTGCGTCTGTTGTTGCAATAATATGAACAGAACTTCCTTATTCGCTGCATGCGTTTCCTCCTGCTAATGCTTTTTTCTTAACGCTGAGGCCCAGGTTTACAGAAAACAACGAACATTTTAAGGTAAGTGATACAAAACCTCACAATATTAGTGTCTTGTATTGTTCTGGTGAGGCAGTGTTGTGAGCACATCACATCCAACCATCAACACCATCAGCACCAACAACAGCCTCCTAGTCTTGGGAGTGCTTTTAGATCTAATTAAAGGATCACGTTACCTAAATGTAGAAAAATGGATCGAGAGGCAGAAACGGACATATTTTCCCCTCTTACTTCTTGCAAGAGGCTGAGTTACAATACAGCAGAAGTAGATCTGTACTCAATCAAAGGGCTGAAGGCAGTAATGTGTCTCAAACAAACAGATCTCAGTTTCTGGGGCTATTTCTTCATGCGGACAAGGGCTCTAATGGTTTACCAGCAACATATCTGGTTTATCTTGAGGAACTAGATTATCATTAATGGCTATGGCTGGATTAACACCTCATGGAGGATGGTGCCTTTTGAGCTCATCTTACTCTACCACTTATATAGAGGTGGAACCCTACCTTGCCCAGATTTGATAATGTGGCTATGTTTTAAACCAACTGACTTATAAATATTCATCATAAACGCTCAAAACTGAATGAATGAATTTCTTAGAATTAGATTTAGACACATTGAGGCTGTCTTAAAGTGTCCTCTAAAGACAGATCTCTTAGGAAATTAAGGACAACTCACAGTACGGCTTCTGCTTACTGGTTCATAATCCAGATCTTGTGAAACTGTGGGTTCCCTGTAGTTGTCTGAGCTTTGCATGGGAAACCTCCTGAAGATCACTGATAAATGACAATGTATTTTTTTGTGATTTAGGTGAACTAGGCCTTTACTCTAGGGATATTATGATCATGTACAATTGGCTTTTATACATATGGTGATGGTCAGACAGCCCTTACACAGCCTGGAGGTGTGTTTGGGGTCATTGTCCTGTTGAAAAATAAATGATGGTCCAACTAAACACAAACAGGATGGGATGGCATGTCGCTGCAGGATGCTGTGGTAGCCATGCTGGTTCAGTGTGCCTTCAGTTCTGAATCAATCCCCAACAGTGTCACCAGCAAAGCACCCCCTTGCCATCACACCTCCTCCTCCATGCTTCACGTTGAGAGACCACCCAGTCACCTTTTCTGTGACACGGCGGTTGGAACCAAAGATCTCAAATTTGGACTCATCAGACCAAAGCACAGATTTCCACTGGTATAATGTTCATTCCTCGTGTTTCTTGGCCCAAAAAAATCTCTTCTGCTTGTTGCTTTTCCTTAGTAGTGGTTTCTTAGCAGCTATTTGACCATAAAGGCCTGATTGGCATGGTCTCCTCTGAACAGTTGATGTAGAGATGTGTCTGCTACCAGAACTCTTTGTGGCTTTTATCTGGGCTCTAATCTGAGGTGCTGTCAGCTTGTGATTTCTGAGACTGGTGACTCGGATGAACTTATCCTCAGCAGCAGAGGTGACTCTTGTTCTTCTTTTCCTGGGGCGGTCCTCATGTGAGCCAGTCTTGTCGTAGTGCTTGATGGTTTGTGTGACTGCACTTGGGGATACATTCAAAGTTTTTGCTATTTTCTGGACTGACTGACCTTCAGTTCTGATAGTAATGACGGACTGTCGTTTCTCTTTACTTAACTGTTTGGTTCTTGGTATAGTATGGATTCTAACAGTTGTCAAATAAGGCTGTCAACTGTGTACCAACCTGACTTCTGCACAACACAACTGATGGTCCCAACCCCATTAAGAAGGCAAGAAATTCCACAAATTAACCTTGATAAGGCACACCTGTGAAGTAAAAACCATTTCAGGTGACTTTCTCATGAAGCTCATGGAGAGGATGCCAAGAGTGTGCAAAGAAGTAATCAAAACATAGGGTGGCTATTTTGAAGAATTTAAAATATAAAACATGTTTTGACTTATGTCACACTTTTTTTGTTTACTACATAATTCTATATGTGTTCATTCGTAGTTTTGATGCCTTCAGTGAGAATCTACAATGTAAATAGTCATGAAAATAAAGAAAACCATTAAATGAGAAGGTGTGTCCAAACTTTTGACTGGTAGTGTAGATATTCCATTAAAAATCAGCCGTTTCCAGCTAGAATAGTCATTTACCACATTAACAATGTCTAGACTGTATTTCTGATTAATTTAATGTTATCTTCATTGAAAAAAACTGCTTTTCTTTCTATTCTTTTATAATATATTTTATGATTTGTTTTATGATATTCCTTTATTTTTATTGTTTGCTGATTTTACATGTAAAGTGTCTTTGAGTGTTCTAAAAAGTGCTATACAAATAAAGTGTATTATTATTATTTATTATTAAAAATAAGGACATTTCTAAGTGACTCAATCTTTTGAACAGTAGTGTGTGTATATAAAGTACTGTATTCAGGATCTTCCCTTTGTTCAGATGGGATACATGACAGTAGAAGAGCACAGCTCTACCCTGCTCCACCTCAAGAGATCCCCAGGGATCCGCTCATGGTCTCTTCTTGTTGGTAGGTTTGCTACTGAAACACTCAAATATGAAATGAACACACAACATAAAACATCCACTTAAAAACTCTTCAGTTAAAACACCCCTTTGACTAAACTGTCTCCTAAATGAAAGCCTCTCTTTTTTTCCACAGGTATCGCATCTGTCGGTTTGGCAGCTGCATACTACAGCTCAGGTACACAAACAGAATTTACACAATCCCTCAAAGTAGCCTCTCAGGTTTGTTTACAGCAGCTCCATCTGCTTTATGTTCTCTCATTGTGTTGTGTGAATCCTGCAGACAGCATCCTGTGGAAACTTTTCTATGTGACCGGCTGCCTGTTTGTGGCCATGCAGAACATGGAGGAGTGGGAGGAGGCCGTGTTTGACAAAACCAAGAGCCTGATTGAGCTCAAGACCTTTAGCTTGTACACTTTAGTCCTGACGTTATGGAGGAAGGGGCAAGAGAAAGGTCAGTGACATCACAGTGTAGGTGAGTCAGTACAAAAGTCTCAATTATTGAGGTGAAAGGGCAAAGTGTTAGATCTTAATGCTTTTTCTCTCTCTCTCTCTCAGTTGTGTTGGATCTGACCCAGCTGTGTGATGTGTGCATCCAGGAAGAGAAGGTTCGGTATTTGGGGAAAGGTTATCTGCTGATGCTGCGGATGGCTGCAGGCTTCTCCTACCCGCTCACTCAAAGCGCCACACTGGGGGGACGCAGGTAGGTTGTCTGCAGCTGGTAGTTTCCATATGTTCAAGTTAAAACCCATAATATTCTCGTAGAATCAAGTCCTTTTTGTTACTTGGCCCTAGGTTTCATTCTGCATTATTTGCCATTCAGTGTATTTACATTTGTTAAAAAAGAAAAGCAGTCCAAACCAAGGCTGCTCAATTGTATGATTTCTGAGAGATGAAATCTTTAATAAAGAATTACCTCAGAAACACTTGGAAAAACCACCACCAATTAATCACTTGTTCCTTGTGTCATTTGGGACAGATAAGTCCCGATAAGTCTGCAGCGGCCGATTTGTAGTAGGATCGCGATTATGTGATCGTCAGCAGACAGCTGACATAGTGTTCACTTGTTGTCATAGTTACAGTGACGCCATGCCACTATCTCGCAACACAGAAAACTTTAACAAATCCCTGGATCCAGATTATGAGCCACATCACTGCCAAAATCTAATCAATTGGTCCTTGTGTCATTTCTGACCTTCCCTGAAAATTTCATCCTAGTCCTTTAGTCCATTTTTGAGTAATGATGCTAACAGACAGATAAACAGACGGGCAAACGTACGCCGATCGGCAAAGTAACAATATCAAACAGTTAGTTAAAAAAGATATGTGAACCAAAGATTTCTTAGTAGAACTAACATAAAATAACCCAGCATATCCCTGTTCTTTCTGTTCTTCCGCCCATCAGCGATGTAGAGGCTCTTTCCACGCTCTTGAAACGCTTCCTGGGACTGGAGGAGCTGCAGCAACGCAGGCAGCAGGAGTACGAGGCCGAGTACGGAGAGGAAGAGGAAGATTCTCCGGACAACAGCACTGACTCAGATGATGAAGCAGATGAACACTGATTTCGTGCAATTTTCCTGTAACTTTGGGTGTATTGCGTTAGGGGCATCATGATACTGCAAAGGCATTCCAGAAGACAAAGTTTTAGTGATGCCCTCAACACATGGTAAACTATAAGCATGTGCATGGAACTCCAAGGACTTGTTCAGTGTCTCCACACAGACCTTCTCTTTGTATTTTTCAGTGTTTCAGGTAAATTAAAGTGCATTTGAATGTCATTTCCATATTAGTTTTGTTCAAATAATAATAAAAAAAAAAATCTCCAGGAAGTCTGATGAAAGGGATTTTTTCCATCCATTATACTGTAGCTTTCTGTAAATGAATGTCATGTCTAAGCAGTTACTAATTACTGTTTGAGAATACACTCCAGATTATAGATTTTCTGTGCCTTCCTACTGAACTCTAATAAGTGTTTATATGACCATGGAAAGTGCTTTTCCCACAGTATTCTGGGCCACCCAGTTTATAGTCACCCTTCTGCATGTTTATTCATACCCAGTCTGCAATCCAGTTGAATGCATGTGCAAACTGTAATTGAGCATAAAGGATTTTCTGAGCTCAGTCAAGAGTAAATTAGGTGTGAAATTCTTGGGTCTGTTGCTGTTATGTCTTTTCACATTTCTATACTTTTTTGTGAACCAAAGACTGAATCTCAGGCAAACACTTTGGTGTTTTTTTTACAAAAAGTACAACGAATCAGGGCTGATGGTGAATGCTGATATGTGCTGCTTGAAAGGAAAAATCTGAATTTTTGTTTACTGTTGGTTGATTTTATTGTTCCTGTTTATTTTCATACATTTGCAAATCTTATATAAAGCTCTTTTGTACTTTAAGTATATTTCTTCCTCTCTTTGCTTAACTTAACTCCATTCACATGCACACGGATAAGTGCAGAATCACACAGAAAAAAATCACTTTTGTTCATTTTCCGGCTGAAATTAGGAAACCAGTATCTGATTGAATCAAATAGAAGTTTAATGTTGAAGTACAAGATTTCTCTATGGCACCATCTCCTTCACACAGGCTCCGATATCCTCTGTTATCCTCTGCAGAGGGGCCACTACAGGGCTGACATGTTCCTCTATCCACTCCTGGGCTGTAGACTCTGGGTAAAGATGAACCATCTCCTCTCTCACTGACTCCACCTTCTGTTGTAGCATCGCCAAATACCTAAGATGTGACCACATGTTAGAAAACAAGTTGTGCTTTACGTAAAATGCTAAATTTTGTAAGCTAACTTGCTCACAATGACAATTCTAATTTACTGGTGTTTAGAAGGTATTAGTTACACATATAAACTGACCACAACTTTCGCATTAGAGGAAAAGTCGGAGGATTACTGAGGTCATTTTAGTTCAATGTTCTTCAGAACAAATGTCACGGCAATCAATTAAAAAGCTGTTTACACACTTCAGTCTGGACCATTGAGCAGATTTTGAGAATTTCTGTGAAAAATTTTTAGAAAATTAAAAACTCATTTCATAATCTCATAATATGCTTAGACTTATGAGAAAAAGTGGTGTCTTTTTGAAATAGAGTAGAAACATATCAGAAAACCATGAGAATAAAATGTCCCGTGTTATGACTTAAGGTAGAATTGTGCAATACATTTACACACAATATCCTCAAGTCTCTCATAATAAGGTGCTTGCTGGTAAAATCCAAAACGTCAGGTAATTTTTAAACTCTAATTTCTAAAATTTGAAATGTAAGCTCACGTTGCTGCTTGGCTGTGAATCTGCATTGTGATTAGCGGCGTTACCGTCCTCCTCTGTCGGTGGTACGGACTGAACCATCCTCGTACAAACCTGCAGTAGCATCAAAACATACAATTATTTAGCTACAAACGAATAACAACAGTTAACTATGCAAATGGTACAGGAATACTTCACAATTTGGATACTTTTGCATGCAAAATATGAAGCTACTGCTAGCAGCTTGTTACCTTAGCTTGACATAACAACTGGAAATGTAGTCACAGCTAACATATCATTTCTGGAACTCAACAATCTGGTATTTTACAACTTGTCAAGATCTAGAAATCATTTTAAATTTACATTCATTTCCACATCTGTGTACTAATCCTGACCACTTGAACTGACACACCATAGAAACTAAAGTGGGAATTATTAAGGAAAAGCTGTCCCACTGCATTGTAAATGTATAAAATTTATACAGAAAAAAAATGCATAAAAGTTGTGGCAGTGCATCAACAATAGGGTTTCACCAAACCAAGCTCTGTCATACTGAAGCTGCTGACTGACATTATATTGTTCAATGTATTTAAATATTTTCACAGTAAGGATTCATTTTCACCTCTGTAATTTTACACTTTGCAAATTCATCCCGTGGGCCAGATTGGACCCTCTGGTGGACCGGGTTTGGCCCGTGGGCCTTATGTTTGACACCCCTGCTCTAGGGTAAATAAAACAGTGGAAATAAAATGTTATAATCACTGCCCATAACTCACATGTTGCTTTCAAAAAATCTTATATCCTCCGAATTCAGGAGTGAATTAAGCTCCACAATTAACTCGGCCAGCCTCCTTCCTGGAAACAAAGAGTCGGCTGCAGATGTCCTGAGGGCCACACAGAGGAAACTACCATTAACATGGAGAGACTCATACACAGTGACTGTGTTGTTCATCAAAACCTCACCTCTCCATGGCCTCCACCTCCACTGCAGAAATCCCCAGCACCTCAGTGACTTTGCTGTGAGCCTCAGCACTGAACTGACCGTGGAGGAGAGTCTGCAGACAGGCTGCTAGTGATGGGAGAGCCACCGGCATCAGCTCACACAGCACCGATAGATGGTCATACCTGACAGTAGGCACACAATTGACTGATTAAAACAACTTTGAACCTACTGCATACTGTAAGATGTGACAGCAGCCCTCTAACTTAAAGAACTACCTCTGATTCCTACCTCTGCCAGCCTGTGATGGCGATGCCCTTCAGGTTCACACCAGGAGACAGAGACGCAGCCACCTTCAGCCACTGCAAATGATTGTCCACATGTCTTTGTGTGCAAGTCACACAGGTGTAAACACTAGTGGAGCCTTTAAAGGAGCTGGCTGCCCAAACATCTGCCATACCAGCACTGCAGTACTTCTGTAGCAGAGATACTGGAAAACACAATTAGAGAGTATTCAACAATTTAGTTGACTTTTTACTTTGAAGTCATCCTCTGTGTGGAGTTGGGAATCATGGAATAGCACACGATATGACACCATCACATGTTGTAGGTGAAATTGATGGCGCATTATCATACTTGATAGATTCCCAGACAATCATCTACAATACATCCTGATATCTAAGTGGCTTAAGAAGAAAAAATACCCCCCAAAAAGCAAAAAGTAGGAACTTATTCATCCATTTTACTATAGTGTAAGCATGTCCATATAATGACTATTAATCATTTTTATTAATGTGACATTTCAGTTAATTAGTTGTCTGATTTGCTTTCTTCTGCCACAAGTAATTCTAAAGTAGTGACTTTGGTATGTCAAACTGGTCAGACGAATTTTGTTTAGAGTGCATATTTTCATAAAACTATAGATATCTAGTGCCAGTGTGCTGAAAATGTATTCCAAGAGGAGGTGACTATATCAAAATTTTGTCCCAGCTCAACGGATAAATTTTGAAATTTCAAAAATAACTGAATTGAGAGAACAAGTTTAATAAACTTAAGATACCAAGTTGAATCAAAAGTTTAGTCATGATGGTTAAAGACAGATTTGCTTTCCTTTCATATTTTCTCAGTTTAAAAAAGCTGCTCAAGCCAATTCTCATTCCAAAATTGTTCAAGTGCTCATGTTTAGAAGTTCCAAATGGTCTGTAAGACAACTAGAAATTAACCTTACTTTGACCTATTTACACCAAAGTACAGTAGAAAAGATGAGTTTATGTGACTAAATTCCTGTTTGCTGTTTTACAGTGGATCTGATAATATATAATAGCTCAGGGTTTGAATAATGTGTGCTCAGTTCCTACCAGTTTTGTCCACATCCAGGTTAGGAGTGTAGTCCCACAGCATGGGCTGAACGAGTCCTACTAGACCACTGGCTGGAACATGGATAACAAAAGAAAACTGTTAAATCAAGACACATTTGAAAGCAAAGACACCAATACCAGCAGTGGCTCTAAAACTGGAATATGAAGATCACCAGTTATCCCTGAGATGGTTCCTGCAGCTCTTTAACAAATTACTATATTCTACATTCATTTTAAGTTTAATTTGGATACTTCCACACAAATTACTTTAATATTCAATCTGTTAACATTGTTATCTACGAATCTAAACTCATGAATGGAGATGTTACTCAGATTTTACTTATTTTAAATAATACCACTGAAAAATTAGTCCATTGCTTGCAAAGTCCTGAATTTAAGAGTATAAAAGTGTAATAGAAAAATTAAAATGTACTTGAGGTATTGACAGCAAAACAGATTGCTAAAGAAAATGGACCCAGTGAGTGTCACTGTATTACTATGTATAATAATATGTATATATGTATTTAGCATGTTAATGCTGTAGTAGGTCAAAGTAAAATGAACTGATTAAAAGTTGTAACAGTGACTGCATCATATTTTATTTAATTATGCCATGAATGAAGAATCCTAAAGCATAAACATGCAAATCCTTAACTATACATAACTGATAAAAAGTTGTTGTTTCATGTCGGTTTTGGGTAAGCTAACCCATAACATGAGACCATAGTGTCAAAAAGCTTCTTAACAGCTGATATTTTTAGTTTTGCCATCCTATTTCTAATGATGCTTTTAAATTAAGTACTTTAAACTTACTTGTACACCTTTTTTTTAATATTAGTGATCTCCACATTTATCGGGAACCAACTGAATTTCTTCCTCACCTTTCAGTGTGTCCTGGCTCATGCCCCTCATCATATCATCCCACATTATGATGGTCATGTGAGGCCACACCTCCTTGATAGCTTTGGCCACCTTGGTCACATGACTCAGGAACAGTTGCTCCACTGTATGTCCAGGAGAAGTCAGCCACAGCTTGGACTCCTCACCCTCACCCAGCATGTACACCTTGAGGCAATGGAGACAAGGGCGTGAGTTCCAGTGTTGCATATGCTACTAGTTACACAAAAAACAGTCCTTACCTCATCTGCTCCAATGTGCAGTGTGTCTAGACCAGGATGCAGCTCCACCACCTGCCTCACCATCTCCATCACCAGCTTCACCCCCTCCTCTCTGTGGGGATTCAGGGTTCCCACGCAGTGCGACGTCTCTCTCAGGTGCCACATGGGCCGGTGCTTCAGTACAAACTGTGACAGAATAGGAACAAAACCAGGACGAGCAGGGATCTGATATGAGGTAGGGAATATAATATGGAACTCTATCCCAACAGTGAAGAATTAGAGCCACACTACTTAAAACCACCTGTCTAATATTGTTTAGGTCCCCCTTTTGCACCAAAACAGCTCTGACTCTTTGGGGAATAGACACAGGATCTCTGGGGGTATTCTGTGCTGTCTGACACCAGGATATTGGAAGTAGATTCTTTTGGCTTTCAGGCATGGGGGCGCTTTGGGTCAGGCAAGTTCCAGTGTAACCCACAGATCGGATTGGTATCTGACACCTTGGACTTTTATCATGTTCCACGAGATTTGGTTAGATTAGGCTTTGGTACCTGTCAAAGTAACATCCACACAAAGGCCAGGACACAAAGTTTCAAAGCAGAACATTACATTGTAACAAGATGATTAATACTACTTACTTCACCTGTCAGTTTTAATGTTGTGGCTGAACAGTGCATTTATAATTTGTCATTAAAAAAAAAAAGTAGGACAGCAGGCAGTTTGCTTCACCTCCATGTGACCAAATGTCTGCACGAGCGGAATCACCTCCATGCCCTTAGATCTGGCAAACTCCTGCATAGACAGCACTTCCTCTTGGCTAAGACGAACAAACAAAAAAGAAACGCAGCATACAGTCAAGAGAACTGATCATTTTTATGGCACACCAGACTTGCACATGAAGCCTTATCTGTATCCGACACAGGAAGGATTGTAATTGTACTACAGGATCTCGCAGCATGATAAGAGAGATAAGAAGAAGCACACGGATCTACACAGAATACACACACACAGCAAAGAACAAAGAGCGGAAATGATTAAAGGAACATCAGGTGTTGTGTTGCACCTGTAAGCAGGCTGTACTGTCGCCTGTAGCAGCTTCAGCTCCCCCTCATAAGGAAACGCATCCTCATATTCCACCAGCAGGCCGTCCACTCCCAGCTGAGAGAAGAGCTCGATCAGCTGAGGAGATTCATTAGTGGACAGCACATATCAATAACTTGCCAGTGACAGAGGTGCAAATACACATGCTGCAGCAGATCACAGAGGAGGCTTTACCCTGCGCAGGTATTCAACTCGTGGAGGGGCACCTTTCAAGTCCAGGTGAACCAGCTTTTTTCCCTTAGGCCAGGGGTCACACTTCATTCTGCCTGATACATAGATCTCACTGTAACAACAGCAGCAACGGGTACACTTGTGATTGTGAAGAAACAATATTTGTAGTTTGACTCACCTGCACAGTTGGTATCGATCCAGATCCAGATATGGAGAAGACTGACACTTACTTCTGCACAAAAAACGCCTCTTTTTAATGCAAGTACGCAGCCGAGGCAGTCGAGTAGGTCAGCCGTGTATTGATGCTAGAATGCTACATGCTAAGAGCTTAGTGTGTGTGGTTAAGGAGAAAGTAACAAACAAGAGGACCAGAATTTAGCTGCCTGCCCTGTAGCCTAGCTCTGTTTTCGCAGCTGTAGTGCAACTCAATTGGGGCCAGACGTGGCCCAATGAAAACGGCGCTTTCTCTTCCGTAGAGCCAATCAGATTTGACGATACGCGGCGACCAGGAAGTGGAGCGCTTCAGGTGGTGCTACAAGCAGTTGGCGGGGTGTGAGGCATGTTCAGTCAGTAGTGTGTGTCAGTGTAGCTCCTAAATGGTCCGTCGCAGATGTTGTGAGGTGAAATGGCTCTGCTGCGACTGAGAAACGCGAAGGGTGCGAATGCCTCAGAGATAGAGAGGAAAATTAAAAGGTAAGCTAATAAAACCGTGCTAATGTCCAACCTGAGCAAAGCTGGACAGTGAGAGGTGACTGTGTGCCAGTCAGATGCTATCAGCAGGCATGATAAGCTAGTGGCAAACAAATACTCTAAATATAGGTGCATTTGAAGGCTTAGGCATGAACAAATGCATGGTAAAGCTTAAGGTGTGCTGCTCTTGTTGTAGATATGCCTTTGTGTACCTAGCTTTTTTAATATATACACAAATGTTGAAAGAGTAGAATCATTTAGCAAGAGTTTATTTGTTATAAAATAAGGAAATACATTTTGGCATTTCAAAAGAACATGACAATTTTCTTTCCACATTTGTACTATTTCTTATTCATTTATGTGTCTGCACATTATTTGTCATTAGTTGCAGTCCTGTACAGACAATTTGAGGTAGCATAAGACAAAATAATGCCCTCTGCCTTTGGACTGACCAAACCTAACATTTATGACTAGGCCTCCTGATCAACTATGGAAATGCTAATGAACATCAAACTCTGTTTAATACGACTGCACAATATTGTAAAAAAAAAAGAACACTTGTGATATTTAGTTTTCAAAGATGACTTGAATAACTCTACTATGGAAAAAAACTATAAAAAGATTTTGGAGATTCCACAGAGCAGTGCTTATGCATAGAGAGTCTGTAACACTGACAAATGAATTGCTATTCAGTGGTGTTCAGATGTGGCTTTGCACTTGTCACACAGAGCTCAGTGGTGCTCATTTAAATGGTCAAATGACTTGTGTTGCCTTGTGTAGTGTCAACAACTGCAAGACGATGCCAACAGAGTACCTGTTTTTGGTCAACATCACCCTTTCAGAAGCTCAAATATCCCCACATATGTTATCTTGTGTGTGTTTTTTTTCAACCAAATCTTCCTTTTCAGCGTTTCCCTGTTCTTTGCTCAACTTGCTGTGTCCATGTGGAGCCTGCATGCCAACAAACTACTTTTTTTCTCAATAAGGTTGAGATGAAAAAACTCATTTTGTCCATGAAGTAAATGATGTTCTATCTGGCAAATTCGTCTTGTAGATTAGAAAATGTGGACAGTACAAGCATTTGTAGTGGTGTAATGTGCATTACTTTACAATGCACCTCCTGTGATGTGACTTTTGTGCATGCACGCCTTGTCGCGATGTAGATGCTGGAATGGTATATTGTACAGTCCTATGGTACACACAACACACCAGTCTACACAGTTTAATTTGTAAGGCTTTAAAACTAGTCAGTAATTTCTACACCGCTAGAACACCTGTCAGAATATGTTCATGTTTAAAAGTTCTTGTGGACATAGATTTGTAAAAACTGTATTCATAAAGACATTTAGTTTTTCGACATTCAGGCTCCACATGTGCACAGCAAAATGAACAAGGAACAGGAGAGAGACGCTGAAAGGCAAGATTTGGTTGCAAAAACAAATGCAGCATCAGTTTTTTGGAAGTTTTTGGGCTAAAGAGAAGATGATGTCGAACAAAAACAGGTACTGTGTCGACAGCATCTTGCAGCACATGGTACTACACGAGACGACACAGCTAATTTGTTTGACCATTTAAATCCACGGCACAAAACTGTAAATGAGTGCAAATCCACAACTGAATGCCACCCAGAGCAAATCCCCCAGTTATTCTAGAACAATTAATTCTTTAAAATAAAATTGTTCAAGTCATTCCTATAGTTATTATTTTTTTTATATCGCACTGTATATCACAGAAAAACCCACCATAGCATGTCAGTTTTTTCTAGTATTGTGCAGCTTCAGTGTGTACTGTCAGCCTGTCATAGCTGGTAAATTATTATGACAATTAGCTGACTAAAGATCAAGATCACACCAATTTGCAGCCCCCCCATCTGTAAGCACAAATACTTGGATGTTCTGTCACCCATATTTATTTTGAGACCACAATTTTTCACGTAACTCTGAAGCTATCCTGTGGGGTACAAGAACGCTGGTTTGGCAAATGTCTAAGAAATGAGAGCAGGGATGTTTTCTGCACTAATTCATCATTCTAACAAACAATTGATGTCTTATCAGTCAATTTCAGTTGATAATGTGGACCTTTTTTCTGTCTTGGTCAGAGGTAATGCATTGAGGCAAGGATCTTCATGGCGGAGCTCCCGTGGACTTGTGGCCTTGCTGCTGGTGGCTTTGTTTACATGTGTGGTGGCCACGTGGTTGTATGTGACCTCCCTGGACAGTGACATTACAGAAACTCTGGTCAGCCAGTGGGAGCTGGTCTCTCCTCAGCCCAGAGTCTACAGCGTCCAGTGCTCTGAAGACTATGAAAACTACAAACGTTACCCAGGTGAGACTCTGGTCCTTGTACTGCACTGTGTCATGTAATCAGTTGACGTCTTTCTGCTGTGTAAACACGACTGAAATGGAATCAAGCTACACTTGCTTAATAAATACCTCGTTTATCAGGTAGAACATTCCTGGTGTCAGAAGAAATTAAAACTGGTGCTTAGGGGAAAGTGTTAAATTATGTGTTTTTGTCTACAAAGCACTGAATGGTTTTGGACCAAAATACACGCTGGACTTATTAGCTCCATAACGAGCATCTAGAGCCCTCAGGTCATCAGGGACAGGTTTACTGTGTGTTCCCAGAATCAGAACCAAAAATAGTGAAGCAGCATTCAGTTATTTTGCTCCTCACCTGTGGGACAAATGTCCTGAAAACCTGAGGTTGCCTCGTCTGTTAGCTTAAATCAGGCCTGAAAATCATATTGTTTATTGTAGTTTTCTCTTAGATGCTCAGTCTATTTTCTTGACTTTTAATTCACTTTTAGGTTTTTTCCTGTTTTTAATGTCTATTTTTAAATCATCGTTATAATTAATTTTAAAGTTTTATGATGCATTTTTTTTGCCATTGTAACGCACCTTGAATTGCCTTGTGTATGAATCGTGCTGTACAAATTAACTTGCTTCGGCTTGCCTTAAAAACTGCAATTATTATGTCTTCACAGCTTGACTGTAAAACAGCATAGATTTTATCCACTAGATGGCAATATAGCACAAGCCTACTGAGCGTAATAGCTGCACTAGAGGAGTGCAGGTTTCAACGGGGCTTCCACTGAATGAATGGTTGCAGCAAACGGAGCAGTCTGTGGAAGCAAACACTTTCAGTTTGTCCAATTGAACTTCAAGGTGGAAAAAGATAAAGAAAAGGAGAGATATGAAACCCAACTCAAGACAAAAACATGAAAATTGCAGCCATCATTATTTCTATTTTGGGTTTGTACCTCGGTAGCTGTGCTCCAGCTTGTTACTATAGTAAAAAAATAAATACAACTAGCAATCAACATCCCTGGGCTTTAGAATTACTGAGCCACAGTTTGAAAACAATTGCCACTTGAACAGAGGTAATGAGAGTGAGCAGTGCAGCAGGAAGTCATTATTTTTAACATTGATCTTTCTGTCAAGTCTTGGGATCTAAAGAAAAATAAACACTAAGGCGATATTCAATTTACAGGACAAAAAAGCAGTAAGTCCTAAAAATAGAGATGCTAGAAACAGTGAATCTTTGGCATTCTTGCTTGAAAAATGCCCAAAATGATTAATCTGTGACCCACTGATTATTATGTTTTCCCTTGACAAAACATTTCAGCTCTTCAGTGCGAGTAAAGGTGAGATGTCAGCCACAGTCAGATAGCTGACAGATCAAAAGAGGCAGATTTCAAGTTCTCTAATCAGACTGGTTATTTACAACTCTTTTCCATATACACAAGAAATTAAAAATTAAAATTCAAATTAAATTAATTAAAATAAATTAAAAAATTAAAATAAATACAAAAGAAATTACTCAAAATAAAATAAAATAGTATACACTGACCAGCACAAATTTGAAAATCATTTTGAGAAAGTCTGCTAAAGACAATGCAAATAAGCTTCTACCAGTGACTACTGTTATGGAATAATGGGGTTTGTCAAGATAAACAGCTGGTGCCGCTAATCCTCAACAACACTAAAAGATAAACTCATTAAAAGAGCTGCAGTATAAACTCAAACCCTGAAAAAAATGACGAGAAGCCTGACATGTTGAGTACACAAAGTTAAAAAGCTGACAGGTGAAGTGACTATCATCGATCATCATGTCTGTGCTGACCCAGCTGTCAGGTTAACCGGATGGCAGCAAAAGAAAGTAAAATCAACACTGTGTTACAGAGTGACAGGCTGGAATTTATTTTGAAAGGGGTATGTTCTCAATAAAATACAGAAAGTGATGGGGTTGAACGCACATGGGTGCTACTGAAATAAAAGAACAAAACATATCCAAAAGCAAACTTTACCCAGAAATTGATATTAATGTACTAGAAGAAAATAAAAGATAATTAGTACAAAAAAAACTCTTAACCAAAATACAGTGCAGTAGCACCCCTGACTGAAATACCAATGAATTCTCAACAAGTATTTCTAAACATGGCAAAAAGAAACACTAGCTACACTGATGTTCATAAATCGCTAACTGGGCAGCTCGACTTCTCTGACGAACTGCCAACGAAAACTGGATGAATGAGCCTTTTGGGGTCCACCTGACCCCATTTTTGGAGGCGGTTGTTTGTCCGGAACCAGTCCATCTATGAGTCCTTGGGCGTGGGGTGGGGCAAAGCCGAGGAGGAGCGCAGTGACCCAGAGCTGTAACAGTCCCCTCCTTAAAACACAAACTGAATGGCTTGATGTTTCGTACAACATATACAAAAATCAGATGTATTCATGATCTGGACACTTAATCTGCAAATTGGTCAGTCAAACTCACACTTTTATTCATGTGCTAACATAATTGTACAATTAGCCTTTCAACACCATTAGCTAACACAATGTAGCATTAGAACACAGGAGTGATGGTAGCTGGAAATGTTCCTCTGTACCCCTATGGAGATATTCCATTAAAAATCAGCCATTTCCAGCTAGAATAGACATTTACCACATTAGCAATGTCTAGACTGCATTTCTGACTAATTTAATGTTATCTTCATTGAAAAAAGCTGCTTTTCTTTCAAAAATAAGGACATTTGTAAGCGACCCCAAACTTTTGAACGGTAGTATACATTGGGAACAGTTTAGATCCCATTCTTGGTGGCAAGGAGAGGACAAACTCAAAATTTATATTCACAGACACAAGACTCTTCTACAAGTTCCAATTGTGCATCTCTAGTGTCTAAAGAAAACACAGTGGGATGTTTAGGCTGTGAGCAATAAAGTAGAATTGCAGGAAGTTGGAGGGAAGGCCTGAATTTAATGCCATTAATGCACAATGCTGTGAGACCAACAGGATGTTTTACCAAGATACTGTTGTTCTCAAAGTCCTCTCCTGTACTTTATGTCTCTTAGGATGCACTCCTCAGAAGTGTGGCCGTGCAGTCACAGACAACGTGGTGACAAGGGAGGAGGCTCAGGTCCTCAGGAGGTAAATGCTATCATACACAGCACAGTGTGTGTCTCATCTCCTTCTCACCTTCTTGCCTTGTAGTTTTCCCACATATCGTCTTCTGTTTGTGCAGTATGGCTGAATTATTCTCAGTGTTTTCTGTCTCTGACACACAGACTGGCTGAGAGGGGGCTGGCGCTGGCTGGGTCGGAGGGAGGAGTGAGTATATCGCCAGATAAACTGTTGGAATAATGTTACATTGAAGCAGGGATTAGCTGACTGTCTTTTAGTGAGTTAGTTCTCCATACATGAATTTATTAGAGCCTAGGCAGTGCTGCAGAGCCATAAAAGAAATTTGCTGACCATTTTCCACAGCACAACATAAATTTCGGAATTACTTTTCAGGTTAACATCAGTGCTTCATGAAAGCAGACTTGTAGAAAGTTAAGCACTTCCTGCAATATATAGGTAATACTTTTTGTTGGTGATATTATTGCATTTTGATCTCCATTGTGGTGCATTCAAGAACACTATAACATCCTAGATTAAATGACTTTCATTAATTGGTGCCCTGCACCATTCTAATGCCCAACTCACATGGACTAATAAGACACTTAAAGGTGCAATGTTCAAGATTTTTAACATATAAATATATTAATATAGTCACAAACAACTATTTACTGTGTACAGGAGTAATAGAGTAATGGCACCCTTAGTGTAACCCATGTGTTGTCATGTAGCCTATGTCTTTGGCAGCCAAACTTCCCAAATGTGCATATTAGTGCATGTGAGTCCCTCCCTTTGAAACTATTGGCCCTAAATAGAGAGTGACTTCCCACACTACACCGTTAAAACAAAAGTGTGGAGCACACAAAATAATTTTAAAAAGAAAGTAGTTTGTTTATGTTATTTGCATAATTTATGTGCACGTCTTAATTCAGCTCAGTGTGAGAGTCTCTGTTGTTGTTTTGAGGCTCTTGCCTGTATCTCTGCTTGTATCAATTTAATGTCGCTCTTTAGGTTGAAAGACTAAAACCAACAAGTCTGCCTCAGTACGCTTCAGTGTCTGTGGTACCGTGCCCCAAGCCAATTCATTCCTGATCCTTAAGTTCTTTTTTTCACTCAGATTGTATGCTCATACTCAGCCATATTTTCTTTTATCTTCCCAAGCTCAACAAGAAAGACACTCCACAAAGGCTGCACAGTCGTTGTATCATTTCTGACGGATGAAATCATTAATAAAAAATTACCTTGTGGTGAGCACAGGCATGTGTTATGTACTCAGTGCAAGGTCATTTTGTTTCTGAGTACATCTATATTAATTGGCCACATTCTAAAGTGCCCTGATTTCTGCCACAAATTTTTTCAAGATTTCAGCTGCCGGAAATGATACGACTGAGCACCCTTGGTGGAGTACTGTGCTCACCGAGAGTGCTTTTCTTGTTGTGTGCTTTGTTGTTTTTTTGGCAAATGAATTATACTCAAAATAAAATTGAAGATCTTTCTTCCAGTTGATTCCCAAGTTTGTGTTGTATAGTTTGTCCTACAGTATGTCAGTCTATCATTGTCTTCTAATGTAATTTGGAGAATCGTTGTTTTAAAAAGTTGTCTTACATGTAAGAAATTAGTCTGTTTGGCACAGGCATGAGCCAGTAATACAAAATAAAGGTGAAGTAATTCCCTACAGTAGCTGGGCACTGTAATTTTAAGAAAAACTGCAGGAAATAGTGCAATTGCTTGGGGGACTGTTTTCAGATCAATACACATTGGTGTACTCCCAGTTCTTGTGAGGCAAGTGTTATAGTTTCCATGAATACAAAAGGGCTGTTTGAGGCCAAGTGACATAAATTAAATTTTCTGTCCAACAAAACAAAAGTGTTTGTGGATCCTTATGAGGACATCTGCTTACAACCCAAACTTAGTGTCTGCGTAGCCACCATGATGTAGGCACAATTATGTGAATACATAAACACTGATCTGCTGTGCATGTATGGAAAATGTCCTCCAAGCAAGCTAGAATTCATTTTTATTAAAAAAAAAGAGAATTATATAATATAATATTTTTTCAAGAGAATTTGTCAGAAAACATCACAGTAACAGAACTTCATTTGCAACATGAAAAATTGCACAGTGAGTAAGGAAATATTACCATCAAAACCCAAATTTGTGCAGCTATCAGCTAGCAGATATATGTTCCTCATTATTCAGATTCCTTGCTGCAATGCGCCCTCGTTGCACTAGAGGACAGGCTGATACAGTAACTGGAAGATAATCCAGACAGTCATATTCTAGTCCGGAGATATCTGGATATCCCTGGCGTGCCCTGCTAATGCTCTCAGTCCCCAATGGGCCTGGTCTTCAGCCAATAAAGGAACCGTTCATGGAGTGTTCAGACACTTAAATGAAGGCAGGGGAAGCAACAGGGAGGTTACTGAGAAAATAGCTTATTTTCAGAGCTGCGTCCCAAAGGAGCTGACAAGCAATAACAAGTAAAGGGCAAAGGAAGAACAGCACAAAAAGGGAACAGCGCTGAACCCTGGAACAATCACTGTGCCATGCATGTACCATTGTGCATCAACAGTTTATTTGTTCTGCTTATTTGTCATTTGCACTAATTCCTGTTTTTCCCTTTGCTCACTGCAGGCCTCCATACTGGACCTGCACTCTGGGGCGCTGTCAATGGGAAAACAATTTGTCAACATCTACAGGTGGGAAAAGTACAGCTTGTTTTTATTTGTTCTTCTCCGAACATTCTATTTATACTGTCTGTGCCTGCAGGAATGCCACCCAATAATATGGAACATTCGCAGAAATATATTCACCAAAATATAGAATCAGTCATCAATCTTACTGATGCCGGTCTGTGTGAGCTGTGTTCTCCAGGTCCAGTGACCCGTTCGACCCTCATTCATCACACTCGGCAGAAACCAGTTTTATTTGGATCGTCTGCTCTCCTCTGTCTCTCTCCCTATTTTAGGCCTCCTCCCTTCATTCCTTCTCTTCCTCAGTTTGCTCCCTTCGCTCTCTCTGTTTCTCTCTCGTCCCATTGGGATTGTGGCTGATACGGAATCCTTAGGGGCCATCATCCTGATTTTAATCATGGAAGTGATGACGCTGACACTCCCACCCAATTTCCCAACCTTCACCCTCCCCTCCACTGGGAACTGCCTTGTGTGAAGCAGTCAGATGTTTAGATGTTTGAGTGGTAGACCCTTGTGAGTAATGGTGCACTGTGCTGTGCTGCAAAACGTTAATTTATTCTAATAGATCCCATCTTCTCTGCTCTCTCTCCCCTCCTCTGCTCTGTTTGTGTCTGTGTGTCCATGTGTCTCTGATTGGCTTTGTCTGCATCTGGAACTGTCTGTGATTGTGGATGTGGCAGCAGGTATTTTGGGGATCAGATCAGCGATGTGTTCACGCAAGAAGACTTCCAGCTTTACAGGTGACTAAGGAACCATATTTAAAAATCAGCCATGCATGTATCATGCATTGTTAGAGATTTACCCTCTTTTGAAAAGTAAAATACGTAATTCCTTATTAAAATGCATTTAATAGCATTCTCTTGTGCTTGAAAAGGATCAATATCTTGCAGTGACATTGTTAGTTGACCAAACAGATGTATGGGTTTTGCTTTACATGCATTGAGGCATCCTTCTGCCTATTATATATACATTAGTGATTATTAAATGTAGGATAAAAATATCAAAACACCAAATGAAATAATGCAAAATATTGTTGTAAACCTTTTGCTATTTTCAATTGTTGCACAAACATGCTTGGATAGATGTCACTGCTGATTAAGCTTTAGCTGCTGAACTGTAGTTGGGACATTCTCATGACTGACAATACTGTCTGACAGTGTATCACAGTCATAAAACATGCTGCTTGAAACAATTAAGGCAGAGCTCCTATCCTGACATTGTGTCTGTTTTTTATTGACAGAAATGTTCGTGGACGAATCCAGGCAGTTATTGCTGAGACGTTTGGTTTGAACCCAGCGCTGATGTACCTCACCAAGCCCACCTTCTTCTCCAGAATCAACAGCACGGCAGCCAAGACCCAACATGACGAGTACTGGCACCCACACATTGATAAGGTGATGCACAAAATAAAGCCAGGGCTTGTTCTTTGTGTTTGCGTAGTGTGACCTGTGACCTGTATAGTCCTGAGATTTAGAGGGCACATTGGAAATAAAAAAACAAACAGTCATTGCATCCTTAATGACCAGGCTAAGATGTAATCTGCCCCCATTAAATGGGCTGATGGGAGTCATTGTTGATATCTTCAATGGACTGGCTAAACCTGAAAGTGAATTTCCCGGTGTAGCAGTCAATCTACCTTCCAACCTTCACCTATGTCCATGAAGTTTGGGTGCAACTGAAAGAATTCGATTTCAGATACAAGCTGCGGAAATGAGTTTCTGCAGGGTGGCTGGGTTCACTTGTAGATGTAGATTAAGCGGGGGGTGGTGGTGGTGGTGGTGGTGGGGTGCTTGTGTGCAGTAATAGATTGGATCTCTTCAGATTTCCTTCAAAACTGCTGCGCTGATCTTTAAAAAAAAAAAAAAAAAATTCTTTCATGTTACAAATTCTTGCTGCCTTGTGGTTGACTGGGCGTTTTTGTCTGTCATGTGAAGAAATCAGCTCAGCTTGACATGATAATGGCTGCCCTTAATACCCAGACAACCGGACTATTAGTAAGATAACAGAAATTTAGTCTGATTGAAGCACTCTTATCAACCTTTCAAAAGGAGCACTCGGAATTATATTAACAAAGCGCTTTTGGTTGTGGCTTACTGAATTATGATGCTAGAAGCTGTGCGGAAAGCCACAGGTAGATTGGAGTATCTTAAAAGCCAGAATGAACTGAGTCCACACATGCAGGAAAAACAGCAAAATTGTTTTCCATCAGGTAAAGTACAGAAAGCCGTGGCACTGTGGTAACCAAAAATCAGTGCTGTGTACAGTGTGTGCGCAGTGTGTTACAGTGGGAGTTAAATGAATGTTATGTGTGTTCAGGTCTGAGCACATTTTAAAATTTTAAGATGTCGCATCCATTACAAGAAAAACCACCAAGGCTGCTCAGTCAACATTTCTGACGGCTAAAATCTTCAAAAAATTTGTGGCAAAAATCATGGCACTGTAGAATTTGGCCATTTAATATAGGTGTATCCACAAACAAAATGACGCTGTGCTGAGCACAGGCATGTGTTATGCATGTGTATGTTATGTACGGATACCGAATCGCATGACCTAAACATGTAGCGGACAATGAGACTTGATGGGACTCAAACACCGCCACAATTTAATCAATTGTTCCATGTATGATTCCTGACGGATAAGTCTGCAGCAGTGTATTTGTAGCAGGATTGCAATCGTGATCGTCAGCAGGCGGCTGACGTAGCGATCACTTGTTGTCATAGTTACAGTGACGCCATGCTGCTATCTCGCAATGATACAGAAATCTTTAACAAATCCATGGATCCTGGGTATAAGCCGTGTCACTGACAAAATCTAATAAGGTGGTCCTTGTGTCATTTTTGACCTTCCCTGAAAATTTCATCCAAATCCGTTAGTCTGTTTTTGAGTAATGTTGCTAACAGACAGATGGACAAACAGACAAACGTACACCAGTCGTCACATAACTTCGCCGTTCCTTGACGGAGTTAGAACACATGGTGCCATAAGTTCTTAATCCATAATATGTAAATATGAATAGGATTTATTTCCAACTTGTCATGTATTAGGGGAATGCTGAGGGAAACTAACAGAATGACGATATTTAGCGACAGTTTTGCCATTTTTGATCCTCTTATTACTGTCAAAGGGTATTAAGATGTCCCAGTAAAAACCTGATTTAAAACCCATATTTGTCTTTGTCTAAACACTTTTTTTTTTTTATATATATATATATACAGAATAGGTCATTAACAAATTTAATCAAAGACCTAAGCCATGTACTAAGAAACAAATTCAACATATCAAGACTTTATTTGTGTTAACAGGCTCAACAAAACCTAAAACTCCAATTACAAATAAATAATCACTACCATGGCTGTCAACTTTCCTTGATAACCAGGTTTTCCTCTTCAGACTCTGGGTGCGCCCCCATAAAAAGGGGTGTTTGACTTGTCATTTGTCATCTGCACAAAATGAGCCATTCCATGCCATCTACTTCAGTCATGAAGAATAGGTTGTTAGTACAGTGTAGTTATAATACAGTGCATTGAAGAATTTCAAAAATAGTTGCAGAAAGTACTGTTAAGCAAATAAGGCAAGAGAAAAATGGTGATACAAAACTGTTATTTGTATCAATTAATGTTTTATTTTACCACTTAGTGCACTCTCAGTGCAGCTGATTCTTTCTAACCTGAATATCTTGACACCTTTTGACAAAAATTAGATATTTGAGTGAAAAGTAAAGCTCAGGTGTTGTTTTTGTCCTCAGATTGGAGAACCACAGATTGACATATAAAGCATAGTGCTATACAAATGTTTCAGGTACCAAAAGTAACATTAAGATATTTTCAAAAATAACACCATGAAGAGTTTTATGCAAAGTATAGTATGCAGAGAAAACAGGTTTGGTGAGAGCCTTTGCCTTTCAGAAAACATAGAGTTTTTCAAGGTTCTTCACAAATTGTTTAATTTGCATCCGTTCTTCTGTGGATTTAGGCTGTCTGAAGGTCTTCTGCCTGTTCATCTAATCCCAGACAGACTCCATGGGGCTCGCACCATCTGTTGCAGTCTTCCTTCTTTTTGTGGCAGATAAAATTGTACTTTATGACTCTAACCGGATGTCTGGGCTCATTGTAATTGAGGAGAATAACTTCGGGTGAGATCACACACTTTCAGGTATCTAAAGTCCCTTGAAGTTTTGCACAGCACTGAATGTTTTAAAGGTAGCTTCCACATACAGGAACTTGCTAGTCTAGGTCGTGATAACCATCAGTCATACCGGCCTTGTGTCACCGAAAATGCCCTGGAAAATAATTTCATGAATAATAGGAACCCTGCTGTTTTAATATCTGTATGAAGTGTTAAATATACCCTGGACTTTAGCCTGCTGCCAGTGGGACCCCAGACCAGATCAGCAGCTGAAAATGGATTGATGCATTTTGGACATCTTCATAGTGTTATTTTGAAATGAGTTTTAGATTGTTTGCTTGAATACTGATCTTTTGAAAACAGGAAGTCCAGACAGTTAACTGCATTAAAACCACAAAGACAATCGCGGAAAACGTACACTACCGTTCAAAAGTTTGGGGTCACCCAGACAATTTCATGTTTTCCATGAAAACTCACACTTTTATTCATGTGCTAACATAACTGCACAAGGGTTTTCTAATCATCAATTATCGTTTCATCACCATTAGCTAACACAATGTAGCATTAGAACACAGGAGTGATGGTTGCTGGAAATGTTCCTCTGTACCCCTATGGAGATATTCCATTAAAAATCATCCGTTATCAACTAGAATAGTCATTTACCACATTAACAATGTCTAGACTGTATTTCTGATTAATTTAATATTATAGTCATTTAAAAAAAAACTGCTCTTCTCTCAAAAATAAGGACATTTGTCAGTGACCCTAAACTTTTGAACGGTAGTGTACACATCAAACCTGTGGTCCAGAAATCCTTTCTGTTTCTCTCACATTCACTCTTACATCAGTTCAGGTCACTACAAGCATCTATTGCAGGTTTAGTAATTTACTGCACCAAGAAATAGTGTTGGATAATATCTTAAAATAAGTGGTATTCCCCTTCGAGGCTGTTTTTTAATTTTCTGTAGCCCATACCTCTGTGCTGTTATATAAACTATTCACGTCATACATCGTTCATTCTTTATAAATATTCATGAAGTGAAGCTTTAAAACTCACTGCTTTAATCTTAGTCTTTCATTTTTCACTTTGGTCATTGTCATGAGACATGAGCTGCTCTGGGATTGAGACAAGACCTTGAGGCAAGTTCAACAAACAAGGGTCTGCTTAGGAGAAAACGCTTCACTGATTAACAACTTATTTAGTTAGAATTAAAACAGTGATTGTGGATTAGTCCTGAAAAGACTGACAGGGTGTTTTAGGTTATTTCTTCGCATTGTGTTATGAAAAGGGTGATAAAAATGCATCATTGCAATTTAGTGGAATCCAGCTGACATGTTGATTTTGGGAACTTTACGACTGGACACGTTATTTATGGGCGTCTTTTATAAAACTGTTGATGCATCTGTCTCAGTATTGATCTATAGTCCTCTTTTGCTAAGTGATGAAAAAGGCAAGTGGAAAAGAGACAGTGCACATTTACCGTGCATGTGGTATTTCTGGAACGTATTTCTTGTTTGCTGTCACTTCATCCTCTGTGTTCGCTAACAGCTCATGTGGGTTTTGCGGCCATATTAATATTTGTCACCTCATCCCTTCCTGCTGGCCCTCGACAGCTGGGAAAATTTAATCAGAAAAGAACCACTTCTCTTCCCCATCTGTCTCTGCCGCCATTTTGGGGCTAATTGGCTAACCCAACCCTCATTTAAATGTAAATGGCCTTTGACGTTGTTGGTGGTGAATTTTCCTCCCATCAATCAGATTGCTGATACGATGTCATAGCAGCAGTTGTGGTGTGTCAGCATGGAATGTGTGTTTTATCTCATTCATGACAGATGTGGCAGTGTGATGAAAGTGAATTATAGGTGTAGAAACTAATGTCAAATATTGTATTTTCACTCCTGATCTTGATTCGTCTTTCTGCTCCAGTAAAGTTTTATACACGAACTTGCCAGTATAGTAATAATTGCTGTAAAATAGCCTCCCTCTTCCTTTTGAAGTGCTTGACTTGAGTCAGTACTTGATAGTTTCAATACACATTAAAAAAAGTGATTGTAAAGACATTGGACATGTTTGCCGCAAGCCATAGACCGCTTTTTAGTAGAACCTCTTACCAACGATAAGCCGAATTTTGATTGGAAGAGTGGTCCAAAATTTCAGCAAGCAGATGTCACAGACAATAGGCAATAATGTAAAACACCTAGAAGAAGTTATGTCTGCTAAACTGGAAGAAATCCAGCCTCTTAGGGTGAAAAATAAAGGTTTTATGGTTGGTATAATATCGGATTAGATAGAAATGCTGACATTTTTTTCACCACATTTACACCATCATGTAACTGGTTTGTAATATTAAAGGCCATATCAATGAATCTACACATTTTTGGACTTCAGCGACATTACTCCTCAAGTTATGGCACTTCAAACATTGGTTATCAGATTGGCACAAAGAAAACTATGCACAAATCATTATAACACCACCCCTCAACAAATTGTAACTCAAAAACTAATGTTACCTATGACCCCAGGTTTTTCACATGATCAACTCGATCAATATTCAACACTTAAAAAAAAAAAAAAATCTGCCTAAGCAGTTGGCAAAAGCATCAACAACGCTTTGATTATACTACGGAGGGCTATAATTAACAAAAAGCAAGTGTCCATATGTTTAGCTTAAAGGGATTCTTGTGCCAGTCTATACTTTGGAAGACTTCAAATATGATTCAGGACAAACTGTGGGTTCATCTTAGTTGACATGGAAAATTCTTTTTTAAGGAAAATTTCAGAAAATGTGTTGTTTTCTAAAAGGATGTGTGTACACATTACATGCAAGGTCAACATACACACAAAGAGAAGCCACTGATCATCACATCTATAGACAAAGACAAATAGTTGTCCTTATTGTTGATTATACACGACCGTTCAAAAGTTTGGGGTCACCCAGACAATTTCATGTTTTCCATGAAAACTCACACTTTTATCCATGTGCTAACATATTTGCACAAGGGTTTTCTAATCATCAGTTAGCCTTTCAACACCATTAGCTAACACAATGTACCATTAGAACACAGAGGTGATTGTTGTATGAAATGGGCCTCTGTATCCCTATGTAGATATTCCATTAAAAATCAGTCATTTACCACAATAACAATGTCTTGACTGTATTTCTGATTAATGTTATTTTCATTGAAAAAATGCTTTTCTTTCAAAAATAAAGACGTTTCTAAGGGTGTTGAATGGTAGTCTTGAATGGTAGTGAATGTTAAAAAATGTTCCAAGTAATGTACTCGTATACTCAACTTGAGCTTGAAGATCCTTTATCACTTTGTCTGAAGAAGGCAAATCGCCAAACTTCATTGATCACTACCTAGTTTTTGGTCAGTTAACTCACTATCAGCGAATACAGGCATGTTTTTCAGATCAAGGTGCCATGTGCTCTGCTAAAATGCTTTGCCCCCTGAAAGCTGCTTGCCACTATATGAGTAATAATACACTGTAAAGTAAATAAAGTTTCATGTTGAGATTGTAGAACTCAACTGGAAACATCTGTGAGTGCTCTGTGAAGTTTGGTGGTTTGAAGTTGGTAAAGCGACTGATGACACTCTCTGCAGTACACCGTGTTTGTCTTTCTTTGAGCTCCATCAAGTGAGATACTCTTAGCCTAAGATGACTTTGTCTTTTAAGGAGGCCGCTCTTGGTTTCCTGTCAGCTCACTCTTTGATGTTTCATTAAGTCCCTGCAATGCACGTTTGAGCTCAGTGGGCTTTCATGGATCTGAGCAGCTCTTGTAAGTGCAAAAACAAGCCACAGTTCACTTTGCATGAATGAATTTTGCTGTATCTCAAGGCAGAGCTTCACACTGTAGATAATTCATGTATCCCTTTGGCTTGTATTTAATTAATCTCAAAGGTTTGATAATGGGGGCAGTTGGAGTGAGGAGTCAGCGGCAGGTGATCTCAGGAGAGAAGCAAAGACCTAACAAGGAAGTCAATGCATGGTAGGCTGTATTGTTCTGTGTATGGTTTAATGTCCTCACAGCAACTTTACACAGAAAGCACTCTAGCCTTGATTTTCATTCCTCCGTCTCATTGCACACCAGACACAAAAGATGCACTCCTATTTCAATCAATTAAGCAGTCTACAAAGACAACATAGGCTGTGTGTTTTTTCACTTCAAGTCTATCTTCTTACATTTTTGTACATAGCTATAGTGAATGTGTATTGCATTTTCAGGGCTTCCACACTGTGGGTGTCTGATAGTTTAATACTGCGCCTGAACGCCTCCTGTGTAGACACATGCAGAGCAACAGAGCTACTGCTGCTACTCTGCAGACATGGCCTTTAAGTAGGTATGGCTTAACAGTGGAAGAATAAAGTATTCAGGCACATGCGGCGTCACGATCATGCATCATTTACTTGTAATCTACTTTTTGGTTCCCCAGTTTTGTGTGAAATTTGACCCTGCACTTCCAAAGCCCAAGAAGAGCTGCCTTTTACAAACTTTTTTCCAGGTCAATCTTATGAAATACCATGGTTTGAATGTACTAAACAGTTATCTACAACTTTATTCTGGTTTACCGTCATTTACATGATGTGATAAGAAATTGTGTATGTAAACTGACAAAAAATGGTGATGTATTATTCAGGGTCTCGAAAGCTCACCTGGATAAAAGCAAGATTATTTTTCAACACCAAAATGCATGACGAAACAATTTGAGTTCACCTGTATTTTACACTGAATTGAAATTGATTCATTGAACGAGTTAAACAGGGTTCGCCACGGCAATCAATGATACCCTTCCTGTAATGCAACTTGGTAATAACTCAAGTCAGGCTTCTTATTAGCTCAACTTTGAAGCAGTTCAACAAAAAGAAACCAAAACCGACATCAAAATTCCAACTGACCAGATCTATGTCATATCAGTATGTTTGATCTATTTGTCCTTTAACACTGACTGCCAGCTACCCATGCCGTACAACAAAGGCTTAAATACAAACCAGTCAGAGCCTGCTTTGAGAGTTTAATTCGTCATGCTGTTTTCC
Source organism: Amphiprion ocellaris (assembly GCF_022539595.1). Lineage (NCBI taxonomy): Eukaryota > Metazoa > Chordata > Actinopteri > Pomacentridae > Amphiprion > Amphiprion ocellaris. The sequence goes on along the minus strand of NC_072783.1, from coordinate 19,518,793 downwards.
TCTTTCACTGCATTCCAGGTGACTTATGGCTCTTTTGACTACACCTCTCTACTGTACCTGTCTGACTACGGCTCTGACTTCACTGGAGGAAGATTCGTCTTCATGGACCAAAATGGCAACCGGACAGTGGAACCACGCGCAGGTACCCATCAGAGCTTAAACACTCAATCTGTCTAGCGCAGGGACACCTTCAAATACAGTCACGCTTGACCAGCTAAAAGGAAGGATATAATAAATCCAGACTATCTGCAGTAACACCTGGCGACTGCTGACTTTGTCTCTATACGCCTATTAAGCCAGACTTAAAGTAAATGATGCAAGCAAGATAACAGATTTCATTTACACAGCTGTGTTTAAAATTATAATTGCTGTAATCAGCTGCGTTAGGGAGTCTGGAGGTGGTTTTAGCATGCTAGAATGTGTAGCGAGGTGGGTGTAATCCTCTGTAAGTGGGTAAACACCAACACAGACTGCTGCACTGTGAAGGTGCAGGGGATTTGGTTCTACCTCACTTCTAGTACCCGAAGGCTTTGTCATCACAACAACCTGATCTTTTAGGGAATAATGTGCATGTCTGCCAAAACTGTCTCTGTGTACGTACATAAAATATGGGTAAATCTGTGAGTAAATGAATGTTTTAAAGCTGCCTGTGCAAAATGCACACTGCGAAATAGCCTATGTGAGCCATTTTAAAATGGGCAAATTGGATCAGTTCTCTGGGGAGCTTGTGGAAAATCAGTAAAGTTTCCAAGCTGGTCACTTTAGAGGAATGTGCCAGAATGAATTTGTCAACCTGCAGATAGCGGTGACTCCTTTGCTCTATAATTTCACAGTCTTAAATGTTGATGTGACTTAGCATACTCAGGCAAATTTTGAAAAATATTGTCATTTTTTTCAGAAAATATGTTTGATCATGGAAAAACTTTTCTTTCATTTATGGTTAGCGGTCAGACGGAAGTTATTTATTATCACAGGATTGTAGTTGCTAATAACAAGTTGAATCACCCCAGTAGCCCTGATCAAAAGTATACATACCCTTGAAGCTTTGACCTGATAATATGCACACAAGTTGAGACAAATATGTTTAAATGGCTAGTAAAGGTACTTGTCTACACCTGTCACCTGTTAGGATGTGATTAGTGTCTGTATTTAAAAAGTAAGATATCCAAACATTTGAGAATGCCAATCTGTAGTGTTCAAACTCTGATAAAGCAGTGGAAAATAGGAGATTCTGTTGATACCAAGCCACAGTCGGGTAGACCAACAAAAATTTCAGCCACAACTTATGAGCACAAATGTATGTATGGCCCCAGTAAACAGTGTTGCTCCTGAGTGTTGAGGGCTTAGAGACTCTGTTCAGTATGGAAAACCTCTCCTGAGGCTGTTCCTTCTTCCTGACAGTGTAACTTCCTCTCGATTATATCTGACGGCACGCCATCCCACGCTGTCTCTGTTCACCTTGTCCCTTCTTTCACTTTTTCCTTCGTGCCTCTTTCCTCATTCCCTTTATCTCACCCCCTTGTCCATCATCTCCTGCCCTGTAATCAAACTCTTCTGCCATTTTTGATCAACAGCAATTCAAACAAAGCCATCTGTCTCCTTTTCTGTACTCATCTGCAATTTTTCACCTTTTGTCTCACTTACTTCCTCCCCCCACCCGTGTCATCTCGACTCTACTCTAACTCCCCATGTACCAGTCAGACACAAGCCTCTTACCCAGTCAGTGAGCAATGGTGAAGCGTCGTGGACTGCTGGCAGGGTCCTATGATGGAGCGGTGAAGGACGTTGAGTGAAGGACATATGATAATAAAGAGTGACTGCGGCTCGCCTGCTGCCTCGTCTCGTATGACAGGTGTTTGTGAATAGTGTCAATATCTTACATCAGTGAAATGAGAATAACCTCCAGACGACGGGGAGGAGGGTATCGGTGTGATCTTCAGCCCAGTGAAAGGTGCGGGTGAAGACGAGCAAGTAGGAAAAGATAGGACAGAGAAGTGGGATAAGCCCCGTCTCTCTAAGGTCCTCCCTGATAGATTTCTAATTCTCGGTGGAGTTGGAATATGGTCGAGAATCTAAAAAGCCCCTGGTGAATCCCAGCCACTGTGTTTGCACCTGTCACTGATTTTTATTTAGAGAAGTGCGCAAAGTAGGAGACACGGTGCAACGCCATGAATAATGCATCAGCAGCCCGGCTCAAACGCACCCTCACCTCATTGAGAAACACTTTTGGCGGCGTGCTGGGAAGTTGACTGACATGTTTTGACTCGGTGCAGAGTCTGATCCCCGTGTCTGGACGAATGATGTTTGTCGAGATAATCATGGCGCTTCGAGGCAACGATAAAAGTGTAATTATAACACCCGGAAGACAATCAGAACTGTCAAAGGGTGCAGAATGCAAGAATGTAGCGACAGTGAGCACAAAGGGGACTCAGGTGGAAGTGTTAGGCAAGTTAAACAGGAAAAAGTGGAGGATCAGACGGTGACTGATGGATCTGCTTGGATGTGAAAGCATCCCCTATAGGGAAAGGAGATAAATGGAGTGGAGGAGTGGTCAGAGACAGAAAATGGCTGCGAGATAGATGAAGAGTAGATATGTGATAGAAAGATAGAGTGCTTTGCTGGGAATGGCAGAAGGACAGAGGGTGAAAAAGACGTGTCTGCCAGTCAGAGGAGCCAGTGGTGGATAACCTGCTGGCTTCAACCGCCATGGGGGAGTTAGATAACCTCAGCTGGGCTGCTGCCTTAAACCTGTCAGCTTGACCTTGGTGTCTGTGTCTGCAAACATACAGACATTGAATACAGGGGAAACATATGGATGAACAAGGCTGTTATCCCATTTTAAAGATGCTGTGTGCTGATAGAAAACAAAGAATCTGATTCATTGCATTGTGTTTTCAATTATAAGGGCACTCAAGCAATTTGGTGTAAAGATTACAGACTCACCACACATTCAATAGCCAGAATGAAAGCAGCAGAAGTTGAGATGTCCTGACCTGTAGTTTCATTTTAGTTTCCTATTTTGGTTCATTCATGCCCTTACTTTCTTCATGCTTGAATAACACAACTTCTTCCTTTGTGGTATAAAACTAAAGTGGCACTGTCACCTCCAACTTTTTCAAAATGTAACAGCTCAGCTTCTTACAGGTTTTAGCAGGTGACATCCTTTGCTTCTCTCCATTGGCTCCCTGTTCATTTTAGAACTGATCCAAAGATTTCACTGATCCCTTTTAAAGCATGTCTAGGTCTGACCCCAAGCTACATAGGAGAAATGTTGACCCCATATGAGCCTTAGATCCTCAGGTGGGGCCCCTCTGGCTGTTCCAAAGTCGAGGCTTAAATCTAAAGGTGAAACTGATTTTGCCGTCAGGGCCCTTCAGCTTTGGAACGATCTGTCTGAGGAGATAAGGCTGTAGAATCACTGACTTCTTTTGTATCTCTTAAAACCCATTTTATCGACTCACTTAGATTATGGTGTCTTTTTATTGCGTATTTAAGTTTTTAATGTCTTTCATTTATGTCTATTACCACTGGCATATTGCTTGTTTTTACTCTTAGGTTGTTTTTTTATTTTTGCCTTCTGGCACAAAGCTCAAACACACTGCATCCCACGCTTGCATTATAAAATCAATTCCATGTTTTTTGGTCGGGTCTCATCAGGTACCCATTTCTTTCTCATGGCATGGTAACCTTAAATGTGTATCTAATATAAGCCTTGATGGCTTTAATAAGCTCCTCCAGTGCCACAGAACACATTATACAGCTGTCTTTACAGGTTAAGTAGTGCTTTCTTGACTGGTAAGCAGACCTTATGTGTGAAATTGGCAGGGTTTCTCTTTAATCAGATTGTTATTCCTTGAAGTCGGGGGTAGGCAGTTTGTTTAGGCATGACTGGGGGAAACACTGTTTAGCACATTGTAGTTCAAATTGTCTGGGAGGAAAACTTCTTCATCAGCAAATACATCATGTCACAGGAGATTTTATCCAATCTCAATTCTTTTCACCAATCAGATGAGAAAGTATAAAGAACAAAAAAATCTGCAAAGAGATCATGTTATTAATTGCAATGTAATTACAATGGCTGCAATTTAGGACATACTATCTGTAGCTATTAACTAATGAGACTCATGCTTTGAGTCAATTTTTATTTAATAAAGGCATATTCAACTTTCTGGGGTTGTTTATGCTGCCCATTGATCAGTGTATCCTCATACGTTGTGCAGCACTTCTGGCCTACGGTGAAACAAATTCATGCCTTTGTATGGCAGTCATACTTTTTATGTGGTCTTGCTTCATCACGTGTTAGTCTGTTACACAATGAATATTAAACTAAATCTGAACACACATTGCAATATCTTTCAGAATAAGGTAATAGATATTTCCCCATAACACTGAGGATGTGGTGGTGCAGTCATTACAGAGGACCTTCATTACAGAGATTAGGGTTTGAATCCCACAAGAAGCCACAAATAAGTGTTGACTTCTAAGTGTGCTGTTCTGTAGTGGGAGGGTTTTGTTTCCACCCTCTTCTGGGTTTTAAATTGTGGCTAATCACATTGCAAAGTAGGTAACTGCATATGAGAATGCGTTTTCCACCGAAGATTTGTTTCAAATGCTCGAGTTGATGGTTAATTCAGCATCACCCACATCCTCTATCTTCATCTAAGTTTCATCCCTTTCATCCCCAGAGACACCGTATAGCCTGTGTGATTCTTTTGCAACTAATTAATTATGAGCCTGTGGGAGTAATCAATACATCGATGGGACAGTGTGTCGATATGCGGTGCAACTTGTGACAATGCGGGTGTTTTTTTTATGGGCAGCTCCACTCCTGCAGCAAACTTTAGTATCTGTATCGGATGAGTCATGCACCATTTAGCATCTTGTTAGCGTTGCACGCTCATCCCAGTTGGGTCTCTGAAGTTAAATACCTCATCAGGTGCAAATCAGCCATGTGCAACTGTTTATAAAAAGCAAAATCAGATTGGAGGCATGACTTGAAGAGCAGCTCTTGGTGATTAGCTGATGACAAAGTTAAGTAGTAAAAACTAAAAAAGCTGCGCCAGTTAAAATAGAAGTGCCCCGTCAAATTTAAAATCCCCTTTATAATTTATTGATTATAGGTCCGGGCGCTTATAGGATTAAGTCTGGGTCCAGACTCTGACTGCGGTCTGACAGTTGGTGACCAGGGGTCTAGTATGTAGTGGATTTAATGAAGCCTCGATTCAGAGAATTTCGCCTCGAAGAATTTTAGTAATTGAATTACTCAAATAACTTGAGGAATCGTTTCAGCCCTAATCATATATCAATCACAATCACTGTGATAATTCCTGATGGCAATGGTTGGTTTCCAGTGTCATTCCACTGCTTTTCTGCTATGACTTCAGAAATGATTATTGCATCTTGACCTACCTTGTAACATTGAAATTACACAGTCTTCTCTTCTGCCCACGGTGTTTAGGTGCTATTGGACACCAGCATATAGCAGACGTTTAAGTGAGAATTTTTGTTTGAGAAGATAATGTACAGAGCTAATGCTTTTTATTTGTTTGCATGCATGTGGCAATTTTCTCTGTTTGTCCAGCCTCTGTGTTGTGAATGGTTTCATGAAGCTTTTTCACAGCAAACATGGCATATAACAACAGAGATATATTAAAGATTTGTCACCTTTAAGTCCAACTAAAATTAAATCATTTGTTTGTTTCTGCTATATCACACTACTCTGAAACCGTACGGCAGGGGTGTCAGACTCATTTTAATTCAGTGGCCACATACATCCCAATTTGATCTCAAGTGGGCTGGACCAGTAAAATTAAAGAATACTGACATATAAATAACTTAAACTCCAAAGATTTCACTTTGTTTTAGTGCAAAAAAGTACATTCTGAAAATGTTCACATTAAATGAACTATCTTTTTACAAAACATTATGAACAAACTGAAATTTCTCAAGAAAAATAAGTGCAATTTCAACAATATTATGCCTCAGTTTATCACTTACACATTACAACTTACAGATCACAGTGTATCTACAAAGGCACAAAACATTTAGTCGCAGGTATCTGGAACTGAACACTCTAGTATTTTAATTTATGATCAAAACAACTTGTCAAGATCTAGAAATTATTTTAAATTTACATTCATTTCCACATCTATGTAGTAATCTTAACCACCTGAACTGACATACTATGGAAGAAGGTTTACTTATCCTCCTGCCTTGTAAATGTAGAAAATGTACACATTAAAAAAGCAGTTACTTTTATTGAAACATTGCAGTTAATGTTATCTCTAATTTTTACACTTTGCAAAGTCAGCTGGTGGGCGGGTTTTGGCCCGTGGGCCGTATGTTTGACACCTCTGCCATAGGGAAATGATGTATAATTTATCTGTATTGTGACCCTACAGCCAATCAGATGGCTTCAGGTGAAACCATACTTGTTAGAGGTGTAACAGTTTGCATATTGGTGTGTACTGTTCACTACGCTCTTTCAGTTTGGTGTTAGACTTCTGTTTGCTTTGTCCTGTGATCCAGACATTTGCTGTTTGTAGTCTATATATGGACACTACACAAATATGCCAGTATTTGAGTGCTTTCTGGACAAATTATAACCCATGAGACATTTTTTCAGTGTTTACATTTTTCAAAATAAATTACAAAAATAATTTTTTTGCATGCCTTTTGTTTTATCTCCTGAACTGAAAATGTAGTGAATCACAAGACCAAAACCAAGTATGTACTGCACCGTGAATTTTATGGACCATTGCACCGCTAAGATTTACATAATGCCGTAATATCAGCGCTGTCTCAGGCACTGATGATGACACACTGCTGCTGCAGCCGCTACATACTGAACAGCAACCCACATTCAATTTCCTGCTAAAGTTTCCTTCTTCTCCAGCTTACAAACATGAACATATGTCTTCTCCTGCATCTTGTATTGCTAGAACAAGCATCCAACAGCATCTGTTATCTTATAACAGTGGTGGCTGAAATCTCTAACAGCAACAGGCACTAAAGACGTTGATCCATTGGTCATAAAATCTCTCTGACTGCTCTATCCTGAATATTTTTAGCCACATGCTACAAGCAAAAATTATGTGGATTTTTCAGTGTGGACTTGCTACAGAAAATGGTAGCATACTTGACTAATCACTCACATTGAGTGCTGCAAGCCTCACTTGAAAAGTTCCTGATCCTTCAGAAAGCTTTAAACCCTGAGCAGGAACTTGGGGATCAAAATGTCTCCCTGTTACTTAGTGTACACCCTGGGTTTTAGGTCCAAATGCAGGTGGGGGAAAGTTTCTTATTTTCGGGGGAAGGTTTCTGCTATGGAAACCCTAACCCTTAAGTGAATAAACATTAGCACAGGTTACTGCAACAGTGTGAAGAGAGACTGCAGTTAAAGCAATGAATATCAGCCAAGTCATGAAATAACAGCATCTTTTATATTTTTTTCTACAAGCAAATATGTTACAATCATTATGAAGTAAATGCTACATTTAATCACATCTTTTGATGATCATGGTGTCATTTACAGCCTGACAGATAAACTGGTACAGCTGATATTGCTCGTTCAGACATGAAACCTACATGTTCTGATGCCATTAGATTTATAGAAGAGAGTTCATGTTCTGAAGAGGCTTAAGTTGAAGCCTATGTGTAACGAGTGGAATGTTCACAGACTGCCAGTGTAATGAAACCTGTCCATGAATATGAACATGTAAACCGCAAACTGATTGCTTCCAAACAGAGCCTTCAGTCATCAAGGTGAACCATAAAAATATGATGTCAGTCTACATTCAAAGCAGTAATAAGCTGATGAAAGCTTGTCTAAATCCACTGCAATGTTCTAATGATGTCAAAATAGTCCATTTGTTCACAGTTTGGCTTAAAAATCTCTTATATGTGTTGAACTCCTTCATATAGAATTCCTAGCCAGAAAAATGAGAAGGTAGCCGAATGTGTAAATGTTGCTCTGATTGTCAGTGAAGACAAACTTGCCTGTGCCTCACTTCACTCAGACTTTAGATTTTTACACTTGTGTCCTGGAAAGTGATTCTTGAGCACTGAGAACTGCTGAATTCGGCTCCTTTGTATACTAATCTGTGCTGCCGACTTTACTGAATCTTCCTTCACAGCAAACACTACAAGCATTTATACTGACAAGTGCGAAGGATTATTTTCAAAGATTGTTTCATTGTGAAGTTATCTAAAGCTGTTCCACTAATTTCAGCACTTGAGCATGCCCTCGTTTTTCAATGATATAAACCAAGTGGACCTCCACTTATTCTCTTGCTGCTCACACTCTTTTGTTTGTGCACTAATTCTTTTTGTGTTCATTCTTGGAGTTTTCAGTGAGAATTCCATTGTTTTACAATTAGCACTGATTTCCCCTGACGTTCCCCAACTAATACTCTGCCAGAGGGATTTCAGCTCCCACACAAACACACAAACAGATGAACACACAAACACACTATCATCAGTATTCCCTCAATAAAATTATCACAAATGAATTGGACCACAATGATTCCAGCTTTTTATTCTTATATCACATAATGTGATAACCCCATCAGAAGGTGAGGAAACTGGAAGTTTTGTAAGAAAACAAGACTCTGTAAACTTTTTTCAATATAAATCTCTTAATTGTGGGCTACAACCACAGACTAGCTATGTAAACATGAAAGCAAATGTCTAACAGCAGGTTGTGTTTAGAAAGCCGGACCAGCCTCTGATAAGTGGAGATCATTTATCCTGAAGCAGCCTCACCAGAACTGCAATGTGTGTTAGTCCATGATAAAAAGTTTCAAAGTGGTTGGACAGAGAGAATGCATTTTAGCATTTGCTAAAATACACTAAGTTGAGTGTGTCCTTTATCACTTTGCAGTTTCAGCCCCCAAAGTTCTGTTTGTTAGTCTTGTGTTCTCTCCCCTCATCAAACTGTCTTCAGTTCCACCAGCAATGGAAATAGGTGCATTATTTCCTTTCTTTTATAATTAATATGAGGATATTATTACGGCTCTGATTCAAATTCTGTACTTAACGTAGGGATTGATGTGGGTTGTTCTTTTCTTTCTTTTCTTTTTTTTTCTAGGGCCGATACCGATGCTGATTATTGGTGATCAAGAAAGGCCAATAGCCAGTAGTTGCAACTGATTTACACTACCGTTCAAATGTTTGAGGTCATTCAGACATTTTCATGTTTTCCATGAAAACTCACACTTTTATTCATGTGCTAACATAATTGCACAAGGGTTTTCTAATCATCAATTAGCCTTTCAACACCATTAGTTAACACAATGTAGCATTAGAACACAGGAGTGATGGTTGCTGGAAATGTTCCTCTGTACCCCTATGGAGATATTCCATTAAAAATCAGCCATTTCCACCTAGCATAGTCATTCACCACATTAACAATGTCTAGACTGTATTTCTGATTATTTAATGTTATTTTCATTGAAAAATTGCTTTCCTTTTCTAAGTGACCCCAAACTTTTAAACAGTAGTGTACATTGTAATGTTTTAACAGGATGTTATAGCAGAGAACCAGTCATTCATAACTAGGCGTCTTCATTAATAAGGGTGACTACAAATGAATATGTAGCATAGAAACAGGAGTGATTCAATTTGGCAGCTCTCCTCTGTTCTCTGTTCTCTCCTCCGCTCTGCTCGCCAACTGGTTCCCGCGCAAAATTTATTTTAATGACGTAAACGTCGTACGTCGAAATGATGGAACAAGCGTTTCTTAATAAATTTATGGGAGATGGCGACATAACCACGAAACACCGTAAGTCGAGGACGTCGTAAACTGAGGACCTACTGTAATCTGTCAGGCTGATTATCGGTCTATCCCTACTTAACAGATAGTCACATGACTAGTCTTCTCTCACCTCCACAGCTCTGAGAACTACTTCCTGACTCCAGATGTGTATGTAGCAAACACTATGCTCATGTTAGTCTACTCATCTCGGTCTGAGAAAGACAATAAAATGTTGAAATGCTCCTTTAAGTCAAGAGTCCTTCTCATTGCTTCTTTGCACAGGACGAGTCTCGTTCTTCTCTTCTGGCTCGGAGAACCTCCACCGGGTGGAGAAGGTGACATGGGGGACGCGCTACGCCATCACCGTGTCCTTCACCTGCGACCCTGCACATGGCATCTCTGACCCCGCCCTGCCCTGAGGCATCCACTGGATGATGGATAACACCGCTGGCCACTGGCTCGGACAAGCCCTGCAGCAAAGAGAGGGATCAGAAGGGAAGGACAAGGGGAAAGACGAGGAAACTGTGAGATTTTATACACAGGTTTTACTGGTATACTCTAGCTGCACAGTCACTATCTGTCATTTTTATTTTCAGGTCTTGACTTACTTCCCCTTACTGAATGTGCAGCAGAAAAAAAAATCCACATGTGGGCTCCCTCTCTTATGTAGAGGTGTTTTCCTTGTTGTTACCACCCCGTTTGTTTCTATCCAGTTTTCTACAGCGGTTTGTTTTTTCTTTCTCCATCTTAATCGCTGGTATTAGGGGTCTGTGGATTCCCCACAGGTTTCCACAAGCTGCTCTCCTTGATCATTCAGGTGACAGCTTGAGAACAAAGTGTTTTTCTGCTGAAACAGACTTAAAGAGGCTAAAGTGGGATTGTGTTTCTTCTGCTTGTTTCTGTATGTTTTTCTTTTTAAGGAGAGCTGTCGATTCCTTGAAGAACAGATACAAATCTGGTGAAACTCTCACTGAATCAAGCGTTCATCACCAAATCTCCCACTCATGTTCGCTCCCCAGACTATGACCCAGGAGGTATTTTTGTCTCAGAAGGATCCACTCCCCGTTCAAGAGAATAATGGCTCTTTCTAGTTTACTTCTGTGAGGTCGGTGAGGATGGTTTGAAGTAAAATGCTGACCTGAAAAGTCCTTGCTTCTTTGTCTCCTTTTAGCACTCAAAGTTATTGGTTTTCCTCCATCAGCCCAGCACACTTGAGTATTAACGGTTTTTATTAAATCAACAATTATTCACATGTACACCTCAATTGATTGCTGCTAGCATCTTGCATGTACTTCCCTTGTGAGCCAGACACTTGAGGAATTGCTTGACTGATCAAACACTACTGTGTGATGGAGAAGTCATCGTCCTTGCCTTTCTTATTTTCCACACAGCTGCTCACAACCATCCACTGTCTCCATTCTCATTTCCTCTGTATAGATTCTTAAATTTGATTTCAGAATCCATCATTTTATATATTTTTAACAATCCAGTCAGTTTTTTCAATCTTAACCTTTATAATCCTTTTAACTGAATGTTATCATTAGTTTGTCTTGTATTAATTAACAGCATTTTCTTGTTTCTTGTTTTCTTGTTGAAGGTGGGATCAAAAATAAAATAACATAAGTGAAAAGCAAAATTGGCTCCAGCAATGATAATTAAAAAATCTGTTTATTCTTAGGATTTTGATTACTTTTTGCGGCATGCAGGCATTTTCCTGTGATCAAAACAAAACTAAATAAGCTGTTTGCTCCTTGTGACAAAGAGCTCCACTTATAATTAAAGCCAAGTAATTGTTTAGTGAATGCAGAGATTTTTATTGGGCTCTTCAATCCACGACAATGGTTTTCTACATTGTCTCTATCATCAGTCTTTTTAATACACCAGTAGCTATTTACACATGCACCGTATATGCAAACCATGCCACTGTTTTTGCGTGTTTTCTTTTAATTATATGTTTTTTGGGGGGGTTTTGGCACTGGTGGCTCTGGCATATTCTTAGCTCATAAACTTAAACAAGCTGGCAAATGTTCTTAACTACACCTTGTTTCTCTACACCTTTTGAACAACAATATTGACTCTTTCTCTCTCTTTTTTTAAGTTCTGTGTGAGTTGCTACCAACATCTGTTAAATGTTCAAAATCTAATTGCTAGCTAGACTGGGAATGAACCTACATTTATAATGTTTTTTATTATGAAAAATGGATGCATTTTGCAGCTAGAAATAAGGTTGTTGAAAGCTGTAGACTTGGGTGATACTTGCCACTGAATCAGCCACATTGTAGTTAATAAATGAATTATTATCAAAAAAAAATTGAATTACATGTCTTCAATTCTATATTGCCACTCGCATTCACTGATTGATTACACTAAGCAAGTTCTAAGATTTTGTTAGCTGTAATGCAAAGGTTAGCAGAAATGCAAGTGTACGTTATTTGTAGTTATGGACCAGAGGAGAATGACCTGTGCTTCTATCATAATTTCTCCACTTACTTCCAGCACTTGGAGAGAACAAAACATTGTGTACTGAATTCACATCTACTGCACATGCACTGACAACTATGATGCCTACGGTACAGTATTGCTCTTCCAGCTCCTCGGGGACCGTTGTCACTTTCATTACTGATGAGAGAAGCATAGCAGTAGGCCTGCATGTGCAGGAGCACTGTGTGGGAGGAATGCCAGTTTCGATGAAACAAGGATGGTGCTGGGTATAAAGAAAAATTCCAACACAGTGTATAGGTCTGGTGCGACAAGGTCATCCATTGCTGTCGTGTGGCAGCACATTCTTCAAAGTTTTAATCTTCTCAGATAGTGTCATTAGCTTGTACTTTGCCCATCAAAGGAGTCATTAAATCTCCTTTAACCTTGTCACTGAAAAGAAGCACCCAATCATGTTGGATGGCTCCTGTGACATATGGAGGTTAGAGGACTTTAACCTACAGTTAAGTTGCAAATTATTCATACCTTGCCAAATTTTGATTTATAGAGAATTTTTTTGTTTGTTTCTTCTGGCTGGAAATGACATAAGTGGCAAAGGACAGCAAGTCATTGTGTTAGAGCCTTTGAAATGATAAATTTCAACTATTACTGTGTTCATTTTTTGTTTACATTAAAGAAGTGGTGTCCTTCATGGTTGGCATCCAGAGAGACCACCCTTGGGCTCTGTCTACACTGAGATATTGATACCAGAACTACTCAGATTTATCAGGGTGTCCTTGATAGTGATCCCAAGATGCTTCTGGCCTCTCACACTACCATTGTTGCCCTTGCAGGGGTCACTTTTGGTTTTCTACCATTCCCTTTGAATTTTTCAGTGTGGCACTCCTTGTACTTTTTCATGATGCGTTGCACTGTGGCCACTAACACTTGAAAACAATTGGATATGACTAAATAGCCTCTCTCCCTCTTGTGAGCATAAGCTCTCAGTGATGGACCATAATATCAAGCTCACGAAGCTCTTTGGTTTTAGCCACGCCTTACACTTGACTAGTAATTGATGAGAGAACTACTTCATCAGCTGTTATCAGTTCTAGTGTATTAGAATGCTCTGGAACATAGTAGAAATTAATGCCAAATTAAAGGGCATTTTTATTAAATATGTAAACAAATTAAAAAGAACAGCACCGAAATTGTTAGAATTTGTCATTAACATCTCAAGCACAATGCCATGTTTTGTCTCTTGTTTATGTCCTTTCCAGCTGCTAGAAGAAACTTATTCAGCACCCTTCAACACCATCAGTATCAGTTACTGTTTCTTTATTGTAGACCCAACTGTTCATGCAATCTAGCAAATTGGACTAAGTTCAGCTAAAGATTTCAGTGCTGTAAACTGCTCTCATGATGACTCAGTTGCATTTCACCATTCACTAAATTACCATCTATAGTTAGGTTTACATTACATTATTATCAGTAGGACCAGCTGCACTTTCTCCTCTAAATTCTTGGCAATTTTTGGAATCATTTCAGACAAAAGTCATTCCTTGCAAGCAAATGTCAGTTTTGTTAGCATAACTGACATCAGAATAATTTATTTAGCTAGCAAGCTAGTTCAGCCAACAATAATCCAACAAGCTGGTTAAAACCAAAGCTGCACAGTAGCTTGGTGGTTAGCGCGTTTGCCTTGCAGCTAGAAGATCCTCGGTTTGCATCATGGCCTTCCTGGGATTTTTCTGTATGAAGTTTGCATGTGCACCCTCTGCATGCATGGGTTTTCTCTGGGTTCCCTGAATTCCTCCCACAGCCTAAAAACATGCTGAGGTTAATTGGTGATTCTAAATTGTCTGTAGGTGCGATTGTTGGTTTGTATATGTAGCCCTGTGATAGACTGGTGACCTGTCCAGGGTATCCCTTGCCTTCGCTCTAAGTCAGCTGGGATAGACTCCGGCCCCCCTGTGACCCTAATGACGATTAAGTGATGGAGAGATAATTTATGGATAAAACCAGCGAACCTTTTCATATTTCTAAGTAAAGGTGTTTTAAAACAACACTCCATGGAAGGTACTTATATACTGTATGCACTTTAAGGCAATATATGCAAAAAGATTGATGACAGAGCTACAGGTCACAGGCAAAAAGTCAACTTTCCTAATAATTTTCCTAATAATCCACAAAAGACCTGGACATAAAGAATTGTTGCAGTGGTATTTTATTGCAGGAGGGAAGTGTGGCTGTGCTTGCTAAGTCACTGTCATTACCCTAAACTCTGTGCAACACATTGGCTTTGGCTTTAAAGTAACGCTGGATAAGTACTGAGAATCAAGAAGTTCTGTTACTGCACTATAAAAAGCAAAAAACAAGTCTGATATAAATTTGGTGGTAATCGCCTGAAAAAGTAGCCTTCTTGTGCTACGATACACTGCTCCCAGTGCTCCTGCTACGCTTTGAATGCTTTGACAGTGTTGTGGGCAGTTTCAAAGTGGATCTCAAGTTTTCGCAGTGAACAAACATCACATTTTGACATCATGTTGAGGACCATTACTAGAGTTGGATCTACGGATACAATCTAGAGAAGAAACAGCAGTTGTCTGTGGAAGAGCTTGTAGACTCCACGACTGAAGAATCATCGGGTTAGGAGCACATCAAGAGCATGCTTGTTGTTTTCTTGAACATTTACAGGGATGTTTACTGTGAATTCATCCCACAGAGTTGGACTGTCATACAGAGTTCTACAGTAACATCCTGAAGTATCTCAGAGAACATTTGGTGTGAACGGGCTGAACTGTGGCACATGGGAACATGTACCCACTCACAGAGTGTTGAAAAGTGTTTTGCAGCATCACAATCATTGCTCTTCACCCAGCCTACTCACCAGATTTGATTCCCTGCAACTTCTTTCCACCAAAAGGATCACCACTTTAAGACAGTGGAGGAGATCCAGGGTACATTGCAGATGGTGCCTGACGTACTTCTAAGTGTCCCAAATGTAGTAGGAGCTCTGGGAGCGGTGAATCACTGCACAAGAAGACTACGCCGAATGGGATGTCAGGCAAATTTTAGTCAGATCGAGTTTTTGCTTTTTATAGTGCAATCTCAAAAGTTTTAGATCACACAAGTTGGACAAGTCAGTTGGATATGCTAAGGTTTGTAGCTTACATTGGAGTACATAAATGCACTGTCATATCAATTCTTTACAGCTTACATTCCCTTTTCTGTAATACTTTTGGATTTGGAAAGGCTAAAAACATCCATCATTTCTGTAAATACAATGTTTTTCTCTTACCACGAGCCCAAGCACCACTGCTCCAGCATCCGTTTAGTTACAGCTGTTAAGCTGCCAGCTACAATTCTACAGATTCATTTAGCAGATGCTTTTATACAAAGCGACGTACATGTGAGAGTCAATACAACTGTTTGGGGAAGGAGCTCACTGTAAATTCCCTGCTTTTGCTTGATTAAAAAATAAATGGATTTTACTGTCTAACAGCTCTATTATCCTGTAAGTCAGGCCAAAACTCTGCAGACATGGGTGTAACTGGAGCTCTAAATTAGCTGGTAAACTATCTTGAGTATGTGGTGCAGGCAGCTTTGGCACCCATAAGCAGTGGTACACTATCAATTAGGGCATTTGTAAAATAATCTGTTCAAATAATGCACTCATGATACCACATCTCACTCTCAACAGCCTCTATCATGATATGAGCTGTGTAATTAAGTGCACTGGTGTGACTGATTACCACCATTATTATCATTGGCTTGTGCCAACTGGCTCCATTACATGGCAGCGTCCACAGGGCCTAGTGAGGAGTCAGACTCTGCTGACTTGACTAATACCCACTTAATGAAACCCTTGGAAACGTCTGCTAATATAAGCAGTTCACACACAGCTGTAAACCTCTGTACGTTCACATAATATCTAATGCTCAATATATCATTCTAAAGCAAAATGACATGAGGATGGAACTCGAGGGCAAAGCTGTACTATCTGTCTTTAACAGTACAGAAATACAGCATCTTAAACTGTAAGAATACTGCTCAGATTGCTTGTGAAAAAAGTTATTTTACACAGAATAAGGTGGAGACTTTGATTTTAGATGAAGTGCAGAATCAGCTTTACTATGGTTAAAACTCAGATCTGAAAGCACAAGAGTGCTGTTCACTGGAAAGATTAAAAAAAACCAAACAAAATGTCCAGTTCTTGTTCAACAAAGGTGGTTTAACAGCCTCCTCTGGTTTGGATTTTAATAACATCTGAGAGCTTGACACACTTTGACAGCCTGTTCTGTCATTTAAAGGTCACTTCCTGAGCAGGATTTCCAAACAGAATGTCCGAATGCCTCCAAAAGTGAATACCTGAAGTGTAACTGAAAAAAAGTCTATTTTCTGCTATCTAGTTTAACACCCTTGTGTTCTTTGAAGACACAACCTGATTTCACTCGCAGATTCTTGTGTTAATTAAAGTCACAGCCTCATTACACATTAACATCAATATGTTAGTCACTCGGATTCCTGTCTCTCAACAATTCGATAATTTCCTGTGTGGCTCTAAAAGCTCTCTCAAGTCAAAGAAATTACCTCAGGAATGGGAGTGGCCAAAAAAAAAAAAAAATCCAACTACTGCAGCTTTTATGATATAATGAATCTAACTACAGACTGGTTAAAGGAGCATGTGTCATTTGAGGGAAATGGATTTTGTACAGTTTTGATTTACAGGTTTGTCTTCCCATAGTCAACACCTGGTGCAATATTAGCTCAGCATCATTCATATTCATCTGACTAATTTCTCTTTTGAGATTAAAGTAATATGTTGCAGGAAAACCAAAGGTGCCTCTCCAGATCAGCGATTAACAGATTTTCCAGACTGCAGGAAGGGAAACGAGTCCCTCATAAATTTCTCATGAATTTGAATGTAAGCTGATAAGTTCCACATGGACCCTATCGTATCTACAATTTGCATAATGTAAGTGCTGCAAAGCATTGTCAAACAATATGTGGCGATGGGAGGAAACAGAGGAGGAGGGGAGAGGCTGTTTTTCCATCTATCTGCGACTGTCTGTGTAGCACCAAGGGACTGGTGGCAATGAATTTATGCATGACTTTGGGACATTTGACATATGAACAAAAAAGTCAAAGTTTACCAAATTGTCCAATCCCACCTGAGACATTCGTTGGAAAATGTCACACCTCTAGATATCATTCAGATAATTTTCATAATTAGAGAAAATGTGACAAAGGACATTTCTCTGTCGCTGTGTGTTTAAGGAGCACAGCTGCCGTGTCCAGACATGCATAAAATTACCATCCATCTTGCTCTGTACACACAGTTTGTTTTCATGCCTCTGCCTGGTGAATCTAAAGCGCAGAGTGACTTTACAGGAGACGTTTATGTGAGCTGAAGATTTCAGTACATCAGATTAAAGTTAAAGAGCTTCCTTTCAGTGCTTGCAGCTGATTTAATTAAAGAGTTAAGAACTCTCCATAAAACATGAGGCATGTTTATGCAGCTCTCATTAAGAAATCTGCCCACCGACACCTTCTTCACTCAGTACTTCTAAAATCAACGCTGCGTGGATGCAGATCAGGTGATCAGCTATTTAACTGTATGAACACAACACAAACACAAAGGTGTAAGAAAGTTTCCTCATTCAGGCCACAGTTCAGTGTGGTAAACAGAGCGTCCATAGCTCAGTTTGAAGTGCTCAGACTGAGCAGTGGGTGTTTTTGGCATGGAATTTATGAAGTGTGTTTGCCTATGTGGGTCGATGCAAGCAAATTTAGTGGAAGTAATTTGGCATGCAGGTGGATTTTTTTTCTCTTCTCCATCTTCCACCAGAGTCCAGATGTGTGTTCTGATCAGTTCCTCAGAGCTCAGCTCAGTCCACAGTGAAGCACCCATCCGGCTCCACTCACCCTGGGACTGCTGTGGAAATGGATTATTCTGGGCTTCAGTCAGTGATGCTATGGTACATACAAACCAAACTTCTTACACAGGATCATCCATGTCTAAAGTTGACCCTTAAAAGTCCCTGGTTCACTGCATGTTAGTTGATTACGGTCATTTGATAATTTGGCAGTTTGTTAGGGCATTTGCATATTACCACTTCAGGGCCTTGAATTATCTCCTAAATCTGATTCTTGTGGAGTGTTTTTTCCCCCAAAATGTTATTATTGCCTTTATTAGAGACTTGGAAGTAGAGAGTTGGTGAATGATATGGAGCAAACAACTCTGGCCAGACTGGAACCAAGTTCACTGCAGTTCATTATCGGCAGTTCATTAACTCCAAAACTCCAGCAAAGGAATGAAACCTAACTGGGGACTTTAAAGCGGCACGGTACACTGTGTACCTTCCATTCTCATGATTGGATTAAACTCCCCACTGATGCCCTCAAATACATCTCTGTTTATTTTTCCCTCAATGTCCTAGAAACCAACCAGAACCAGAGAGAACTGAAATTATTAACCAGTCAACAGCAAACAGTTTTCATATGTGATTAATTTATATGCGAAAAATGGCAGAAATTGCAGGTCACTAACTGTGAGTTCTACCAAAAAAAATAAAAGACGTTTGAATACGTTCGTCTTAGCTTCAGGGAATATGATTTTCATGAACAAGAAAACAACCATTCAAACAATTATTTAACAAAATAGCTGTCCGATGTTTTGATGATGATTAAAACAATTTCAGGTCATTGCATTCCAGTTCTTCTGTGATGGAATGATATAAGAATGGTCCTAATAATTACATATTATATTATTATATTATATTATATTCTCCTAACCCTGCCCCATCAAACAATAGCAAGAAAATTTACACACACACACACACACACACACACACACACACACACACACACACACATATATATAAATAATATATATAAATAATATATATAATGTAGAATTCTGAATATATGGAATGAAACTGAATATATTGAATGAAAGTCTGAATATATGGAATGAAACTGAATATATAATGAAAGTCTGAATATATGAATGAAAGTCGGAATATATTGAATGAAAGTTGGAATATATGGAATGAAAGTCGGAATATATTGAATGAAAGTCGGAATATATTGGATGAAAGTCGGAATATATTGAATGAAAGTCGGAATGTATAGAATGAAAGTCGGAATATATATAATGTTCAGACTTTCATTCCATATATTCAGAGTTTCATTCCATATATTCAGATTTTCATTCAATATATTCAGTTTCATTCAATATAATCAGAGTTTCATTCAATATATTCAATTTCATTCAATATATTCAGAGTTTCATTCAATATATTCAGATTTTCATTCCATATATTCAGAGTTTCATTCAATATATTCAGAGTTTCATTACATATTCACAGTTTCATTCAATATATTCCGACTTTTTTTCCTACCGAGCCCCAGAAGGGACATGTCGGTATGGCGAAACGACAATGGAGGACAATCACCTGTACGAGAGTTTTATTGAGTTTTATTTTGTAATCAGCCTAAAATACAAAGACATTCAAGCAGTGCGATGCATGAGGAGTCTGCCATGCAGACCAGCGATCCTGATCCTGGTAAGTTTTATTTCTCCAACACCCTGCTGTTAGCCCGCTATGAATACACCAGCTACAGTAGTCCCACATTAATATTATGAAGGCTACACCAGCTAACGTGGTAGGACACAGCATCAGTGATCAGAGGTTGGTGTTGAACTGTTGTTTGCTAACCAGTTAACCGCCGCTAAGATAACAATTATGAAACAATTCCTTATAAAACCTGAGAAAAGGAGCAGCAGTATTTCCTAACAAGACCTGCATTCAAAACCTCTCACGTTGTTACACAACGACCCATTAATTATATTACTGAACTATATGGTAATCATTGAAATTTCTCTTGAAGAACCAATGAACTCTTTGTGAGCACATTCTAATTTATGTGTTATGTTTTGTGTCAGTAATGCAAGTCTATAAAACAAATGATTCAAATGATCAAACTAACACAATGAAGTAAAGAGTACTGGTAATCTGCAGCTATTTTTATCATTTCAAGGTAAAATGCTGATTGTTCTTGAGGTTTCAACTTTGCAGATGTGGAAATTCAAAGCATTGATTTCCTTTACTCAGATTTTTTTGGGTGGTTTTCAGTTGTGCCTCAAAGCAAGGCATTTAGCACTGTTGGAAATTATTACAGGTATTTTTGTAACACTTTCTAACATCGTATGGACAAAGCAATAATTAATCAGTTAATGGAGAAAATGATTTGTAATACAGATGCTATCAACAGCATGTCTTGTTCATTTTATTTAGTTGTCGGCCTTGGATGATGAGGTCCAGTTACCAGGATCACTACTCTGCAGCTCACTGATCCCATCCTGCAGCTCATCCATGCCGTCCTCCTCTCAACAGCCCAAATCAAGTAAGATCTGTTTAGACTATGCAAACATGAACATGATCAATATGTTAACTTTCGGCCCATCCTAAAATCACAAAACATTTACTTTAACTGTGTTTATGAATATAGAAATTAATTACTAACAACTAATACCTTTTTGGGTATTTTGGGTACCTTATATATATATATATATATATATATATATATATATATATAAAAATAAAAAAAAACCCGAGATGTTTATTAACCCTTTAATTGCCATATCATTTTGTTTATGATATACTATTTTGTATCAAATTTGATCCATTGGGCGGTTTTGGCAACTTTTTGCTCACAACAATCAAAAGCAAACTCGACTTGCTCCAGTTTACTAATTAGCATCAAGAGAGCTGACGCACTTCATAACAATATATATATATATATATATATATAAAATATAGTAAAGCTATTACGATTTCAGAGGAATTGTTGTTGTAAAAATACTCAAAATGCATTTGAAGATGGCATTTCCTTTAAGTGAATTAAGTCATCAAAATAGTGTGTGTTTGTATTTTCATAGGTAAAATGTGGATTACATTACAAAAATGTTACATGACGATTCAAGAAAAAAGCATGTTAAAAACCTGGAGTATCAAATTTAACACAGTTTAACACAAGTTAATTGAAATATAAACAATGAATTACTTATTTTTAAAAATGAGTAACACTTTCGATCTTATTTTTACCGTTACTTCTTGAAAATTAGCAATGATTTTCCTGAAAAAAAATGTTGATTTCATGAGAGTAGCCATTTTGAAAATGGGAAAAATACGACTTCATCTGCCTGTTGTGGAATGATAATCCACAAGGAGGTAGAACACATGTATCAAGTTATATAGAGCAGTTTTTTTTAAGAAACTATTTATCATGTTGATGAGATAGAGGTCTCACAAACTCATGTATCAAATAAGGTTCTCCTAAAATGGTACAAATTTCCAATTAAATTATTTGAACCCAATTAACATGGAGTAAATCTGCAGCCCAGCTGGATATATCCTGTACAGTGTGTGGTCATGGACGGAGAAATGTACTAAGGGTTACGTTTTGGCTCCTACTAAAATTATGTATCTATTTGTCATTTATTGTGGATATTTTAATTAAACCCAAACTTGCTAGACCATGTAAGAAGTTGTTAACATACAGTTATTGTAATGAGGAGTCTCTATAAATAGGCAGCAGTCAAGTTTATGTTTTAAATTGTGCACTAGTGGTGCATGTTAACGCATGAACTGACCACAAAACAACTGCCACAGTCAGCCTGAGGCCTTCTGAGCAGTCGTTTGGTTTGAAATGCAGCCTTGTAAACAGGTGAGGAGTCAGTGGGAGGACAGGTCCCTCAGCAGGTTAATCCTGCCATAGGAACATGAAAAAAAAATTAATTTATGTCACACAGTGTTGCATAATGCTTTCTCGATAAAATACTGCAATTTTTCACTGCAGCCTTGTTTTAAACACAGCTCTGTAAGGATCAGTGGCTCCACCGAGGCTGAGGATATGAAGGAGCAGCAGAGGGAAGTGTCAGAGTGCTAATGGGGCTCAGTGGGACCAAAACGGACAGGCATGCATGGATCAACACTAAGACTACAAAAAGCGTCTTGTGAACAGAGAGCAGTGATCCTGGAAAATAATCCTCACTAAAAAAAAAAAGAAAGAAAAAAAACAAAAAACGGACGGTGATTAAATAGCACTTTCAGTTAACTTTGGTCACCAAGGCGCACATTTTACGCACGGCGTTAGAGCGGCCTGTGCGTAATGGAGAGGTCAGACCCCTAACCTACCTGTTGCGGTTCTGTCTCCAGAAGCTGTCTCCTCTTTTACACTCGACTTGCGAGTCACTTCAGTGTCCCCATGACCAGAGTCTCAGAGTTGAACTCGAACTGATTGCTGGAGGACGCGGACTTCCCCCAGGAGTAGAGGCTGGGCGGCCGCTGCTTAAAGGAGGACGTGTACCTGTAGAAGCTCCTGTGCCTGTTCTTCAGGTACTCCCTGTAGTTCTTGGTGAGCAGCGTGTACAGGAAGGGGTTAATGCAGCTGTTGCTGTATGTGAGACTCGCCACCAGGTAGTTGATGCAGGTGTGTGTCTGCGAGGCCAGACTCAGCGGCTTGGTGTGGTACAGAGGCAGCAGCTGCCAGATCCAGAACGGCAGGAAACACGCCCAGAACACCAATACGATGGTGAAAATCATGATCAGCACTTTCTGTTTAGGTGACCTCTTCCCGCCTTTGCTGATCACAGAGTTTCGCTGGGATTCTAAGTAAGTGCGAGCCAGCTTGACGTACAGGTAGCCGATAATGAGCCCCGGTGCCATGATGCTGGTGCCAAACAGGACAGTCACGTATATTTTGTAAGCCAGGGGCGCCCATGTGGGTGCGCACATCCTTTTAACACCCCCGTCCGGAGTGTTCTTAGTGGTCTGGGCGACCATAATCATCATGGGCACAGTGAGCACCAGAGACAGCAGCCACACTCCCCACGCCAGAGCTTTGCGGTAACTCTTGGAGCGCCTCACCGTGTCCAGCGGCTTGGTCACGGCCAGGTAGCGCTCCGTGCACATGACAGTGAGGGTGAAGATGCTGGCGTGCATGGTGAGGAGGTCCAGGCTGAGCAGGATGCGGCAGCCGACATCCCCGAAGTACCAGTCCTTTAGGAAGTAAGTGGACACCACGAAGGGGATAGTGGAGAGGTAGAGAAGGTCCGCCAGAGCCAGGTTGATGATGGAGATGTACATAGAAGTGGCGAAGCGGATGGAGTGACACATCACCACCAGCGTGTACACGTTTCCCGACACTCCGATTATGTAGACAACAGAGAGAAGCGTCCCGAAAGTGGAGGTGATAACGAGTTCATGATCCACAGTCCCGGAGCCGCCGACCCGCGGCGGACTCGTGTTTAAATTCAGAGTCTTGTTATTCATGGCGCGCAGTGCTGATCTCCAGCCCTGGTGTTTTTGTTTGGCTCCGAGCTCTTTGGCGGCGCTGGAGAAGTTTGGAAAGAGGCTCACCGGCACAGGTTGTGTCTCGCTTATCCGCCTCTCCGCTGCTCTTTGCTCCTGACGTCAGCACAGTAACACCGAAGATCTTATATCAAAAATATAAAAGACGAGTCGTGGATGCAGCTGTAAACATAGTTCGAATGGAAGAAATGAGATTCATGAGAGCGAGGGAGGGAAAAGAAAGGAGAGGAGGATTTTCTGGACTCTGACAGATGTTTTTACGCAAAGATGAGTGATTTTTTTTTTTTTTTAAATTAAAACTTTACTCAGCACTGAGTGCGCACCTGCTGCAAACAGCAGCAGTAAACCAATTACAATTAGCTATAAAACTTGCCACAAATCGATCATTTTACGCACGGATTTACTGGAGTAATAATCGTAAATCATCCCTTTTTAAAACCTGTCCTGGGTTCATTTCAATGTGCCGTTTTCCTGCCGCGTATGGCACTGATCAGAACAAATCGAAGCAGCACAGATCATTAACCTCTTCTGTTGCTCACACGCTGAACTAGGACCAGATTCAATTTATGTCCTTTTCTGCCCTGCTTCTTCAAGGTTATCGTGACATTAATAAACACTTTCATGATTGTCATGGAGATATGGAGCAAGTTCATCTCAAATTATAGAGATTTAGAAAAGTCAGGCAAGAATTTAATAGTTGCTCAAAAGCTGCAGTTTCTTATGCAGGTTTACGAATGCTGCAGCTTCAAACAGCTCATTTAAGGCTCTCCTCTTACGCAAATAAAACAACTTTGTCATGAGATAATTATTTCTGAAGCATCCAGTCCTCCAGTTAGGAAGACGCATGTTCTTTTTCCTGTCTCTCAAAATTAAATATCACTTTTATTTTCCTTTTTTCCTCTTCAGTTTCATACTTCTCTCTGGCAGCTTTTCTTGTTTTCCCAAATCAATGAGTATGTTCTGGGCCAGCAGCATGAGCCAATAATCTTCCACAGACTGTGTAGGTGTCCTCAGACTCATCCATCTATGGGTGATTGAACTCGAGACCAGCTATGATACTGTACCATCCATCCTCAAAGCTAAAAAAGACTCCCCAAGCAGCACTGGAGCCAGAAATATAACAGTCATTAGTGGGGCCATGTTAGACTGTAAGTGCTGAGGGAAAGGCAAGGAGGGATAAGAGAGGTGGCAGTTAATACAGTGACAATCAATGTAGCTTCTGTAATGTCGGCTCTCCTCCTTCTCACGTAGAAATACACACATCCCAGACAAAGGACTGAATCAGATGCCACATGATGTGATTTCCAGCATAAAATTGAACCCCCTCCCTGTGCTGAGACTCCAGGTACATCGCAGGAACACTTGCACTTCCTTCCATCTCACGTCAGTCTGTATGTTTCAGGCAGATTCTGTCAAGATGATATCAATCAGAGAAACCTGAATCTAAAAGGCACATTGTGGGAAAACAGAAAAAATGTCAGTCTGGCCCTGCCTCATATTACATCACACTGTTGTCGCCACTTGTCCTTCAAATGGTGCTGATGAGATGAGGGCAGAGCCTTTGTGACGAGCACAATGCAGTGTGAGTTTGGATGTGACGTGAATTTTGAAAGGCCGTTGTTAGAGGCACTGCAAAGCTGGGTAACTGTCAAAGTATGGAATATGCAGAGGTCCGAGGGACATATATATGAGTCATTTTAACCCTTAGATGCACGAATGATTGGAGCCTACACTCTTTCATAAGTGGTTAAAAAATGACCTGCACAAGAATCAGCGTGTTTTTATGCAATTTTTTTTGTCATTTTGGTGAAGATTAATCATTTGTATTATTGTTTGTATTATATTTGTGTCCACACAAGAATGATTTCATGTTTGAAATATGAAATCATTTGTTTATTTTTCACTTTGTAACAGATTTTGAACATTTTAAATTTGGGGGCCTTTCTACAGCTGGAACATGAAATAATGCAAGTTTTCATTACAAAAATATTGCAAGAAAATAACCTCACGGTCATTATTTTTGACCCACTTGTGCATCTAAGGGTTAAAGGTGCCTTGTTAGTTTTTAAAAAAAAAAAAAAAAATTAAAAATCAACATTTTTGGAGGAGCCTTTTCTACAGCTGGAACATGAAATAATGCAACTTTTCATTAGAAAAATATTGCAAGAAAATAACCCCACGGTCATCATTTTTGACCCACTTATGCATCTAAGGGTAAAAGGTGCCTTGTTAGGTTTTTTTTAAAATTAAAAATCAACATTTGTGTTTACTTACAGATTTAATAACCGATATTTGCTGAGTCTATTCATGACTGCCAATAAATGTGTGGAGTGAAAGTCTTTTCTGATGAAATGTGATAAAATGTACTTTAAAACTGCTCGCAAAATTCAGAATAACATTCGATTTAAAGTGACTCTGCTAAATATGAACATAGTCACTGATAGTGATGAATCTACAGGTTCAGCTCATTGTTTCAGTGAATGAACCCCAACTTTACTGTTTGGATTCAGTCTCACGGCTCTCATCAACCCTGTTAGCAGAAAATGCTCCAATAGAAAATCTACAGTAGACCATCAAAACGGCAAATGGACAAAGTTAGCAACAATGTGAACACATAGAGCACATAGCTGATAATATAGCAGCTCAAGAGCCAGATATTCTCAGAAGGAGTTGGTGGAGACCAAAAACAGAGCTAAAAGAAGCGTGACTACTGCAATTACATTTGTTAGGTGACCAGAAACATGACTCTAAAGGAATTCAAATGTTGATCTGTGTCTTCTGGCAGTGTAAAAAGACAACTGTTTATTGATTCTCTTCTTGCTGTGATACCAGGTTTCTTGGCAGGTTACCACTACCAGCTGTCATGCAGTATATTGCATTAAATTGTTGGAAGGAACGTGTAATGTGCCATCTGGACATGCATGCTGTACATGCTCGTGCAAGTGCATCATGTGTGGACCTGTTCATGAAAATATCCTTCTGTAGCCTAGCAAGTTGTCAAAAATAGCCCGATTCCATATTTCTGAACAGTATGCACATCTTTTGATTTTCCTTTGTACTCGCTCATGATTCTTTCCCAGCTGGTACCAAAACTGTGATGACTGGACAGAATTGGTGCAGCTGCAGTGCATGGGTTGCCGTAAATCGACTTAAGGAACGTTCAGGCAGAAATTTAGGCCCCAGTGCAAGTTGAAAATGATTTAATATAATTTGAGTAAAAAGACAAATAATAAGAAAAAAATAGACTACTGAACAGCTAGATGAATACATTTACCAGATTTCATCATGCGAAGAAAAAGTAAAATGGAGACTGCTCGCTTGCTCCTGTGTAGAAAGGGCAAAAATAACATGAAAAGCACTCAGAGAGCACAGCACTCCGCCAAGGCTGCTCAGTTGTATCGTTTCTGATGGATGAAATCTTGGAAAACTATGTGGGAAAAATCACAGCATCATAGAATATGGCCATTTAATATAGATGTACCCACAAACAAAATATCCTTTCCTGAGCACAGGTTTGCTATGCATTTGTACATTATTTACGGATACCGGATTGCGTGACCTAAATATGTAGTGGGTGGCGGGAATTGATGAGACTCAGAAAGACCCCCACAATTAAATCAATTGTTCCTTGTATCATTTCTGATGGATAAGTCACGAAAAGTCTGCAATGGTCGATATTTAGTAGGATCACAATCATGTGATCATCAGCAGGCAGCTGACGTAGTGTTCACTTATTGTCATAGTTACAGTTACGTCATAATGCTATCTCGCAATGATGAAAGAAATCTTTAACAAATCCGTGGATCCAGACTATAAGCCACATCACTGCCGAAATCTAATCAGTGAGGAACATATTCCAAAGCAGTTTTCCCCATGTGCTGTGAGTTGAGATCAACTTTGTCGAAGAAGTAAATGCAAAAACACATGACAAATTTCTCCCTTAATTCCCAAATGAGCACATTTCCCAAAATGCCCATCTATTTATTGAAGATCGGAGTTAAATAGCTGCATATTAACCCACAGATGTGTTGTCTTTTCATGACCCGAAAACCCAGAATTGCCTACCTTGTGCTCTTCCTGTGACACCGTACATGCAGAGAAAACAGGATAGAAAGTCAGTCTTATTGTGACATTATTCAAATCCCTTGTGTTACATTAAATCTTCATTTCCTGCCAAAAAAGGACAAACCCCATATGAACTTTAGCGAGTTTTCAGTATTACTACAAGGTTGAACCCTCCTTGACCTTGAAATCAAGTCGGGAAGCTAAATTACTGAGTTTCTTGCTTCTTGCAGGAGACATGCACTGATTTGTGTCTAACTGCAATCAGCACAAGAAGAGATGTCAGCATCCTGATATAAACTGGACCTGAAACACCCACCACCTCTTCCTGAAACATGCTGTACACACTCAAGGCCTCTTTGTCTTTGTGCCACTTTAACCTGTTCATGAGCGCTGCTGGAGATCACTATAGAAACACACAGAGTCAACATGAACCAAGAATAAACAGGAAAAGAGGCACACATGCAGTTTCTCTGGGATAATGTAACTCTGACGTTACGTAACGAGGGAATCCAAGAAACCCGACTTCACACTGCAAGTTTGTATGAGCCACAAATATACAGCAAATCCTCTTTTCCGGACACGGAGAATGCACAGCACCAGTTGCAGAGTAATCCCAGAACAAAAGGGAGCTCAGTGGGAAGAAAAGTCAGTTTAACTAATGAGGAGTCTGCACATCTATATACTCTGTGTTTATCTGGATATCAAGAACCTCCTAGATAATGTATCAAACACCTCATCTCATTTAAATCCATGGCAGGTGCTGCTAAATACAGAGTGAGTCTTGCATTATCAAGCAGCTAATGTTTCTCTTTCTGTCCAATTCAGAAGAAGAAGCAAAAGTGGTATCAGTTACTGTTCGTTTCTACAGCATCCATCAGTCAGCTGCTAATGAGATTGCGATGAATATGAATTATTTCCCTTCCTTCGCGGACGACTTGCAGAATGTTTTACCTCTTGCATAAGACTTCTCAAGCTTTGAGTGCCTGAAAATAGAGCTTGGCCTTTGCTGCACGAAGCCATCTCTGTACATTCTGTGTGCAGAAAAACCCTTGTCTTCTCACACTATTCAATCATGCATATAGAAATGACATCTTTTTTCCTCTTTCTTCACCAGAAAAATAGCACATTTGTCTACTTACGCTGTTCTCCCATCACTTTCTCCCTCCAGTCTTCTTCTCCTGCTGCCTCCCACTCTTCTTTTGGCCCTCCTTTTTCCATATTAGTGAACCTCATTCCATTCAAATTCGACTTAATGTGTATTTAGTCATCTGTACATTGAACCCATTCATGGGAAAAGTAAATACACGTTATCTCTGACACACTGTTTAAAATGCAATACTTGGTCCAAATTTGTTAGGCTGTGGGATCTGCTGTATTTTAATTCGGCATACTTTCTGTGCAGCAGGGTCATGCTCATGAAATAACCTCATCTGCATTACAACACAGCCCTTAGCTGCAGCACCCCCTATGGAGTGTTCCCTTCTTTGACAAAAATTTAAAGTACCTGAACCATTAAATTGTAGAGAATCTAACCAGCCTAACAGCGTCTTTAAAAAGTCAGTTTTTTTCTGTTTATGTGCA
The DNA here is from genome assembly GCF_022539595.1 of Amphiprion ocellaris. Classification (NCBI taxonomy): domain Eukaryota; kingdom Metazoa; phylum Chordata; class Actinopteri; family Pomacentridae; genus Amphiprion; species Amphiprion ocellaris. Next base: position 19,489,594 of record NC_072783.1, on the reverse strand, counting down.
GTGTTGATCCACCTTGAAACAGTTTAAAGAGGTTGTAGGTGATCAATTCATTTGATCATTTAACAAGCATCCACATATTGGTTATTGGACAAATTGACAAACTGACCTGAGACCAGTGGAAATAAATTGAGTATCTATGCAGCGTCATTAAACTGACTGCAGTTGGCCGTGGTTTGACTTAAGCCTTGGGTTTAATCTCAGCTCCTCGAAGCCCCAGAAGACCTCTAATCCCTGAATGACTACCCATATATGTAATTTTAGTTGTCATTTGTAATGGCTGGTTTCCGATGGAAGAACAATCAGCCCAATCAGAGCTTTGTAAGAAGATGGCTCCTCTACCAGCACCAGAAAATGACAACAGAGGTCCTGCCAAGTACACTACCTTTCAAAGTTTGGGGTTACTTACAAATGTCCTTTTTCAATGAAGATAACATTAAATTAATCAGAAATACAATGTAGACATAGTTAATGTGGTAAATGACTATTCTAGCTGGAAACGGCTAATTTGTAATGGAATATCTACATAGGGGCACAGAGGCCCATTTTCAGCAACCATCGTTTCTGTGTTCTAATGCTACATTGTGTTAGCTAATGGCGTTGAAAGGCTAAATGATGATTAGAAAACCCTTGTGCAATTATGTTAGCACATGAATAAAAGTGTGAGTTTTCATGGAGAACATGAAAATGGGTGACCCCAAACTTTTGAACAGTAGTGTATATCAGTTGCAATTATTGGATATTGGCTTTTCTTGATCACCAATAATCAGCATTGGTATTTACAAACCATATAGGTCAGTCTCTACATGAAATTTCTTGGATGACCCCAAACAGAAGAACAGCAGCGTAAACCCTGACATGCGTGAATGAGATTGACTGAGCTGCACAGGTTTCAAGTAAACTGACTTAGGATGTATCCAAACAGCCCACAAAAGCAACTTTCAGCCTAGTATGACTACAAAGAATAGAATGACGCAATAGGCTTGAACAGATGCAAATTTGCTTTAGACAGTGGGAGTTTAGGTCAAAAGGTGTTCATGCATATTAAAACAGTTTATAAGGTCACATTTGCTCTAATGTTTTGCTGAATTCCAAGCTTTGGGTTTATAGGAAGCGCTTTGCTGGTACTAGCATGGTGCATCAAATCCTGCAAAACCACAACTCGTCATTTTTCTTTCTCTTTTTTTATAAATGTCTAGGATATAATGTTTGTTTTCTTTTGGCGTCAGAGTCATGTCAATCCCCTCATCTTACTCCAGGCAAAAAACTGAATTAAAGTATTTCCAAAAGAGCATTTCTAGTTGTAAAGTACCTGTGAAAAACCTGACTTAACATGATACTGTCAGTGTTTCTGTCTTTTTGTTGATGACAGCTTTGCATACTAAAAGAACTAACTTTGGACTAACGTATCCTTACACAGATTCTCTGCTCACTTTACTGAGTTTGCTGAACTTCGTGATCGCATTCTTGCACCTCCAGCTATTTTTGATGCTGCCCATCTTGCTTCTGTCCATCATGATGGCCTCCTCATTGGTTCATTCCACAGCTTTCGTTTCACTCTAACTCTTTATCTACTTTCCTCCTTCTCAGCTTCTTGACTGTCCTGCCTTTTCAACACACCATTTCAGTACTTCTTTCTCTCGTTTGGTTCCCATTGCTGGACTTAATTGAACTTGCGCAGGTGCAGATCAATGCAGGGGGACTGAAACTGCTGATTCCAGTGCTTCTTAGTTCCTTGATGTACTCTTTGCTTCTTCAGCGCAAGTACTTTTTTGCTAAAACTGCTCTGCCTGTGTCCATTCCCATATGGTGGGAGAAAAGTTGAGTTCCACACTAAATTTTACTTTAACTGCAGAATTCACTTACATTTACTGCCTCATGTCCAAATTTAGTGTCAATTTATACATGTAAATACAGAATAATGCCAAATACCCCCTGATTTTTAGTCAGAGATTAGTTTGGGTACACCATATTGGTTTACCTACACTTGGCCAAAGGTTCTGGATACACAAAGAAACACATTCTGAGTCCCTGGGACCTCACAAATTGCTTGTGTGACATTAAGGTGTGGATTCCCAGTTCACCATGCTGGTCATCAGACATGATGAAGACTTTTGAATAAATTGTGAAATGTGCACAAATCAAGCTGATCAATATGAAGGTAAGACTGTGTCCAACTCTCAAACTAACTCCTAAAATGTGACAAATCATTGTTGAAATATCATTCCACTTCATGATGAGACAAACTGGTTTCATGAGGACAACATTTGTTGAATTTTCACACCTATCTCCCGTCCATACAGTCCAGCGATGTTCATTTCGGCCTTAAAGTTGTGACTATCTCAATGGCTTTAGGATTGTTTTCAGGTAGAATTAAAAAACGGCCTTGGGCTAAAGTTCGGGAACAATCATGATAGAGGAAACCAAATTTGACTCTCACGAAATGAGTAAAGGTCTTCCATTGCATAGTTTCTTGGTTTGCTGACTGACTCATCCACCTCAAGCTGCTTCCTCTGCTAAATTTGTGGCTCTTTAATAATGTCACCTGATATCCCCTGTAGCTCCTGATGGACAAGAGCTATAATTAGCAACTGTAAGACTCTGTCATGTCAGTGAATACAAATGGTCCTCTTTTGCCATTTGCAGAAATCACTGATGCTGTAATTTCTCCTTGGGTGCAGAGACTTTTTTACTGCTATAGGTTAAGAAACGTTTCTGAATTGTTTAAGCCACTATAGCAATGTAAATTTATATAGAAAAACCACAGACTGCACATAAAAGATGAATATGGACTACTGATGTTGGTCTTTTGAAAACAGATGTAGTGAGTGCAGGATGGATCTAACTGAGAACCCGAGGACACAATGGACAGCAATACAGTAGTCACCTGTCAATCGAAAGGTAGCTCCACCTTAAAACATAACTCACTTTATTGCTTATTTTACCTTAAATGGCACCATAATTTACAAAATCAACATAATGTTGTACTTACAAAGTTGTTCAAGTAGCGATTGAGACTATAACCCATTAGGAAAATGTTTGCTGATGTTACAGATCAAGGACACAGTAGGGTTATTTTCTCATAGACTCCTGTACAATTGGACATCTTTTTGTAACTAGAGGAGTCGGCCCCTGCTAGCTGTTAGAAAAAGTGCAGGTGCAAGTCACTCCCGAATTGATTTCATTTGTCAGATACAGAGCATTTTTTATATACAGTCTATGACAAAAACCTATTTTGGCACCACCAAGTGGTAATATCAAAGACTACACACACCTGTATGTTCATGTATGGAATTTTATTTAAAAAAAATACAGCAGACATCTACAATCAAATTAATTTTAAAGAAAATGTGGCAATGTGTTTGAATTGCATGTATTCATAGCACCCTAAATAACCAAATATAAAGCTTTTCTGAATATTTATGAATTATGAAGAGAGGTAGTTATTAGAAAAGTAAACAGATGGTCTTTTCTGTGCAAAGAAACAAACCTTTTTGGCAGCGGTCATATACATGGACACAGTGAATAAACAAGGCTGCACAGAGGTCATAAAATGTAAATAATTTACCTTTTGTCATCGCAGTTTTGGTTCTTATATAAAAAGGACTGGACAAAATATGGACTCGCCAGGTGCTCCAATTTTCTTCCATTCAAAAAGACATGCTGAGATTAATTGGTGATTCTAAACTACATAACTGCATTATCGAGAACTTCTGGTTACTAGTCATAGCATAATAGCATACATAGTGAGAATGTAACATGTACAACATGTTAAACCTTTTGCTATTTGTACTCAAATACCAAGTACTGTATCATCTAAAAATGTTCAAAAAATTTGAATCTGGAAAAGTTTGGAATACTAAATCAAAAATATGTATGAACCTCAACAATGCACAACACCTCCTCCCATTCACAGATCTGACTTATGGACACTGACAATAAAGAGAACACACACCCGTTTTATCAATAACATTTATTTTCTACAAAAAAGAATCTCATTTGAAACACAATTTAGCAGTTCACTGGCATTTTTAATCCAATGATGTTGTTACACTGATGATTCCTATGCACAGCACACTCTCTCGGCACTAAGTTTAATTTTTTGAACACACAACAGTTCTTTTCTTTGGAGGAAAGTAAGCAACAGTTCATCCCAGTTTTCTAACTGGGCTAAATTTAGCTCCATGGTCACCATGGTGACTAAGCTGTGTTACATAAAAATAAAACTCAGAACATTTATTTAACTGTCCATGCTCTTGTTTTTATTGTAATGTGTTGTTTTTTCACACTGCAAAACTAAATATGAGTATCTAGTAAATATCTAGTTTCAAGATGATCGCGATGATTTCAGGTTTAAAAGTCATTTCAGCAAAATCACAGACCATGTTTTTCTCACTCAACTTCCCTCGAAAATAGTCAGTCAGTTCGGGTTTCATATACCATAGTTGGGAAATTTTTGAATCTCTTCCTGCAATGCAATAGAGTTTATAGAATTTCATTCATGCAGCTCCAATCATTACCAATTTTCATGTTACTTAAACTTTTCCACCACAAACAACACCCCTAGTTACTCAGCATGACCCATAACTGTGACTGTCAACAGTTTTCAGACAAACTCTTATCAAAAAGTAATGAGAACAAGGTCAGTATGACATCTCTTGCATGAAATATCATAATGTGCAAAACTGATATGGATCAATTTTAATAGATTCAAAGGTATAGCTGCAGCCAAATGTGCACCTCCTGAATATTGACTTGAAGGTAGTGGAGATTTTTTTTTAAATCAATGTACTTAATTCAGTTAAGATCGAGAGATTTTCCCTTTGACATTCATGATCAGTTTCAGAAAACGACTACGGGTCAGATTTGCTGACAAAACATTGTTGGATACATGTCCACTGTGGTTTCCATTAGGTTGAAATCAGTCAATATTCAATATCTTCTTATTTTTTTTTATAAAAACAGCAGCTTATTACACAGTGACCTCCTTCAACATTTCAACAAAGAAAACTTTAACCTACAGTGATTTTGAAGTTCACTCATGGTCATGTTCAAATCCAAACATATTATGCATTTATGTTACAGTATCCACATAGTAAGTTCATTAATGATTGCCTCGTTGCTTCATTTTCATTGAATAATCGGTTTTAAGTTGTGAGATAGTAAAAGTTAGAGGAATTCATTATCTGCGTACCGTAAATCTGAACCACATTTCATTGTAATTCATGCAGGGGCTGTTAAAGTGTGTTATTTTGGACTGATGTTGTGGCTCCTTGAAGTCATACCACTAGCATGACTAAGGGTACTTCACATTCACCATGACTCATTGTTGTAAAACCCTCAGTAATACAGAATGAGTTTTTATTTTATTGCAGAAAACAAGGAAAATGTCTTTGGAATTTTTGCTGTTCCATTACTAGTCAAGCTTTTTGGCCTTGACAGAAGAAGCAGGGATATCGCTGCTGTCTGGATTGAGGTGCAAAGATCATCCTACATGTCTGGAATGAGGATGAATGTAGGTCGATTGGAGTATTGGTCAGATCACAAGGTCAAAGGCTGGACAGAGAACAGAGCTGGTTATATGGACTTAAATTGTTGAGCAGAAGTGGAAAGCAATTCATTTCAGCTTGGAGTTACTTGTGTTGGCTGTTTCAGTTCCAGACTTGTGCTCCATAACTTTTTATAGGGAAATCTTTCCCTCTTTACTGCCTTATGTTTAATTTACTTTGTGAGTAACCCAACTCTTTCATGACGTGGGTTATGAAAGACTAACCATTATACGTAACCTTAACCCTAATCTTGCTCTAGCTTTCTTGTTTTTTACAACCCCTGCACATTATTGCTGTTCTTTTTTCTTTACCTACAGATATGATAAATACATTTTTCATCATGATCTTCATAAAGAGAATCTCAAGGTGGAGCCCTTGGAGGTCTGGAGTGTTTCCAGTGTGGCGACGTCAGGATTGCACCCCTGCTTTTGGCAGAGCATGCGGTCCTGCTGGTTTCATTAGGCTGTAACCTTCAGCATGCACTGGAGCGAGCGGTGTGCAGCCTGGGTCATGAGTGCATGAGGGATAGCTGATAAAAGCGGGAGATCAACAGGTGGGTTGGAGCTGCATCTGCAGTGAGGTAGATGCTGCATCTGTTGGCACCCGAGGACAGGGTGAGGAGCAGAGCCAATGTTCCAACTGGGGTAGAGCCACCTCAATGCCCTGGACACCGGCCAGCCATCGGTTTCCAGGGTTGTTCCAGGGCAACAGTTTTATCTCTGCAGTCCCTTTAATAATTTACCAGTGGCACTTTTGTCTCTGTAGTCTTTTAAGCATAAATACAAGATATAAATCCTCTTCAAAGCTGAGCTCACAGATGAAATTTACAGTTTTTTGCAAGTTGAACAGGTTCATCTGAGGATAAAGTTGGAGCTCATATACATTAACTCGGTGTCATTGAAAGGTGTTGTGTGAGTGCACACCTGTACATGTGCACTGCTGTTCAAAAGTTTGCGGTCACCCTGGCAATGTCAGGTTTTCCATGAAAACTCACACTTTTATTCATGTGCTAACATAATTGCACAAGGGTTTTCTAATCATCAATTAGCCTTTCAACACCATTAGCTAACACAATGTAGCATTAGAACACAGGAGTGATGGTTGCTGGAAATGTTCCTCTGTACCCCTATGGAGATATTCAATTAAAAGTCATTTGTTTCCAGTTAGAATAGTCATTTACCACATTAACAATGTCAATATTGTATTTCTGATTCCTTTAATATTATCTTCTTTGAAAAAATGTGCGTTTCTTTCAAAAATTAGGACATTTCTAAGTGACCCTAAACTTTTGAATGGTAGTGTATGTATTTAATATGGACCACCTGCATTCTGGCCCTTGACATTCGTGGCAGCTTTTTTTCCCTCTTTTTGAATAAGGCCACTTTTTAGGGCTGTGTTTGAGTTTGTGTCGTGTGGCCTCTTCCACTTCAACACTAATGTCATGCAGTGAAGTAGTACGGTTGTCTGTAATATCACTGGTCAGCCTCTCTTGCAGAAATGGTTCCAGAGAAATATCAAAATACTTCCATATATTTTCATCTGCTACTGCACACTCACTCCTTTTCTCTCTCATTGATTTCTAACTTTTATGTAATAATTGCAAAAGCTTTTCCACTTCTTTGTTGCCTCCATTTTGTAGCCTCAAAGTAAAGTGTGACCTCATTGGATAAACAACATATGTTGGTATATAGGGTTAACTATAGTAAAAAAAAATCTCTTGCAGCAACATTGTGCACACAGATTACAAGTCTGTGGGGAATGCAGCAGCCTGCCGTACCGTCACAGAATGGGCCTCCCTGTTTGCCTTTGATAATGAACTGAATCACTTCCTATATGAAAAGCATCTAAGATAACTAAATGGATCTTTGAGGGTGTGGACGCTGCATTTGCGTTGACGTGTATCCACCAGAGACCGGCTGAGTTGATGATATCAGCACGAATGCTGTAATCTCAGTTACAAATGAAGAGTACTGCTTCCTCTTGCTCGCCACACTGCTTCATTCCGCTCAGCTTGCCAAGTTCAAAGTCACATGTACACAAATCCTGGCTCAGTTTGCTCTGAAAGGTCTGTTATGGCCTGGCAAGGCCTCGTTGGCTGGACTGTAGCGTTGAGCTCTTCAGTTCTGACTCAGTTGATTCTCAGTGGATGCTTTCCAGACTGAAATTTCATAGTGTGAACCTTATTTACTTTACTGGATGGACTCTGGCATTGTGAGACTGTGAATACATTGTCAAGTTCTGACTGACAGCTTCACTCTGTCTTCAGATTGTGTACCTCTGTCTTCCAGTCACTGCAGGACTATTAACAGCCAGCTCTCCTCACCTTGAAGGAGTCTTCTTTATGCTTTATTTGGTAGCTGGCTCATGTCACTGACGTACTTCTCTATGGAATTACCACTGTTCTCTGAAACAGATGAGGTGACTGTGTGCTTGATGCAAATGGGAAATGACTACATGCTTGAATTTTAAAAATATCAATACCGGGTAATGCTTTGAGGAAAACACTTCTTTCAATGTCTGTCGGGACTAAGTGCTCATCATAAATGCCTGACTTTAAAAATAAAGCATTTCCATAGTACACTGATGATGTAGGTATGGACATATTTATATAAAAATCATAGATATTTTTTAATCCACCTTTTACCTGCATTGTTCTAAGATTTTATTGTAATGGGTGGAGCATAAATAGCCAAGCTGATTTCCTATTCTGTGACCGTGTTACAAATTGAAGGCAAAATGCAATACAATGAAGAATAAATAAAACTATCTGCAATTCTGCACTGGTGTGGAGTTGAGAAAACTGCTTGTCTGCTCTTTCTCCCCTAACTTCTGCGTCACTTAGAACAAGTGAAGCATTTCCACACCCCCCTCGCTTGGTAAACATGTCTGCCTCGCCTCAAAATCAATGCAGGAAGAGCGATAGAGCCTTCAGCTGAAGTAGACACACTGTGAGCTCAGCAAGTCAAACCCTGCAAAGCTGAGGAATAATTGGACAGAGAGCTTTTCAAATAGAAGCATTATCAGTCTTCTTCAGGCTTTCTATTATTCACAGTGAGAAAATATTTGGAGTCAGATGAAATGGAATGCATTTTTGCTCACCTCTGATTTATTTAGAAAAATAGCTTGAAGCTTGGTTTGATTGAGAGTGTCAGTGAACCTGTCATCCTGTGTGAGTGACGCAAAGGCCCCTCAGGTCAATCTGTAATAGGAAACATTATCCCTCCATGTAGCGCTACAGTTCTGTGGTTTAACAACGGAGACTGTTAACCTTCCTCTGGCTGAACCTGTCATCATTGTGAACAGGAGCTAACCTGGGACTTAAGAGGAGGTGGAACCCTCGTCTGTAAGGTCAGGTCGCAGAATAAACTGCACACAGTAGAAAGTAGTTTCTGTTAAAACTGTGCATGTTGTGTTCGGTGGATGTTGACTGTGCAGAGGAACAATAGCTCTGTTTCTGGAAAGAATATTCTAAATATCATTTTTTAAATGTTGCACAGCAGACCATTTACCTCCACTGTATTGGTGAGATTTCAGAGTCAGACTATTTAAATAGACAGACACCACAGGGGAGAAACAAGAGCGTTCTCATTTTTATGTTTTATTGTGTACTTTCCCCAACTTAAGGTAATTTGTGTGGAACAATCCTCCAAGCAAATTTCAGATTAAAAAGTTGTCTGTGAAACTCTGTTGACTATTAGCTTAGTTTTTTGTAAACGTCTGTTTCTGCATGCATTCTTGTCATATGTCTGGCCTTTTTTATTGCTGCTTCTTGTCCAATTTTCATTGTAATTGTAGATCAGTTTCCTTCATGAATCTCTTTATTTTGTAAGAATCTGTATTGTCAGATGACACAACTGACAAACATAGGTCATGATTTAGGTTGTAAAGAGTGTTGCAGGGTTGGCAGTTTGACCTCCTGCCCTCTCTATGATGAAGTGTCATGGGGCAAAACACTGAACCATGAGTTGCTCTTCATGGCAGATGAGCACTTCATTAGTTTATAATAATTGCAAAGGTTGCCTGTGATTTCAATCCAAATCTGAATCTGAACGCTACTGTCATGCAGCATCTCTGTAATTTAGAATAATTTATTATAGTTTTCTCTGTAAAGTTTATGGAATCTGCGCTGGTAATAATGACACTGGACAGCAGTTTGAATGCAAATTCAGGATTCTCATCTTGCTATACAGCATGGAGACCCATTTACAGAAAACTCAAATCAAACAGAGAAGCAAACTCTATGAATCTTGAAAGGAGTGACTAGATAGATGACATACACAACATCATGCAGTTAAAGGCTCAGCAGTTATTTTATATGGCAGCCTGGTAATCCTACATCCAAGGATAATGGCAGTAAAACACAGACTTCTCCTATCCTGTATGAATGATTTGCACAAAACACAGACAAGGGGGATTTCTAAAATACATGAGGTTTCTAGGTAATACTAGTGCTTTGTGAATAGGGCTTTAACTTGCTACTCCACCAAGGAACGGCGAAATTATGTGACGATCGGTGTATGTTTGTGTGTCTGTCTATCTGTTAGCAACATTACTCAGAAACAAAATAACAGATTTGGATGAAATTTTCAGGGAAGGTCAGAAATTGCACAAGGAGATCAGTGATATGGCTTGTAGTCTGGATCCACGAATTTGTTAAAGATTTCTGTATCATCCGAGATAGCGGCACGGCGTCGCTGTAACTATGACAACAAGTGAACACTACGTCAGCTGCCTGCTGACGATCACATGATTGCGATTCTACTACAAATCGACTGGTGCGGATTTATTGTGACTTTTCTGTCCGAAATGATACAAGGAACAATTGATTAAATTGTGGGGGTGTTTCTGAGTCCCATCAATTCCCACTGCATGGTACATATTTAGGTCACGCGATTCAGTATCTGTACATAACGTACACATGCATAACACACGCCTGTGCTCAGCGCAAGGTCATTTTGTTTGTAGGTACATCTATATTGTCACATTCTACAGTGCCATGATTTCTGCAACAAATTACTGAGTAGCCATGGCAGAGTACTGAGCTCTCTGAGTGCTTTTCTTGTATTCAAAATGCTATACAATAAAGTATTTTGTATCGTATTGAAACTCTGTAATGATTTCACACTGTTGCCTTAATTATACAAGATCTCTGTGACATGATGCTCAGTTTTTCATATGTATTAACCTTTCATCCTCTAAATAGATTTTGATTGCTGTCAGGAGTTTATCTTTTGCTTTTAATAATTACCTCCTCTATATTTAGCATCCTTCAGAATTCACGTCACCAGTTGCCTACAGGAGCGTGACTGAGTCTGACGCTTGTCCCAGTCATTGTTATTCTGCACCTTTTGCAGGGTGGCAGCAACAATTATCTGAAGGCACAGGCTGTAATGTCAGTATGATGTCAACCCACTACTGCTTTAATCAGTCCCTTTCGATTGCAAATCACTGCGCCACCATGATTACAAACATGGAAAGAATGCACATTTGCTATTAGTCTTTGGGTACAACTTTGGAGCATTTGGACCATGATCTACTCGCTCCTTTAAATATTCAGGTGCTTTTTTAAAAAATCATCTTCGAAACACGCATTGCACTGATCCATTTTTTTTAGCAGTATATTAAAGAACTACCCATGTTTCTTTACATTTGTTCACAGCAGACCATGTCTAATGACTGGACACATAAACTCATCTAATACACAGGTATGGTGTCTAATTATATCTTAATGAAGGGGTGGCTGCGTATAATGAACCTTCAGACTAACACTGAAGATAAGTTAAATCAGATTAATGCCACATGCATCTGTAAAAACAGCTACAGCTACAACCTACATGATATTGTTTTTGCTTAGTTCATACAAAAAAAATGATTTTAGGAGGAATTATGCTGGAATTAACAATTTCTTCAAATCTCCTGTGGACCAGTAACTCCCATTGCAACCACATTTTACACAATACTTTACATTTTTTCTCACATAAAGACAGAGGCAAGTTATCTGTTCCCAGTCTTAATACTTAGATAAACTCAGTGGTTACAGCATCTTTTTTATTGCACAGGCATGAGACTTGTATCGATATTCCTGTTCTCAAAACAACAAAGCTGTCCTTCAGAATTTATCACACACATTGACAAGGTGAAGTATTTAGCTTGTTTAAAGGTACTTTGTATTTGTCCTTGTGTCAGGAGCTCAGTTAATCACATGCCTGCTTTAAAATTCCAGTAGGGTTGTGTGGGGTTAGCTGAGGACACAGGAACTATATATATGCAAATGTAAAGTGAGGATGGGCTCTTGTAATCTGGAGGCCATCTATTCACCCAAGTAAGTGCTCACAATGGGATAATCTGAGTGGTATAATTATATAACATGTTTTAAAATTAAGATATTTAGACATTTTCTGTCAGTTGTGTGGTTTAGACTTGAAGGAAGCTTGACTCAGGCCTCTTGGTGAACTGTAAGCAAACTGTTTTTTCTGGACAGTACGTTCTGGGTTAGGCTCACTTCAAAAAAAAAAGTTGTATCCTTTTCCTTTCTTTCTTAAAGCAGTCAATAGTAAATGCTGCTTCTTTCTGTTTTTTTTTTACTTCGTGGTCAAAAGGAGCAAATACATTGTAATAATTTAATGTTTATGAGGCTGTGGAAGTTGCACCATCAGGAGATAGTTGTGTGGGCACTTCCTGGAGACATTTACATAAGCGGTCAAACACTGTTCCACAGAGCCAACTCTATTTTTAGGGTGCATACTATAAAAACATATCAGCCTCATTTTATTTACATATTTGAAAGGGGTTTCTCTCTATTATTTCTTATTTTCCAATTTTGAAGGACACAGACTACAGCGTTCTTACCACTAAAAGTCCTGGAAGTTTTAGTTCTAGTAATTAATGTCCTAGAACTTTTCAAGGGGCTCAAAGGTTCTTCAACTTCTTTGTTTTTTGTGTTTTCACAATGGCCAAAATCTCAACAAGCTCAACAAAACAAAAAAATGAGACAAAATTAAATTCATTTGCAGTTACACCTTTTTTTGGGTTTTTTTAAATGTCAATTCTAAAATGCTTTGAAAAACTCTGAAGGACTCAACAAATCTACAACATTCAGTCTGAAAGTTCCTGTGCTTTAGGAAAATGCTGCCCCACAAGCACCTTTTGAGTGTAAAACAATCTGTCCGGACCCTCAGACACTGGAAATAGGGGTGCATGGGTGTCCAAAGCTTCCCTTTACTGCCATACTGACTAAACCTGTTGGGAATGCTTGGAGATATGACTAAGGAACCCCAAATCACCAACACACAGGATTCAGTGCTGTTAAAGGTGGAAAGACTCATGAAGGCTCCCACTGCCTGGCATTGGAGCTCTCTTTTTCAGGCTTGCGTAGGTTGGACACTTGGCTGTACAGCACAATTATGCAGGAGAGAGTAACCCACTTGACAATAATACATTCTCACAGTGTCATCAGTGTTTCCACCCTGATGAATGCCTTTGCTAGAAGGACAACGAAAGAAAGCCCACTTTTGGCAATGCAGGGAACTAAAACAAAGTGAGATGCAACGGTGAAAAGAGTTCTAACCCTGATTCATGCAGTTTCTTTTCTCAAATTTCTTCTGCTGAAATACTTGACAAATTATTGGAATTTATTTATTTATTTGGTCGGGCTCATTGATGGGTCAGTATAACCTGCACTGCTGTGTGGGACAGTGCTGACTGAGCCAGCACCATCCCATCGCAGAAAGCAGTTTGGACATCCTTGCCTCCATAGTCTTTTAGAACACACGTAACTGAGGTTTCTAAAAAGAGTCTTGGTCTCCAGGGAAAGCTTGAGGGTCACTCAGCCAGCCTTTGCTTCAGAATGTTTCCAACAGAATATTTGCTCCTCAGTATGGAAGTTTGGACACAGTAAACTTTCCTACACCAACCTTCAGAGTCTCCGTCATTAATCATGAAGCTGACATGGCAGCGCTTGGAATGCTTAATGGTGTGTATCATGAGATGTGTCAAACATCATTTCTCTGCTTAACGTATATCAGCGATTCGTCAGCTGAACAGCAGGATCTTGATAAAAAGCATAATCCCTGTCACTCACTGTAGATGTTGAGTTCCAAAGTTCAAATGGAAGTGTAGGAAGCATGAAAATATGATTTGCAGGTTTGCACACTGACATTTTTGTGAGGTCATCGTTCAGTTTTTTTGAAAAATAAAAAGGTTTGTAAATGCTTTGTGAAGACCTTTAAACGGGTAAAAAGGTTCAGACTTTTTCATGTACAGTACATGATTAAAACTGAAGCTAAAAAATGCAACCAAACACAGATTTTCACAGTTTTAATTCAATTCAATTTTACTTGTATGGCGCCAATTACAATTCAGATTGTCTCAAAATGTTTTACAGAACCCATATGTCTGAACCCCCAGAGCAAGCCCTAAAGCGACAGTGGCAAGAAAAAACTCCCTTTTAACAGGAAGAAGCCTTGAGCAGAACCTGGGGGACCCATCTGTCGTTTACATTTGTACTGTCTTATCAGCTTGTCAGTCTGTGGAGAGGTTAACTTTTAGTTACAGCAGCAGACAAAGAAAATAGAATAAGATCAAAAATATTTTTTTATCCTGTCATTGTTTGTCCTATGGCTGCACAGTGGATTTGTGGTTAGCGCTTTCACCTTGCAGCTAGAAGATCCCTGGTTCATGTCCCGGCTTTCCCGGGATCTTTCTGCATAGAGTTTGCATGTACTCTCTGTGCATGTGTGGGTTTTCTCCAGGTACTCCAGCTTCCTCCCACAGTCCAAAAACATGCTCAGCTTAATTGGTAACTCTAAACTGTCCGTCAGTGTGATTGTTTGTCTCTATATGTAGCCCTGTGATAGACTGGTGACTCAAAATCAAAATAAAGCAAATTCCATAGCTCAGCACTGCATTGAATATCCTGGCCTTAAAATTTTGAGTTTTCACATTTTTATTTTTTACAGGGTTGATCTGTTTCCTTCAATTTAATTGGGTTTTGTTAATATAAAAGCAAAATATAATATTTGATGATCCTAAGATGAATTATTTCATGGTTTCTTCTCATTAGACTGCACTGTGACCTACATACAGATTCGTTGAAATTCTAGATGATCATCACCATGAAGAGTGTTTATAAATGGGTCCCTGTTTTGATGATGTCTCATATATGCTACACATGCAATAATGTACGCTAATGGTTTATTTATATATAGTTATGTATATAAGGAGACAAGAAATGCAGCAGTGTGCCAACAAATACACAGAAGAAGACAGCAAGCTAGCAAACAACCGCTGCAAGCTTTGTTTCTTTTTAATAATAGATGTAAACAATGCAGAAGTTAAAGATACTCAACAAGCTGGCATTGTAAATGCCTTCGGAGGAACACAATGCATTCAGTATGTTTGTTAGACTACCGGGATGCACTTAATGCATTATGGTGAGAAACACTGAATGTAAACAGAACTTTTGTTTGATTGTTTTCAAGGGAACTCCATGTGGCGCCTTTAATTTCAGGCACTATGCAGCAGCTTGAGAGCACTTTACCCATGACTCTCTCTTATGGAAAAGAATTAAATTGGGAAATTATGTTATCTTTATTATAAAGCCTTGCCTGTTTTTAAATTAGGCAAATGTAACAAACCTGGGGTGTCCAGGTCTTGACACCAAGTGAAATTTGTGGGTTTTCTTGCTGTCTCTGGGCTTAACTCTGCCTTTCTGACTCACTTTAACCATGAAAGGTCACCATAATAATTTGGTATCCTGTGCTGCTAACAGCCCAACTTCCTCCACCAATTAGGATAATGGTGCAATCATTCCTACAGGTTCACCAGTTGACCAGAACTTGACAATACAATGGCATGTAATTCGAGCTACAGGTATTTCTACATTTTGCTATTCCAGGTTTTCCATTGCCACTGTGGGCTTCAAACAGAGCTACTGCCAAAAGGAGGGCAAGTTCAGCACATTAAATACACAACAAATTATTTTTGCAAAGTATATTTGATTTCTGACAGTGTAATGTTGAAGATTTTACATTCTTACTGAATCCATCTCTATTTGTACACCCTCCTATTTTCTTCTAGTGATGTGTTGATGATGAAAAGAAGTAAATTCACTACAGGGATGCAGCAGACTGGCTCTACTCAATAAATCCAGCTATAAATTTTCAAATCTGGCTGTTTGAATTTCAGACCCTAAGACTGAAAATAATGCCAATGATACATCCACACCATACTTGTTTTGTACTTTATCCAAGTTGTTTTCTCTTGGTCCTTCTTGCCTGATTCTCTGTGGACAGTAGATCAGTTTAGTTCAGATCTGTTTCTTTAATGTAAAACATTCTTGCTACAACTTTACTAATCACTAGACTAAATATAAAAGATGGACGCATCATCGAGTCTGAAAAGTGAAGCTAATGCAGAAGTGCCATAAACCTGCATTCTTTCTTACAGCCAGCAGGGGGCGACTCCTCTGGTTGCAAAAAGAAGTCTAATGTATACAAAATGCTGCAGCCAGATTCTCCAGGATTCTCATGAAGGCTCCTCTCCTCTACTCTCTCTATACTGTTATATGCAGTATCCCTAACTCTGCATTTCCCTGAGGTCCTGTGCTTGTTTTCTCTGCAGATGTCTCTGGATCTGGAGCTAGACGTCTCTGATCTGCAGCCGCTGGCCTCACCAGCTACTATCCTGCCATCCCCACCCCAACACCTCCTGCTATCCTCCACTCCTCTCATCCCCACTCTCACCCAGCTGGTCAAGGGAGATGGCCGGCCTCCCTGAGCCTGGTTCTGCCTGAGTTTTTTTTTTTTTTTCCATCCCACCGTTGCTCATAGGGAATCCAAAGCCATCTTTGAATTGTTGCATTTTCTCTGTTCTCTGTTTATAATTCAAAAAGTCTGTACCTTACTATGCTAAGTGCTGTGAGATGGCATATGTTGTGAACTGAATTGACAATTGAATTGAGCTGTCTAGAAGTCTATGACAAAATCACTCTAATTCTTACTTGGCTACTTACCTCATTAAACATGTTCCTAAGGAGTTTTTGATCTCAGTCATGGTTTCAAATCTTCTTCAACACACCATGATGTTCATTTAGGAAATTTTGGTCTCATTTAGAATAAAACAGACAACAAAGCAGGGTATGAGATTTTAAGGTGGGGCTACCTTGTGATCGACAAATTGCTGTGGTGCTATTATATAGCTGTGTGGAGTGTGCTCCAGTGGTCCGATCTACCCCTCGCCTAAAATCTACCCTTGTGCTGTCACAGTGGCTACGTCCATCTTTTATCTATAGTGGAATCACAGGCAACAAGCTGTAAGTAGTTCTATAGTTGTGTGCAGGTCATAAATACCACTTTACAGTAAAACAGTGATTAGTGCAATTGTCCAACCAAGTGTCTTGAATATTGTGATTTAACTTGTAACATTTCATCAAATCTCAGTTCAATCATTTCATGCTACAAGCTTGGTTTCTTGTTTTCATATCTGTAGCGGAAACAATTATGCATCTGGCAAATATTGTTCCACTTTTCTAGTGACATGATGGAAAAAGCTCTAATCATACAGTATATAATTACATATAATTAACGGTGTGCTGGAGCTCACTTGGACAGCTTGTAGGTAAAGTACTTTTTAGAGGAAAACATGAGTTTGCACCATGTGTTTCCTCTGTATGACATGATGGAATGTCAGTATTTGTGAGATGATTATTACTATAATTAGCACAACACAGTGAGAACTGGCTTCTTTCTGTCTTTGTCCTCCTTCCCTCACATTGCCTAATTATCTCATCATTCATATGATGTTGTTATTATCAGAGCATCCTAGCAATGCGTATGTAATGTGATCGATAGTCTGGATAGAAGACAGCAAATGTACACTCTCTCATTATACCGTCACTGTTAATGTATGTGCCGTATGGATTGCATCTATGACAGCATTATTCATCACTGCAAATTTAGAAACACTGAGCTTCGTAATATAAACTGACTTCATGAATAAAGAGGACATGGGCTGTGGAACATGGAAAAGTTGGATTAGTTGTGTAATGAGGCTTAAGTAATGCATTTACTCATTCAGACAGCTGATTAGCCATTCAGAAGGGGTAATGGATGGTTAAGCATGTTCAAAAAGCCATGAAGCGATCTGGAGCAGTTAGCATGCAGATGTGGCCCCACAGGAAACATGTGTCCACACCAATGACTTGTCTGTACTCCGTCTCAGTGATAAGGTCACAGTGGGATTACGAGTTAATTGTGGTGAAAGTAGATGGTATGGATAGTTCTGAACCAGTAAATGGTTAGGTGACTTCTTTGGCTCATGCAATTTGTGGAAGGCCTTTATGAGTGAGTCTTTTCTGCACACGATATTATTATTATTGTTTTGGTCTTTATTATATAGGACAGTGGAGAGAGACAGGAAACACAGAAGAATGGAGGGGGAATGACATTCAGTAAATGACCATGGGTTGGATTCAAACCTGTGACTGCTGTATTGGGGACTATAGCCCCTGTTTATGGGTCGCCCACTCAGCCAGCTGAGCTATCTGGGTGTCCGACTTTATGTTATTTTACTCCAGCTAAAGTAAAGGAATACAAGGAAAGCGCTGTGACTATAATATTCACATTATTTGATACTGTTCATTGAGTTGTTCTACAAATTGTGAAGAAAGATTTGATTTATCAATGAAAATCTTCTTCAGCCACCTCTAAACTACGAAACTGTATTTGTGTCTCAATCCTGACGGTACAGAACAATTTAAGCAATCATAAAATCTACCTTACAAAATCTACAATATACACTGTCATTCAAAAATTTGGGCTCACCCAGACAATTTCATGTTTTCCACGAAAACTCACACTTTTATTCATGTGCTAACATAACTGCACAAGGATTCTCTAGTCATCAATTAGTCTTTCAACACCATTAGCTAACACAATGTAGCATTAGAACACAGGAGTGATGGATGTTGGAAATGTTCCTCTGTACCTCTATGGAGATATTCCATTAAAAATCAGCCATTTCCAGCTAGAATAGTCATTTACCACATCAACAATGTTTACACTGAAAAAAAAGTGCTTTTTTTTCAAAAATAAGGACATTTCTAAGTGACCCTAAACTTTTGAATGGTAGTGTGCATTCTATACTTGTGCTAGCTACCATAAGTGCACAGGAACAAAAGTCTATTTCCAGCATCTGTTTTAATGCGCATTTACAATCTGCAAATTGAAAACCTTACAATCAAATGTCTGAAAACTGAAAAATTGTGAAAACATTGCAAAAAATGGTTTCCACTTCCACACTGGAGGTCTGCTCCACTGTAGGGACCAGAAGGAGGATGTAACTTTACTGAAACGATTGCATGAAACAAACAGAAATGCCATTTTCCATTATAATTAATTTAAATTTTTTTCACATTTTTATTATAATTAACTACATAATCTGTAACTTCTTCTACTGCATTGGTTTAGCAGCTCCAGCAGTTTATCTCACTGCAACAGAGGTGGTTGAAAATAAGCATTAATAACCTTTTTTTTTTTTTTTTTTTTTTTTTAAATTTTTTTGAGACATTTGTGTAAATTTGAATGACTACTAATAACTCGCTGTGTGGACACGTAGTGGATAGGAGGCTTTCCTCCTATTGTCTGCCACTGACTTCATATGGTATACACTGATCAGCCACAACATTAAAACCACTCACAGGAAAGTGAATAACATGATCATCTATGTTCTGCTGGGAAACATGAAGCCCTGACATTCATGTGGACGTTACTTTGACATAGCTGCAAATGAAACACACCCCCTTAGGCAAGTGTTCAAAATGCAGCCACAAAACAGGTCAGAAATGTCTCAGGGTACACAACAAAAAGTTACCAATTAAGAATCAATAAAGTAACAATATGCGGATATTCTACTGTAAAAAAAAAAACATGACATGTATTAGCAGCATTTGTGCATAGATAAACAGCATATTTTGGACATATCTTTCATGAACTGGCAGATACACAGCAGCAATGGCAGTCACTTACTGAGAGAAACCGCGGTGGAATAAAAAAACATCAATTGCAATATGACGTGAACATGGTAGAATTTAAACTAGGATTTTAAATGCTTAAACAAGAAAAGCACTCAGAGAACGCAGTACTCTGCCAAGGCAGTTCAGTCGTATCATTTCAGACGACTGAAATCTTGAAAAAAATCCTATCAGAAATCACAGCACTATAGAATATGGCCATTTAATATAGATGTACCCACAAACAAAATGACCTTGCACTGAGTACAGGCATGTGTTATGCATATGTACATTATGTACGGATACTGAATCGCGTCACCAAAATATGTAGCGGGCAGCGGGAATTGATGATACTTGGAAACACCCCCACAATTTAATCAATTGATCCTTTCATCATTTCGGACGGATAAGTCCTGATAAGTCCACAATGGTCGATTTGTAGTAGGATCGCAATCATGTGATCATCAGCAGGCAGCCGACGTAGTGTTCACTTGTTGTCATAGTTACAGTGATAGCGTGCCACTATCTTGCAATGATACAGAAATCTTTAACAAATCTGTGGTTCCTGACTGTAATTCACATCACTGCCAAAATCTAATCAGTTACTCCTTGTGTCATTTCTGACCTTATGTGAAGATTTCATCCAAATCTGTTTGTCCGTTTTTGAGTGATGTAGCTAACAGACAGACAGACAGACAGACAAACAGATGGACGCCGATCGTCACATAACTCCACCGTTCCTTGGCAGAGTAATGAAATGGTACTGGGTTAATATGGCACACCGGGGAAGTAGGGAAAGAGTTCCGAAGCAGACATTGTGAGAAGACACGTGAGTTTATGTCCTCATGGATGATAGCAAACAAAATGAAACAGGCTGTGTTTGCAAGTTAATTTCTATAATATTTTCTCAGTGTGCAATTATGTTTAGGTACAAATATAATTGTGGTTCAAAGGGGGTTTGCTCAAAAGCTTGTTAATTGAGGGGTTTGTTTTATTGTGAAGAAAAAAAAGACAAAAGCCTTTTTCTGAGTCCAGCATGTGCTTCACACAACTAGGCATTTTGATAAACTTCTGAGAATAATCCTTGTAGAGAACATAAACCTGAACTCCATTTATACTCCGTTTTCCATTTAACCCCAGTGAATGTCACAATGACTGAAAAAAACTCTGTGTGCTGAACATGTAGACCCTGCATGCAACTGTCAATTTACTGTCACTAGGTTTCACATTCAATAAATATTCATTCATCTGTGCTATATGGATAGCAGTAATTACTCATGCAAATCACAGGAGCATGACTATGATATGCAATTATCATGTCAGGAGTCTGTGCTTTAGGGACACATTGACTGCTTGCTTTCTTGTGGCCTTAACATAGACAGTGATGATTTCTATATACTTTCATAAATCTTCTTTAATCCTGGTAGAAGCAGAACATGGCAGATTGTCCTCATAATATAAACATGAGCTTTATATAATTCTCACATTCTGTGCCTCAATTCCATGGCACAAGTGAATCCTCACGAATCTAAAAAACATGCAAATGTCTACATTTTTTCCTAAATCAAATCCTGATTCAGCTCTGGTACTGTTAAGCAAGAAGTCAGAGATGATCCCGCAGGGTTTGTGGATGGACTTTCTTTTAATTTGGGGGTGAAAATCAGAATCTACTCCTCACCCAAAGTGGCAACAGTCACAGATAATGAAGCTTTGTGAAAACTGTTTGTGTCTCCATGAGCTGTGTTCTATAAGTCGTGTTGTCTTCAATCTAGTGTCATTATCCTTCATTCTTATGTTTCCTCTCTACAGTTTAGTTCTCTCCTTGAGGGAGGGGTCCGGTTTAAAGACAGAGCTACTCCAGTGCACTTCCATTGATTTGAATGCTCATTCCAGCTGACCTCATGTTCACAGAAGTCCTCGGTCGATAATTTGTGGCTATATATATATATATAAAGGAGCTAAAGGAGTGCAGCTGTGCCCGATCAGCAATCAGTGGCAGTTAAAGCCTGACTCCCCCCACCAGCTGCCGCTGGACCATTGTCTCTGCTGGCTCCCTGCCAGCCGCTCTGGCCAGGTCTGCCTTGGTTCCAGTCTGCTGCCTCCCCGTTTGGACTTCTCAAATCGTGAGTCAAGCCGTTTTGTTTAGGTTTCAGTCTTAGCCCTGATAGCAGCCTGTTGAGTTTATAATTCTTGGTTATTTTGGTGCTCTGTTTGGTTTTTTTAGTTAAAGTCGTTAATTTTTGTATGGAGTTTGGTTTGCTTTAGTTCACTCAGCCGGTGTCTTGTGTTTCTTGAAATAAAGTCCTTGGTTTTGAATCTGTTTTGCCTCCTGTGTGCCTACACTCTGGGCTGTTGTCTCTGCACCAGTCCTCCAGGTGGGTGATCTCCATCAAACAGTCCTCCTCGTTGTTGTTGGAGATCAGACTCACCACTGCTGTGTCATCAGCAAACTTAATGATGGTGTTAGTGTCTGATGTGGACCAACAGTCATTAATGTACAGTGAGTACAGCAGAGGGCTTAGCACACAGCTCTGGGGGGCACCGATGTTCAGGGTGTGTGAGTGGGACAGGTGTTTTCCCACTCAAACCACCTGTGGTCTGCTGGTCAAAAAAGTTGTTGGTCCACCTGCACAGGGGGTGGGAATCATTAGAAATCACTACAATACAACTAGGCCTGGCTACTCTTTACCTTTGAAGCGTAAAGGTGTGTTTCCAACTATATGAGCAGGTTTGTTGAAATGATGCAAGAGCAGCTCTGACTGCCTAAGAGCAGAGAAACTGAGAGATTGAATGCTCCTTGTATTTTGGGCCCCAGATATTAGCAGCATGATTGGTTTGATAGGCCAACTTGTAGTCCACGGAAACCAATGAGCATCATGACAGGAGGGCAAAGGTGGAAGCTGATCAAATTGTTAGAACCTGGAAAAAAAAACAAGAGAGGCATAGAAGAGCAGAAGGGAAGAAATACAGACACAACAGGCACTTTGCTCCTGCTTGGCATTTAACACTGTAGTAGGAAATGTCCGATTCCCATTAATAAGGAATGAATCAGACTTGCTTACTGCCCACACACCGTGAATATTTGTTCCTCTTCCCCTTGATGCTAAATGTGGTCTAAGCAAGGAGATACAAATGAGATATTACAGACTTTCACAGTGGGTTGGTGTTGAAGCAGTTATTATCCAAATGTTCTGCAGACCCCTGCAGACTGAAAGATTTTCTTTCTCATGAAACTTTAAACTTGTTAGAAGAAGTTAGACAAGGGATACAAAACTGGGTGGAAATACTGCAGGCAGATAAAACCACCGTCACTTAAGAGCTCCCTTATTCCCTTTGTTATGAATTTTTGTTTTTAAGCTACGTTAATTAATAAGATCATGAAAAGAACTTTATTTAAACAGTATGACTAAGCAGGAATACTCTACTGGCTGCTGCAACCCTTATATGATTATGGCTCTCATTTTAGAGGCCCATAGTGTCGTCTATATCAGGTTTCCTGAGGCCTTTAAGGCTTCTCAGAACTGGTGTCCTGAGACCTGTAAGTCCTCCTGAATCTGCCACCCATGTCCTTTTCTTTTTTTACACAGTGTATTTGTGATTTAGCCAATAAACTGCAGTACTACAGTGACACTTTTTAAAAATTGGTCCTGGAAAACACACATCCCATCCTGACAGCACCCTATGGTACTTTGTCAGTGAAATGTCAGCATAAAAGCACAGGTTTTGTTCATTTTAGAGATGATTCAGAGCAGACCATTCTGCCACAACCAATCAATATCCACCATGCAGGGATTATCACACAAGTAAAACACACTCCATCCCTTCTTTCTAGCAGGAAAACTCCCAAATTGAAAGAGAAAACGATAAATCTTTCTCAGTTTTGTAACTCTTTGTAGTCATTATATGTCTTTTGTGCATTTTTGAGAAAATGCAGCCTCTATATTATTCCAAATAGTCCTGGTAATTTCTGTCATGTTATATAGCATTACAATACATGATAAGCTGATGTCACGGCTCTTAAGTTAGCTACTAGTCATTTGCAAGTCATGGCCAAAATCAAACCGCTTGCTATTAGGGTCCACAGAAAGAGTTGTGATGTAAGTGTTTTAAAATGTCAGTGGCCACAGTGCAAAGCAGAGTTCCACACTGGAAAATCAGCACCAGGAACATCATTACCATGGTCAAGCTTGGAGGTGGAAACGTAATAATTTCGGGTTCTTTTTCAGCTAATGGGCCAGACAGCCTTGAACAAGTAAAAAACAACATGAGAAGAGAGAACCACTGTGACGAAGGACAGCTGGAAAAGGCCTGCAAACAGACAGTTGGGACATTGGCCAATCAGAGGCCACTACACTCTGCTGCTCTGCAGAGGAGAACTGTCTTTCGTATTCGTGCATAGTTTTGTATACTTACTGTTTGCTTCTTTCTTTTTGTTTATTGCTTATAGAACCACACATAGAGATGTTTAGGTGTGACTTCTGTTAAGAATAAAGAGAGGAAAAAGGGAGCATCTTGTATTGTGTTCTGACCGATGCCCCCCTGGCGGCCACAGATTATTGACCAGTGAAGATTTATGCAGTCACTGAATCTGCAAAGCAACCACATTAAGATTCTGCTGGCAAAAAACAAGAAGTCTTCAGAAAACTTCCTTCCAGTATTGGACCTTTCAGTGAGTCAGTGGTCCAAAACATATAGTCAATGTGGTCAAGTAATGGTCTCAGAAAACAATATCAACAATTTGACCCAACATCCACATCACAAAGAGAAGTGAAACCAAATCCCAGTGAAGACATGCAAAAAGATCATTGACAATTCTAAGAACTGTTTGATGTGATGACAAATAAAGGTTTTGTCACTGACTACTTAGAAGCAGGTTGAAAAGCAAACATGCAAGACAAACAGCTGAAAATGGTCACATCTCTAACACAATGTTTTACCCTCTTTTGTCTCCTCTTTCTGCAATATGTAGCCAAAAGAAAAGTATCTATCAATTAAAGATTCACTATAAATCAAAATGTGGTAGGATGTCAATAATTTGGGGCTTACCTGTAAGCATACGTTTTCTCAGCTGAGGGGAAAGTGACATATTGATAAAAAGTTTTTGTATAAAGTGAACCATCCACACGCCCACTCTCTCATACTACCCTCCTTCTAAGCTTTCTGTTTCTGTCTCTTATCTCCCGCTTTCACATTCTATGAGGTTGTAAATAATCACTGCTTCTTGTGTACGTCATTCCTCTGCCTGATGTATCGGTTGATGTTTTGAAAAGAAAGTGCTTAGAGCTGGTCTTGAAAGGGAAAAAAAAAACTCCAATTCTCTGTGGACATTGTTAGAATCCTTATGATTAAATACAGAGGATCAGATGAGAATGCAAGATTAGCTTCTTTTTCTGATCTTTTTGTTATAGAACTCACACATTAGCAGAGTCTTGTTAACCATAATTGGCTCTCCCTGCAGCCATATTAATGAAGCCCAGTCTGAAAAATGTGAGTAGAAGGTTTAATACCAAAACAGTGTAAGAAAGAATATTATATATATAAATATATAAAATATTTCAAAAAGAGCTCTGTTTACTTCGGTTCTTAATAGAACAGGTATTTGCTTTTGTTTCACTACAACCAAAACACCATAGAACTGTCGAGTGGTATAACATTATATTTAATTAACAGACGGGTTTCTGTTAATATTAAAACATTGTAATGCTCGGGGAGTGCAATTTTGCTACCAAACTTCTCAAATTATAGTGGTTTTAGGACATCTGGAGGAGGATCAGCCAAAAGTCAGTCAGCAGAATCATCCCTTAAACAGGCCTTTTGTTGTTAAATGAGTAAATAATTCACTTTAGATTGCCTATGAGTACAGACACCAACACTAGGAGTCAAAACTACATGTAACACTACAGGCTAATCTTGAGTCATTTAAACAAGAAAAGAGTGTTTCCTAACAGTGAGCCCCTAAAAAACTTGCACGAATGTAGAGAGAATGCAATGTCTGTGGATGAAAGTCTTGTGCCTGCATGGTCAGAGAGTGAGCTATCGCATTTAAAAAGTTCAGTGTGATGCCTCTGCTGCTACAATAGCCTGAGATAGGTGTGGATATGATTCAGATTGCTGAATCTGGCATGATCAAAACGGTTCTCGCAACAAGCCAGACATTACGCATTTCTTGCCATATCCAGCCGTCTGTCCATAAGGCAAACAAAGTCTTTCTTAAATTCCTCTGAGAGACTGTGGTGAATGTCAGTGACACATAAACAACCACAGCAGCAGAACTGAAATGTTCCAGCAGCAGACTCAGTTATGCCCTTAATGACAGCAATCCAGAAAGCAGAGTGCTGCTGATCTGTGGTTGTTCTTACCTTGCTGCATTGTTATGAATTCAGCATGTGGACAGTAAAGTGTGACACCACTGTAGGGTTATTCACGGGTGGAATAGTCTGGAAGCCTTCAAAAAGTCATTGTAAGAGCGTTTTTTAAATATGGTGCTACCTGTATTTGCTGATTTTCTGGGAGTGAAATGAGAAGATTATCAGTCTTGCATAACACAACCATGATTATATGTTATATTATGATTATTGGAGCGTGTTCAGCAACTGAATGACGCCTCACTGCCACCAAGTGGTGGGGAGCTGGTTTGCGGTCCCGCGGCCCTCGTGGTCCACAAGAATAGAACTGAAAATTTTACACGGCCCAGTAGTTGGCGCTCGCGGCCCATCCAGAATCACTGATTTAAAGGACCTGTTTAACTACCTGTCAAGCTGGAAAGCTCTACATCCAAGTGAAGACAGAATAGATGGGTTGCTTTTTTGTAACTCTACAGTACTTACATGTTGTTTTAAATCTGTGACTTATAAAAACATCATTCTTTACAGCTTTAAGTTACCCCTGAATAAATGAATGCAGTTTAGGTGAATCGAACAAAAGTCTCATGAGTAATCTACAACATCATCCCTACAAATATTACCTTGAGTTGGATACAATAAGTTTTTGCTGAAACGTTATTCAAAAAGTGCATTTTGAAGGCTGTGCTGCTGCTGAATGGAGTTACGTTATACTGTATGCAGTCTACTGGGATAATACAAATGGACCACGTGTTCTTGTTCAAATCACCGCTGCTGCATACGTCCCAATTACAGCTAATTGGTCATTTGTCTCAACACAGAGTTCAGTTCAGAGCATCATGTTAAGTGCAACAGGATAATAGCAGCGCTTAAGGCACATCAGCAATATTCACTCTTAAGAGCCCATATGAGGACTGTTTCATGAGCCATTTCTGCAGGGTGAAATGAAAATAATGCCCTTGAGGGGTTGTATGCTGCTTAACAGGATATAGAGTTGTGTGTACATTCCAATGATGTCTGCATATTCTGACAGACTGTGTGAGAATTAATGCATATTATCAACACA
Source organism: Amphiprion ocellaris (assembly GCF_022539595.1). NCBI lineage: Eukaryota > Metazoa > Chordata > Actinopteri > Pomacentridae > Amphiprion > Amphiprion ocellaris. The sequence continues at coordinate 19,462,633 of NC_072783.1, read as the reverse complement.
TTGTGAGTGTATGACACCCTCTCCCACCATCCCTCCACCATTTCAATTAATCTCAGAACAGGGTAACATTTTCACAATGCTAATGAGCTACTTAGGCCCTGCAATTCCAGCCATTTAGATTGCAATTAAACCACGTAGTTGTTTCTGTAGTGTGATATAATGTAATAAGTTCGCATAAAAGTCAGCAAGTTTGGAGAAAGTGATTGATGTTCATATGATTGATGTACACCATCTTCACTGGAACTGCTATAATCAGATGCATGGATTGCAGGCTCTAATTAGTTATTGTCTATGCTGACAGGCTCCCTCTTAGTGCATGTGTGTGTCAGAGAAAGACACAGGCAATGAGGACTATGGAAATGAACAGAAATGAAAGCAAGATACTCGGCTTTTGCTCTGGGTTTAGGGAAATCATGGGGGATTAGAAAGCAGCTTGGACATGTCGAATGATAGATGAACTCTTCAATGTAACCTTTCCCCCAACCTTTTCCACACGCACCGAAACTCGAGGGGGTCATGCACAGTACATCCTATACTTTATTTTTCATATGACTGCAGAAAATGAAAACCACATTATACACTTGACTGCACTGGCTGATTGTTTCATAGGATTACACTGCGTCACTATGTAAGACTGGCTCAATGGTGAACCTATAGTACCTTTGCATTTTATAGTAGTATTTACTGTCATGTCTCGGTTAGAGATGTTAAGCTTATCAGTTAATGGAGTCAGGTGAATTATATAATTCATAAAATAATATATGACGCGATAGGCAGGGGCGCCTCCAGAGATTTTTCATTGAGGTGCCAAGATGAGTCCACAATAAGTCTTAACAAGTCAGCATCCAATCAGTTAAATAAATAAATAAAAAAAATAAAAATATATATCTTATATTTGGAGTGTGACACTTTTGATGACTGGGATGCACCTGAAGAACAACAAAGAATAATAAGAAAGATACAAGGGGTTAACATTTCCTTGCACAAAGATGAATGGAGTCCACCTTTGATAACTACACTACAAACTCTCTGACAGCACGAGTCTTAAGCCACTGTCCAGACCACCATGACAGGGGGAGATTATAGTCTGGCAACACTTAAAGAATTTGAGGGTCCAGTATTTAACTGAATTCAGTGCTATTACCAATCTCCATTGCACTATGAAATAGTTCTAGCCTCCACATCCATGAATTCTTGATAATGAACATTTCATCAGGCATTAAGCCTTACTTTATGTAAACAGTAAAGTGTAGGGGGCCTTATATTGATCCCAGAGGAACACCTCTATCAACCATCTAGGGACTTTGTTTTCGAATCCATTGGCAACAACAACAACTCTATTGGAAAGTAAGATTTCAAGTTTATTCAACAAAATATTGGGAACAACAGTATAAAAACCCTGGGACAGATCTAAAAAGGCTGCCGTACAGTACACTGTTGATTTCTCAGCATCATCCACAACAGTATTTGCTGCATTTTCTGTGCTGAAGAATGTTATTCTGCTCCAGGGAGCCACATGTGTTGTGAGTTGACATGGCAGCTTGGATATAAGACAATGGGTGTTTAGGTCAGCTTGCCAACAGCAGTGTTCTGTTACTCCATAAAGACCCCAGGACACTTCAATTTCCTGTATAACTATCACTTTGTCTTCTACTTATTGAGAGTTGGGTTGCAGTGGCAGCAGACTAAGCAGGACATTCCAGGTGTCCCTCTTCCCAGCGGATTCCTTTTGATGCAGAAGAGCACTCCTAAGTCCCTTCATCTTGCTCTGAGGCTGTACCCAGTCACCCTATGGAGGAAATGCATTTCAGCTACTTGTGCTTGCAGTCTCATTCTCGATCACTACCCAGAGCTCATGACCATAAATGATGGTAGATCAAGTGATAAATCCAGAGCTTTGCCTTCCGGTTGAGCTCCCTCGTCACTGTAATGGTCCAGCATCATGCCCCCATTGCCACAGAAGCACTCAGTATTAAAGCTGGGCAAACAGAGTAGTTGAATGGTTACAGGTCATGCTACATAACCTCCTGGATCAAATGTGCTGAATGTTATACCCACTTGCCTCACCCCATCTGCCTCTTCACCATTGACTTTCCACTCAATCTAGAAATGCTTTAAACACTCTTGGGCATACTAACAGTCGACAGCTGTGTTAGCAGCTGTGTGATGCTGTACTTTGGGCCAGTGGTGCTGTGAGCTAAATGCTAACATCAACATACTAACATACTCACAAAGACAGTGCTGTCATGCTGATGGTTGCCGTGTTCACCGCTGACACATTTGCTAGTTAGCAGAATGTACAGCTGAGGCTGCTGTCAGTCTTCATAGCAGTGTCAGACAAAAGATCAGGGTATCGCCATTAGATGATATCATCTCGGGACCACAAATGTTCACGGAAATCCAGCCAATAGTTGATAAGATATTTCAGTTGGGACTGAAGTGGTGGCTCTACCAAAGGAATGGCACTGCAATTCTAGAACCACTAAATGTTAAAAAGGCAGCTGAGGACAAGGTGTAGATGCTCAATTAAGGACTAAGGATGTTTCATCTGCTGCATAATTGATAACAACTGCTATACTTTCTACATTTCTCTATTTTAGTAACTAACTCCACGCACTCTACCTACATCAAGCCTGTGCAACTTGGCATGAATGACCGTCTTTGAGGTGGCCTCATCGTGCACTAGTAGGTAAGTCATACATAGCAGGTTTTCTGTCTTTTTTTGTCTGTAACATGCATTCTGTGTGTGATTGTTACTCTTCTCTCACTGTGTTGTATCAGGCTGCAACAAGTATTTTGCAATGTGTAAATAAAAAAAGGCTTCTTTCAAAGCAATAATCACAATAGTCTCTAATGATGAAGGTTGACAGAGAGGGAATTGGATTTTTAGCGAAAGAATGTCAGTATACAAACAGCTCTTCACCAGTGGAGGCCTTATGCAGCCGATGTCAAGTGCGGAGGCATTTAATAGCACAGTTGCATCCCTCTCCAGCCGGGGATGATTGCCGGCAGTCCGATGTATCAAGGTGATCCATAGGGCTTCACTCGCAGCAGGCGTAGGTTGCTTAATTGATTGGGGACCAATTACCTGCCTGCTGAGGGTCTCCCTTTGAAGGATGTGCCCTTCTAAACACTGCCAAGCTCTGATGTAGTCACTGCATCACAGCAGCTAAAGATGAATAGCTGTCATTATGTACCAAGGATGCTTTTGATCCTCGTGTACCTGCAGAGTGATCACAGAGTTTTACCTGTCTGATGCTGGGAAAATACTTCTAATGAGATGTCACTATAAGACTAATATAGTGTGGCCTTGCTGACGACCACAAGCCTGAGGTGCTTTTAGGGTGAAGTACACCTCTTTATGTGCTTAAACTGTTCTTTTTTGGCATGGTTGTATTCAGGGGAGCACTTTTACTTCAGTGTTTACTTTTAATTTTGCAGTCTTGGGATTAGGAGTTAATCAACTTCTTATTTCAACAGATCAAAAAGCATAAAATAAACTGCTGTTTTCTTGACATACTGAAATCTCTTTATCTTAACAAACTTTTCATTTGCTTTCATTTCAGACACTTTACTGAGTTAATTATCTCTCAGTTATCTTGCCAGCCTGTTGTTTTGTCTGTGACTAACCTGTTATGACAAGAAAATTTATTTAACACCCCAGAAAAACATGCAATCATGAACCTTAGAAGTATCAGCACACCACAATTTTCTCTCCTTAGCAACTAACAGGAGGCCATGACTCTGATAATGGCAACATTTTCCACGACCCATCTGTCTGACAACTTATTAATTCTCCGCCAGTACAGAGTCGGTGTGGAATTCAGTTTCCATTGCCATTTGATTACTAAAAATCTACCAGGCCAAACTTCATGGAACTTGGTGGAGAGGTGGAGCATGGGCAGAATAAGAACCCATTTAATGTGGTGCAGATCCAGATCATGTTCTTTAGAACTACAAGATAAGGTTCTGACCTTGACAGAAGATTGCCAGTACTCTTCTAGTTCAGTTTTTGAATGTGTTTTTAGCCAGTTAGTCCAGGGTTTTGTTTTTAAAGTGGTTTACATGCAGCTGGCATTTTCTTTAATCAGTTCTTTTTGCTGCCCCAGGCTGAACTTTGTATTATGAACTTTGGCTTTAAAAACCGCTTGAGCTCGAGTCCTGGCTCCCCTCTTGCAAAGAGTAATTGACCACTCTCGTAGCCAACTTTAATGCTGCATAGGGTTTGTCAAGCCTGGGTGAGGATTCAACCAGATGTCTTCTCAAATAATAATGTAATGCCACTGTACCCATCCAGTGTTAGTGTCACAGTACGCTAGGACAGAGAGAATTTTGACACCTGGCAGTAAATGTATGTATGTGTGTAAGATGTTCTAAAACCTCAGGCCTATCTATGTATTCAGTAGCATCAGATCTGAGAGAATTAAGTCAAAATATTAGGTTGCAAAGTTTCAAATTTAAATTCCAAACCCCCTACCTCTCTCAATTTCTCCCTAGGCCAAATGGAGTTGGTGTTGAGGCCTGAGAAAGTAAAGTTTTTGTGTTACTGTGGCTGAAAATAGCTCGGCCACTTTCTTTAAGTTCCCCATCAGGTTCCTGTTCCAAAGCGCATCTGCTGAGAGGGTGATGAAGCAGGTAATTGGCAGTCAAAGAATGTAACGGTGGAATGAGGCCTTCTGCTGGAATCACTTCTGACAGCAGGAAATGGCATAGTGTTAAGAAAAGAATCATGTTCCCAACATTGTGTCAGCATGCTTGTCTGTAGACTGCTGCTGCACCCCTAAAACTCCACAATACGCTATTACACTGCTAATATGAGCATTTCAGATGCTTAGTTGTGCTTCTCCACAATGTATAATCCATTATAGTACAAATTCTATTTTCATATAATCACATAATAACAGAACTGATTCTGCTTTCCTGTAATATGCAAGTTTTGTCCCAAACAGTAAATGAGTAACGTGTTCACATGACCAGGGTTTCATTATAGACAACTAAACTGCTGACAGATTGATGCAGCAACTGAAGCATTGGTAAGATAAGAGAATCTTGTCATGTATTATGGGATTTTAATTCTCCTAAAGGTGTGCTCAGACTTTCAGTGAAAAAGAGACGCCCTTTTCAATGGAAGCAGGTGTCATGAAGCGACAAACCATAGCCTGACACTTGTACGTGATGTGCTACCAATCAAAATAGAGCTGACTATTACCTTTTTCGAAGCTCTAATGAGCAGAGAAGCATCAATCAGTCAAATGTTTCTGATTTACCATTTTCACTACCTTTTACTCTGACATTAACAAAAAGTGAAAGCACTCAGAGAGTGCAGTACTCCGCCAAGGCTGCTCAGTCGTATCATTTCCAATGGATGAAATCTTTAATAAAAAATGATCTTGCAGTGATCACAGGCATGTGTTATGCATGTGTACATTATGTACGGATCACCTAAATATGTAGCAGGCGCAGGAATTGATGGGACTGGAAACACCCCCACAATTTAATCAATTGTTCCTCGTGTCATTACAGACGGACAAGTCCCGATAAGTCCACAGTGGTCAATTTGTAGTAGTAATTGCAATCATATGATTGTCAGCAGGTAGCTGATGTAGTGTTCACTTGTTGTTCTTGTGTCATGTCTGACCTTCCCTGAAAATTTCATTCAAATCCGTTAATCCATTTTGACTAATGTTGCTAACAGGCAAACAGACGGACAAACGTACCCCGATTGTCACATAACTCTGCCATGTTCCTTGATGGAGTTAAAAGCACTTGAGCAACACTTCAGTGGTGAGTCATAAAGTTAATAGAAATCTCAAAATTCAAAGAACTCTGGCTTAATGTGGTTTTGACCTTTTTTCAGAAAAGAATTATACAGCTTCATGGACAATGGAAACACATTTTTTGAAGACTCAGATTTAAGTTTGATTTTGCAAACACTTCCACAAAGCAGTAGCTGGCCACACTTGGCTTTGCCACATGTAGTGTGATCCCAATGCTCACTCTGTCACCGTACCATAGAATTTAACACACTAATACTGCACAGTATTGCAGTAATTTGCTGGAGCTTGTCAGTGAGACACAGTAGTGGACCTTTCACCTGGGAATATTTAAGTAGGTCTCAGGACTTTCAGACATTCATGCCATTGCTGATTATCTTCCCTAACTTATGAAACTGGACACTGATTCAAAAGAAGAAAAAGTTACCTGGAAGTCTTTAGGTTTATTATGTTTCAAAATCCTAGGAGTATAAACCATGTTTCTGAGACTGTCATCAGTACCCTGTAATTTCAAAGTGTGCTATGTGCCTTCTACGATATATATAAAACACCACATGGACGTGTTTAGAATGTAAAAAACACAATTTTCCCCGGAGGGGTCTCGAAGCACAGGATCAGAGTAGTTCTTCCAATATTGGTAATAATACTTTGTTAGCTCATTGATTTCATGGCTTGCAAAACCCATGCAAATACTGCATGCAATATATACCTGCCCTAAGCAATTGTGATTGGTTTAAAGAGGAACAACCAATGTTTTTCTCTCTATAGAAGACTAATATAGCAAGGTGCCCACACAATTACCAGTCAAAAGTTTGGACACACCTTCTCATTCAATGTTTTTCTTCATTTTTTTTTACTACTTTCTACATTGTAGATAAATACTGAAGACATCAAAACTATGAAAAAAGATACATGGAATTATCTAGCAAACAAACAATTGTGAAATAACTTTAAATATGTTTTGTATTTTAGATTCCTCAAAATAGTCGAACATTGCTTTGATTACTGCTTTGCACACTCTTGGCATTCTCTCGATGAGCTTCATGAGGTAGTCACCTGAAATGGTTTTCACTTCACAGATGTGCCTTATCAAGGTTAATTTGTGGAATGTCTTGCCCTCTTAATGGGGTTGGGACCATCAGTTGTGTTGTGCAGAAGTCAGGTTGGTACACAGTTGACAGCCCGATTTGACAACTGTTAGAATCCATATTATACCAAGAACCAATCAGCTAAGTAAAGAGAAACGACAGTCCGTCATTACTTTAAGAACTGAAGGTCAGTCAGTCTGGAAAATTGCAAAAACTTTGAATGTATCCCCAAGTGCAGTCGCAAAAACCATCAAGTGCTACGACGAAACTGGTTCACATGAGGAAAGGAAGCCCAAGAGTCACCTCTGCTGCTGAGGATAAGATCATCCAAGTCACCAGTCTCAGAAATCGCAAGTTAACAGCACCTCAGATTAAAGCCCAGATAAATGCCACACAGAGTTCTACTAGCAGTAATCAAAGCAAAGGGTGGCTATTTTGAAGAATCTAAAATATAAAACATGTTTTGACTTATTTCACAATTTTTTGTTTACTACATAATTCCATATGTGTTCATTCATAATTTTGATACCTTCAGTGAGAATCTACAATGTAAATAGTCATGAAAAGAAAGAAAAACTATTATTTGAGGAGGTGTGTCCAGACTTTTGACCGGTAGTGTATGTCCTATCGAAGGTGCTAGCTAAGCAAGACTATAGTTGTTGCTAACAGGTAGTGTGAAAGCAATAAAAATGGATGGATTTCTAAGTCCATCAAAGTCACAAATCATATAGAAAGATACAAATCGTTATATTGAAAGAGTCAGTTTCCTATATACACAGCATAAATATTATGTTTCCATCAAGTTTTCATCAATTTCTTTGTTGTTTCATGTTCTTCTTTAGGTTCCATTTTTAAGAGCACTTGAGGGTGAAATTAGCTGCATCGCCTGTTTATTTCCAAACACATTTGTTTAACCACAGCAGAATATATGGCAATTTCTTTTATAGGTTTTATGAAAATGTAGTTAAAAATTTGTAGTATATTTTGGACAGAGATCTGCCCATATTTTTTTTTCACAGAAAAATGATACAGCTCCTCCAGAAGCGACAGACTTCTGTGGTACATTCAGAGTATGATGCTCAGCTTCATAGCTGGAGGGGCATTTTGTGAATGGAGAACCTTGTGCATGGGTATATTTAATGAGATGGAGTTGCATTAATTGATATGGAGGCAAATATGACACTTGGTTGCAAAACTGATTCCTGGTGATATAGCTCAGCCCTAATGTCTTATATAATCAGCCCTATGGCTGCCACTAACAAACCCAGTAAATTAGATTTCATCAGCGGACCTGAATGCAGTTATGAGCAGAAATTCAATCTTACGTTCCATGGCTAGCATAAGATTGTTAACATTAGCTGTAATGAGCATAGGGTTGCTAAACTAAGCATGCATTCTGACCTGGTAACTCACAGGTGCACACTCTTTATTTTGTTATCTCGATAGAACAAGCTGCAATAATGTGAAAAAATTAATAGACTGTTTACTCAAATGAAAAAAAAAATCCATTTATTGCTAGGGAGATGGGGATGCAGATAAGGGGGAAATTAAGCGGAAAAGGCTGACCAAAGTACTGAAAAAGCATAATGAATGCAGATGATTCAGTACAGGTCACAGATGGGGTCACTGAATGGTTTGATTAGCATGAAAATTATGTGAATATTCTAGTGTGACCTTCATGGGCACCATATGTCAACCCAGTTGAAAACTGATGAAGGATTTGGGAGCCAGATGTTAACTTGACTTCACCCTTAATCACTCTTAATTCTCAGGAATATCTTTAGGAAGGGGCTGCACAGTTGCTTGGTGATTAGCACTTGCACCTTGCAGCTAAAAGACCCCTGGATCGCATCCCGGCCTTCTCGGAGTCTTGCTGCGTGGAGTTTGCATATTCTCCCTGTGCATGCATGGGTTTTCTATGGGTACTTTGGCTTCCTCTCACAGTCCAAAAACATGCTCAGGTTAACTGGTGATTCTAAATTGTTAGTAGGTGTGAATGTGAGTGTGCTTGTTAGACTGGTGACCTGTCCAGGGTGTCCCCTGCCTTCACTCTAAGTCAGCTGGGATAGACTCCAGCCCCCCTGTGACGTTACCGAGGATTAAGCAGTGTATAGATGATGGATGGATCTTTAGGAAGAAGTACTCCAGTACAGTTCCAGAGGTTTGCACAGTATACAAACCATCACTCAAACATCACTCCAGAAGTGAAAGTGACTGGGATACATTCATTGTACAGTATGTGCTACTTGGGAATGAATCGACTTGCATGTAACTTGTAGTTATATGGAGATATCTTCTTTATCAATGTTGGAAAGAAAGATGTTCCAATGGAAACACCACATCAGCTTTAATTTCACTAAATACATGTGTCACAATACAAAAACTACTTTATCTTGACACCATGGTTGGCTGAAAGTGGTACTCTTTGTGATAACCTGGTGAAACATGTCTATCTTTGTACTGGACAAATATTGTAAAAGTTAAAATTTTCCAAAATACACTTTTAAATTAGTGTGATTTATATAACAGGCTTGTTACAAATATTGCCTGCTTTTCAACCCCCCCCAGAGCGCAGTCAGGGAAAGGACAGTCAGTGCTTTCAGCTTGGCCTCTCACTGGTGGAAATTGGGGTCTTGAACCGAGGTCATTCCAGCCATTTCCTTGTTAATTTTCTCCTCTCATCTGTGACCTCCAGAAGCTACTGAGGAGACCAGCACGTATCATTATCTTCCCGTCATGACCGGACTGAAGCTGTTAGAGGTCATCACAAAGCTCAGCACTCATATTTTTAAGAACGGAATAATCCCACTCGGGGACGTTGGACAAATTAACATGCAATTATATGGATCTGACAATTAGTAACATGTCTTTTTAAATCAAAGAGGAGCTTGGTGACCTTTCGAACATATAAATAATATCAGTTAATGTCATAGCAAGACAGAGGATTAAGTGACTAATTCCTAATATCGTCTGGGTATTAATTATGTGTTTGAGGGCAAAGTAAATGAAGCTGAATAATTTACTGAGAGGACACAGCCTGTGTGTGCATAACTGTGTTGAGTAGTCGAAAAAAATCTAATGATACAACCAACATTCACTTGAGTCTGACTAAAAATGTGGTCGGCTTGTTTTGACGGGCCTCTGCTTAAAATATTAACAGACATGAATCATTTAGTTTCACTTTGATGTATCAAAAAATCATTCAGTCCTTTGACAAGTGGCCAGATTAGTGCTGAATGAAAATCATCTCACTACGGTTTGTGATAATCATATTTTGACAAATGTCTCTGCCTTTTAAATGATCATGGGCTACAGTACCCTTGATTACACAGCCAGTTTTCCATTTGTGTAAGTGATGATATAAAGGGTGTTAAAATTGAATATTGTAACCTAATTTTTTTTAATAATACCAAAATTTGATGTTATTTTTCTAATAAATAATAATTTCTGGATGATAAAGTGACAGTAACCTAGCTATTAGGGTGTCTATACACCAGATCATTAAAAACACCTGATGCTCACATTATCATTGCAGGGCTGCACAGTTGCTTGGTGGTTAGCATTTTCGCCTTGCAGCTAGAAGAACCCTGGTTTGTGTTGCAGACTTCCGGCCTTCACAGGATCTTTCTGCGTGGAGTTTGCGTGTTCTCCCTGAGCATGCATGAGTTTTCTCTGGGTACTCTGGCCTCCTGAAACAGTCCAAAAACATGCTCAGGTTAATTGGTGATTCTAAATGTAGAGTCCATAGGTGTGAATGTGAATGTGATTGTTTGTCTCTATATGTAGCTCTGTGATAGACTGTTGATCTGTCCAGGGTGTCCCCTGCCTTCCCCCTAAGTCAGCTGGGATAGACTCCAGGCCCCTTGTGACCATAATGAGAAAATAGATAGATAATGGATGAATGGATTATTATTGCAGGTGATGTGGAGTCAGTATGGGCGCTCTGACTGACCTGTGACTATGTAGCTTTATACGCAGCAAGCTGTGATGCGCTGTATATTCTGACATCTTTCTAGCATTAGGATTTTCAGCAATGTGTTTTACAGTATCTCTTCTGTGGTATCAGACCACACACTTCACTCCCTATTTGCATCAGTCAGCCTTGGCCACCCATGACCATGTCTCTGGTTCACCTGTTGTTCTTCCTTCAACCACTTTTGGAAGGTATTAACCACTGAATAGCAGTAAAACCCAATAAAACATTATATTTGTTTGGACTAGTTATCTAGCAATCACAGTTTGATTCTTGAGTGACTTTAATCCAAAGTCACTTAGATCCTTATCCGGCCATTTTCTCTTCGGTATCGTTGATATTTTTCCACACATCAACTTAAAGAACTGACCGTTTGCTTGCTGCCTACGATATTTGATCCCTTGATAGGTGCCATTGAAATGAGATGATCAATAATCTTCACTTCTCCTGTCAGTGACTTACTTCACTTGTGATGCTATCTGTGATTTGTGTGACATCATTCTAAAGTAAATGAAAGATGATGGTGTAATTTCACCCACAAGATGTTTTGTCAAGAATTTTTTTTAGGATTGCAATGTTGCCTAAATCATATTTCAGTGGATAAGTTTACAGTATGTACATTATTTGAGTGCTCGATAGGTGAGCAGTGAAGAGAAGGAATTTGACACTTTTATACTGCTTTTACGTAACTTTGACACATTACGGCAGAACAATAAACACACAGACACAGTATAACATTTGGGACAACAATTTCAAGATAGAAAATATATAAGTACATTTATTAATGCATAATTACGAGATAAGGGATGTTTTTCTTTTGGGAATGAAATGCAGTGCCTTATTTTCCTTCCACTGGGAAAATAATAGAAAATTCATTCTATCGCTACTCTCAGTATGTGCCTTTCTATACATTCCTTCATCAAAAATTAATTTCACTCTACACCTGGACTTTCCTTTTCTTCTCTGATCTCCCCATTTATTCTACTTCTGTCTCATTTTCTCTTTCTCTGTCAAATATGTTGACTGGTTTCTGAAGTGAAGAAAGTGTTTCTACCTGCCGTCCTCTGTTGACGTGATACATCACTACAATCGAAAGCATCAGTGACTCATCGGTATCCCACACATCCACACTCAGAATAGGAGGGTTCATAGAAAGGCTATGCTGCCTGTCTTTGATCACATCACTCCTGAATGTGAGTAGAATGAATGGGGTTCTACTCATGAATGTGTTATCACAGACGCATGCAGACAAGTGTTGTTTTCAGCATAAAACCACATCCTTTAGATTATTTAGAGGGAGCACACCTGGGTCAAGGCTGCACAAGTCTCTGGATTCCTCAGTTTCATTGTGGCAAAAACATTTAAATAAAAATATGTTGAGAGGATTGTGAGATCTGCACACTCTGACAACGTTCTGATACATTACCTGTAATAACTGTACATAAATTGTATTTTTCACTCCAGCTGCTGTTTTCAGCATTAACCGTTGGATGGCTCACAACCTTCTTCAAATCAGAATCTGAAGTATTACCTTTTAACCTTCCTAACCTACACAGCAGTCTCACCGCCAATAACCTCGGCCCATTATCCACGTAAACCTCAGCGTTTTATTTGACCCAGACTTCATTTTTGCTCCCCATATCAGAAACGTTATCCAGTCTTGTGTCCTCCAAATCATACCCTCATCTTCTCCCGTCTTGATCACTGGAACTCCCTCCTTTCTGGCATTCCTGTAAGGCTCCTCTGTTTTACCTCCAACTTGTCCAAAGTGCAGCAGCTAGGCTTCTTACCGGTTTCAACAGACGACATCACATCACACCTGTTCTGGCTTCTCTCTACTGGCTCCCTGTTCAATTTAGGATTGATTTTTAGATTTTACTCATCACTTTTAAAGCTTATCAGAGTCTCACCCCAAGCTACATTTACGATCTTTTGACCCCTTATGAGCCTGATCGCAGCCTTAGATACTCAGGTGGATCCCTTCTGGTCATTCCAAAGCCGAGGTTTAAATCTAAGGGTGACCGAGCTTTCTCCATCACGGCCCCTCGACTTTGGAATGACCTGCCTGAGGAGATACTTATTTCTTATTTCTTGCAGTCAGTAACTTCTTTTAAATCACTTCTGAAACCTCACTTTTATTGCTGCTTTTATGTGAAGTTTACTTTTAGCTTTATTTAGTTTTACTGTTCTATTTTGCATTATGCCCTGTTTATTTTAGATGTTCTCCTTTGTTTTATTTTTATTTTTTAGCTGCCTGGTTCTTTGGTGTGATGTCATCTCTCTAATTCTTTAATTCTCTAATTTTTAAAAAATTTTAATTTCAAACTTTAACCCTCACTCTTGTTATTTAATTTTAAAACTGCCTTGTTTGGTATGATTGCTAATTTTGCTAATTATTCATTTAGTTTATTAGCATTTTTACTATTTATTTTAACTGACTGCTCTGACTCGTCTCCTATATCTTGCTTGATTGTCTGTGTTGCATGTTTTGACTGTCAAAACACTTTGTGAACGCTGTTCTTAAGGGTGCTATATAAATAAAGTTATTGTTATTATTATTATTTACAGTATTAATTTTACAGTAGAAATGCCAAATCTGAAATCTGCCAATAAATTTGTTTCAAAGTTGAACAGTTTATGTCCAGGGTGAGAGGGGTCTCTGATGCTGTTCCCTGCCCTCTGCCTGGTTCTACTGGAGAACATTTCTTGGATAGAGGGCAGGGGGGCTCCAGAAGTCTAGTTTCCACTCAAATTGTTATTATTATTTTTACAATATACTGAAAGGTTTTTACATTTTTTTTTATTTTATTTTTTTTTTACAGGGCAAGCAGGTCCAACCTTTATTCCAAAAGCAGCCCTATCTTTTAGTAATAGCTGCAGCTTCAGACACATCCAGCAGTTGTTTCTGTTCTGTTCTCAGGCAGCAGGTGTTTGCTGCTTGTGAACATTTTTGCCATTATTTGACATCTTGGACATACAGTGTTCCCATATCAGTCTGTTCACAATGTAGTAATCATTGCACATGTCATTGCAGCAAAAATGCATGAAGTCACTGTAATAAGTCGTGGACAGGGAGCGGAGAGTGGAACATAATGATTCATCCAGCCGTCGCTTCAGCATCTAGCAATCGCCATCTATTCACAAAGAGGCGGTATAGCAGTGTAGAACTTTGCAACCGTAGGAATGACATCCAGGCTCAGTGTTTGCACCTCTCATGTGTCCCGATTTGATTGTGTTTGCACCTGGCAATTACACTGGCGATTGCATGTGTGTCAGGTGAAACTTAACTCACCAGTATGAAAGGAAAACTGTGGACACTTGCACAAAGGAATGTGAGTTATTTTCCTCATTTTTTTTCCATTTGGCTGATGTGTTTTGAGTTTTTCTTGTAATCCTCAGCTTTAATCCACACTCAGCATCGCTTAGCTGGGTACTGCATGGTTTTTTTAGTGGACCATGAAGCTTTACTGTAAGTGACACACTCAGTTTAGTGTTCTGAACTTCATCACTCAGTTGACACTTGATTGAAGGCAAACATTGAAATGCTTCCTTCTTTCTTCCAGCTGTTTTGTTTTACCTCCACAAAATAACAAGGTGACTGCACAGTACAGGCTTTCAGTGATAAACCTAAGGATGGCAATACACAACCCCAAGTATATGTGCTGTGCTTCAACTGTTCTCAGTTGTATTTACTGTGTTTTATAGAGCAGGTTTGCATAACCGCTTGCTCCAGATGGTACTGCATATACCACGCTGAGCTACAAGGCAAACGCCACACAGCTCTTATTGTTTGCTCAGCCTTTGTAACTGATGAAACTGATCCCACAGCTTTTTATTTTTCACCTAAGTTTGCTTCTAATTCGCCCACCGTCCATCTTTCACCCAAACAAGTCCATTAAAAGGATCTTAAAGGCTCATCAGCACTAATCAGGTGGCTGTGATGTTTCTTTTAATTACAGCATTCTACGTCATTCTAGCTAGTAATAATCTATAAAGACTGGTGGTTCAGAAGGAAAACTTGCACTGTAATTGGAACATTCTTGTGGATGAAGCATGTATAGAGTTTTTCCTAAAACATTAAGTTTTAATACAATGCATGGCTTATTGTTGGAGCAGATTCAAGTCTGCTCTTGTGGCTTTATCGACTCACTTACACAACTAGTGCAAAGTAATTATTTGTAATTTCAAGCTGAAATTACCATAGCTGATTATTGTCTGATTGTGATAATTGAGGGCTTAATTGACAGTTAATTCAAAACCACTATAGGGCTCTTTACAATGTGGAAGTCACTGTTTTCTCAGCAAGCTTCTCCTTGTCTCCCCTCTCAGAAGTTTGTCTGTCTTCTATTTATCTTGACTTGTTGACTGAAACCTGCTAAGGTGAGTCTTGATGGCCTTGAACACACTCTGATTCTCATTTCATTGCCAAATGCATCTGATTCATGGACTTTTGAAAAGCAGACTTGCTGACCTATTGAAGGAAAAGCACAGGTAGAAGTAATAACATTATTTGTATAGTAATGCATCTAAGCAATTAGTTTCCACATGCTGTACATAAGAATACATCCATCCCTGCACGGTGTTTAGTTTGGCTTGAAATGAGACTTCTGTTGATTTCACTGTGTCTGGTACCTAAACAATTACTACCAGAAGTCTACTTATGTCCCAAAACAGGAATTCTAGAGTACAAATTCCACCTGGGAAGTTTAGACATTGCACCAGGGGCCTGAAAACTAATTAAGTTCAACATACCCAAAACATCTTTTCATCATCTGGCTTAATTAAGCCTAAACACAGTCATGGTAAGCAGCTACACAAAGCTGGTTAACAAATGGTTGAGTCAACCCAGGGCCTCTGATTCTAGCTATGAATGTGCTAAAAAATCCAGTGTTGGCATCAGATCACCGATCACAAACATATGTAACGCTTGAGCTGCATATTTCTCACAAGAGGAACAAACTATTATCCTGAACCAAAATGAGGAATTTCAAAATTTAATACAGAATAAAACCAACAAAACTGATTCTGCCACAGCCAGGAAGGAAAGCTGTCAAACACCAACTGTGTGAATGTGTAAGATAACAGACTTATCAGTATCACTGCCCAAGCATTAAGGCTGGAGTATACTGATTAGAATTCCAACTGTGTATTCCATTAAATTGCTGTATTGCATATGTGTAGTCTTATGGTGTGTATAAAGTCAACAAATAGAAAAGCTTTTGGATTTTATCGCTCCCTAATACATATGTAGCTATATACACTTGTGGGCCACTATATTAGGTACACCTGCTCAATTGCTTGTTAAAACAAATAACTAATCAGCCAATCACATGGCCGCAACTCAATGCATTTAGACATATGGCTGTGGTCAAGACAACTGGCTGAAGTTTAAACCGAGCATCAGAATGGGAAAGCGGACTTTGAACATGGTTGTTGGTGCCAGATAGGCTGGTCTGAGTATTTCAGAAACTGCAGATCTACTGGGATTTTCATTCACAGATATCTCAAGGCTTTACAGAGAATGGTCTGAAAAAGAGAAAATATCCAGTGAGCCTTGTTGATGTGAGAGGCCAGAGGAGAATGGGCAGACTGGTTCGAGATGATAGAAAGGCAACAGTAACTCAAATATCCACTGGTTACAACCAAGGGATGCCGAATACCATCTCTGATTGCACAACATGTCCAGCCTTGAAGAAGATGGACTACAGCAGCAGAAGATCAGATGCCACTCCTGCCAGCTAACAACAGGAAACTGAGGCTGCAATTTGCACAGGCTCACTAAAATTGGACAATAGAAGATTGGAAAAATGTCGTCTGGTCTGATGAGTCTCGATTTCAGCTGTGACAGTCAGATGGTCAGAATTTGGGCCGCCATTCCTAAATCCTTGCTGCCACTCCTTCAAATTTTGTATTTTTTTTTATTGTCGCAAATACACCACCGCCGCATGTCTCCACCTTCACAGCAGAGTCTTGCACTGTGTCGGGTACTCACGAGTACCAAGGTAAACTACAGATAACGATCTTGCTTAGTATCTACTCGTTGATACGTCGGGTTAATACGACGTTAATTACTTGCGAGAGCGCGGCCTTGAAAGTGACATCATGTCAAGCACCCAGGCAGCAGGTCAGAAAGTCAGAGGAGTGTCGTCTTGGACAATAGGGCAGCGACTAACCTGAGAAAAGGTAGACTTACTAGCTTAAGATAACTCATAATAGATTTTACAAATTAAACAGACATTCGCAAAATATCGATGGCCAGCTAACGTTGCATAACATATTGGTAGCTTAAGTTAATTGGGCCCAGTGCCAACTCAGTGTCGCTAACGTGAATAAACTAATTGATAGCATTAAGCTAATATCTACACGCCATGATGTAACTGCTGACTGCATTTTCAGATGAGCTTGTTCAAATATTTTTATTTATTTATTTTTCAATTTTTACATTCAGCCTTTAAAAAGCTATTTTCAACTGGCCATTCAAAGAATAGGTTGTAAAAGTAAAATCTGCAGTCAAGTGCCATTTGTTTACACCACCACGGCTCCCGGAGAGCCTGCCGCTGCTAAAAAAAAAATCCTAGAGGAAACACTGAACAGCATGGAAGCATGGATCCATCCTGCCTTGTATCAATGGTTCAGGCTGCTGCTGGTGGTGTAATGGTGTGGGGGATATTTTCTTGGCACACTTTGGGCCCCTTAGTGCCAACTGAGCATCGTTTAAACACCACAGCCTACCTGAGTATTGTTAAGCTGAATCTCAGGAAATGGAACTAAATACTACACTTCCCAGAATGCACCGGCAGCAGCAAAGAGGTGCTTGACACCTGATCAGTGATCGCTGATTTAAAGCGCCTGGGAAGGACTGGGGGAAGCTCAGTCAGTCAGCCAAACAATCTTCAGAAGAGAAAGACACGAGGAAAGAACAAAGAAGATTTTTGTGAGTATGGCAGGAAGTAGCACAGAGAGAGATTGATTCAAAATGCTTTCAGATGGCTTAGTGAAGAAAAAAAAGAAAATATCCAAGCTATAGATTCACACTGCAAAGAGAAAACAGATTCCGAATTTGGACTACAAGTTTGGCTCATTTCAGCCCCTGTGTGTCCCTAAATCTATCTCCTGCTGAAGTGCAACTTCTACCTTCAAGAGAAGAGACAAAGTCAGCACTAAATCATCAAGGAAATTAACGCGTTCAAGCAGAAAATAGGCTTTTTCTTTTTTTGCACACACAAAGTTGCTGAAGCAATGGCCTCAAAAACTAATCCAGTCACAACACAAGTAAATACCATATAATTGATGTCTATTGTCATTATATATTGGGGAAAGGAGTTTTCACCTTCCAGAGCTACTAGCAGGCAAACAGCTTAGTGTGTATGTGTACTTTGTTGGAAAGTTGGAAAAGAAGGTTTGGTGCAGTTGTGCTCATGTGCATGAAGTATCTCTTGTCTTGTGTGTGTGCAGTGTCTCTTCTAGCGCTGCCTCCTTTCCAACAGGGTGCCATCTGGCTTTAAAGGGAGAGAACAGGGAGCACTGAGGGGTATAAAGACAGCAAAGATGAGGAGCAGTCAGACAAAAAACACACACAAAATCCAATGCTAACAGCAAACAGATGGGGAGAAAAGTGCTTTGTGGTGCTGTCACTGTGAGTTGAGGATTTTTTTTCCACTAATTTCCTGATGCAAAATATTCATAGTGACCAAGAAAATAACACGGTAGAGGTAGAAATTATACAGCACACAGCAAGCATAACCAAAGTGATTTCCTTGCGAGGCTGCAAACGCCTATAGCGATAATCATATTAAAGCTGAAAGCCCTCCGTTAAACAAAAACATTTCAGGTTGCTTGGCAATTATTCTTTTCCTGTACACTAATAAAAGTAACAATCTCATTTGTACCGGTCTGGAGAGGTAAAGAAAATTACTTAAATCTTTCCCTACACCAGCTGCTTTATAGCCAGGAGAGAAAGATGTGAAAATTAAATGAAATTATAGATGTTCTATCTGTTGTGTTTGGTTGTAAACACTATAATTCGCTGTATTTGGTATTCCCATTAAACCTTCAAAAAAAAACAAAACAAAAAACAATATCCTTAATGTAACAAGCCTACAGGTTCACAATGTGTGCACCAGCCTGATTATTTAGCGTGTAGTGTATTTACTGAATTATTTTATCTTTGTTTCTGGGAAATCATGTTTTGTCCAGCATTTTGACATGGTTGACTGGTCTAAATAGCACCACGCCTGATCTTTAGGAGCAGTTGCTGTGGAGTAGAAACCAGAGGCGTGAATCAGAACATTAGAGAAATCA
The DNA here is from genome assembly GCF_022539595.1 of Amphiprion ocellaris. NCBI lineage: Eukaryota > Metazoa > Chordata > Actinopteri > Pomacentridae > Amphiprion > Amphiprion ocellaris. Next base: position 19,443,497 of record NC_072783.1, on the reverse strand, counting down.
GATCGCTTCGTCGTTGCAGGAGGTAACAGACAGACGGACAGATTCACAGACAGACGTTTGCCAATCGTCACATAACTCCACTCATTTCTTAGCGGAGTAATAGATCTCTTTAATAAAGCACTTGCTAACAGTGGGAAGGAAAATCTCCCTTTAAACAGGCAAGAAACTTGTGGCAGAGCTTGACTCATGGAGAACAGCTAATTTTCTACTTTTGGACCATTTATAATCCTAGCTAGAAAGCTGCTTGCTCTAGTCAGACCGTTAGAATACTGACATTAGAGCAGTATCATGTTTCACATTGTGCAGCATACATATAAACCTGCATCACCTGATGGGGAAAAAAAAAATCTTAAAATCCTTAGAAAATTTATCGAATTTATACATGTTGGCAAATTGTATTGAATGATGACACTTTAATAAAAAACAGCTGTCATTTTAAGAGTAAAAAAAACAGAAAATGCAGTGCACAGTCTCTATGATAGACATCGGTGGCAGAGTCCAGTCTGTATGATGCAAAGAAACATTTTAAATGGAAACCGCACCAGAGGAATATACATCAGAGGGACAATCAGCCACAGATGATGTTTGTGAGTCCCAAATCCAATGCTCTGTTTCACATTATAAGGGCTGAAATTATGCTTTGCAACTTCTTAGTACATCACAAGCTATGGATTTCTGAAGCAGATCGCAGAACTAAACTTACCCCCCCACACAGTTGATTATTTTATAATCCGTATGATTGTATGTATGCAAGCAATTAAATTGGGTGAAAATCTGCTTAACTTGCGATATTTCACTAAGGCTGAAAAATATGTCTTGGATACAAACCTCACGACGATATTTCTGAAAATTTCAAACATATGTTTTTCCTTTCTTAGCCCTGTGGGTTTTAATGTTGAGACTGATCCGTGCATATTTCTGCTCAAATTCTGAGCATGTCATGCAACATTTTAAGACAGAAATATATGCTTTACAAGGCATGAATTATATTTTGAAGAGCAATTTTTAGCATGGAAAGAACTATTCAGTCTCAGCGAACATTTATTTTTTTGTTCCAACAAATTTGCCAGTGCACCAATATTTGTACAAAAATACACATATTAGGCAAAGAATAAGTCCTTGTGTGGTAAAAATGTGTGAACAACAGCATAATTCCTGTCTTCACAAAGAATATTTTTCTGGTTCAGAATGTTCCAGCACAAGCTCAGGATTGAGGTAAGCACATCACGAAAACATCACTTTAGGTTGTTTGACAACCGCTGGTAGCACTTACACCCTCTACCTGGTTCTCTACAATTGTGGCTTGATGCCAACCACTTTGCTGCATTCAGTTTGATCAATGAAAATATCTTGTTTCAGTCAATGGATGAGAAGGTGCAGAAAATAGCGGTGTAATTATAGTCTATTTTCATGTACTTTATTCCCCGTTCTCTTTAGTCTTCAAAGCTTGCAGCCTCTCAGCAGGATTTAAGATTCAGGTTAATGGAGCCTCTCGGCTGTTGAGTGTCCTCAAGGCTTTATTTTGGGCATAATTTGGTTTCCGTTCACCCTCCATCTTTCCTTAGTTCCTGTTGTTCCCCAGACCCACATTTTGTCTCAAACAAACTGTAAACCACCACTTTTTCTCTTTTTATTAAGACACTCTTCTCTTTCATCTATTTATATATCAAGCTTAGCAGTTTTGGATGATTCACTTCCAATTTCTCTCACCATGTTAGACAAATGCATATGCCAGACTCAAGATCTTAAACCCGTGTGATTACACCAGAAGTTTTAGAAAGGTTTCTGGATAATACTGACAGATGATTTCTGTCCTATTGTCCTGCACTGCTTTAGTTTTCCATATCAGTCTTTTTCCACATCATTACTCCCGACTGTCACTCTGGTGTCCTGAGTGGGTTGTAACAGAAGTGGTAGTTCAATCTCAGTGTGGAGGGGCTTCACTGATGAGAGAAGTAGATAATGGCACACAAATGGAGGGTTATAGCCACAGTGCCAGAATACAATATTGATTTATGTCAGATAAATTTACAGTTTGGAAATCTTTTGCAATTTTGGAAAACATAGTTGTTCCTGTCAACCCCCAGCATTTAAAACACAATTTTTTTTCATGCCTTCAAACTATATGAATTGAAATATTAAAAAGAGTGTGTTTGACTGACTGTTGTGTAAATTGTTTAAAATCTCTTCATTGCTCTTTCGGGTATTAGTTTGCTACCTGATATTGCTGTAGAGTTTAATAAAATGGTGAATGCTTCACGGAGAGACTAGCAAAGTAACTGAGGTGACTGTTTCTTTGGACCATCTAATATATGGGCTAAAACTATCTCAAGTTGGAAACTTGTCCTGGAAAATGTCTCATTAGGAGTAAGTCTGAGTCATTTATTATAATTACATTAACTTCTCTTTGAATTACTAACTGGATATATTTTGACCTTTGTCATTTTCATCCTCCAGTTCTCCTGTCAAACGATCTGAAATCTTGAAAAAAAATTGTTGCAGAAATCACAGCAGTTCTAGAATGTGACTGTTTAATATAGATGTACCCACAAACAAAATGACCTTGCGCTGAGCACATGCATGTTTTATGCATCCAACTATTATTGTGGTTGGACAGAAAAGGGGACGAGGAGCTGATGGTGGTTGGAGATTAGGAAATGACTGAGCTGGCTGTGATGGAGATGGAAGAGGAGCTGGGAAAACTTCCTATCACTGTCTCTTTCAGGAGTTTACGGCGAGAAGCAGAGGTCTTTGGACAGGATGAGGGCTGTCGGTTTGGCTTTCCAGTACAGTTGGAAACCACCCCAGCAACGAAGAGGCTGCAGCTGCTGAGTCCACTGTCCGACAAGGAGGCTCATCGTCAAAATTCCCTCAAGCCTCTCATTCATAGAGCTCAAGGCTCATTATTTAGGTGTCCCTGTTGTGGAGCTGTTACTGACTGAATTTGATGACATTGTTTCAAGTGGAAGTTAGCCTAAGGCTTAAGTTGTTACACGTGTGTTTGCATATGGATGACTTGTGCCCTTTTTTTTTTTAACCACTTGTTAGACCTGTCAGTGACAAGAATGACAAAGAAGTGCAACTTGCCACATCATTGTGGTTCCCCAGCACAGCTGTCATTACAAGGTAATGTTATGCACCACTGTAGCTATTTACACTGCCTGCACCATTGCCTATATGTCACATCCACATGTAAACAGTCACTGCAGCGATATCTCAGTCATCAACATTAAACATCTGGAGGGTGATTAAGGATTCATCTACAGCCTGGAATTAAAAGATCATTATCAAAGAAATATTAAAATAATTAAAAAACCCAGCTCATAATTCGGGCTTTGATTGAAACTTTACACACTGCTGTGTAGATTTTAAAAATAATAAAATGGAACATTTGTGTTCTCTTTGTGGCAGTTTGAGTAATTACACAAAAACTGTTGATGTTTGCTTCCAACTAAACCTCGCTATTGATCCCTTTCTTATTTAGATTGTATTACTACCTCTGAACGTTGAATTTCTTTTATAAGTTGAGCACCTGAAACTTTTCTTAGATGCATCCTGAGTTTTCCTTGATGCTCCTAGTTGTTGAAGCCCACTCCGTATCCATTGCCTATGCAGTTAGGCTGCTACCTCTCAAGCATATTCCTTGTATAGCACACATTACACAGAATGTTCTTGATTACGGCTATTTGTGACAAAAGTAGAGGAAGCCGTTCTAAACAGCCACTTTACTTTAACCAAGCTGAGAGCACTGTAAATCACTCCTAGGTCTGTGTGAAGAGTTTCTAGTGCTAGATGTCTCCACAATATGGCACTCCATCCTGGAGAAACTGCTGCATTATTGATGCTTAGCATTATTATTGTTATATTATCACTGACAGTTCCTTTGTGATAGCGAGATGGAGAGAAAGTAAAGCATGAGTAAAAATTTGTTTCCTCGTGTGTCGTTGAACATGTGTTTAAAACATAATGCAGCCTCAACAAATGATGTATGTGCTACTGCAGATATGTCGTGGAGCAACTTGGTTATGAGATATGTTTATTGCTTTGTTGTGTTACCTGCAATCAGCCACATGTGTTGCACAATAGAGCTCTCAGAAGATACTGCTTGTGTTGTTCATTTCAAGAAGGCATTCAACGGGAAGTTGGAAAAGCGCACGAATAACACAGTGACTCAAGATAGCAACAGCTCTTGATCACAATCCACCGGTTTCCAGCAGAGAATCTTTGACTCTGATGTGCTGTGGTGGAGGTCGAGAAGCCTTAACTTACCTAACCCTAACTAACTTACTAACCCTTAGCTGAGGTATTGAGAAGAACATCTGACTTCTGGTGGCTTTTTCTTTTGAGTTCCTTTGCCGTTACACACAGCATAACTTGATTATCCATTCTTACCACTAATACCATGTTACCATCATCACTCATTTGTCTTGCTTTGACACTTGATGACTTGTGCACACTACCAGTGCTCCACATGTTCTTTTGAGAAAACAGTTTTGTTATTTTCCAGCATGTTGCATCATTTCTAAGTGCAAAATTGCCCAGAGTGGTTGTTTTCTGCCCCACGGCTGTGTGCACATTCTTGATTGTTTCCATTATTTTCTACTGAGGTGTGGTGATGTAGCTGCTGGAGTTTGTCAGGATGCTTGATTAGTCTTGCAAGCCTTTCCCTGCTGTGTGGGTGAGGCGGATGCTCTCCAGGGTGAACACTGGTATGGTAGGCTTGCTTTTTATAAAATCATTTACAAATTTAACAGGATCTGTTACAGCATCTCTGTATATACATTGGAAAAAAAAACATAATTGCACATCTGCACCTGTGAGACACTTCTATAAATTCTTTGTCCCCCATTTTGCTTCACAGTTTAGTAGCAAATAGTGTGTTGTATTGGTGAAGTCCTTCTCCTGGCACTTCTCACATTCGCATGTTGGTGGTGCTGCTCAAGGGCGACAAGTTAAAGTGTAAAATCAGTTGTTGTCAGATAAATATTAGAAAAGTATCAAAAAGAATTCACAGAACTGTATATGTAAGCTTTGTCAAGTTACAGAGAAACCTGTAACCCACAGAAGCTTAGAGATTTATTCACACTGGTAAACAGTGCTTTAAGAGGCAGCTTCAGAATACTTTCGGCTTGTTTCCTCAGCTGAATGGCTTCCCTCAGCTTGTGCTTTAGAAGAACATTAGCTGTGGGCCCTTGGCTGACAGATCAACGGTGTGCTGACACTCCAACAAAAGCAAACCACTTGAATAGGCCACTGATGTTATCTGCTGTGAACAGTTGAACAAAAGCTGTCCCTGCAAATGAGAGGCAAAACTCGCAGGTACCACAGTGGTACGTGACTGTTGTCATCCAGTAAATTCATTGCAGTCACGATATCTTGTGCTCTAGAAATGGAGATATGTCAGCAATGTATTATGAGGATGTGACTGACATGTTACAAGAAAAGTGATTTCTGCTGCCATGCTGCATTATTCTGGGATGTCTCTTTCACCAGTCACATGTCAGGAACCTCTGTGACTGTAATGTCTGAACTGATAGGAGATGAGTTCTGAAAAGTGCACATGCATCAGTGAGTGACATTAAGTACAGACTCTGAAATGATCTACTGTTGCAATGCTGTAAATCAGAGACTCAGAAGCGAGGCAACAGGGACACAACAGACTTGGCATGAAAGTGAAACACTTGTTTATTACAAAGTTCAGAAAAACTACAACAGGATGTGATGCTAGGGAGGTCAGAAAACAGGAAGTCCTCACTCAGGAAGATCTCGGAACAGACTCAGGACCCCCTAGTGAGGTGGAGGTTAATGGTAACCAGGCTTAATTTGTAGAGTATATATATATATATATATATATATATATATATATATATATATATATATATATATATATATATATATATATATATATACATATATATATATATATATATATATATATATATATATATATATATATATATATATGTATGTATATATATATACATACATATATTATTAAGTTGCACAAAACCTTTAATCTTATGAGCTGTTGCACTCATTCCACTCTATATAGATGCAGATTCCTATGTAGATATTATTAAAGCAGTTAGTATAATGACTATTCCAGACAGCTCCTTTCTGTCTATGGTTAGACAAGCCGTTGTAAAAATATTGTTCATTTGGAGGGCTTTATGATGCTTGAACTGATTTACAGTTAAACCACTATTTTTTGTTGATGTGGTGAAGTGGAAAGAAAAAGTTGATGCATGTAGGCATTTTGTGCCATGTTGAATCTCCATCAACTCCATAGTGTGAGTGATGGGATCCAACATCATTATTTCCTGTCAAAATCTGAATAGTTGTAGTTCTTTCATATTAAAAATGTTTGTAGTTCTTTAATGCTCTGAGTTCTGCAATGTTAACAAGAAAAGCACTCAGAGAGCGCATTTCCGACAGCTGAAACCTTGAAAAAATTTGTGGCAGAAACCACTTGGAAACACCCCCACAATTTAATCAATTGTTCCTTGTATCATTTCTGATGGATAAGTCCCGTTAAGTCCGCAGTGATCGATTTGTAGTAGGATTGCAATCATGTGATCGTCAGCAGGCAACTGATGTAGTGTTCACTTGTTGCCATAGTTACAGTGACGCAGTGCCACTATTTTGCAATGATACAGAAATCTTTAACAAATCTGTGGATCCAGACTGCATCACTGCCAAAATCAAATCTGTTTTTGAGTAATGTTGCTAACAGACAAACAGACAGGCAGACAAACTTATGCCAATCGCCACATAACTCCGCCGTTCCTTGGCGGAGTAATAATAGAATATTATTTGTGGTTTAATTGGATGTTGTTGGTCCTAAAACTTTTCACAATTGCACTGAACATGCATTTTACCAGTGACATAGTGGTGTATGATTTGGAGCACATTAGGGCCAATATATATGTCAAAGCCTAGAGGATAAATAATTCAATCAATCTCCAAAAACGGTGAAGATCAAACATCTGAAGCACCACATGTCTTTATCCTTGTCCGTCAATTTGTGCTCTGCCTCTCTCTGAGTCGCCATATTAGCTGTGTAGTGGTCCATGACAGCAGCCGCCTCTGTCTGTTTATGTTCCCTTAAGCGCCTGTCGGGAGAAAGATGAGATAAATTGTCCAAGAGTGCATATTAGTGGAGACAGACAAAGACACATGTATTGGCTGGCTCAGTGTTAGCAGGGTATGGGCATTCTTGACCTAACAAAGACCAGTCTAATAAGTGTTATATCTCCGGGCCACACTGATCAAAAGCAGAGGCCAAATGAGCAGCGGCGTTCAGCGCAGCAGGGCTTTGATACAGCTAAACCGGCCCTTCGACTTCAAATGAGGTTTGCGTATATTGACATTCATAGTGGGCTGTTTCATAAACAGAATGCGGTTCAGTGCATTATGTAGTTCAAAAGACTAAGTCATGGTGAAAATTAAAGGTATATGCATGTAATTTCAGAGCTCCACCTGTTGCCTCTCTTCATACCAAACATGCACCTTGCTCTTGACAATCATCTTCCACTCACAGCCCTGTTTGAAAAGCTGTGGCCTCTTTTCCATCAACCCGGCCGCTTCTGTCTTTATATCTTACTCAGACATCCTGTCACTAATCACCCCCTAAACCCCCATTCTGTCATTCTGCTCAGCTACCCCCCGTCTTTTTATCAATTACTCAATCAGTGGAGTCACTTTGATCAATAGCCAGCAGGAGCGGACAAGAAGGATTAAGCACTAATGGCACGGAAATGTGTGGGATGTCGGGCAGAGCCTTTGTGTTAAAATAAACGAATCTTAGGTAACTGTCTTCAAAAATGGTTCTAATGATGTATCACCTGAAACTATGTTCATATAACCATATCTAGTTGAATTGTACCTGTGTAAAAATTGCAGTATTTTATATCACACAGTTAAAGCTGCACCAAATATTGCTATTGGACAAAAATGTGATTAATCACGATCAATCAATTACACAGCCTCTAATTAATTAGATACATTTTTTTAATCACATCCCATCACTAAAAAAAGCATGCATTTTCTGCCTCGCCAACTAAGTGCATACAGGTTCCCATGGCAATGCAATCCATACAGTGTTCTATACTGTAACTGCATGACTTCATACAGCTCAGCAGGTTTCCAGAAGCAACATATTCCTAAAGCTGATTTAAATCAACAGGCTATCTCAACATTACAGTTCAGAGTTTCTGATTGAAATTGACTGTAAGAAGTGCCTCCTTTTCAACACTTCTTTTCCTGACCATATTCTCTATGAGCTTCACAGATTCTCAGCAAAAGAGTATTTTACATCTGCAAACCTGTTGAGCTCTAACAGATGACAGTTTTCTACCAACATTCCTGCCTTGCATCATTTTTAGTTAATGCGCTTCGTAATAGACTTTCACATTCGTCATAGCTGTCTCTCTAACAGCCTGTTCCTCCTAACTGAATAAGTTGCACGCAATTGCTCCACTTTGTCAAATGACATGTTAAATGCCCTCTTTTATATCAATGTGCAAGAGAAAACCTTATCTCTGATTGGAGTCTGATTTTTTTTTCAAGTCAGCTAACACAAAGAAAGCCTTGAGATGTCAGATTTGCCAGAAAGTTTGTTTTGTGAGAAAAAAATCTGATAAACCTGATAGACTTTACCTCCCATTTCTTACATTTAAAATCAGCTTTCGGTCATTAGCTCAGACTGAGGCTTTTAGGTTTACATTAACAGGTTGTGCAGTTATGTAGATACATAGTCAGATACACTGCCTGTCCAAAAAAAAAGGCACAACCTGGATTTAGCTAAGTAAATAGGTAAGAGCCTTCCATTGGATAATTACTGCAGTGATGAATATGTTTCAGCTACAACAACTTATTTAATCCTAGCTGATGCATTGAGGAACTTCTCGTTTCTTAAACAACCGTGTTGGAAGACATATCCTGTGGTCATGGAAAGGATGCCGACCTGCATCAAGCAAAGAAAACAACTAAGGAAATGTCTGAAACTACTAAAATCGGGTTATGAACCGTCCAACGCATTATTAAAACCTGGAAGGATAGTGGTGAACCACCATCTTCGAGGAACAAATATGGTCAGTCATGTGGTCTGATGAGTCATCAATCATGACATGGGCATGTTCTAAGATGACGATGCCAGGATTCATGGGGCTCACATTGTGAATGAGTGGATCAGGGAGTATGAAACATTATTTTTACATGTGGATTGACCTCAACAGAGTCCAGACCTCAGCCCCATTGAGAATCTTTGGGATGTTCTAGAGAAGACTTTGCACAGCAGTCCGACTCTCCCATCGTCAACATAAGAGCTTGGCTGAAAATTAATGTAACTCTGGACAGAAATAAATGCTGTTACTTTGCAGAAGCTTATCGAAATGATGGTATAGTGAATGCGTATCGTTCTCAGAGCTAAATGTCGTCCAACGGAATATTTGAGTGTGCAACTTTTTTTGGGGACAGGAAGTGTATTGTCTACCACTCTAAGTGCATGCTAATGCTGTTCTGTGGCTCTATATAAAATTCTACAAAAAACGTAACTAAATTAAGATATGGCAGAAGCTTTCAGTTTGAGTTTCTCTGCACCCACTAGACATGAAAAAACAAAAACAAAGCAAGAAAAGCAATGCATCTTTAAGTGTCTCTGGAAAGTTACTGCCTTGGTCTGTAATGTTTCATGTCCTTGGAAAGATGACTCCGCTAAACTTCACACCTATTTTTATTAATTGATATATTAATATTTTATTCTGCTCGAAGATTAATGATGAACCAAAGTGCTTTCTAACAATCATTTTGAGACAGCTTCATTTTGGATCGTAAGTGTTTCTGATGAAAGCACGTCTGGCTTGATTGATGGGAACATTATTGGTTATTTTGTATATTCAGAAAAACCTCAGTGATGGATGTTTCCAGGCTTCTCTTAGAGGACGTTTGATGAAAGTCCCTGAGAGATGAAGGTGTGGCTTTGCGGCACAGTGTGTCCTCAGTCATTTTGAGGTGATGGAGCAGAATCTTGACATCAAGTAAAGAGAGATGAAGAGATGGGCAGAGAAAAGGAGCAGTGTGGAGGCTGACTTGTTAGATTTATTAAGGCACAGCTTTCTTGTACTGCTGCTCGGCGCCAAAGTGTAATCCACCAGTCACCTTTTGCATTGGCAAGACGCTTAACTCTCAATTTATTTGATTCATGTCCAAACAGAAAATCACTACTTGTGTTATGTTTTATGAGGTTCCCTGAGAATTTCACCCAGGTACCGAATCGATAGTTTTTCCTGAGAAGTTGTTGCCCAAACTTTATTGTTTGATGTATTGTTGTATTTGAAAGGTTCATTTGGGAATAAGAGCATTTGTAGAAATAATCCTCCAAGGCTTCAGAACTTAATAACTTTATCAGACACTTTAGAATGATTAAATCAGTACTTTTAATCACAATCTGATATTATTTGTATTTCTTCATTTGATATTTCTTAAGAAATTAAATACAAACTCCATTCAGTGCTTATAGTAGACAGTACTGTACTGTTTAAATCTATGCTCCACTGTTTTCAGCAGTTAACCTCAAAAGATTTTTATTTTGCTTCTTCCTTTTCTTGTCATTATTATTTTAACTTCTTTTACATCTTGCTCTTGTAATCTAAATTCATCTATGTTCATCACTTGCAAATCTGCTCCCATTCATGTCACTTCAGCTGAGATTTTAACTCATTTTTAAGCTTATGATGCTTCAAAATAAATGGAAATGAAATATTTTTGTGGTTTAAGTTTTTACTCTGTCTAGGCTCTGCCTCCTTGGAGGAGGAATAACCCAAACAAAGAAAATTTCCTCTTTTAATAACTTAATTATAAACTTTTTGTTTATAAAAAAAATTACATAAATAAAAATTGATATTCCTATAAAAAGAACCATCAAAATTTTACCATTTATCAGACCCAGAAAAGATGAAAACAGAATGAATCTCTGGATTTTCAACTTTCTGAAGCTCCTTGAACTACTTATGCTGATTTTATGTGCCATACAATGGAAAAACAACTAAATTCAGGCTTTAAGTTATCAAAATCACTTTTTTTATATGTCCCATTTTCCTTTTTTTAAAATAAATTTTAAATTATAAACACGTATATGTCTATTCATTGATTCAACTGTCAACCACAATTTTATTTGAATTGAAAAACTTCACTTATTGTGTCAGATATTGCTATTTGGCAAAACTGCAATTAATTGTGATTATTTACAAAGCCTGTAATTAATTAGATACATTTTTTAAATCACGTCCCACCACTAAATATAATAGAATATAATAGAATAGAAATACTTTATAAAATAAAAAATATTGTTACAGCAGAGTGAATAAAGTTACCACCACCATAAATACAGATAAAAATCAAAAATATGCAGTAAGTAAAGCAGTAATGAACAATAAGAAAAATATAAATTGCAAAATTTGTAATATACACTGTAAGTAAAAATGCAATGTATTACATATAATTTGCTGAAAACATGTGAAACGCAATAGAAAACATCTACTAACTGTACAATAAATTGAATCAGGCTTTATTTTAAGAGATTGATATGCTATGTCCTGTGTTTTTCTCTTTCCAGGCACCAAACCCCAAGCAGCATTGCCAGCTGAATGATGAGTATTGGCACTGTGTTGTGGTGGTCAAAATGACCTGAATTTCTGTCTTTCTTGGACGTCCTTCAGTGCTCTGACGGCTCTCATTGGCACACAGTGTAGCCATGGCTGAGGAAACCATCACTGAGGCCCTGGTCTTTCTATTTTGGTTGGCCAGTGGTACTTTATTTCACGTTGTGACCCTTGATAGCCTGAGTTACCATCCACTGGGCATAGCCACAAAACCCCCTCGATCATCTACCTTCCATCTGGGCAGAGTTGCTTCACCTGATTGCACTTTTTGCATGTTCAGTCAGGTCAGCAGTCTTTAACAGTGTTGTTGGCAACTCTGATGGCTGCCACAGCCACGTGAAGCCTCCAACAACCTGTTGCATGAATAGATAAGTTTGCCTCTGGTGAATTCATCAAAGTGTTGAGTTGGTGCATGACGAAAGGGTGTTAAAGCTCAAGCACATTTATTACCAATAGAACACCCTCCATCAGGCCTCTGCGTCACTGGAGATAGCAATGACCTCTACCTGAAACAACCCATCAGGGAACCATCATGACTCACTTTAATAACCACCCGTCTAAAATTAACTGTGTTGTGAAGAGAGTTTTGGTGTCATGAAGACCAGGTGGAGGTTTGTTTTCTTGAAGGCGCTGAAGGTGGATGCCCTCTGTATAGTCAACACCTGCTGCACAGTCCTGCAAAACATCTGTCTCAGCACAACTGGAATCTGCTGGAGCTGGAAGATGTTGAAGTGGAGGGCGAGGCAGAGGACCACCCAGAACCAGCACCTCCAGGCTCCATCTGTCAAGCAGAGGACTGACCAAAGATGCTGTGTTATACACCACACCATGACTATGCTCATTTACTGATGAAATCTCACTGGTAAGAAAAGAAACTTGTTAACTTAACCCTTAACTATTGAATTTAAGCCTTAAACCACCAGAGAGTCTCATTTAAGAAGACATTTGCTTTAAAACTCGACAGCAGCAGAATCCACGCGTGAAGCGCATGTAGACTACCTATAGTAACTTCAACCAGTAAAAGTGTTTTGCCGGTGACAGTTAAATGTCTTAAAAGTGTGATAAATGAATGGTCTCATTCTCCATCTGTGTTTGTCTAATCATTAATGTCTCTCTTTGATCCTCTATGAGTTGTAGTTTTACTACAGAGGGTGTTTGTCATACATGCTGTCACTGTGTCAAATTTAATTAACTACATTTAATTAGATACATCTTCCTCCTGGTACAACCCCCTTACATCATGGAAATTCTGCTCCCATCTGCTCTGAAGGCTCATTCCTGTACTGAATTTAGTGATACCCCTTTTGTTGTTTAAAAAAAAAAATAAAATAAAATGTAGATTAACTCCTCAGACTTTACAGCTGTACACTCTCTTACTTTATTAAAAACAATATCTACTGTATTTGGAGCATGACTTCTGGATGACACACACAGTAAAGAGACAATTGAGGCCATCCAACAATGCGTTTTTTCAACATGGGGTCAAAGATGGCAGGTTCCTTGCTCAAATAGACCTGTCAGGACGCCTAGATTCATTTCTAGAATTGAATGTTGACCATAGTCCTATCACTTACACAGTATAAACAAGAAAAGCGCTCAGAGAGCACAGCTTCTCTGTGCACATCTGGGTAGCAGCTAGTGTCTCCCGATGCATGTAAGGCATTTAACAAATATCAGTAATTGTGCTCAGCGCATTGACCTTACACTGAGCATAGGTGTGTGTTAGGCATGTATACGTTATGTACGGATCCCGAATCACGTGACCTAAATATGTAGCGGGCGGCAGGAATTGATTGGACTTGGAAACACCCCCACAATTTAATTAATTGTTCCTTGTATCATTTCTGACAGATAGGTCCCAGTAGGTCTACAAAAGTGGATTTGTAGTATGATCGCAATCATGTGATCATCAGCAGGCAGCTGATGTAGTGTTCACTTGTTGTCATAGTTACAGTGGTGCCGTGCCGCTATCTCGCAATAATACAGAAATCTTTAACAAATGTGTGGATCCAGACTGTAAGCTGCATCACTGCCAAAATCTAATCAGTTGGTCCTTATAACATTTCTGACCTTCCCTGTAAGTTTCATCCCAATCCATTAGTCTTCTTTTGAGTAATGTTGCTAACAGAGAGACAGACAGACAAACCAACGCCGATCGTCACACTGTTTAAATTAAAACCATGCCTCGCCCCTGACTCATGACACACAGATACAAGAACCTTTACAAATTGTACAACTGAAAAAGGTGAGATATTCACTGAAATGATGCTTGAGGTCCTTCCATAAGATCTGGAGGTCCATGTGAGTCTTCATCAATGACTTCACTGTCATTGCTGATGCTGACGGTGTTTCTTAAGTTGAGTTTTCTGCTCAGACAGACAGAAACTCTCATGTTTCCTTCTCTACAATCACCTTTTCGTGCCTGTTCTCATTCTAGTCTGACTTTGTTCCATTTTACCTGACTTTAATTATTATTATCTTATTTTCATTTATTGATCATTTAGCTGGGTGTTTGTTGCAGTTAACTGTGTTTACTAGAACTGTTTATTCATCCTCTCACTCCACTCCATGTCCTTGCTTTTGTGGAAAAGACCAGCACGGGGCAGTGGGAAGCGGTTATTTCTCCCTCTTAGCTATTTTCTACTACGGACACCCTGCCATGCTGTGTAAGTGATATACTGACTTGGACATGTCTGCAGAAAATCCAATAAAAACGTTCGGGGAAAAACATTAAATCGTTTTGCTTATTTGGAACTTTGAAATGTGAGGGAACACTGACTTGTGAGTGATTAGAGTACAAAGAATATAAGAGATGGAACATTTAAAAAAAAAAAAATCATTTGTTCAACAATTTGTAAAGGACTGCACCTGTGTATAAATACAGCCAACAATTCTTCTCCCTTGCAGCCATCGTCCTGTCTCACCTCTCCTCCATCAGCTGTATAAAAAACATTTGTCCTCCTCTACAGCCTCATGGCTTCTCTTCAACTCCCTCTCAGCTGCTTCTGCCTGAGTTCCAACTCATTCACCTACTCTTTGTCCCACAGGTCCCTTATACACTGCCTGTCCAAAAAAAAAAAAAAAAAGTCGGCACTTGGATTTAACTAAGTGTGACCAGCTGATTAGCCATCATGCCATACAGCTGTGGGGGAACTAATGATTGGTTTGGCCGTTGTAGCAGGGGGTCCAAATTGATTGACGGACGTAGCTCCAGTATACTCCTGAACACTCCTGGACAGGTATGTGCTGTGCAGCACGCGAAACACTGGTAAGCTTTAGATTTTGTATTAATATTGTTTCTTCTTTTAAGACCAGTCTTCTGTGGCTGCAGTGCAGAGTCTGCTGACGGTGTCTCTGCTTATCGGCTGCGTCATGCGTGTGTAGGGTCGGACATCCGAGGTAAACAAAATGTTTGTTTATGCTTATTGTTATCGTTCTGTTGCTCGATTGTTTTTAAACATTTCTTTGTTTCATTACAGTTTTGCCTCTGTTGCCTTGTCTTTTTGCTTGTTTATTTTGTTGTTTCTTTCTTTTAGTTTGTAGTTGTTTTGCCTAGTTGTGTATCAGTTTGCTTGGTTCGAGTTTAGTTTCGTTTCTCCCCATGTGTGTGTTTATCTTTAGGTTGTTGTGGCTGTGTTCTCTGGCTCAGTAATCAGGTTTCTCCCCTCCATAGCTGTGTAGGGCCTGTGTGACTATCAGTTTTAAAAACTGCATTTATAGTAACATTAGTGTGTGTGTGCTGAACATATTTTTGTACCAGAATAAAAACTGTATTTATATTTTTCTATACACGCCTCTGTATTCATTTGTGCACGTACCTGTGTTTAGTAGGGGAAACCCTCTGTTGAGAGGCAGGATTGTTAACATTCTTAGGGTGAAAGTCCCTAGGTGGCGTTGTCGGTTCCGTGTTAAAAGAAACCAGAAGACCCTCACCAGTCCTAACTTGGTTACATAAGCAAATAGGTCAGAGCCTTCCGTTGGATAATTACTGCAGTGATGAGTAAGTTTCAGCAGGCAAGAACTTATTTAGCCCTAGTTGATGCAGTGAGTAGCTTCTCATTTCTTAAACAACCATGTCGAAAGACATATCCTGTGGTCGTGGAAAGGATGTTAATCCATTTCAGAAAAGTCAAATTATTGGCCTGCGTCATACAAAGAGAAAAAAAGAAAAGAACCAAGGCAATTTCTAAAACTACTAAAATAGGTCATTGCATCTACGGAGTTTTTCTTTCCTGATGGCATGGCAATGCCAGGATTCATGGGGCTCACATTGTGAATGAGTGGTTCAGGGAGCATGAGACAATTTTCACACATGGATTTTCCTCCACAGAGTCCACACTTCAGCCTCATTGAGAATCTTTGGGATGTACTGGAGAAGACTTTGCACAGTGGTCTGACTCTCCCATCATCTATATAAGCTCTTGGTAGAAAATTAATGCAACTCTGGAAAGAAATAAATGCTGTGACATTGCAGAAGCTTATTGAAAAGATACGATGGCGAATGTGTGTTGTTCTCAGAGCTAAAGGCGGTCCAATGAAATATTAGTGTGCAACGTTTTTTTTTTTTTTTTTTTTTTTAATCCTCCACGACAACGCATTTTTGGGACAGATATCATGGATGTAGTGTTGCATTTCGGGGTCCCCACAGAGGGTGGTGCGATCGCCTCAGTAGCTTGTGAAGGTGAGGCTGTGCAGACAGGCAGCCTGCCCCTACCGTCCTCATCCATCAAGTTGTGCCCCACCAAGATGCAGCAGTGGCCTCACTCCTTTGTGCTGACCTCAGCTCTGTGGGACTTAAGGTCCCGGGAGGAAGGACAGTAAAGAAACACACAGTCCAGTTTCAGATCAAACATCTGAATTGCCATTCCCTTACCACACTCTGTTTCCCCTATGATTGTTTTCAGCAGTGGATTGTTGTGTTTAATAAAGTAGTAAACAAGCAAAAATGTATGATGCAAGATGTAAAATGGAAGTAATATAAAATCATCTTTATTTTGTGTAATGTGCTGTACACAGTGTGCACCAAGCATCATGAATAATAAACTGTGAAATTTCAACTGTTTATGAATGTATTTAGCTGAAACACTGATGTTACATTTCCTGAGGCTACTGTTTGCACCAGTTAACGATAAGATAATTATGCAGAGTGGATATTTGAGCATCCAAATGAATGCAGTGCTGCAGTGACATATTTGAAAGTTGTCAGCTCAAACATAGCTGACACTTATAGCACCCTCAGGACTGATTGCCTCACAAAAACAGTGACATGTGTCAAAGAGGGAAAAGTATAGTGATTCTAAAATAAGGTGTCCTCATCTGCCACTAAATAGGCTAGATTATATATAGACATCAGGTCAGATGAGAAACGCAAAACCGGTGAAATAAACAGCTGATACAATGCGGCTGATACTATTACCGGCTGTTCTACTACATTTAGTAGCACTGAATTATTACAGAATTCCTAACTGACCCAAAACTTAACATACTTATCAGGGCTCATCACATATGTTTGTCTGCTTGTCTGTGACAAGTGAATCTTGTAGGGCAAATGGAAGAGGAATCTACTTGCCTCACTGGTCAAGTTAAAAGTCATTTAAAAAAAGAAGAATGGTTTAATGTCATGTGCCACTAGTGCTCCTTAAGTTAAACGAATAACTAGATTTGATTGTGAGTATGTATTTAAAAGAAATACATTTTCACCCACAAAATGTCCTGCTCAGTATGTCTTGAATCAGGACTTTCGAGTATTCGAGTATTCCACAGAGAAGGAGCCACTCAAATATTCAATCTCAGAGGAACAGCCAATGATGATGCTTCTTCAGGCTCTGCAGCCCAGCCAAGTTTCACGGAAACCACAAGAATTTTGCAGGGCCGAGGGCAAATGTTCTGCAGTGTCTGATGGGGACAATCCATCTTGGTTGGCTGTTAGCCAGCTAGCTTTAGGAGCTGTGTAATTCACTATAACTTTACATACTGAACTATACACCGATCAGCCACAATGTTAAATCCACCTGTGCAATTTTGTGTAGGTCCACCTTATGCAGCCAAAACAACTCTGAATTATCAGGACTTGGACATGAGACCTCTGAGGGTGTTCTGCAATATCTGGTACTGAGATTATAGCAGCGGATCCTTTCAGGTTTGGTGGGTTGCAAGATGGGGCCTCTGTGGATTGTCTTTCGTCCTGGGCATGCTGCAGATGCTTTGTCAGATTGGGATCTGGAGAGTCTCAAGATTTAGTCAATGTCTTGTGCTCTTTGTTGTGTTCTTTGAGCTGTTCCTCACCAGTTTTTGGAGAGCATTTTTTTTAGCAGGCTTCTGTCATTGGTTTGCAGACATGATTTCTTGGGTGGTACATGTCAAAGTAACATCCACGTGAATATCTGGACCAAGGTTTTCCAAGAACATTGCGTCACATTGAGATGGACAATGTTGTCATCTTCACCTGTCGGTGTGAAAGAAAGCACAGAGCTTACAGTCTATGTCTGTGGTCACTCCCTGAAATGTGAGTAGTCTCAATGTCCCTAAATTTGTGGCTGAAGTAGTCCTGGGTTTGCATACATTTTTATGTTTATTTTCTACTCCACCTTCTTAAACACTTTTCTCCTCCTTTTCAGCCTTTTTCTCTTACCTACACTTGTCCCTCAAAAGATTTCCACCTTGACAATGTTCACTTAAAATAAGTGATATAAAGGAAGCAGACTGACATTTGCTAGGTAGCTAACTTAATGCTACATTAACAGATCATTGACTACACAGCTAACAGCGAGTGCATTGAGTTTGCTTCTGATCTGCTGCCACAAATAGATTTTTCTGTCTTTGTGATCATTTATGTCTGACAGATAGGGTTCAGGATAGACAGATATGACCAGAACCAGTGTTTCCATTTACAGATCAGAATCTAGCCGACATAATTAGCTGTTTAAAATCAGTGACACAGATGATGCCATTGCCCTTTTTAGCTAGAAATGCTCAGAGTGGCCTCACAAAAAAGGCGTTCCAAAAAAAAATATGAAAAAAGCTATAGGAACACTTAGCCTTATGCATTCTTGTTGGTCTGGAACAGTTTAAACAGTCTTTGCCTGATTACATCACTACAAATATTAATGAATACAAGGCCACATCCTTGTCAGGCCTCAGAACTGGTCGATTAATGTGTGTTGAAACACAAGTATGTCTTGGGTGAGCAGTATGATAAGGACAAATCCCAGAAAGCAATTTCTTTGTCCCCAAAGTTGGAACAGCAGTGTAATGGAAAAAATGATGTATGTAATTATTGCCTTCTAAACAGGCAGTAGAAAACAGAACGTGCTTTGCTAAAAGAAAAAAGCAAAATATATCATGTGAAGTCGGCTGTTTTAGTTTCATCTTTACATAATCCAACAGCAGAACCGGGGGCTCCATTTCAAATGTAAGTTAAGCCAAAAGACACTTCTGAGACTGATTCTGGCTGTGCTTTATTCATGTCTGATGGATTTGTAAGTCTATTTGGGAGTGACTACAAAGTTCAAGTCAGAAATATGAGGTATTCAGGAGCTTTACATACTTTTGTGAAGGAGGCAGTCTTGCCCTGTCCTCCAGGTTAGACCCAGGGAAATGTGTTCAGTTTGAAGGATGCATGTGCAAACCATTTTTGTCTGTGCACAAAATGTTTTTGTCTAATGATTTGACACATTTGATGTCCAGAACTGAGAGTTGAAGGACTTGGCATCTCTTTAGAAAAGGGCCTGGCAAACAGGTTTGTTTAGCCAAATGCTTTAAAACCAGACAGTGTGCAAATACCCAAAGTGTCAGTGCAAACAAAAAACATTTGTTCTCCATCCATGGAACCTCCAGATGTCGCTGAACCAGAGCAGACAGTTTCTGTGGTCTGTGATCCAGAACTGCATGGGGTCAAAGAATCAGAGGAAGCTGTGTCTGTGCTCTGATGGTGATGTGTGTTTTTTTTTTTTTTTAATTTAATAAAGTTAGTGTTGTCAGTACTAGATAAACTCTCTGTTTCCTGTTAACCTGTGAGTCAAAATGAGGAACATCTTGTCTCAGTGATGCTGTAAAACTCATCCATGTATTTGATGAAGTACTGTAATTCCTTACCATCAGGATCTCCCAATAACTCTCAGAAAAATTTCCAGTGGATCCAAACTGCTGCAGCCAGAGTTCTGACAGGAACTAGCAAGAAAGGTTCTCCCATCTTGGCCTTCCTTCATTGGCTCCCTTTTAGTCGAAGAAGAGAATTTAAGATCATATTCTTAAAAAAATGCCCTTAATGACCAAGCCCCATCTTATCTTAAAGATCTTATTGTACCATATTGTCTCAACAGAGCACTTTGCTCTCAGAAATCAGGCTAACTTCTGGGTCCCCAGAGTTTCTAAAAGCAGAATTGTTGGCAGATCCTTCAGTTATCAGACTTCTCTGCTGTGCAGTCAGCTCCCATTTTGGGTTCAGGAGGCAGACACCCTTATTAATTTTAAGATCAGGCTTCAAACTTTCTTTCTTGATAAAGCTGATAGTTAAGACTTTCTCATGTGACCCTGAACCAACCTTTAGTTATGCTGCCATAGGCCCAGATGGCTGGGAAACTTCCTATGATACTCCAAGCTCTTCTCCTTTTCTCCTTTCCTCTTTTTCACCCTCCACACATATATATGCCACTATTTCAGGCATAACTTTGTATCCTCTCCCTCATATAGTTTGTGCTTTGTCCTCCTTGCAGGTATCTCTGGCTATGTAGCAACATATTTCTGGTCTGTAGTTACGGGCTTCACCTCCGTCCCCAGTCTTTATTGTTCTCTTGTGCTTTATTTGTCTGTCTTTGTCAGCCATCTCTTCCTTGCTCCCCTTTACCCTCACCCTGACTGGTCGAGGCAGATGGCCGGCCTTCCTGAGCCTGGTTCTGCCATTACAAGAGTATTTTTTTTTCTGCTCACTGCTGAAAAGAGCTGCCGAAAGGGAATCATTTGCATTTGTTGGGTATCTTGTTGTAATATAGGAGTGTTAAGTCCTCATTTTATTATGTGAAGTGCTTTGAGCTGACTGGCAGGGTTATTTCCCCCAAGGTGGGCCTCAAAGTTTAAGACGCCAGTAATTATGTTACTGTGTTTAATAACTGTAAGGTTATTAACTGTATTGTGCCTGTCAGCTAGATATCAGTTGCTCCTCCATTTCGTACGCTCTCATGTGCATGCTCCTCATGCTGCCAAAGGTAGTCCATCACTAATACAAGTGATGTCATGTCAGGCTTTTAGGAAAGGGAGCAAATATCTGGTAAATGCTTGTTGCAAGAGTGACTTAAAAATGCAGAAACTACTAGAGAATTTGGATGAAAAGAAATGCAAATAGCCAGTTGAGTTTATTCAAAGTTAACCATGTTTGTATTCAGAACAGTCTGTATCGTCTCTAGGTTACACCAAGTTGAACTTTGATTAATTTTTGGTCTTCTTATGCCAGCACATGTCCACACTTTACTGATGACTGCATATTTGATTTAAGTTTTTAAAATAAATTGATCTTATTTGAGAGATTTATGTGTGGTCCCCAACATTTTGTCCTTCTTTTTAACTGAATGAAATAACTTCTAACTCAACTCATGCTTCCAGTTCAGTTCATCTTTACCTGCACAGACATTTCAGGTCCATTCAGCCCCCGAATTTCATTTGATTGCTGAATTCAGGTAATTTGTGCCATTAAACCTACCCTTCCAGAATTTCCATTTAAAAAGTTTTTTCAAACTCTTTCACTTTTTCCATTTATTCAAAATTCCACTGCAGCTGTAGCTTTATCTGTTTGAAATAAGAATTTTCATCACTTAGTGCAGAGTTGGAAGTTGTCAGACTGCAATTTAGTCTTTCAATGACTTTCCTAGCTAGGCTTTCTGAGCATGAAGAACTGCTTGCGACCAATAGTCAACACCTGCCTCCCGATAGCTTTGAAAAAAAATTGCTTCTTTAACTAGAACAGGCGACAAGCATGAACTCCACACAATCACACTCTGAGTGCTGGCAGCAAATACAGCTTCAAAGTAAAATCTATGGAACAGAGGCAGAGCTACCCGTGAGAGTCGAGCCAGGGGAAATAAGGACCTGCAGCTCGGGACACTTTGAACAGACAGAATGAAAGATACCAGATGCCATCTAATTCCGTTCTCGAAGACTACAGCGATATGAGCTTCACCTCAACCCAGTGAGCGCACTGATGCTCCTGCAAATTAATATCGTTTCAGAAGTAAATGGCCAGGAATTGGAGAAGAATGATTGCTCCCATGGAGCAGACACATTTGGCAGCATGAAAACAAAAATGAAAAAACAGGGAAGAAAACTGCAAATCTAATTTTGATTTATTTCCTGGACGTTCTCATACGAGCGCTTATATCAGGATGTTTTTGTCTCTCCTGTATTTTATTTCCCTTACAAACTGATGCACTCACAGTTAGAAGATATGACAAGGTGAGTCTAACAGTTAGAAACATTACATTTTCTAAAATTTAAATACACTATGCTTTTTCTTCTAGGTGTTTTGGCTTCAGCATATGGAAAGGAAGAGACTGACCCACCAGTCCTGCAATTATGAGTCGAGCAGGCTGGATAGTCTGCTCTACTACCTAAGCTACATCCACCCACTGTGAGCACTGTGTGGGTGTCCAGAGGAAACCCAGAAAGACGGTGCAAAGATAAAAGTGATCAGTTTCAAGAGCTACTTGTCTGAACCTATGGACCCTCTGATCACGCTTCACAGTGTGGATAGAAAGCAGGAAGCTTCAAATGCACATATAATGGAGGCTGTATAGTGATGGAAGTGAGATAAGCACTTTGCACCCAGTGTACTTTATGGAAGAACATATTGTTTGCATTGACATGTATTAAAAGTAATGAACAGCTATGTGCATATAACATGTAATTGTACGTTTCGGGTTTTAATCCTTTTAGCCGGAACTGTGAAGTACAATAGGAACCCACTTTTGAACAGTCAAAGTTAAATCTAAAATTTTCTTTCTTTTTTTTTTTATTGCCTTATTTCAACAAAGGATAAGATTTTTGAGAATATACCTTTTGCAGTTTAGTAAAGTATACCCATAATGCTATTATTTGATGCTAAATTGATTGATTAGTATGGGTTAGGGCTATAGGCACTGGCTCCCCTGATTAACAGTCTTCACAAGCTTTTTATTTAATTTTTCACACAGAAGTGTAGTCTTCTCTGTTTATAAAATAATTAGTGTCAACTTGATCATTCACATTTATGAGGCTATATCATGCATACACAGTGCTGTGAAACAGGACAGTTGTTAAATATGCATCACTTCATTAACATGGTGAGAGCAATCTGGACTGTTGCTCAGTGTATTGTGCTAATATGACTCTGTCCTGGAAACTACAGCAAATTTATCTCTTGAACAGTGCCAAGAAATCTAACCTGAGCTGAACTACCGCTGCCATCCTGATTTGCATATCAATTTGCCACAACTCCTGCTGTTAGCAGAGCTATACTGAGCCTGTGATCATCAGACATCTGTACTGATACGTCACTAAATGTTAGGATCATCCAGTGGACCAAAATGAATGCTAACAAAAATTTGTCAAGTTTCGACACTAATCAGAATTTGAATAATCATGCCCTTCAAAACTTCCTAAATGTTTCTTTAACTGTTTAATATAATGTGGTGGTGGTTATTATAGAGACCGTGTTGCTCACAGTAAGGGTGAACAGCTGTTACTGGCTGATTCAGAATTTGTGTTTCCATGACAGCAGGTGAGGCTAAACAGAGCCCCTACTGGGCTGGCGGAAAACTACACCAGGGTTTATATAGGAAATCAAACTAAACAGTAAACCAACCCGAACCAAGTAACTTCTGGCCAGGAGAGCAAAACATTAAGCAGGATCCAAAAAGGGTAACAGAGGCCACTGATCGGCTAAACAGAACTAGCGACTATGAGCAAGCTGCACAAACTATTAGTCGCTAAAGCTACAAGCACTAAACAGCGCTAAACACTACCTAAACTCAGCAATCGGGCAAGGAACTCAACCGCACAGACTGAACCGGTGAACAGGGAACAAAACATGGCAGGCTGGGGGTGGCGTGTGGCGTGGTCGCCGTTGGGATGGGCAGGTGCTGAAGAGTGGGCGTCGTGACCGGTGAGGGTTTGGAATCCAGACGGCTTAGTGTGTGTTCCAAGAGGGGGGAAGTAGAGGGATACAGGCAGCTTGACTGTATTCCAGAAAGGGTGCATGGAGGAATCCAGCTGGCATGGCTGACAGGTGGTCGGAGTAAGAGACGAGTAAGACTGAGCATTAGTCAAAATTGACTGAGGTTGTACGACGGTCTGGCGCTGAGTAGTGTGCGGAGTCTGGTTTTATGGCAAGAGGAGTAGTTGCTGTGATTGCTTCCACCTGCCAGTGTGCCAAATCCCACTGATTGGATTGGCAGCACCTACCCACCTGCTGTTCCACATGATCACGTCCACCTGAGGAGAGAAGAATGGGATGGGGAAGGGAGAAAGTGTCTGCCACTACCTGGAGCCCGAGGTGGAAGATGTAAGAAAGACAGAAGATGCAGAGAAAAGAATGCCTGCAGTGGGAAAGCAAGACCTAGCAGGATAGTACAGACAACTCCCTTATATGAAAAGTAACTAAGGTTTGTCCATATAGTTGTAAGATTTGTCTGTAGATGCCTTTGTAAAAAAAAGTAAAAACAAACACTGCGAGACAGGTCAGAAATGTTTCTATATCTAGTGAGGCATTCGTTTATTTGGCAATCGTGGGTAGATCTTTCAAAGTATGACGATGGGGAATGGGCATTGGCCTTAGTCGAGGTCTACATTCTCCAAATACCCTTCTAGTTCATTAAAATATTATTAGAGTCACGCTAAGTTAGTGTCAATTTACGGCAGTGGAAAATACAAACGCACTATAGGACTAAGTAGAATCTCTTCTGAGAACGCCACACTCATAACTGCAGATTATTTCTTTGAAAAACAAAAGACTTGTGTGAATGCGTCTTCTATCCAACTTCGAGTTGAAGATAGATCATTATTCGGTGAGTCAATAAATTTTAACAGTACACAAAAGGATATTTAATCGCCGCTGTCTGAGAGGAGTTGGCATCCTTGTCTACCACAGACTTGCTGTAATCAGATCAAGATTCAAATTCCTCAGTAGGTTTTGCCAGCGGTTGCAGGTGTGCTCTGCATGTGGAATGTGGCTGGTCTTCCAGGAAACGGAGAGGTTTTGAAAAGGAAGTGTGACAGTATAGGATCCACATCTGGGAAACCAGCTAGAAAAATACAGGAAAGAGACTGTTTTTGACACTTCCAGAAAAAAACAGGATCACTTCCAGGAAACTGATGGCCAAATCTGATTTTATGTGACACTGAGTGGAAACAGGCAAGTTAAACCAAGTAGAATGAACGCAAATGCAACTTATAGGATATATCTTCTGGGCTATAGGACTGGAACGTCAACTTATTTTTTCACAGTGCTACTAAAGGCTGTCAAGGAAAGAACCCAAACCTAATGAGAAATAGAGGAAAAGAACATTTTGATATGAGGTAAGGATGGAGGATAAATATGGCAGTAAAAATAAAGAAATGTGGAAGAGGAAATGTTAAGTTGAATGAGAAATATGGAGAAAGTCATGAAACATGAAGTCTGAATGGCAGACAAACAAGCAGAAAAATTTCACCACATAAGTCATCGAGACAAGCCCTGTTGATTGTAGCTGA
This sequence comes from Amphiprion ocellaris, assembly GCF_022539595.1. NCBI lineage: Eukaryota > Metazoa > Chordata > Actinopteri > Pomacentridae > Amphiprion > Amphiprion ocellaris. The sequence goes on along the minus strand of NC_072783.1, from coordinate 19,418,121 downwards.
CATTTACAAGAAACCAGTGAACAGTTGTGAGCTGAAAGAGCCCCGGCTGCTATTGCATTTCTGAGAGGACAATTAAAATGTCCATATTTGTAATGTCATCCTTATTAATGAGTTCGATAGTGGCCAAATACAAGCTTGGAATCACAGATCTGACATTTAGTGGCCCTGTGGGAAAGTTGGAATAAGGGCAGGAAGGATGGGAGGAGGAGGGATTGTTACTGGAGCTCTGATTCTTAATGTTCAGCTCCACTTCCATCCAAAATAATTACTTCCAGATGATTGATAACCTTAGTACTGATGCGTGGAGCCATGGTTTTTGCACATACTAAGAGTGATTGAAGTGTGTGTGTGAGCATCCATGATTTGGTAATGATGAGCCCATTAGGACTGCAGGCTGACCCATCCATTGCTTCACTGGGATCAATAGCGAGAACAGGAGAGTGTGCAGCCTGGAGCACATTATGTCTGTTCACTGCACATTCAGCACTCCGGTGTGGTGTCTTCCTGCTCTGAAAATCAGGATTTCAACTTTCAAAGTCGTTTCATTCCAGTGGAGCAGCCACTGAAAATGCATGTGAAAGTTTCAGGTCAAATACAACTTTGGGGAAGTCTGCCCTGTATTTTTTGACCAATAGCAAGACAGCTTGATGGTGCTGACCTTAAAGAACACAAACAGAGGAAGATGTTGTTGCTTACCAGCTGTGTTACACATTTCACTTTTGTATTACACCTTTTCTGCTGAATGCGAAAAGAGAAAGCTATAAGATAATGGTCAATGTTACAGTTGTGTATTTTGGGACACCCTGGACAGGTCGCCAGTCTATCACAGGACTACATGAAGAGATAAACAATCACCCTAATCATGTTTTTGGACTGTGGGAGGAAGCCGGAGTACCCGGAGAAAACACACGCATGCACAGGGAGAACATGCAAACTCTGTGCAGAAAGATCCCAGGATGTCTGGGACAGGAACCAGGGATCTTTTAGCTGCAAGGCAAAAGCGCTAACCACCAAATCACTGTGCAGCCCGCCCTGCACATAGTTATTTTTGATAAACTTTTATTCAAATAAGCGAGGTGAAATCTTGTAAACTGGTATCACATTTGCAGCTTATCCAGGCTAGCAGTAGTCAGTTACTGCTAATTGGCTCACTGCAGAGAACTTATAGGTCATTTTAGGGTGGCCTGAACCTGTGTGCGTATTGCAAGTGCAAGAATTACCTCTGTAGAACCTCTTTCAGGACTATTTTCCAAGGAGAAAGTGTAACTATCCAGGTGCTTCTGACCATGAATAAATTGCTGTACGGGGCTCGATACTGTCTGTTTAAATTGCCCCTTGTTCACATTTATAAAAAATTGTGACAATTGATCCATGACTAAAACACAGTCAATTCTCTTAAACCTGGCTTTATTATTAATGAAAAGATCAATATTGTACAGCAAAATACACTTTAAATCTAAAGGCTGCCTTCTCATTATGCAGTACAATTGAAAATAAGCGATTATCAGTAAGAGGTGAAACAAACTAGACTGTAATCTGATGTAATCTTCTCCAGATGTTGTGGCTTCAAACTGCACTCCGTGGAGCAAAATGTTCTGCTCGCAGTTTCTTCCTTTTCTCTGTGGCTGCAGTAAATCTGCAGTCTTTCCTTTGCCTTTGATGATGGCATTGTAAATTATATTGCAATGCTACAATAACGTCCCCTCCCCACCGCTTTGTGTCTTTTATCAGCCAGTGCAGAAAGATCCCTGATGTTTTCCCTATGAGGAACATGGTCAGATTCCCATGCCCTTAAGTTCATTTATGTCCACTGAGCAGAATATAGATGCCACAAATAGCAGCTGTCAGTTTGTGTTCAGCATCGACCGGAAGGTTTATGTATTCACCAGTCGGAGAATTAAAAAAATAAATAGGATTATATATATTATTTCATTTGAAGGATTCAATTATTCATGCTGACACGCAGATGTCCTTCCGGAGCTCAGCGGCAGAGAGACTCTCCTGCTGTGATGGACTGAGGAATCCTCCAGGACATGCAAGTAGCTTGACAGACACCTCTGGGATTGAGCGTGACGCTGACCTGCATCTGCCAGCCGCTCGCTGCTGCAGACTGTGAGTCTGTGCATGTGTTTGACTGGAGGCAGGAGAGCTGCAGTCTGCCACTCATCCCTTATGTTTACTTGTGGCCACAAATGTCCGCCTGACTCACTCCTGGAAACACTTTATTCTCTTTCCTGGGTACGACGGTCCGACTTGTGTAGCTGCAAATGAGAAACAGCGTGTCACGGTGAAATGCAATTCCACAGGTAATAAAGTGTATTAAATGGAACTACAGTAGCAGCCATGAATGTGTCGCAGATCATTTTATCCACCTTGGAGCATCTGGCTGACTTGAGAGATGATACTTAAATTCAGCTGCTTGTAGCTCACAGAGAGCCAGAACTTGAATTCCCATTTGGGAAGGCAGCACACAAAAAGAAACAGCTCTGCAAAATGTAATAACTTGTACTTGAAATCACAAAATATGAGTTTGCCTTGAATTGAGGACTATAAAAACAAGTGTTAAAACTGTGACATTGACTAGAAGAACTGTGTAAGGTGCTCTTTCATTTCAAGATTCCACTCAGGTTTATTTACCAAAGGCAGACAGTGAAGTTGTTCATATTTTATTTCTTTGTACATTATTTAATATGAACGATGAGCCATATCTACTGACAGAATTACCAACGATAAAGTTCTGGAAAGTTTGAATCTTTTAGTTTTTTTGCTTGATGTGTACCCACCTGATATGACCTTTTAAAGTATTCCAGCTCTACAGACACAGAGATTTTTAACAAGCCCTGAGCATACTTACTAATATAACACTGTTGCATGAACATTCTGGCACACCTAAGACTTCAAACTGTGTTTTTCAGCTCATGGGTAGCAGTGCAGTATGTGCAGGAAGTATTAAGGGTAGCAAGTTTGAATAAGGGTAGATATTTCTGACAGGAAGGTCTTTGTTTATGTATAGCAATGGTCCCATGGAAAGAAGAGACCAGACCATAGGGTTCAGTCAGGAGACGGTGGATGAGGCTCTCTTCATGTTATAGGTCTGCACCAGACTGCACAGACAGACCCTCACTGACCCTCATGTCAGACCTAAAAAAACCTTTTTACAGGGTGTAGCAGCTACGTACAGATTGGGCTGTAGCACTGTGTCAGTGACTATCCCTGAGGTGTTTGAACAGATATAGCACAGGATTTCTGGAGAATTTAGAACTCTCTGCTATGCTTGGGCTCCATCCATAGAAAGTATGTATAAATCAAAGTGCCTCCGAAGTCCTGCAGGGACTCTTTTAATGATGAATTATTAAGATATGGATGATAGAGAATCTCCTTGTACATTCTCTCCTCATACCAAACATCTGTTTTCAGCACCACTTGTTTTTCTGGAATAAGTCAGCATGCTTATATTGTCTCTCTTGTCTGTGGACAAACCCTCATGCATTCAGATGGATGATGAAATTTACATCACACACACTCATTTAGAAGCCAAAAGCATGAATTAGCCTTAAGAGTGGCTCCATGAGGTTGCATTTTGAGCTATTTGGTGATGACAGTAGACTAACATGCTTACAACAACAATGTTAACACACTGATGTAGCAACCAGTCCCCTTAGATCAACTGTAAACCTCTCGATCTTGGGACTGAAGCTGCTGTGGCCACTAGTCCTCGTCAAATCGGCAGTTGTTTAAAATCTTTCCACTTGTGGATAATTTTTTCTCACAATGGAATGATTTGTTTTACACAATTTTTCCCTTAAAATACCTTGCCAGACTCAAAGACATCTACTTGATTAATTTATGCTATGCTAAGCTAATATAGCTGTGGGCTGTAGCTTTATATTTAGCAGACAAATATTAGAGTGATGATCTTTTATCCAGGTTTCCAATACGAAATGGACAAGTGTTCATCTCAAAATCTCAAATTACTCCTTTAAGGCTAGTAACAATGCCACTGGGAGAGGTTATGTTCATCACGCCATTTGTCAAAACAGGTCGCAATTGTTATTACATTTATAGCAGACAGTAGAAGGTAGTCTTCGTTTCTTTATACTTTCACCAACATACAGATGCCTCATTTTGTTTTATTTCACTTTTTTTGTCTAGGTGGAGGACATGAGTCATCGCAGCGTCTCCCATTAAACTTAACAGCACTGGGAAGGTCTCACTCTGACACCTTTGGCCCTGAGAGAGTCAAGCCTGTATTCATCAGACTAGCTGTACATTGTTGGTTTACACTTCTCCCAAATGTTTGGAGCACATTCATGATTGCAATCAATACTATATTCCCAGTAGGTTTATTTTACTTATGTGTCCTAGTGTGGAAATTTCTTAAATGTCTTCCCAATTAGAAGTGCATGCAAAAACGCATAAATTATCACTCACTGATCAAGTGGGCATTTTATCTCAGTGGGGAGAAGAGATGCTTTTAAAAGAATAATTCGAACCATTAATTTGACCATAATTAATACCAGTGGGGCTGTGGGAACTTTTCATGTAGAGAGCATCATAGCACTTGTAGAAGCTCCTTGTTGATGCCAAAGAAACAAATAAAATGGGAATATTCACTCACAGCATTCAGATAGAACATGGACAATGAAGACCTATGAATTGTTCTGATGAGAGGGAAAGCCAGATGAATAAAACAACAGTTGAACAGCTAAACCCAAGTGCTTATTTTCCACTTCAGGCTTGTCATTAAAGAAGATATTTGTCAGAAATGTTTGCAGTCTGTACAATAAAAGCCAAATAAAATATTTTATTATAATCTTTCTATAATAAAACAAAAAACAACAAAAACCCAAGAAAAAACAACATATCCAGTTAAAGTCTTTCTCTAGTCATTGACTAAACCACTAAAAGCTCATCTCTGTGTATCAGAGTTAGATATTTAGAAGTTGTTTGCTTGAAAATAATGCGTTCCTGCCTTAACATGGTTTAGATGTAACTGAACAGTTATTTTTTCTAGAATGCACTGATTTACATGCTCCTGTTTCTCCAGGCTCACAGCAACTTTGCACGAACCCTGTAAATCTACTGTATGCTACTCAATGGCAAGTACAGTAATTCAACCATACATGTTCGAACCAGAAACCAGTTCAAAAGAGAAAGAATGATACTGAAAGGGATGCCCTGCATGTCGAGAAGATTAGTTATGTTTGTTACATATTAAATCCTGGCTGTTTAGTTCTGTGTTTCTGAGACTGTCATCAGTACACTGCAGTTTCAAGGTGGAACTGCTCAGACGTGCTACTGGCTGCATATTTCGCTTGTAATGTCTCCCAGGACATAAAAAACACCAAAGTCAGGCTCACAAAGTTAAAAAAAAGAAAAGATTTTCAATCAGAGAGGATCTTTAAGTCTCTCCTTAAGAGTCTTCAATGAGAGATTCATGGTGTAAAGAGTCAGACAGCCTTCGACTTCCTATTGTACTGCTGCAATCCCTCTGAAATGCTCAAACCAGGTTTCAAAGATCTGAAAGGGTTGGAATAATACATTAGAGACATGATTCATTTGATGAGAGCGGCGCTATGACAGAGGGGATTTGTCGCCGAGGGGACAGAGAGCAGCTTTTGGTCCAGCGTTTGAGCCAGCTGACACGTTCTCCTTAATTACAGCTCCGTTCTCACACCTGCAGCCAGAGCGAGGATGAGCGTGAGAAGAGGGATGTAGGAGGGTATTCCCACAATACAAATCACTTGTAAATTATACATTTGCGCTATAGAGCATCTAGTCTCTCCAAAATTGCATTTGTGATGGAAAGTTTGGCTTTAGATACTGCTTCACGGCTTCTTTTGTTTTAGTCCGTTTCATTTCTTTTTCAGAATGAATGTGGTGAGTGGCCTTGATTGATGCTATGCAGAGTACATATTAATTAACTGTGTATTTTTTTCAAATTAGATTTATAAATAATTGGAGGCTGCAAAGTACATGCTGTGCCTCATACACCTTCTCATCCCTCTGTACTGTAGAGAGAAAAAAACAGTTATTCATTCACTCTCTGTTGGTTTCTGTATCTTGTTGGATTTGGTTCACTGGGAAAATGTCAACATGCTGTATTGTAGCCAAAGAAAACACAACTTTCCTCCCAGTCCTGCGCAGAGCGTCTTCACTTGATGTTTTTGGCATTCAGTCAACGCTCTAGTAAGGAGTTACTCATTTAAAATGCAACAGTGGAATAAATTACTCTCACCAGTGTCAGACGCAGCAAGGCAGCTCAAGTATTATTAACACTAAACTATTACTCATAACCTCCATGATCATGTACAACACGGAAGAAACATAATATCTGAAAAGGTTTAGCAGCTTCTTTGCAAAAACATCACTGTCTATGTTACGGCCTGAAGAAGGGGATACATGGAGAGATGCTCAGGAAGCGCAATGCTTCCTCTGTCAGCTTCACCCCGGATGCATTTACAAATAATAAACATATGTACAAAGAACAATTTTCCTGACATGAGTGTTCAAACAACAAATACATATTTTCTTTCTAGTAACTAGATAGTTATCATATCAAAATATATTCGACTGGTATTAGTAGCAGTCAAACAAGTGGCAATAATAAAGGACTTTAGAAGAATCATGGCACTGTATATAACATAGGCCTGTTTCTGAAATAAGCACAATAGCAAATGAATTTCCAAAACACATACCAGCACTACCTCAAACTGCATGTTTGTCCTATTCATCAATATTAGCAAAATACTGCTGCTATCCATGCGGCGTACACTTATTGGTCGCGACTCTCATTACAGCTCATTTAAACATTTTAACACTCCGAAACCACCACTCACAATTCACTCAGCACATCAACAAAATATATAGAAACATCTAGACAACCACATTTCATACAATTCATACCTGAAGAAGGAGATATGAGAAAGGAATGCTCAGGACATGCAGTACTTCCTCTGGCAGCTTCAGTCCAAATGGAGCACCGCGGTTCAGACAGTTTTGCCAACTTCTCAGTAAAGAAAATAACTATTGGCTGTTCTAAAAGTCACAAGAAGTTGCTAAATGACTTAATAGCATAATTTGAATAATTTGCTATTTGCATGTAATTGTAATGGACGTTGTAGGAGAGATGATTAACATTGTGTGCTGAGCTGAATCTCAGGACATGGGACCTAAATACTACACTTCCCAGAATGCACTGGTAGCAGCAAGGAGGTACCTGACACCTGATCAGTGATCACTGATTTCGAGCACCTGGGAAGGACTGAGGGAAGCTCAGTCAGTCAGTCAGCCAGCCAAACAATCTTCAGAAGAGAAAGACACGAGGAAAGAACCAAGAAGATCCAAGTCCACTCATGGATTCAGTCCAAAGACGCTAATGGTTGGTGAAATGTTTATTTGCTTTCTTGGTGGTTTGAAATGTTTCTTGATATGGCCAAGTTTATGTTAACTGCTCAGTGTGTGATTGATTAATGAAAGCCTGCAGCATTTACTCCATTTTTATGTCAGAGTTTGAATTAAGATGTTTCATTTTGAGTTTACGTAAAGTAAAAATATAGAAAATATATATGTTCTGTTAAATGTTAAAACTTTACTAAACTTTACTAAAATGTTGGTTATTCTTTATTTGCTTTAAAAAGGTTTAAGTGATTGATTCATTTAAATGGTTTAGTGGGTAATATGTCAACTTTTTGGTTCTGTGTTTGATGGTGGGAACTTTGTTTCTGTCTTTAAAGGTTTACAACCTATTGAAATATCATGACCGACCAACTAGAAGGAAAATCAAAGTTTGAGTTGGAAATTTGAATTGAGTTGTCCTCACGTCCTTTGGAGGGAAAGAGAAGTGGACTTGACATTGTGGGAGAGACAAAAAGTGAGTAAAAAACACCCAAAATATGTTTTTGAACTAGAGGCTTTATGAGTAAAATGCAGTGACTCAGTGAAGAAACATTTTCATTTACTTCCCGCTCTGTAAGCCAGGACGGGGTTTGCAGCAGCTCTGCATTTGCCGTCTGGACACGGAGTGTTGTGGGTTGTGGTTCTCCTGTATTGTGACTGCTGCGAGGTTGCTGTGAGACTGTTACTGAGGTTACTGAGTGCTCTGGGACTAGGATGAGCTCACAGGAGCATCTGCTGTACATTGAGGATAGTAACTGCAGTAGATTTGTCGTTAGTCGCTTTTGACAAAAAAAAAAAAAAAAAAAAAAGGTGCCAGGAGGATTTGGAAAGTTGCCGGATTTAGCAAGAAAGTTGCCAAGTTCCGGCCTCCGCAGGCATAAGCAATCAATCATGATCATTAACCCTCAAGTCTTAATAAGTGGATCAAAGCTTACAGATGCATTTTAAGCAGTTTTTAATGTCTTTTCAGCCCTTTTTAAACAAGCATTTTAATGCCTTTTGCAAGGTCAGATTTTTATATTGCTTTTAATATTCAAGAGTATTCATAAATCTGTTTTTCTGGGTTTTTTTCTACATGACATTCAATTCATAGATGGATTTCCCATTTATATTGCTTATTTATGAAACCGCCAGCTTCTTAATCAAAATCCATCTATCACATGTACTGTTGTCATGAACATGGAAATTAGATATAGATGCCAAAACAATGTTTTGTACCAGACTGTAAACATGTTTCTGCTGTAAAGTTGGACATTTTAACATAGCAGTCTATGAGGAGGGCCTGCTTTGGAGCCTGCCTCAAGAGGAGAACATTTGGGAACTGCAGCCTTTGGTGCATTGGCTTCATTTTTCAGCACCAAAAGTTGCAGATTGCTTTTGTACCACAGTAACCAGACATAGTCCACATGCACAACTATCGCTATCGATATGGCCAAGTCATAATAGAGCAGTGTGATTAGTGTATTATGTTTGGGATTTCTTTGTAGCAGCCTGCTGTTGATGTAATTTACACAGGATTTAATGGAAGTAAACACATGTGAAACCTCAGTGTTGTGGTGTGACACATCTTAAATCAGAGGCTACAGATTTATGAATGCTTGTGTCCTGCTGCCCTCAGATGGCTTCTGGGATTTAATGACCTAAAGGAGAAGCTTTCCATACAATAAAGAGCAACTGTGGAAAACAGATACAGCAACAGCAAGCTTTTCACTGTCTCTTTGTTCCAATCCTTACTTTATAGACTGTTACGGGATGTTAAGAGGAAGAAAATATTTTGGGTTTGGTCTGCTTTAGATTCACATCAACTTGTATAACATCATGAGGGAGACAAACTCCCTCACTGGACTGTTTTCAGGATGTCGTATTGCATTATCAGGACTGGCATGGGAAAGTCAAATTCTGGTGACTGGCAGCTGGTCAGCTTGTACCTAAATGCTCCATATGTGTATATTTATGCTAGCTTATTTCTGGAGGCTGGTGGGCAAGTGGCCACAGTAAGAAGGTTCTGGTCTTGGACCTATTGGTTGCCTTGGGCATTTCTGTATGAAGTTTGTATATTCTCCCTGTGGGTTCACACCGGGCTCTCCAGCTTCCTCTTATATTCCAAAGACATGGATGGTGGATTAAATGGTGATTCTAAATTGACTGTGGGTGCGAATGGTAGCCTGCATCCATGCCCCTTTTACAGTACAAAGCAGACAAAGCTCATTGATGGTTAGATGTTTTTCTCCAGGCCACATATAGATTTCATGTCCACATGCACATATGTAACTTTGGTTTACATTTGTATTGCTTAGTTGCCCAGTTGTGACACGGCTTCTTGGAGAGTTGATTAAGTGTTTCACTTTTGAATTCATAAAATCACAGATCCATTGGCACAAAATATTGTGGTTGATCTGTTTGCTTTCAGACTTCAAGCGAAATGTCTCGAAGTCCTCTTTGAACCAGCCTTTGTTTAGTTATTTTCTCACAAGCTCAACGGAACTGCACTAAAGGATCAGGGTTAGTTTTAACTGAACCAAACAGCTTGGGTGTAAAAATAAAATCAGCTAAAAGTAGAGGTACAGAGTGAGGGGCAATAATATTGTTTGGTAAAACTCAAGAGCCCATTTTTGTAGATTATGTAACTTGATTGAGCTTTCTTGTTGCTGATAAAATTACCCACAGTTAGAATCAAAGACAATCTGGACCCAAAAGCAGAACACAGACTCGATGTGGAAATCTTGGACAGGGTTTGTCTGGTGTAGGTTGAAAAGCTCAGAGGGGATGGTGAGATCAGAGGACTGGAGATGGCTGAAGGCTGAGCAGGTGTGAAGGGAAGCCAGAGGCAAGAGAAGAAAAGCTGGTTGAACCTAAGCAGTGGAGAGGTAGACAGGATGACTGGTGGACATGAAGCTGAGCAAACACTGTACATGGTCACTGAATGGAAAAAGTACAAGAAAACAAAGAAGGGAACTACAGACTCCAGGAGGTTGTGGTGTTAACACCATGCTGGTTGACTAAAGGATCAGGTGGGAAGAACTGGGGTACAAATACTGCATACTGATGAGGTAAGTTAGCTGCTGCAATCAGGAGAAGGTTCAGGAGAACACAGCGAGAGGGAAAACAGGAGAAACACAAATTAAATGGGAAAAAACCCAGAGCCTCAGCCTCGACCATGATACTAACATGCATGATAGACAGAATGTTGTCTGCACCCTGACAAACCCTATCAACAAGCGAGGAGGTGTGAGTAATTGAAGTCTGCTGGTCATTTTCTTTAGACCAAAATTGTTGTGGAAAAAGCTGCAGAGAAATCACCTAGCGGGTGTCTCTCAGTGTTGCTGACTGGCCCAGTAATCTGCAGCTGGAATGGTCTGTCTGTGAAGCCCAGATAGCAAAAACCTTAATTAAAGGTGTTTCTCTCTGCCTGCCGCAGGGGTCCCGTTAAAAACAGGTTCGCTTTAACATGTAGAAAACATTGATTTGAAACCTTATTAACAGCAGTATGGACACAAAATGTATAAAATACCTTCTAGAATTCTGACCCTTTGAAATGATTGTTTATATGCTTTATCAGTGACAAAGGGCAAATAGGGTGCAATTCAAATAGCAATAAAAATACCCATTACAAATTGTAGTTATCTTTAGTAACTCCAACTCTGTCAATACATGCATTGCTTTCTAATACTTTCACTATTATTAAGTCATGGAATTTCATTGAGGTACAGTAAACTTGGCCTGTGTCAGGTGAGGCTGCTGCTGTTTTATTGGCCAAAATTCATGTGTTCAGTTAAGTTAAATGGGACTATTAGGGACTTTTTTTTTTTTTTTTTTTTTTAACAGAAAAATAGTCCCATTAACCCCTGTGTTTCGCTTAGGGTCAAAAATGACCCTGTCTCAATGTTTAATAGCAGAGAAAACCCCCAAAATTGCCCTTTTTCAATTTGAAATTCGATGACTTTTCCTAATGTGACCAAAACATTAAAAAAGTGAAACATTGTCTTTGTTTATATTTGCACCAACGCTGTACATCACCAGGGTACAAAGAATGTCTTAGGGTCATTTTTGGACTGGAACACACACCTCTAAAACCACAAAGACCCACTATAGTTGAGTTTTTGTCATTGAATTCCATTGTACAGTATACAGTAAGCCGTTGTTTCCCTTCAGAAAAATGCATTTAAAGCTACTTTCTGCACGTCTGGTTCTTTCTGAGGATATACAAGTACTATCTCTTGCTAAACAAATAATATCTACACCTAAGCAGTACCTTTAGCAACAATTATAGATGATAAATCTCGACTTCAGTAAAGAAAACAGTTATAACGTGTGACCTGATAAAAACGAGTGGTGTCCACTGATGAAATACAGTCTTTCTGTCCTCTGAAGAGGGAAAACCCAACATTCACAAAGTGGGTGTGTTGTTTCGTTATGTAAAATAGATTTTCAGTTGAAAATTCAATTAAGCGGCTTTATATTAGAGGCTCAGTGGAGATTAGTCATTTTTGACCCTTAGGACAAGGGGAATGCACAGGATGTTAAGACCACACGAGGGTTAAAACTGTGCTGTTACACAGGGCTCCAGACAAACTCTTCCCATTGCGCCACTTAGTCACATGTTAATTTTTTTCCTCTCTATTGCTTATAAATAATTTAGAAATAAACAGGCAATTTACAGAAATAAGATTTTGCTGATTTATTTTAAAGGAAGAAGTCATGCTTTAAGCTCGGATGCAAACTTTGGGGGAGTCAGCTGGATTTCAGGTCCTCTTAATAAGACGTGTGTGAAACATTTGGGTGTGTCTCTAAAATACTGACACTATGCTATTTTTTATGAGCATTTCAGATTTTTGTGTGGTCTATCTTCAGGGATCATGTGTAAAATTTGGCTGTTATTGATGCATGATTCATGATAAATGAAGGCAAGTCATCATTAATTCGTTGTGTTAAAAATACCAGCATGCATTCTGTTCTTTCCGTAACCATCAAAGCTTGGCAGAACAATGTCATAAACATCACTCATTTTAACTATAAGATCAGAATGAAACAACTTTCTTGATGCCAGCTGCTGTGAAACAAAAGAGAAGAATGAATCAAATCCTCCGTGGTGCTGAAAGCAAACAGCAGCAGCTTCTTTTCACCTTTTTTTTTTACCTGTTTATTATTACTCATATTCCTGTTAGGACCATAATAGATGTAATAGGAATATACATAAGTAAAATTTAAATCAAGCAAATTTTGAAAGCTGTTGTCTTTTATGTCCATAAGGAAGTGAAAAATAATAAGTGTAGTTTGTGTTCTTTAGGAGAAAACTGCATAACTTTGGAGGTGCAATCGGTCACTGCGTAGTTTCTCCATGTTGTCGTGCTGAGTAAACATGAGTGCTTCATGTTTAACGTTTGTGGTTGCATCTGCACACTTGTTTTCCTGCAAATGTTTGGCGACACAGAGTAGTCCATACAATACAAAAATACATGACGTTCCTTTCTTTGAAATCTTTCAGCCACATAAACTCAGTCATTTCAGTCAGAAATAGCAGGTAAGCCTTCTTCAACACGAGATCACCGGCGGATTTCTCATTTGAACTGGAAAATTGTGGACTGTGGTGGCAGTAGGGTCTGAATATTTTTCTTCTTTCAAAACATAGTTGATAGTTTTTGTTATTGATTCATTCAAGGGCCAAACAAGAGTGGATTGGACACAGGTAGATGACATCCCACACAGAATCATCTTCAGCCTGCACCGTTATGAAGCTCTCTACTCTAGTCTCACACACATTTTGAGTTGCTTTAGTTCTCACACCCTCCTGGTGTTTTGCTTGACATACAATGATGATTAAAAAATGAATAAAACATTGGAGCATATTTGCAAATTGCACTGGTGCTACTAGTTATAACAATTAGTAGCACAGACTCCACAAACAGTAACAAGAAAAGAGAGTGCAGTACTCTGCCAAGGCTGTTCATTTCCCCATATGGCATTGTAAGAAATGCAGCTTTAAAAAAAAAAAAAAAATGCAGCATTTTTTTATTAGTTATTGATGATCAGAAATCATGGCAACATCTATATTTAGTAAATATGACACCTGATTATTCTATAAACCCAGAATGCTTTTTAGGTTTTAAGTACTGAGTTGCAAAAAACATTTAAGTTTCAACAAGATATACCTTCGCTGTCACCATGGTCAATCCTAAAGTTGTGCGTATTTCAACATGAGTGTTTGAGCCGGATCACTGATCGCTTTTAGGTTTCTGCACTAGTACACCCCCACTAAGTTCAGATGCACACACAACCATTTTGTTTGGGAACTCTGGATCTCAACTTCTCTACCAGTATGACAGGCACATGATTAAGAAAAAAAAATGCTGCAAGCAGAAGACAACAAAGTACTGAAAGGAGAATTACAAAGAGAATGTTTCCAGGGATCACTGAGAACAGATGGCCAGAGATGAGAGGCCTTTGTTGAAGTAGTTTGTGACTCATCCATCTCTACCAATGGATATTGGATTTTAATAGTTCATGACTCTCATATTTCAGCCACAAGCATCTCCCTGCTGTCATGTGGCGGAACCTGGAAACACTTCCTTTGTAATGTGTGTTTTTTGATGAATGAAATCTGTGTGTAAGTCCATGTATAAATACAGGTTTATTCATAAAAAGCCTTCTACAATATCACCACTACTGCAAATATTGCTGTACATATGGAGGGTGCAAGCTGACAGGCAAAAATGTTTTTCAGAGTGATGCCTTTGTGGTTTCCTGTCGTTTGTCATGAAATTTGTTTGTCTAATGCCAAAAAGGTTGAGAAAAGTCTAAATCCAGATTTATGAGTGCTTGCCAACACACCATTTAAAGTGGATGTAATGTGCCACATGGTTTAATTCCCCACATTAGTTTTTATTACCTTGGAGGCTGCAAGGCGGAGACTTGGGTACAGACCGGCAGTGTAGACGACACATTATTTAACATTGTTCGTTTGTCCTGACGCTCAGCTTCGCTCCGTCTCATCCAGCATCTATTTCTGCTCTCCTGTTCTGTCCTCAGCCTCACAATCCCTCACAGTCCTCTTCCTCAATTTATCCCCCCCTCATGGCCTTTCTAAGACTGACCATTACACTCTCCCTCTGCCCTTTCCCATATCACTTTCTCCTTTTCTGTTTTCCACTCTGTTTAACTGCTCACCTCATATCTGAGCTCCTCTGCTTTACTGCTCCCATGTAAACCCAAGTGTTTCAAATTAACGCTGCTCTTGCCTTTGAGTGCTTTGGGTAATGTTTGGATGTCATGGAGCTTGACTTTCCACATTAAGCCTCCATGCTGCTTTACCTTCCTTTAAAGCTGTCATGTTGAGACTTGAATTATGGTTTAGCAAGTGCTGCTTTAGTAGAATATACAGTAATTGCAGCGTATTACCACACATCATACACTTAATGTTAAACAGTGTTTTTGGATTTGGCTTAAAATGAGGTAAAGATCCCATGTGGTGAGAATTTTTACTTTGTTAACTTGTCCATATGGTGTTTTTTATGTGCTAGAAGTCATATTAGGAGCGAAAAACATATAGTCATTGCCATGTCTCAATATTTCCACCTTGAAAATGTAGTGGACTGATGACAATCTCAAAAACATAGATCCAGACAGCCAGAGTTTCATACACTACTGGTCAAAAGTTTGGGGTCACTTCGATATGTCCTTATTTTTGGAGGGAAGAAGACAACATTAAATTAATCAGAAGTACAGTCTGGACATTGTTAATTTGGTAAATGACTATTCCTGCTGGAAATGATGATTTTTAATGGAATATCTCCATAGGGGTACAGAGGCCCATTTACAGCATCAATCACTCCTGTGTTCTAATGCTACATTGTGTTAGCTAATGGTGTTGAAAGGCTAATTGATGATTAGAAAACCCTTGTGCAATTATGTTAGCGCATGAATAAAAGTGTGAGTTTTCATGGAAAATATTAAACTGTCTGTGTGACCCCAAACTCTTGAACGGTAGAGTATGTATCAAACCTAAGGAACCATTCCTGTCAGCTTCCTGTATCATTATTCTTCTTCAGAATCAATTTAGTTTAAACACGTACAACTGAATTACTCTAAAATTACACCTAGTCACTGTGTAGAGCAGAGTAGTTTTAGTTTGTGCAAAGTCATGTGTGAGCTGATGTGCTGAGTTCCAGGGAGTAGAGAGGGATGGGTGGAGAAGGTTACATCTAAAGCAGGGCTGTCAAACTCAGTTGTTGTTCAGGGGTCACGTTCAGCCCAATTTGATCTCAAGTGAGCCGCACCAGTAAAATCAGAGCATAATAACCGATAATTAAGCACAACTCCAAATTTTTCCTTTGTTTTAGTGCAAAAATATATTCTGAAGGAATTATCCTTCTGCAAAACATCATGAACAACTTGAAATTTCTTAAGACAAATATGTTCAGTTTCAACAACATCATGCCTCAGTTAATCATTTACACACTTTCTTTGGTTGCAACTTTGGCATCTTTGTAAAGTGCAGAGAACATGAACTGATGGCATCTGCATGTAAGAGTAGTAGCACCATTGAAATCTTAACTATACCCATCCCTAAATGAAATTCTGGGCTCGTGTTCTACACTGTAGATCAAAGTAAAAACAAAGAAAAATGAGGTGCCAGCATTTCATTTGCATTTTCACACGATACTGCAAGCTATAGCCCATTGGTTATTTTTACCTGAATGGTAAGTCTGATGTATGTTTACCTGCACCAACCTTCCTTTCTGTGATTCTGTCAGCTCAGTCTGTTGTATTGACAGGAGAAAGATCGCATCACGTGGGAGCTTAGTGAGCCTCAGCCTCAGTTCCTGTCTCTACTCTGACAAAGCTGGCTTCACCGCATGCTAGATTTACTAAAGACTGCTGATCAATCACAGAGTTTCACATTTCTCACCATGACATGTGATAAACTGCTGTATTAGGTAGCAGAAAAGGGCCACCAGTATCCAGAAATTGTGAAAACTCAGAATTTTGAGGCTTGTTTTGTATTCATTTTATCCTTGACATAAAAGTGTGTATAAACAACCTGTGGAGAACTTAATCACACTGATCCCTTTCCTGATTTTCCATCTAGAAATGTATTTCTCCCAAAGGAACATGATGCACAAAAACAGTTGCATGATGATAGGTAGATGAGGAAAGATAGATGCTTTATTCCTCCCCATGGGGAAATTCACAAGCTCCAGCAGTATTTACACGCAAAAGATAAAAGGCAAATGCAAAAATACAACATGAAAAGCACTCATTTTTAAAAAACGATAAAAGTATGGCCATTTGTAAAGCATGTAAAGCTGCGACTAAGTATGTAATTAAGTACAGTATATTTTGTACAAGTGTAGTAAAGTGAAAGAAAGTGTGAGTGTGCAAGGATGCATTCATATTGTCTCTCAAAAGACTAAACACAGGAATAAATGTGTGAAAAATAAAAAAAGGGATATATGCTCCTGTTATTCAGTTTTGTTTTCCAATGTTTGTGGAGATGTTGCACTGTTCAGAGTGCTCAAGACCTAGATTCACAGTACAAAGCAGAATGACACTTTGAGAAGTATTAGAATTTCTACACTAGTGCTTCCTAAAGCTGCTGTTTACAGCGTGGCACTTTATTGTATCCTGCACTTGCGTTACTGTGTTACTGTTACACATAATATTTCTATGAGACAGACAAACAGACCGACAGACACTGATCATCACATATCTCTGCCGTGGCTCTGCCTCCTTGGCAGAGTGAAAATAATGTACAAACAGAAGAACAATCATTACAGTATATGTTAATAACAATATATACTGGAGGTAGTAAAGGTAGCACACAGTCAGCTGCACAGAGGTCAGAATGAACTTCTATTGTGTGTGTGTGTGTGTGTGTGTGTGTGAGTGCATCTTGTCAGTGAACGTGTGAGGAGTGTAATGTCTGGATGTGTGATTTATTCAGTAGTCTTACAACTTGTGTCTCCTACTAGAGGGCATCAGGGAGAGCAGGCTGTTCTGTGGATGTGCTGTGTCCGTTCTGAACCTCAGGGACTTCCTGAGGCACCTCTGGGTGTACAGATCTTGAAAGTTGGGCAGCTCACATCCAGTGATAGACTGATCTGCACCCACCGTCCTCCCTGAGGCCTTGTGGTTCTTGCTGGTGTATGTAGTTGGTGGTGAATCAGAGTGTCAGAAGACTTTCTACAATGTTCTGATAGAATCACTGAGAACTTGGTGCCTCAGGCCAAATCTGTGAAAGTGCCTTAGGACATTAAGCTGATCCTAATCTTGTAGTGCGATTTTTAGATAAATCATTGAGAAACTAAACTTTTTATATAAATCTTAGATGTGAGACTGTGCTGAGAGGAGAAAAGATACACAGTGTGCAGACTCTTTCATAAGCCAATCAAGTTATGATTTGGATCTTACTGTTGCTCAAGAGCTGATTATTTCACACAAATAAAGATCAGTGCAGTGAAGGCTGTAGCTGTTTCTTTATGTTGGCAAGAAATGGGCTGGACAAAGAAGAGGTTTGGAATTTTTCTTTTCTCTGGACAGGCATACATGGAGACATTACTTACGTAGCACCCACCTAAACATTGTTGCAGACAAAGAACACCTCTTCATGACAACAACACTCTCTCTGATAGCAGTGGCCTCCCCCAGCAGGACAATGTGCATCGCCACACAGTAAAAACTGCTTAGGAACAGCTTAAGTAACATGTCAAAAAGCTCAAGGTGGTGACTCGGCTTCCAAACTGTTCAGATCCAAATCTGATCGAGCACCAGGATGCACCAGAACAAGCCTGATCCCTTGAGGCCCCACCTTGCAATCTATCTACAGGATCCACTGCCAACGTCCCGACAACACAGGACACCTGCAGAGTTCCATGGACTGATGGTTAAGAGCTGTTCTGGTGGCACAAGGGGGACCTACACAACATATGACAGGGTTTTATAAATGTGACTGAACAGTGTGTTCCACCTTTGCTGTGTTTCGCACCATCACTATGTTCTCACACCTGCGACTCATCAGCTGGGACCTGCTGCCTCCCAGATGTACTTCATGTGCAATTAGCATCCGTGTTTATGTGAAGAGGGCATTGTGCTCTGGTGTTTGCCAAGCATGTCCGTGTTGCTTGGCTTGCTGCCTACTCTGCCAGTTTCTTGTTTGTTGGTTCATTACAACCTGCCATCCAGACTGTTGCTTGTCAGAAAGGCTGGATATTGATTTTGGTGACTGCATTTAGGTTTTCATGTCCAGTTAACTGGATTGGGAGACTTTCTGTTGCAAAAATTCCACATCTATGTGTTTTTAGAGAAATTTGGAACATTTCCTCAATATGGTAATGGATCTTTTTCTTTCCACTAAAGATCACTGGACAAGAAAATGAACAACGCACCAATTTAAGATTTAAGTCCCCTTCAGTTTAAAAATGTGGTTTACGTATTGTTACCTCACTTGGATGTTTGACTTTCATCAAGTCAGTTTCCATCCAAATTTGACAAAAAGAAAAACACAATATTTCCCACTGAAGTAGGAGTATATGTAATTTCTGGAAAATGTCAAGCAGGCAAATGGAACTTTTTAGCATAAAAACCATACCAGACACAAGTTATTATTCACAGCAGAGTGCTTTTGCATGTATTAAAACTATAAAGTTCACTGATTCATTGTATAACAGGCCCATTTCCAGAGACCACAAATCTCAGAGTCCTTGAAGCTCTCTGTGAGCCACCATATGCACGTGTGCGTTTCAATAATAGTGACTCATATATTCAGTCTGCCACCACCAGACACTCACTCTTCCTGACCTGCCTGCTCTTTGGTCTGGTCAAGAAAAACATTTGGCTGCTTGCTCTGCTCTGAAATATGACACTTCATGTGCAACCTTGTGATGACATTGATGTGCTCGGTAAGCTGTCAGTAGCTGTATTTATTTTAAGCCTCTTGTAATTTTTTTTTTTGTGACCTGCGTGCAATTTTTCATCTGAGTTTTTCCCTCACATTTTAAAAGTGCCTGTATTTATTTACATCAGCTAAATTTATGACCAATGACTGTCTGCCCCTAGCCTCAATGAGCAAAGTGGTTGTTTGTCTCATTGAAGAAGCAAAGAAACACTATTTAGTTACACAACCAGTCAAAAGTTTGGACACGCCTTCTTATTCAGTGGTTTTCTTTATTTTCATGACTATTTATATTGCAGATTCTCACTGAAGGCATCAAAACTATGAATGAACACATATGGAATTATGTAGTAATTCCATATGTGCCCTTACACACCTCCAGGCTGTGTAAGGGCTATTTGAACAAGAAGGAGGGTGATAGAGTGTTGCGTCAGATGACCTGGCCTCCATAGTCACCTGACCTAAACCCAATCCAGATGGTTTGGGATGAAATGGATGGCAGAGTGAAGGCAAAAGGCTGTCTAGGTCTTTACAACCACCAAAAGTCCTTGAAGAAGAAGAAAGAAACAAATCCTTAGCCATCTAAAGGAGAAACTGGATAGAAATCTGCATGGATTATTTTCAATCGGGAAATTTGGAATTATTCTTCATTTTAGCTGATATTGGCTATCTTCTATGCTGTCCAGCGAAAAGGGTAATAGCTGATCAGCCATGTAAGTAAAATATCTGCTATGTCAAGACTTATTCTTTAAATCTGTTTCCAGTTGTTAAGAATTGAATTGCTTCTTTTTCAAAAAGTCAAAATCTAGCTCTACTTTTTTATGTAAAAGTGAGAATGTTTTTTGTAGATATGTATTTTGCCATTTCCATAAGCCTTTTTAAATTCAGTACTTTAAAATGCCTATAAAAATACATTAGAGTAACACAGCTAATAATAACTGTCTTCTAAGCTAAAAGTCTATTATTTTGTTGTCCCATCCATAGACCCCAACCTCCCCTTTATGCAAGCTTTGTTGTTCTGTAACTACAACTCCTGTTGAAACTGCCATTACCACTAGAGGATGCCGTTGCAGTATTACATACCTATAGGTTATATGGAGCCGCTTATTACCCATGAAGTTGTTACTCCGCCAAGGAACGTGGCATGTACTGCGCTCTCTGAGTGCTTTTCTAGTTTCTTATGGCACAACAATTCTGTAATTACATATAAATAGCAACAAAAATTCGAAGATGACATTGTTTTAACCTAATTTTGACACAAATGACACCACATATTATATAGAGTAAAAATTAGCCAGAGTTCCACGGGATTTAGACAAGAAGTGACAGGAAAGAGAATGAGGTGGTGAACGACGGAAATACACTCACACATATTAGCAGGTATATTTTCAGCAGTCAGTGCTATGATCAGCAGAGGTCCGGGTCCAGCTATGAAGGTCACAAATGGGTCATGTAGCTGTCTCACAACCGTGATGACCTCAGACAACCCTGCAAACAGGACGTCAGAGAGAGAGACTGAAGGGGAAAGCTGAGCCGTGCACTGTAACGTCATGGATAACTGGATGTTCTCAGGACTAGAAGGAGATCAAACCATTACAGGGCTGTGGTGTGTGAAGGATCAGCGCTACACACATTAACATTCATAGTATCTGGAGTATGTTGGGACACAGCAAAATGGCTGGAGCTGGCAGCTGAAGAATGTTTAAGTGAATGGAGGGCACAGCAGGTTGCTGTGGACAGGCATTTGTCTTCAGGCAACAGAAATCATCCCCTGAAGCCACAAAAGTGATGAGTGAAAGGAGTCCCTTAGCTGGATAAATACCTTCAGTGGACACAAAAAGTCCAGTATTCTAATTGGGCCCCTGCTGGATGACTACAGCTACACTTTAGGCATTAAACTGATTGCTGGGTGGCAGCTTGGTTTTTAGTTTCTGTTAAGACATACTGCTTGAATGTGTTATCCTACCAACATTTTAAACATAGGACCACTGATTACTATAACACAACAACTACCAGGGCAAAATATTAACTAATTTCTTCCTAAAATGTCATTTTGTTAAATCTTCTTTAAAAAAAGATTCTAACTTTTGTTCTGATTATAGAAATATGCATATTGTGTAAAATGAAAATGTCTGTCTTTGATGAAAACTGATGTCAATTGTTTCTTTTCTCCCAAGTGTAATCTACTTCAATATTCAGCTTATTTACCATATGTTTCCAACTTTCAACAACACCAAATCTTACCAATCTTGTCCTGCTACCCCCTGTGCTGCCTAAAAACAACACTGATGTCATTCAAAACTATACTACAGAGATAAAATCCAAATTTATCTCAGTCAAACACATCTTGGAGCTCAGAGAAACAAAACAAACCTCCTGAAATCTTTCTCCTTTCATATCCCTCCTTCTCATCCTCTGCATCTGCAGCTTCAAAAATGGTTACATTTGTGTTTTATTCCACACTAACACCACGTCCTGACCACTGACTGTTTTCCTTGTGTATCATTTAACAATTTAACATTTTACCTCTAAATGATGCACGGTGCTCCTTAACATAATCATGTTTTGGAAAGAGCAGTATTAAACAGCATACAATGAAATGTGTGTCTATACTTTAAATGGGGACCCTTGGAAAGACTGAAATCAATAATTAATTCCATGCATTACCATTGGATAGATGGATACTTCTGAGTGGATTCACCCCATTTTTTTGTTCTTATAAAGCACTGATTACAGCAAAAAGACAAAACAATGATATATATTCACAAACTGATTAATAAATTCATGTAAAAGTGCATCTGTGAGATTTGGCAAAAAGTATCGCTTTGGATTAGTGGATTATAGCTAAACCATTGTACTATTAGTAGAGAAGATTAAGACTTTGTTAACCGGGAAGCCATCAGCCACTGAGACTTTAGTATGATTAAACCCATTATTAAAAAAAACTACACCATAACTTTTGGTAAGCTCACCTTTTTTACTTTTTCATGGACAGAAATGACAAATACAACACTTACTACACATTTGATTTGACTTTATCTTTATTCCTTTTAATGAAGAGTAAGAAAAATTAAAGGTAGCTGCTGCCTGCTTTCAGCACCACACAGGGTTAGATTTGGTCTGTTGTCATTTATGACATTTGACATCAACAAGGTTGCTTTGTTCTGATTAAGTTACAGTGATTGAAATAGCGGCACCATGCTTTGATAATGACAACAAATGTAGTTTGCACGCTGGTTTATTTATTTAAGCAAGTTAATGAATCACCCCCCACGTATCAACTCATATATCACCTCATACAGCTTCCCTAGACTCCCCTCTCCTCTGATTATACCGTGTATTAAAACTTTTTACTTATATAATCTACGATATTACAGATTATTTGTTACTTTACTGAAGCTCCATGAGCCTTGCCACGATGAGCCCAAATGTTATAATGTGAACCTTCATTTAAACTCTGGATTACATTGAAATGCAGGCCTCATTTATAATACAGCTGAGTAAAGACATAAATAAAAAAAAAGGATGTAGGCATAAAAAATAGAAGAACACTCAGAAAGTGCAGTACTCTGCCAAGGCTGCTCAGTCATCGTATGATTTCTGATGATGATGAAATTTTTAAACAATCTGTGGTCCACAGCGGTCGATTTGTAGTAGGATTGCAATCATGTGATTGTCAGCAGGTAGCTGACGTAGTGTTCACTCGTTGTCATAGTTACAGTGACACAGTGCCGCTGTCTCACAATGATTGAGAAATCTTTAACAAATCCATAGATCCAGACTATAAGCCACATCACTGTCAAAATCTAATCACTTGGTCCTTTTGTCATTTCTAACCTTTCTTGAAAATTTTATCCAAATCCGTTCATTTTTGACTAATGTTGCAGGCAGACAGGCAGGCAGACAGGCAGACAGGCAGACAGACAGACAGACAGACTGACAGACAAACCAGCGAGAATCGTCACATAACCCGCCGCGTTTCTTGGCTGAGTAATAAATTAGCAACATTAATTTCAAGACTCTCCTTTGGAAATAAAAAAAATTCTATCTTCTTGTCTCCTATTTTATTTTTCTACGGCAAATGAACTAAATAATAAAACCATTGATTTAAAATCTAAAAACTCATCTCTGTGCATGGAAATTCCATATTTTGAATTTTTCTGAATAAAAAAAATGAACAACAAAAAACAATTAGGATTAAGATGCTTTTTTAAAATTACATATTTACTTATTGTAGTTGATGTATTGGATGTGGGTAAAACTGGCAGCTGTAAAGACTTGTGTGACTTGGACAAAGGCTAAACTGCTATGGAGAGACTCAAGTCTTCACTGAAGAGTTTTATAGGGTTGCTACAAGCATTATTATCAAACTGCCTGAAAACTCCAGAGAAACTCTATGATGCTATTAAATCACCACACAGCCTTATTACTTCACCAAGGAACGTGGCGGAGTTATGTGACAATCAGCGTAAGTTTGTCTGTCTGTTATTCCGTCTGTGCATGACATTACTCAAAAATGGATTTGGATGAAATTTTCAGGGAAAGTTAGAAATGACACAAGGACCACCTCATTAGATTTTGGCAAGTGAACACTACGTCAGCTGCCTGCTGACGATCTCATGATTGCGATTCTACTACAAATTGACCACTGTGGGCTTATCAGGACTTATCCGTCAGAAATGATACGAGGAACAATTGAATAAATTGTGGGGGTGTTTCCGAGTCATATCAATCCATGCCACCTGCTACATTTAGGTCATGTGATTCGGTATCCGTACATAACGTACACGTGCTTAACACACGCCTGTGCTCAGCACAAAGTCATTTTGTTTGTGGGTGTATCTATATTAAATGGCCACATTCTATGGTGCCATGATTTCTGCCACAATTGTTTTCAAGACTTCACCCACTGGAAATAATTCAACAACTGAGCAGCCTTTTCAGTGCTTTTCTTGTTTTTGCTATGGGGTTAAGGGTTTCTGTACTCCCTGGAACTACTGATTATACAAGATAAAATAAAAATAACTAAAATGACTAAATATGAAGTTATTTTTTTTCTTCCTGGAAAAACTATCAAATGTCAGGACATGATTCATTCTCTACTGTTCTGATCTCCTTCCACGTAATAGCCACTTTGTAACAATCCAAGAACCATTTACCTGCTTTAGACCAGAAGCTGGGCTGAGTGCTTTTCTCTGCATTCTCTTTCTCCATCCAGTCATTTTGCATTGTTCTCCTCTACCACCAACCTTCCAGCAAAGAGTGTGATTAGTGGTTCAGTTTGACAGTTGAGTCACAAGCAAAGTAGGCAAGGATGCGTATTATCTTCACAGCAGGAGAGCGGCGCTATATACATCTCACAATTACTGAATTAGTGGGAAGACAAAAAGGACAGCGAATGTGCGAAAAGAACATGGTGTTTGTTTATTGTTCAGATAAAGCATGCCACTCCATCTAGATCTTTCAAACACTGCCTTGAGAGACTCCCACTGTCCCCATCTGCCACCCACTTTCTCCTTTCAACTCATGTTTGTCTGTCTGGCTGAGAGCTCTCAAGTCCTCGGTCGGACATCAGTTGAAATCTAAAGAGCAAAGGGAGTGAGTTGGTCTGCATTTAACACAGATTGCCCTCCATGTCTCAGTGGGAAGTGAATGCACATGAAAGAACATTTATGTAAACTTTAAGGTCATACCATTTATTAATAAACTTGTTTAGCGTGTGCTATCAGAAGTATAAACAAACGTCACCAATATGTTATACAAAAATATACACAACACTCAAATGGCATAGTTCTCTCTATGTAACATATACACAGATGAATGAGAACATTATAGTCAGAGTGTGCAGAATCTGGAAAACAGCATGAGGGAACTAGATTACGAAAGCATATCACTAAAAGTATAAATATAAAAAATTAACCCCCTTTCAGGTCTTCCTCCACAAAGAGTCCTAGTTATAGCTGGTAGAATATTCCACAAGACACTGATGGTGGGTGAGTGTGTTGTATTCAAACTACATTATCTCTCATTTACTGGAACCCATAACTGTCAAGCCAGAAAACAGTATAAACCTGGTCTTATCCAACACAAAAAGAACACTGGCCATATTTTTTAGACTCTTTAAGGAAAAGCCATACTGATGCTGACTTGAGTTTGACTTCTTGCTTTAACCAAACTTTCTGGTCTGCTCACTACCTCCAACAATGAACCCAGTCCTCCTTGTGGAAGAATCTGGTAACGTGTAACAAATGCACAAGTGGAATGTGCCCAATTTGGCCTTTTTTTTTTTTTTTTTTTTTTTTTTTAAGCAAGAATTTACAAAAAATGTGTTTTTCATGTCAAAGTTTACTCTAAATAATGTTATTTAAATATCTAAGATGTAGAGTATTTTATTTCATGAATATTTATCCCTTTCAAGTGAGTATATAGTAGATGCACATTTGGCTGCAATAGATCTTAAGCAACCTTACATAACTGGACACTGCAATATTACTGCATTCTTCTTTATAAAACTGTTCAAGCTCTGTCAAGTGGTGAAGATATCCTCAGTGACAAACCCTTTTAAAGTCCAGCCACAAATTCTTAAATGGATTTAGGTCTGAGCTCTGACACAGCCACTCCGGAACATTCACCTTGTTGTCTTGTGTATATGCTTCCGGTCATCGTTTTGCTGGAAACCAAACCTTGCATCAAGTCACAGTTGTCTGGCAGACTGCATCGGGCTGTTGTCCAGGCTATCTTTATACTTTGCTGCATTTCTCTGGCCTGCTGCTGACAACTATCCCCACATCATGATGCTGCCACCACCATGCTTCACAGTGTGGCTGGTCTTATGGGCAAAAAAGCTCAATTTTGGTCTCATCAGACCAAAGAACCTTCTTCCAGTTGACTTCAGTGACTCCCACAAGCATTCCGGTGCACTCTAGTTGAGATTTAATGAGATTTTTTTTAACAGTGGCTTTCTGTTAGTCATAATTACAAAGAGAAAACTATGAAGGGGTTAGAGATTTTTTATAATGCTGTAGGTCATCCAATCAGATTGAATGTGATTGGTCAGGATTTGAATAGGCCTGTGACTGCCACAGAAAACCAATTTTCTATTATTTTTTAGTATCAGAGCACTTGATTTATTGATTGGATGTGAAGAGACTTTCAACTAATTTAACAAAAACATGCTTGTGGAATAGTTGTCCTACTACAGCTGGAAAACCACTCACAGATGAAATGAATAATAATTCACTTCTCACAACAGTACATGTCAAGGTCTTGGATATATGAGGCAGTAAGTTGGTTCTTGTAACTGTGTTGGATGTGGGAGGACAGATATCACTGATGTCTACAATTCAAATCAATTCACCTGCAGATATCCACAATGTTTATATTGTTAGTGGAATTATGAGTAATAATCCCAGTTTCAGGTATCTATTCTTTATTTCCAACAAGTCATAATTGCAGTTTCAAATATAACAAGTCAGAATGGTGCTATAGTTATCTAGTCAAAATGATACTGTACATATTTCAAACTGGAATTTCTTCTGGTCATAATGCCACTACAGATATCTTGAATTACAGTTTTAACTTGGGGAAATAAAACTGCAACTATGTATAGTTATGTCAAAAGCTACTGCAGACGGGAGGCAGAGGCAAAATAACTGAATATGAAAGGCCATTTTACCATTATGTCAGAGCAGCCTGAGAAGCTCTTGTTCTCCACAAGCTTGTTGCTGATAAGCTCTTCCTATTTCCCGGCATTTTCTTGCCATCTTATCCATCACAGCAACCACTATAACTTCTGATAACACCAATCAAATGCTTTGCCAGGACAATATCCAAAGACAAGTGTTGCATGAGCAACGTCATGCACAACAATTCAGACTAATCATAATGACATTCAGATATCTGCAACTATTATTTTGACAAATGTAACTGTGGCTATCTCCAAGTGTCTTGTAGATGATTCAGAATGATGTAATAGATATCTGGAAATAAAACTCTGACTACATATCTGTCGTGTTGATGTCCGTCATTTTAATTCTGGAGCTTTTAAATGTTAAAACAGTTTGTTATACAAGTCAGTTTTCCAAGGACAACCACAAACTGGTCACAGGGTGTTGGGAGATTTGTTGGAACAAATATGGTCTGTAGCAGCTCCAACTCACAACTGACAGGACTTGAAGAATCTGTTGCTGGTGCCAAATTCCACAGGGCACCTTCCAGAGGTCTTCTAAAGTCCATTCCTCAGCTTGGCAGAGCAGTTTAGACAGTACGTGGGTGACCACGCATATTAGGGGTTCTAACATTTTGGCTCATTGGTGTATTTGATGTACCCTTTTAATAGCCATATTTAAACTCTCAATTATTCTCCTGCCGCTCTGCCTGCTGTGACACGACACCCTTGAAAGCTGTCCAGGCAACTTGCTGCTGCTGCCACTGTTGGTGTCCAAAAGCATTTCAAAAGACCAACCCACTTGGGTGTTAATGAGGGCCCAGCAGGGCAAGTGTTTATGGTCACTCCCCATTCTCTGCAGTGCTGAGCTTGATGCTTCCTGGTGGAAAGTGGTGAAAAGAAAGTCAAAAGAATTGGGAGATTTGTATATTCCCTTTAATTCAACGATGTGTAAATTGTAGTTCACAGAAATTTCTGTAAAAATAAATGCACATGTGTTCTGCAGTCAGATTCAGTAGAACATTTAGGGTAACTTATAACCTGTCTGGCTGAACTAATAAAACAGTCTGTGACCAGCTGATTAGCCATCATGCCATACAGCTGTGAGGGAACTAATGATTGGGTTGGCCGTTGTAGCAGGGGGTCCAAATTGATTGACGGACGTAGCTCCAGTATACTCCTGGACAGGTACGCGCTGTGCAGCACGCGAAACACTGGTAAGCTTTAGATTTTGTACTAATATTGTTTCTTCTTTTAAGACCAGTGTTCTGTG
Source organism: Amphiprion ocellaris (assembly GCF_022539595.1). NCBI lineage: Eukaryota > Metazoa > Chordata > Actinopteri > Pomacentridae > Amphiprion > Amphiprion ocellaris. The sequence continues at coordinate 19,389,897 of NC_072783.1, read as the reverse complement.
GTTGCAGTGCAGAGTCTGCTGACGGTGTCTCTGCTTATCGGCGGCGTCATGCGTGTGTAGGGTCGGACAGCCGAGGTAAACAAAATGTTTGTTTATGTTTATTGTTATCGTTCTGTTGCTCGATTGTGGTTAAACATTTCTTTGTCTCATTACAGTTTTGCCTCTGTTGCCTTGTCTTTTTGCTTGTTTATTTTGTTGTTTCTTTCTTTTAGTTTGTAGTTGTTTTGCCTAGTTCTGTATTTGTTTGGTTCGAGTTTACTTTCGTTTCTCCCCATGTGTGTTTATCTTTAGGTTGTTGTGGCTGTGTTCTCTGGCTCAGTAATCAGGTTTCTCTCCTCCATAGCTGTGTAGGGCCTGTGTGACTGTCAGTTTTAATAACTGCATTTATATTAACATTAGTGTGTGTCGTGTGCTGAACATATTTTTGTACCAGAATAAAAATTGTATTTATATTTTTCTATACACGCCTCTGTATTCATTTGTGCACGTACCTGTGTTTAGTAGGGGAAACGCTCTGTTGAGAGGCAGGATTGTTAACATTCTTAGGGTGAAAGTCCCTAGGTGGTGTTGTCAGTTCTGTGTTAAAAGAAACCAGAAGACCCTCACCAGTCCTAACTTGGTTACAAGTCTAACACTGCTTCAGTACTAGAAGAACTTAAGCTAAATAAAGAGTTGTGGAAGTTTTTATCACATATTTGGAACAATGTTAACCATAAGAGAAGAAAACGGGTTAAATACTTCCATTAGATCGCAATATTTGTAAGTCTGCAGGTTCTCACAAGTTTTTGTACTGTTCAGAATCCATTTAACGTATGAGCCAGCCTTTTCAATTTATTTCATGATTGTCTCCTTTTTAGAAGCCTAGTTTTCCAATTACAGAACTTTTTCAATTCTTTTGGGATTTCTCTAACAAGCCTTCAGCAGCAGCCCTTCCCCTACTGTTTGTCTTTAAGTCGAGTCCTGAGACAGGGGAAATATGAAATAGTGAGCCAGAAGTGAACATGAAAAGACAAGACAATGTTTTTAACAGCTTTCAAGTTTGAAGTGTGATTGCCTGTAGATCCCCACTCAGCTTGGTATCTGTGTTGGCGTTTAGCGAGTAGCACTTAATGTGATGGAGGTTATAGGTTTTCTAGCCTTCATCTTCAATGAATGGCACTGTTTGCTCGAAGGTCCTTGGCTTTGTGAGTCAAAGAGAGACACCAATGTAAGTCTTCAGGACACCCTTTCATTTTAATGGCTCTTAGAAGGAGGCTATAGATAAGTCTAGACAAGATTTAAAAGAATATGGGTGAAAAGCATGTTAAACTTGTGTTCAACTGAACTTGTAAGTAAATGCTGAAAACGACAAATCTTCATGTGTTACAAGATTTCAAGTCAGTTATGAAACTTTAACTTGGATTTCATTCAATTCTGGGTTGGAATAAACTGTGAGGACAAAGCCACACACACGGCATAATAGAAAGTGGCCACCCACAACATTAAAACCACCTGCCTGTTATTGTGTAGGTCCTCCTTATGCTGCTAAAACAGCTCTGATCCATCAGTACACGTACACAGGACCTCTGGAGGTGTCCTGAGGTGTATGGCCCCAGGACATTGCCAGCTGGTCCCATGGGTTGTAAGGAGTGATCTCAATAGATCAGACTTGTTGTGATGCATCATATGCACCCTCAGATTGGGATCTGAAGAGACTGGTGATTGAGTCAATTTGTTGGGTTATTACTCCACCAAGGAACAGCGGAGTTATGTGACAATCAACGTACATTTGTCTGTGAATGTACGTGTGCAGCATTACTCAAAAACGGACCAACAGATTTGGATGAAATTTTCAAGGAAGGTCAGAAATGACACAAGGACCACCTCATTAAATTTTCTCAGTGATGCGGATTATAATCTGGATTCACAGATTTGTTAAGGATTTCCCAATGCAAGATATAGCTGCTGGCACGGCGTCGCTGTAACCATGACATGAACACTGTGTCAGTTACCTGTTGACGATCACATGATTGCGATCCTTCTACAAAATGATCATGATTTATCAGCTGGAAATCATACAAGGAACAATTAATTAAATTGTGGGGTGTTTCTGAGTCCCATCAATTCCTGCCGCCTGCTACATATTTAGGTCACGCAATGTAGAAAACCCCAGCCAGACAATGGTGAAGCTCCTGATGTTTCACAAAGCCTTTATGTTTAGTCAGCCTTATTTTGAACACAAATTCACTTTTCTGTCCTTCACTCCTTTCTTCAGGAAAGACCGTAAGAGCTTATTCCTATTCCAGCTAAGTGCTTCTAAGTTTATACACATCCTTTGCTACACAGCAACAGCGTGGAACCGTTGTCTTTCATCTTTATGTGAATTTTCGGACATTTTGGCAGCGTCTTCGTCATGTCAAGAAACCACTTCTTAGATAAACACTTCCTGTGTTGCTGGAATGGTGCCAAAATAAAAGCCTGTAACATTAAAAATACACCTTCAAAATAAAAGCATGGAGGTAACGATTATTTTGACACTAGCACAACAAAGGCTTGCCAAAAGTGATGAACTGATCAACAGACCTTTATATGATTAATTTACACACAATTTAGTATCCATACATAACATGCATATGCATAACACATGCCTGTGTTCAGCACAAGGCCATTTTTTATTCAAGATTTTATGTGTCAGAAATGATACGTCAACTGAGCAGCCTTGGCGGAGTACTGCGCTCTATTAGTGCTTATCTTGTTTGTCATGTTCCTGTCCTCTGTGGGTGGTGTTGTCATGGAGGTGTATGCTTGGTTGAGAGCAACAGATTGATGGGTGGTGCGTGTCAGAGTAAATGGCACATATTTGCTAGACTGCACTGTAACCAGATGTTGTCCACTTTACCTGTCTGTGGTTTTAATGTTGTGGCTGTTTTCTATATAGTCATTAAGTTGTCATTTTTGTCTTTTTACAAAACAGCTAAACAACTGTTAGTAATGCTGGTGACTCTGGTAGGCTGCTCAGCGATACTTTAATGTTGAATTGTTAACACGCTCACAATAACAATGCCAAAAATACTGTGGTAAGGAAAAGGGAGTGTCTCTGTTCCTGTGCTGGATGTTGAGGAGGAGGCAAGTGTCTACCTGAGTTAATTACCTGTAATTGACATCTCTGTGAGCAATAGGGATGAGCTCACTGAAGGAAAAAAATGGCAGTTAAACAGGAGGACATTGTGGAGACAGAAAGCCTGATGGAGTCACAACTTTTAGTGTTGTTGGCAGTGAAGACAGTCAAGCAGGTGAACTGTTCCTGTGTTAAAAGTTAGAAGCCTTATTTAGGCAGAGGGGTCCGGGGATTAGTTTAAGTAAAATATGAAGCTCAGTTGATAGTACTGACTGTCTGATAGACCCATTCCTGGTCTGGACCTCATGTTCAGATCCCATGAGGTGGACTTGTTACCAGACCGCAGTGAGCCAAGTGATTTTCATCTGATGTGAAATCTGCATGTTGCCTTTTGTCGTTATTGTCCGTCTTTAATTTTTGTCCTAATTGACACTCCCAGTAGCACTAATGTTTTGTAATACTGCCCATGTACAGGCAGTCCCTGTATCCGCTACAAATACTAAAATGTTTTGAGTCACGTACGGTTTTTAACGGTCCTTCCAGGTTGCTGTGCTGCTGATTAATGAGCCTGAGGCTGTGCAGTGTTATTGGTGCTGTTTTTTTTTTTTTTTTTTTTATGATTTGTGTTGACTCACTTGAAGTGCTGTGTGTTTGGGTTGAGAGGTTGTTGCCTCTTGTCCAGTGGATATTTCTTAGTAGTAGTTGCTGCTATGTCATTCCTCATTGTTTTAATGAACTGAGTACTAAATAAAGTTATACATCTGTTGCACTGTGACGTATCTATAGTGGACATCTTCTGGACTTCAGACCAAACCAGGCTGACAAAGGTGGCAGCAAATGACACTACTCCTATCATCACATTATGAAAAAAAGGTTCATTAAATGTTAACCAAGTAGCATGTTCACCTGTAGTATGTTACCATGCTAACATTTGTTTATTAGCACCTGGTGCACAAATATCTGCCCCAAATTTCATGACAGTTCATCCAGAAGTTGTTGAGTGTTTAAGTGAAACCAGAACTTGGTGCTACTGAAAAGAAAGCAAATTAACTACCAGTGTCATTTGAATTTATCCTCTCGGGACCATGATGATCTGTTAAACACCTGGGCAATCAAAAATATTGAAATATATCAGTCATGACAAATGGTGACCCAAAATTTGACAAACTTGAGCCTGGGAAGCGGGGTGGAATCAGACAGAATACATTACCATACATTGCTGTTAAGTGTGTTAGAGGCAGGGACAGACATTTACTATTCCATCTGTTTTAAACACGACTCTCACGGTGCACTGACGGTTTAGAAATCCTGTAGAGTTTTCTTGAGATGAAACTCACTCTTGTTAGGGATGTACAGCATTTCAAAATATGAATATAGTAGCTTAGGTAAACTGACAAGAACAGGTGATGCCATGTGGTGAAACAGCATTCAGATTCTACAGTTGTCATGCTGGCAAAATTTTATCACAGCTATCTACAGCCATACTGTATGCATTTTTTATTTTAAGTTTATTTCAGCCTAGATTTGAATGTCTTCATCTTGCTTGATCTTTAGCCTATGCAGTGATGTAATCTTTATAATCTTCTTCTGTGACCCTGATAATGATCCACACAAAACGACGGATTCTTAAAATATGGCTGAAGATGGTCAAAGCTGTTCAAACAAATGAGAACAAATAGGTGTGCAGGGCAGGTATGTGTTTATAGACATGAAGTGGAATGTTTGCAGTGTGTTCCTGCTCCTGAATTGATGCACAAGACATCCATTTGTGGCTTGACAGATTGCAACATCGCTGTAGTTGGAACAAATACGTACTCAGACAGCTATAAAGAATCTGTGTAGACTGAATAAGAGTCATCAGTTACATTGCTTTTGGATTGGAGGGAGGTAAATGGATGTGCTGCATGAAATAAAGTAACCTTAAATAACACAACTGGAACACAACTGTCCTGAGTAGGTGACATGTTCTGAGCAGACCAATCAACCAGTCACAGAAAAAAACTGATTGCAAATGAAGCTGTGTGGTTGCCCTGTAAAAGACATTTTGCACTTCAGTGATTGCAGACCTCATTGATTTGTGGGTAAAGAGCAAGCAGTGAAGAGGGATGAAATGGAGGTGGGTGGCAAGAGAGATGCAGAGAGAGACTGGAGAGGCTGGCAGGTTGAGAAAGACCAAATAAGAGAACACCAACATGTACAATGACCTACCCTTGGACAGCCAAAGTAACCAGTAATAATCTGTGAGTTTCAGAAATATCTGTGCCACTGGTTCATAAATACTTAAAGATTTTTTTTGCATTAATGTATACAATGTCTGATAAAAGAAGGAAGCACCACTTGTGGACACAAGTAAAAAGGAAAACCACATAATGGCTCAGTTGGAGGCAAGCATGCTAAAAATGGACGTGACTGCTTCTGATGGCAGCAGTGAAAACTGGTCATAGTTTTTCCAAGATAAAAGTACCAGTATGAGTGAGAAGGTGGGCAGAAGTGGTGAACAGGTTTTGTTACGGACCGTAGGCTGAGATTCTTGCAGGGCAAAGATATATAGCAGACAGGCATAAAACAATAATAATACATTTATTTACACTTTAAAACTTTACAAATGAACAGATGGACTACAACAATGGCTCCGGACTACAACCGGAAACCCCATGCTACTCGCAAAACTACTAAACTCAGGTTACAGGTACACAAGACTGGTCTCAGAGATTGAGCGGGGAACTTAGCTGAAACAGACAGGAAAGACGGTGAGGGACAGGGCGCAGCAGGCTGGGGTGGCATGTGGCATGGTCGGTGGACGAGAAGGCAGGCGTGTTGATCCAGACAGAGAGGCAGGGGTGCAGAGGGGTCCAGGTGACTTGCAATGAACCAAAGGCTAGTGGAGGAAGAGGAAGGGAATCCAACATGGCTGGCGGTGGTCCAGGACTGGCAGGGCAAAGAGCAAGAGTTAAGCACAGAACAGATGTCGAAGGAGATAGACCGAACGAGAATCGATACCGACGATACCGCCGAGTAGTGTGCAGAGTCCGGCTTTAAAAAGCAGGGCAGTCATTAGTGTCATCGTCACCGCCTGCCAGCGTGCCAATTCTTGATGAATGGATTGGTAGCACCTACCTGCATGCCGCATCACACGCCCACCTGAGGAGAGAAGGAAGACAGGGGGAAGAGAGAGGCAGTTCCTGCTAGGAGCCTGACATGGAGGGCATCACAGGTTTCTTTCTGTTCTCAGTTGGCTGCAGGGATAAGGAAGTGATCTTAATTGTGTTTCAGAACTAATCTGGCTCTGGTTGAGTCAGAAACATGTTTGTCATTGAAAATGAGCAAACTGCTAGCGATTGGTGTTGTGTAAATTCTCCCTGGTCCGTGTCATCAAAGACAGAAAATAAAACTCTACATGGTTACGTTGCAGTCATTACTAATGTGACAATAAGTTCAAAATTTGTTCAAAATATTGTATTTGTGCCACTGACTCTCATAACTGTTTGCAAACCATTGTTCTTTTGAGGGGCTGCACAGTAGTGTGGTGGTTAGCACTTTTGCCTTGCAGCTTTCTGGTTTGTGTCCCCGTCTTCCCAGGATCTTCCTGCATGGAGTTTTTTTTTGTTCTCTGTATGCATGCATGGGTTTTCTCTGGGTACTCCGGCTTCCTCCCACAGTCCAAAAACATGCTGAGGTAAATTGATGATTCTAAATTGTCCATAGGTGAGAATGTGAGCGTGATTGTTTGTCTCTATGTGTAGCCCTGTGATAGACTGCTGACCTGTCCAGTTTGTCCCCTGCCTTCACACCAACTCAGCTGGGATAGACTCCAACCCCCCTGCGACCCTGATGAGGATTAAGCAGTGTGTAGATGATGGATGGATGGATGTTCTTTTGAGGGACAGCTAATATGCTACAACAACTCCCTCTATTTTGGCCAGAATGGGATCCTATTGGTCAGTTGTCCAAATGCACTCGTCAAAATGAAACTCTATGCAAACATTTGCATACATTAATTTTTCTTCTTGAGAATCATCTGATTATATTAGAATGCACTGATCTTTCTGCACAATTGCTCAGTTTTTAAATCCTGGTTTAAAGTATTCATGCATTCAACATTCATACAACAGTTCAAGCATTCACTCAATAAGTTAACTTGTATAAATGAAATTGGACACCAGATGTAAGGGACAATTTATGGTTTTCGCATCCTTGATATCCAGACTACACTAGGTACTCGTCAGTCTGCAATGCAGAGGGTTGTGTTCCCCATCAAAGACTAACACTTGAGCTTCCCCTGGATGTTTCTGAAAGGCTGGTTGTGACTAAGTGCTTTTTCCAGATATAAACCCTTGAACAGTTTGTACTGTGGTACCATGTTAATGATTATTCCTAGGCATGCAGAGCATAGTGGGCAGACGTAGCTCAGGATTTAAAATTTCCCAATGTGTTTGGCCACCCTCGATGCACAAATCAAAGAAGCTCCAAAGTGAAGCATCGACCACTTCAGTTACAACTCTTATTAATTGTGTGAATAGTGGAGAATCTCTTTGTACAGTCTCTCCTGATATCAAGAAATAATTTTAGGCATCATTCGAAATTTGTCACACAGACTGATGCAGATCCTTGTGAACACGTACGTTGAAAGCATGAGTTGGCTCTTAGTTGATAGGCACACATCTGTGAATGTGCCAGGGATTGTGATGCATGAATTAAACTGCTGAGGGCAACTTGCTAATGCAAGAGCAGATTCAGTCCTTTGAACTAAACTGTAACTTCACTTTAGTGTTAATGAAGTTCTCTGTCTAACAAACATGAAACACCTGGTTACAAGATAGAAATCAGGTTATGTAGATAATCCGAAAATGCATTTAAATGCATTGTAATGATAAATTTATTGTAGGGCTTGGACTTTAACATGTTAATTTTGATTAATTAATTACAGAAAAGATAACATATTAAAAAAATGAGGTATGAGCTGGTGGAGACTGGTGAGACGAGCTGGGCTTTTATGGGGAGCCAATGTATGATGAACCACAGCTCCCTCTGCAGCTGTATCCAGAAGGTGGTTCCAGGACAGGATGAGGTACTAACTCGTTCAGTCCAAACCCATCAGAAAACAGACTTAGAACCTAACAATCTAGAGGGGGGACATGGCTGGAGGATAGCAGGCCATTTGCTAGGTAGCTCAGAGGCTGCAACAGGCTAGTGGGTTTGCTTATCGCTAACAGTCTTAAGGCTGATCAGGCTCACTTCCTGATCCTGATCAGGATGCTGCATGGAGGGTGGTTTCCTCAGCAGCTAGACCAGGCAGGATGCAAGATGACATAGGATCAGGAACCAGCAGGACAAATAGCAGACCCCTAACTAAACTTGGGAATAATGAGGAAAATTCATAATGGCCTGCATGGTCTTTATAAGATGTTCCGTTAAGCCAAGGTATTGGAAAAAAAAAAACCCTAGATTTCATTGTCAGTTATGGCCCTCAATTTGCCATTTTTGTCTGTGGTGCCATTAAAACAGACAAAGAAACTGTCCATAACAGATCTCACCTCCGTAAGATCCTGCAGTCAAAGGTTAATGCCTGTTGGGTCCATTTTTGTGGCCAGTTTGTACTGTCAGGGGTAATCAGGAAAGGATCCAGATTCCAGTGAGGCAGGCAAAACCAACTTAATCAAGGCAGACAATTGAACAAACAGAAGGCGGCTGGTCGTCCAGAAGAACTCCATAACAGTCCATAACAGAAGGAAGAAATCTAAAGAACTGGAATACAAAAAAACACACTGAGGGCTAAGCAGATAGGAAACACATGGGTTGAAACGGGTGAAACTGATGGGAAAAAAAGAAGAGAAAGCACAACAGGACAAAAACTGAGATGTACAAGGTCACTTTTGACTTCAAAATGAAATTCAAAGTAACAGAACAGGGACATGGAACCCCCACATAAACAAACATAGAAGGACACGAAGAGGGAAACATACAGAAAGGGATCTAACAAAAAACGAAGACAATGACATTTCTCCTGTTCTCTCCTCTCCCAGTTCTCTGACAGTTTGGAGAGCTCTTCTCTAGCACAGCGTGTGCATGTTATTGGAGATGAAAAGCTCTTCTCTTTCTGGAGCTCCTTCTGGTAGCTCTCCTCTTTGTCAGCCAGCTGTTTGTGTAGTCCTTCATTCAGAGATTTAATATTTGAGATTGCCCTGTTTCACAACTACAAGTGTCCTTATGGGCATTTGTACAGGCTTCTGACTTTCTGATCAGTTCATCTTTTTAGTGAATAAGTCTTCAAGCTGGCTGACTTTTCTGCCACCTCTCCTCCACGCTCATCAGTATCTAAAGTCTTTTGAGAGATTGTGCCAAAGCGAGCTGATCTTGTCTCTGAATTCAGTTTACCTGTTCGCCTCCTTGAGGTTGGCCTTAAGCTTTCCATTGTCCTGTCCGGGAAAAGACATTTTCTATTGTGAGCTCTTATAATCTTCAAGAAGCTACTGTCTGTCTCCTTCAGGCTGCTCTCTCCTTAAGGACCATGATCTTTGTGGCGTTCCTCAACTTTTCTTCCATTTCCTTCATCTCTACCTCAGTCTGTCTTCTCATTTCCTCCATTCCTCTGTGACATTCCTGTGCAAAGTTACAAAATATATGAGTGTGTTTTCCTACCACAGACAGGAAATGTGTTGCTGAACTGACAGTGACGCCAACAGGAAGACAGTATTTATAAGGTATTTATGTTAATCTCATTAGCGACTTTGTGAAATCATTTGTGTAAGTTGACACGTTTGGCACAAATATGAACAAATTTGAAAAGCAGCCTATCTCCTGGCTCCAGCATCTGACCCTGCTTCCTGAAATACAGAAACTGCTGAAATTGAAAGTGATCTAACACAAGTGATACGAGGTGTGAGGTATTGTCATCTATCTGGGAGTTTACTCTGAAGACACTATATATTTCCCTGTTCAGGCAGTGGAACGTCTGACGTGAGTGTCTTTGTTCTGCAGCAATTAGTCATTTAGACAGTTCACATTTCACAATTTGTCACTGATGCTGACAGCGTTACAGGCAGCCAAACATTCTTCTGTAAAAGACTTGAATCATTTTAGTAGGGTTGAGGCAAAACAAGACCGTGAGCTTTTGTTTTAAGGATTTTTGTCTCTTTCTGAACCCAGTACAGTGCTTTGATACAAAGTTTTTACTGAGTTTTTTATAAAATAGGTAGTTTGATAGATTACACTAGACTCTGTAAGGAATAAAGCTACTGAGCAATTGTTAGCTGGTACTGGCAAAATAAATGCAAAAAAGGTGACCTAGACTCAGTTTGTCGTTCCTGTAACTTAAACTGGTAGTTTATCTTAAAACATGTATAGACGCCTTGCAACCCATTTCTATGCAAAAAGGCCATGCACATCTCTCGTATAAAAATTTTTTTAAAGAAAATTGCCGTATTTATTTGTTAGAATCATAATGGAAATATGGTGTTGCAACTGTCATATGTTCCACTGCAACAGTTTTACACTCTCACACTCTGACACGTGACATTAGTGTCCAAAATCAGTGTTAGGGTTGTTAACCATCTACTGCAGAGCCTCCTCTGCTCATACTTTGTTGCTACATTTAGTTGAGACCCTCAACAGGCTGTGATTTTTCATGATGTAGAAGGGTTGATCAAAAAATTCCAATACTGTTCTTAGTACACAGGCACAGAACAAAAAAGAAAAACAAAACTGTGATGTCCATGCAGCATGTGTGAGCAAATAACTGAGCTAGGATCTTGCTTGGCACAGTAGGAACTGTACTACACACCACTGGTAGGTGAGCGGAGAGCAAACATCACATCCAGTCAGATCACGCAGTGATCACATACAGGTTTTTAGACTACGACAACACCGCTGTTGCACTCCACCCCCCACCCTACTCACCAGATTTGGCTCCATGGGACTCCCTCCTCTTCCCCAAAATGAAACTCAAGTTGAAAGGTCACCGTCTTCACATAATTTAAGATTTTCAGTGCACATCACAAATGGTGCTTGACATATTCACGTAACGGGACTTCCTGGGAGTCAAGCATTACAAGTGTTTAAGAAGTGTTGGGGGGGCTACTTCGCTGCACAAGGAGGCTGCTTCATCATGAATTGCAGGCAAATTTAAATTACATACAGTTTTTGATTTTTATAGGCACACTGTTTGTAACTGTTTGATCAAGCCTTGTATGCTTTAAGTTTGTGGTGAAATTTATCCATTCATCCATCCTCTGTACACTGCTTAATCCTCATTAGGGTCACGAGTGGGGAGGGTTTCAGTCTGTTGGGATTTTACTGTTTTGGTGATATATGAATTCATTAACATCACTCTAAAGTGCTGGCATGTCAAGGGAACTGTCATGAAACTGAAATCTTTAAGTGTTTAAGAAACCCAAGAAACAGAACAATATTGAACAAGATCAAGCACTCAGAGAGCGCAGTACTCCATCAAGGCTGCTCTGTTGTCGTATCATTTCCCACAGGTGAAATCTTGAAAAAATTCTGGCAGAAATCACAGCAACATAGAATGTGGTCATTTAATATATATGTACCCACAAACAAAATGACCTTGTGCTGAGCACAGGCATGTGTTATGCATATGTACGGACACTGAATCGCGTGACCTAAATATGTAGCGGGCGGCGGGAATTGCTGTGACTCGGCAACACCCCCACAATTTAATCAATTGTTTCTTGTATCATTTCTGATGGATAAGTCCGGAGAAGTCCACAACAGTCGATTTGTAGTAGGATCGCAATCATGTGATCGTCAGCAGACAGCTGACTGTTGTCATAGTTACAGTGATGCTGTGTGGCTATCTAGCAATAATACAGAAATCTTTAACAAATCTGTGGATCCAAACTATAAGTCACATCACTGCCAAAATCTAATCACTTGGTCCGTGTGTCATTTCTGACCTTCCCTGAAAATTTCATCCAAATCCGTTAGTCCGTTTTTGAGTAATGTTGCTAACAGACAGACAGACAGACAGACCAATGCCCATTGTCACATAACCTGCCATGAAATCATTTTGGGAACACAACCTATCACACCTTAAACAGAATAATGTAGGTATAACTCTACCTTATACTACCCAGTACCCAAATGATGACCTGAAAAAGTCTATTTTATTGTTTCTGTAGTAGTCAACAGTGAATGGATGAACAAACTGAAATAAAGTGGGCATGTTTAATTAAATGAGATGGAACCCAGCTATGTGTCTGGTCAGCTGCTTTCAGGGTTTTTGGGCGTGATGTGTGTGTCCTCCTCAACATGTATTATAGTTACTGCTCTGACTGTAAGGTGTTATGGGGCTATAAATAAGGTGGATAATACACGTCATACTTAGATGTTTGGATATATTGTGGTCCACTCGGGTGTTAAAGTGAAAACAGAAACAGTACGTTGAGAGATTCCGTCCATTCTTTATTTACTGGGTCATTCATGGTAATGATCAGTAATTATTTGCACCTCCTTGTGTGGGCCTTGCTTCCATCTTCCTCAATATGTTTTATTACACCTATAAAAAGAGGGCTGATGTTAATATACTGCACAGAGGTGACGGTAATCACAGATTTTAAACCTTTAAGTGTTGCTGGAGTTGAGGCCTGTGCTGAGTTTTTGAAAACAGACGAAAATCCAATGTTTGCTCCATAAAATTGCCCCAGTCAGTTCCAGTTAAGCCTCAACAAAAACCTCTAAGAACAAACAGTGTGTTGCACTTTTAAGGGAATACATCACAATCTGTCAGTAAGCCAAGGTGTTTCAGGGTTGTTTTTTTTTTTTCTTGGAATCAAATAGGGCCAAATCTAATGGTCTGTAAGCAAATGTCAGATTAGATTAGATCACAAGAAAGCAGCCTGGCATTGTTTCTGGGTATCTGGGTGAGAAACGATTGTCTGACGTCGGGCAGGGGTGGAGCAGTGCCAGCTTCGGTTATTTGATTACAAGACCTTGTATGGGGTTATGTGTGAAACTGTCTGTCCAGCGAAATTACTGATGATAAACTGAACTGTTCAAGCATGAGTACAGGCCATGGACAGGTTTCAAAGCCAGCCTGAACCGACAGCTAACGATGAACAGAAGTGCTCTTATCTGATGCCATCCTTACTAGGAATCTGCCAAAGAAAGTACAAGCACCAAGCCTCTGACCAGCTGTAAGTGTTATTTAAGGTAGTGAACTAGAAGAACAAAGTCCTGCTATGTTATTAATGAGATGCGGCACCACACTGGACAGTACTTGCTGCTTGCAATTCAAAACACCACATTCTGGAAGGGAGACAAAGGCAAACCTGAAACAGAAAGATGTAGCCTTGTCCTGCCTGTGAGCCTTCACGTGACAACTGCTTTCCTTTTTAGCTCCAAGGACAAGACAGTAGGGATGGAGAAGTGGAGGCAGGACCTGTACATATCATATAGATCTGGAATTTCAGCTGTGTTGGTTTGATTGTGTGAGATAAATTTTAGTAAGGTCTGACAAAATGGATGGGAATCAGAGAAATCACAGACATACATTCACCTTCTGTGATTTGGTTGCTCCATATCCCCCCAAAACTTAATATCCTACCAAGAGAACAAGCAATGTATTTGCACTGTCATTAAATACATTTTTGTCCATCATCATGAACAGCGGTGCTTAGTTAAGTGAAACTCACTCCAGGCCTGTCAATCCTTAGATTTCTCCACAAACGTCGAAGGAGTCCATGTACACGAGGAAGAAGACATGGGGAGTGATGAGTTGAGGCAACAGACATTTAACAAAACAAGATGTCCTTGCTTCAGAGCTTAATTTAAATGAAACGGCCGCATTGTCTGGCCTACAGCTTTATTTTATGATCTCTGTCAGATGAGTATGACACTGTTCAGGACAACCTTTATGTATTTACTTGAATACATGAATACACAAGGAGCATTTACATTTTTAGAGTCCTGCTGCTGATTTTGGTTTATACAACAGAGATGCTGACAAGTCTTCTGCATAATGCACCTGTACATCCTCACTCCAGCAAGTTTCCTTTCTCCTCAAGAAGCATTTCAAGAATTGAGACATTATTCAAGATGGCGCGCTAAGATTGTTTTCAGGTCACAGGCAGGAGGACAGAGGAGAAAATGAGAGAAATGAAAAAAGCCACTGTAAATACTTGGATAGAAACCAGGATACTGTGGCATATAGACACCCAATCCAGGTTTCTGAATACTCTGTCTGGACGTAGTGGCTCAGGATGATGAGAAAAATATAAAGCTAGATGGAAAAAACAGTCCTACATTTGTCCTTATCTTATGTATAACACTACACTGGAATGCAAGACGGCTGCACAGTAGCTTGGTGGTTAGCACTTTCACCTTGCAGCGAAGAGATTCCCGGTTTGCGTCCCCACCTTCACGATCTTTCTGCATGGAGTTTGCATGTTCTCCCTGTGCATGTGTGGGTTTTCTCAGGGTTATCCAGCTTCCTCCCACAGTCCAAAAACATGCTGAGGTTAATTGCGAACTCTAAAATATCTGTAGGTGTGATTGTTTGTCTGCATATGCAGCCCTGCCTTCGCCCTTAGTCCCCTAGGATAGGATCTAGCCCATTGTTTTGAGGCGTAAATCTGCCACTGTTAACTTCACAAACTGCCTGTTCCACACGAGATTGGACAGCTTGATATTGAACAACAGTTAGTACAGGGATTGTCAAATGTTGCTGGGTAATCGTACTGCTGTGTTGTAATTTCAGTGGCAGTTTCATCTATGACAGTAACTCATGGCATCAGGAATTTACCAGTGTGCTGTTCTCTCAGTCAGTACTAATCTGTAAACACAGACATATTGCCAGGCCCAATGTTCCCCTCTTTAGTATTTCAGCAGCACTTACAATATGCTAGCACCCACTTATGGATTTATAGACAAGGCCTGTGATGGATGGGGTAAAGTTTTAGTAAGCACATCTAATGTTATCTTCTATGGATTTCTTTTAGACTTTATGGAAACTTTTTGTGACACAGAAAAACAGCTTTGATGAGCAGCTTATTAAATACCAAACAATCAAATGAAAATGAGAGGCAGTAGTCTGCCACAATATGAGATTGTAATGAATCATTTTCTATCTTATTGAAAAACAAATCAAAATCTAAAAGTGCCAGACACTTCAAGCTGTGTGCCCAGAACTTAAACACACTTTCACAACAAGCTATAACACTCAAAGTGTTATATCCTGTGTCACTCAATAATAATAATGATGAATTGCAGGATTCCTGATCCATATATATTTGGCCACATGAATGTTCATAATTCCACAAGAATCACTTGCTTCTGAAATGACTTCTGTCTGTGATTTGATCTCTTTGCCTCTGTTATCTCAAACTGTGCACATCGCATAATCAAATGGCCTTCTCATCATCGATTGAAACACTTCCTGCTAAATGTGAGCTGCTTTGGAAAACTTCAGTGTTTCTTAAATATCATCTACTGGGTAGATTTTCATGGAATTTTGCACAATTGTCTATTCCCCACACAGGATGAACCAGAAATACCATGTTTGTTTTTAACTAGATGGACTGACTCGTAATGAAATGTGTTACGTTCAGTTATCCCTTCACTTAGTTTTCATCTCAGCTTTGTTCAGTAAGAAATAAGATCCAAGGCACTTATAGAAGTTGATGCACTGTTTTGCTAAAGGCAATTTTCATGGTGAAATTCTACAAACATAGACAACATGTGTGCATAAACATGTTTTATATTTTAGATTCTTCAAAATAGCCACCTTTTGCTTTGATTAGTGCTTTGGACATTCTTGGCCTTCTCTCAGTGAGCTTCATGAGGTTCTTACCTGAAATGGTTTTCACTTCACACTTGTATTTTGTGGTATTTCTTGCCTTCTTAAAGGGGTTTGGACCATCAGTTGTATTGTGCAGAAGTCAGATTGGTATACAGTTGACAGCCCTATTTGTCAACTGTTAGAATCTATATTGTGGCAAGAACCAATCAGCTGATTAAAGAGAAATGACAGTCCATCATTGCTTTAAGAATTGAAGGTCAGTCAGTCTGGAAAATTGCAAAAACTTTGACTGTATGTCATATATATATATATATATATATATATATATATATATATATATATATATATATATATATATAAAAGGGATAACCAAGCACCCACCGCAAACATTCATTCATTTTTTTCTGTTTTAAGGAAGCATTCACTTTCTGTTCCAGATGTCACAGAGTAAAATTCTATTAAAAAAGGGGCTAAAAACGTTCTTCAAAGATAATCGGAATGCATTATGTTAGCCCTGGGTCAATTTTAAGTGGCATAAAGGTTGGAAATGAGTTTTGTAAAATTATATTTGCAGTATTATGCTAATACATTTTATAGACAAGCCAAGAGCACTCACTCACTCCACTGAGCAACATTTGAGTGAGATGAAATGTTAGAGTGTGAAGCTGATCCGTAATGAAACAGATCAGAGCTTAAAGCTACTTTTTCTCAACCGGTATTGGTTGAAATGAAAGAGTTACATTTTAATCAACACAGGTAAATTTCAAGATTAGTGCAACATCACAACAATTTTAGCAAATACAATGTTTGTTTCCACCTGATATTATCCACAAATTGTTGAGCATTTCTTTTCCTTTCCTTACAAGAGAGAGGGTTCATCAAACCTAACGTGACTCACATAAAAAAAAAAAAACCCTGATGCTGTCCAGCATAATCACCTGTATATTCTGTAATTTTTACTGAGCCACATCCTCAGTAATGGCCTGTCTAATGTCTACCTTTGGGTCAGGAGGCAGGCCCACATGTCGATATTCTGCTAGTTAATCCGGCAGTTTACAGGCAGAGAAGCTTTATTAAGAGTCCATCCTGACGATCCCAGCGTGTCGGTCAGTGATCAGTAAACATTATAATTCCATCAGTCCCATGTCAAATCACACCTGATCATGTTGTAGAATTAGAGCAGTTCATCTCTTTGGAGACTGACACATTGTAACACACAGTTGAGCACAGATGCAGGTGAAAACAGGAATTTCAGCTTCATAGAATTCAACCATTTTTCTGCCTGGACCTTTTCTGCTGTAAACTACAACCTCCAGAATGGCCACATGAAGATAACTCCAAAAGTGAGTCAGTCCCCATAGAACCCCATGTTAAAATCCATCCATCCATTATCTATACACCATTTCAATCTCATTAGGGTTGTGGGGGGCTGGAGTCTATCCCAGCTGACTTAAGGAAAAGGCAGGGGAAACCCTAGACAGGTCAGCAGTCTATCACAGGACTATACATAGTGACAAGCAAACACACATTCACACCTAGGGCAATTTAGAGTTACCAATTAACCTCAACATGTTTTTGGACTGTGGGAGGAAGGCAGAGTACGAAGAAAAAACCCACGCCTGCACAGGTAGAACATGCAAACCCAATGCAGAATGATTCCAAGCCCAGGCCGGGATGCGAATCAACACCTTGGCCTCTCTGTTGTATTCCTCAAGCTGATACTGAGCCACTGGGGGAAGCTGCTGTCAAGGAGTCCTGTTGCTATCTGGGTGGTGACTTTAGTCTGGTCTGATGTTTAGTTTGGTAATCCGTGTCAAAGCATCATCTCCGTTCATGACAAATGTACACGAGGTGAAGTTGTGTACATCACATTTGTTTTTAGGGCTGAAAGTTGTGTATGGTAAAGGACATGGCTGCTTTGAGTGACAAGTGGGGCCTTCATAAGACAGATCATGGCCCCCTCAGTTGCACATCTTTGCCCATTTTTGGATTTTCAGTGACTAGATGGTGTCAGGCACTGCCAAGACATTGTTGAGCCACCACACTGAGCTTTAAAACTCCTCTTTAGGAAAGCATGAGTGACATCGCAAAAGATTTGTCTTTCTGATAATGTTTGAAATAACAGAGTATGAAAATGCAATTAAATGAAATGTTATTTGACTCATTGATTTACCTCAACACTGGGAATCCACATTATTCATTCCTTCACATTATCAAGAAAGTTTTGTGACCTTTATTAATCAAGTTCGGTAAATTAGTTCTGGACGGATGGGTGTCATTAAAGAGGACATTCTGCCGGAAATGTTTCATTCACATTGAGGGACTGCAAAAAAAAAAAATAAATAAATAAATTTTAAAAAAAAAAAGGAACTGATGGGTCCTGTCAGGACAGCATGTCCCCTCCACATGATTAAAGGCCTGAGGGAGCCTACTGGGTTTGGTGGACATTTTGCGAAGATCAGCCCCAGTAGTTTCATTACAGACTTAAAATTCCCAGGTGTCATTTAGCTTTGGGCCGACCAGAGGAAATGTGCTGCCACTGTGGTATGATCTGTGCTGCTGGCAATTTCATCACACACACAGAGCCGTCCAGCAAATGTCAGGTTTGAAAGGACTGGAAGCATTTGTGGGTGAAGGTCAAAGATATGGTTACACTTCAAAAAAAATAGTGCTTCTGAAGTGTATTTGCAAAGTATCAGGCGCTCTCAAAGAACATCTTTGCGTGCATGAGTGTGTGGTTCAAGTTTTCAGCTTTGTTCCTCCAGCACTGAGCGATTAGGTTTCCTGCTGCTGCTGCTGAAAGAAAACATTCAAACTCAAATGTTCCCTGAGGAGTCCAGAACCACACAGGCGCTGAAACATTCATGGTGCTGCTCACTGCACAGCAGTCTTCTGTGACCTGCAGAGCCCGTATCCATTCGTGTGATTTTATGGTTTCTGCCTAGCTACACTTTTCTCTTGTATGAACTAAATGCTTACCTGGCTTTTGTAATTGAACATCATTTAAAGAATTGAAATTTCCAAGACAAAAGAGGGACTCAGGGGTTCTGAGTCGGTAAGATCTTATTTAATTGAAATGTCTAACAGCTAATGGGAAGACCTTGACACCGGGTGTCATGGCAGAATGACCTGCAGTGAGTCAGAACAGAGCGCTGATTGGTTATGAATGTGAAAAAGGGGAATAAGGAGTCAGTCAGTGTGGAAAATATTGTGGAAGTTATAATAGAAAGAAAGTCATTACTGATGAAACAAGTGGATTCATGTCACGTTTTAAAGGGAAGTAGGGAAAAAACAGAGAAGTAAGGAGAACAGAGCACATTTATTTTTAGAGAAAAAGAATGAAATGTAGATGTATTCCATCTTTTAAAGCAGTTTAGTCCAATCAGGGCCACAGTAGAGAAAGATGAGAAGACCAGACATCCGTGTTCCCTACATCTTCCTCCAGTTTGTCCTGTGGGATCTCCAGCTGCTCTCAGACCAACTGGGAGATTTAATCTCTCCAGGGTTGAGTGTGTCTGGTTGACCAACCAGAAGGGAAGCATTCATTGGGAATCCTCATCAGATTCCCAAACCACCTCAACTGCCATGTCTTAATATGAAAGAGAAGCAACTGTAGTCTGAGTTCATAGCTGAACTCTTTACCTCATCACGAAGGCTGAGGCCCACTTCCCACCTTAAAAACCTCATTTCAACCTCTTGCATCTGCAGTCTTATCAGTATATGCGGGCCTATTTTTATATATGTAATATGAATATGAGCACATCTCTAAAGAGAGGTGAGTAAATCTCAACGATTTGTGTGACATGTTGAAATACAACAGCAGATGACACGACCATGCTGTTCCTCCCATCAATCTGCCTGCTTTGCGCTGTTTTGAAAAACCCAGCTGACCCACCATGACAACTGCTCATAGCGACGAGGAAGACACATTTCACTGCTGCAGTATATTATCCAGCTGGCCCACTGGATGGGACCCTGATTTAAGAGGGCTCTGATTTACAGGTTTTCAGAGAAGCTGAACAGGTTTTGGGGCCCTAAGCGGACATCTGAAAGTAAAGTTGCATAGGCCTTGAGATACTCAGACACGTTATAGGCACTTTTATAGAACTTTCAAATGTGAGACTACTGCATGCAGACTGCTATAGTGGAGTTTATTCTGGGGTGGCAGCTCTGCAGGTGCACTGGATTATGGTGTTATTGGACAGAGGACATGGTCTCATAATTTTAGATTTGCTGAGTAGATGAAAATGCACAAGCAATATTGTTTGCCTTAATGCCTGAGTAATTGTGAGGAACGGAGCTCGAAAGTATGAGGAGTCACAGGTGCATTCTGAACGAAAGGATTTTAATTAAGCGGGCAAATGACAAAATAATCCCGTATTATCCCACATAAAATCCCATAAAAGAGATCAAATCAACAGAACTGAACTCTGGCTATGATAACAGAATAAGTTAGGAAACTAACTACACTGATCTAACAGGAAAAGCACTCAGAGAGCGAAGGTCTCCTCCAAGGCTGCTCATTTCTTGCATCATTTCCGATGACTGAAATCTTTTTTTTTTTTAAGAAGTTATTTCTTTGGTCATTTGTTGGCTTTATTGGGCAGGTTAGTAGAGATGCAGACCGGAAAGTAGGGAGAAGAATGGGGGGAAGACCTGCAGTAAAAGGCCGTGAGCTGGAATCAAACCCAGGCCACTGCATTGGGGACTATAGCCTCCGTTTATGGATTGCCTGCTCAACCAGTTGAACTACTGAGGCGCCCATGACTGAAATGTTTTAAAAAAAATCATAGATCTCAGAATATAAGCCACATCACTGCCAAAATCTAATCACTTGGTCCTTGTGTCATTTCTGACCTTCCGTGAAAATTTCATGCAAATCCGTTAATCTGTTTTTGCGTAATGTTGCTAACAGACAGACAGACAGACAGACAGACAAACCAACGCAGATTGTCACATAACTTCGCCAAGGCTCCACCTCCTTGGCTGAGTAATAATACTCAACCAGACCTGACAAACTAAGAACAAAAGGGGACATAAATACTGACTGATCAAACCAGGTGCTATGTTCTGTTAGATGAGCATAACAGTGTTAATGGCATTGAGCACCATACGTTTACTGCTCATGTCACCCTCTGATGTACAACATGGATCAAAAGTGACCCAAATCCAATGGAAAATGGCTATCTCCTGACCCACACTGTGCATCAAAGGGTTAAATCACAATGTGGCATAATGTGACAAAAATATACAAATGTCATCCATTCACATTTTATTCAATATGCTCACAAGTGCAATAAAATGCAAGAGTCATGACACACAAATGATTACTATACAGTTAAAGATTAACATATGTCATGACTGTATGCACTCATTTGTCAATCTTTTTTTGTATATTCCAGCTGTGGGTCATGTCATTTTAATATGTCACAGGCGTGAAGAAACCCATGCAAATTTGAGATGCATTTTAGGAATTGAGACAACCTTTTAGATGGTGGACTAAGTTTGATTTCTAGGCAGGAAGACGGAGGACAACAAAAACAGTGAGGCTGAAAATCGCTAGAGGAGACTAGAGAATCAAATGTGTGCATCATTTTTAGCCTACTGGGAAACTGGTACCATTACAAGAGAGTGGAGTTACCTATGAGACGTTTCTGTCCACAATGAATGTAACACTGAGTTACTGAGATACAAGGTACTCTTTATATATATATATATATATATATATATATATATATATATATATATATATATATATATATATATATATATATATATATATATATATACTGCATATGGAGTGGAAAGGAACATTTTTCTTTCTTAAGTGGAAGTCACTTTGAACCTAAATGTGTCTGATGTGTTCAGATTTGACTGATTCGTGACTCAGAAAAAGAAGATAACTCAGATGCTCATTAAGGAAATGAGGCGCTTATGGTTTTAAAATACATCATTAATCCCCATGAGCCGCTGCTGCAGCTCCAATTGCTGACTGCGTTCATGCACGAGCTGAATCAACAGGCTAAGTGGTGTTCGAACAGTCTGTACATATTACAGAAGCATTAGATGCCGTATAGCAGGTCGTCAGCGTCATCCATCCTGTAAACACAGGTTATTTTCAGAATAAAGACACCCATTCATTTAAGTGTCATAGAAATACGTACATCATGAGCTCAGCTACTTAAGAACTCAAGTAGCTGTGAAGTGTCTGACCTCTTACTGTTGACACTGATGACCTGACCTGATCTTTCTCCAGCCACTGGCTCAGAACGTCACTTTACGATTCCAATTTGTACTATTTTTAGAATAAACAGGGCTATTGTTTAGAGTGTCACCTAAATATGGACAGCATCAGCTCAGACAGCTACTCAGGGACTCAAGTAGCTGTTAAGTGTGTGACCTGCTGTTCCTGACTGTGATGACTTTACCTGACTTTTCTTCAGCCACTGGCTCTAAATTTACAATTTGCTGTTGTAATTCAGGCCTTTGTGTCCTCATTTACATGCACTGTAATAACAGTGGTTCTAAACAGAGCTGGATCCAGCTGTGGCTGTTTCTGTTTTCATGCTGGTAATAGCCCCTGGTTAACAAGTGTCACATGTTATGTTGTGATGGAGTGTACACACTTGAGCTGTTAAATGGAGCTCATCCATTTTGCAGAGGGTATGGGAATTCAATGCATATAAATTGGTTTCTAATTGTTTTGATGGTTTGGTAATGCGTGCTGACTACTGCTGCTGCACAGTGTGTGTGTGTTTGTGTGTGTGTAAGTGTAAGTGAAGCTCCAGGGAATAACTGTATTAGTGTGTTTATATGTGCCTGGGAAACCATACCGCAAAGAAATAAAGACAGCTATCTGCCATCTCCTCGCTTCAACAGTGGCATAAATGCTGCAGATCTAAAGCAGAAGCAGAGAACAGAGTCATCTGCCACGTTTGCAGAGCTCAGTGACTTTTACAGGTGTATATGCTGGAAGGCATCAGGAAATATGTGTTGACTTTTCTTTATGCTATTTCACAAGGCAACGTCTTGGTTATGGTTTTTGAAGTTATATTCCGTTCCTCTCACTATACACTCTGACTCCATTTATGCATTCGTGTGGAGGGTCCGCCACATTAAGTGACATTCCAAACCAGCCAGCATTAAGTAGGAGTGGGTTACGGAGCCCACTGGCACCCAGTCTGCTTTGATGCAGGCTGAATAACTGCACCACTCACAAGTGCAGTGTTGGTTTTGTGTTTGAAATGGAAGAGACTGCACATACCTTCCATCGCCCCATCCTCTTGTGGTTATCTAATAACTGTAGACTGTAGTAAATAAGATAAATGTCAGTCATTAAAAGAGAAAAAAAACAAGATATGGGCAGTGTTTTTTTTTTTAGAACAATTTTATTACATATAATGAAAAATAACAAGAAAGAAGATGAGAATAATGACAAATATAAGAAATGTTTTCGTTGTCTATGAGGAAATGCCTGAATGCAGCTGAAATGGATCTTTCAGCAGGTGATGAATAGCAGTAGATATCGCCACAGATGCTGGTTGGACACCATGCTGGCCAAAGTTCTGTTTCAACTGGAGAGAGGTGAAGGTTTGCCACCGTTCTTTTACTCTACCACTTAATTACGAGAGCCCTCCACAGCCATGAGTGTGACTCCCACTGTGTTACACTCCATAACAGAGTGGAAGGGCATGGGGTTGGAATGGAAAAGGGCCTTAGAGTCCTGAGGAATAACCACATAACATCTGTCATATAATCACAATGATGAATTCAACGCAGTATGGGTCTGTTGACTTGTTTTAAGGCACCATGGCAGTCTTTGCTTGTCCACATAGGGCCCAATTGTTCAAAATTCAATCTGAATTGGAAATATCTGATTTGAAAATCCTATATTTTGCTTCCTGGGATCAGTTAATACCAGATTATTGAGACTTTAATTGTAACTACATCTCACAGTGTCTACTCTGTATGTAAAGACCAATTAATGGGTTCTTTATAACGCCCATGCGGTTTTATTTATAATGCATGCTTCTGCTCAAAGTCTTTGAAAGGTTGACACTGTTTACCATGCTTTTCGGAGGTTTATTACGAATTGTAAAGTTTCGACACACCACTGTGAGTTATACTCTCAGGTGGGATGACCTGCTTTAGCCACGTGAAGGATCTGTCATTGGTATACTTTCATATATAAGGTAATACTTGGACTACTGCCTACCTGCATTTGTTCTCTAACTGCACAGAAAAGTGCTGATCTTTACTCTCTCCATTCACAAGATCATTTGTTGCTTTCTGTTCCATTTGCCAGGCTAAATTGGGTAAAAAGGCTTTTGTTTGATATGCACCATTTACATGGAATATGTTGCAGAAAGACTGGAAATAGACCGAGTTAATCTCATTGAGCGCTTTTAAATCCAAACTATGAGTTCTTGAGGACGACTCCACAACATGCACTTGTTTTTCATAACTTGCTTAAAAATACAAGTTTTTATTTGTTTTTTGCTCGTGTTTTAATTACGTTTTAACTGTGTAATTTTATAACTGTGTTTTGTATTTGTTGTTTCCTACCTTGGCCAGGACTCCCTTGAAAAAGCATTTGTTCATCTCAGTGAGATTTCTCCTGGTTAAATAAAGGTTAATAAATAAATGAATGAATAATGCAACAGGTAGGTTACATTGTATTTCACACTGAACACAGAAAAACACACAGTGCTGCCATGGATGTTTCTAAAAGGCTATTACATTGCACTTTCTACAGCATATAGCAGTTAGTTACAGACTGGACTGTAGCAATGTGTAATAGCCAAGCACAATGGACAAACACAGCAATTTTGCAATTTTATGTTACATATTCATCAGCAATAGGTAATAAATTCTGAAAGGCTTGATTAGTTCAGCTTACACATCAATGGCAACAATTTTATTCCATGTTTTGTTTTTTGTTTGCTAATCCTACTCTAATCACAGTAACAGGGTTGCTAGTCCATACTAATGTTTGAGTAGAAGCTAGATATTTAGCTAGCTGTTACTGTTGACCAAGAGGAAAAACTTACTGATGGAAAAAAGTAAAACGAATTTGTCTTATCCTGATAATATGCATAACTGGATTGCATGAATTAGACAATCAATGAAGGCTGACAATGTTTTGAAAACATGAAAAATCAAACTGAGAACATCCCTTTGCTCTACCCATTGGGGATAACACTAAAAGTTTGATTGAAATATTGGACTGCCTGATCAAATCTGATTCCAGAATCTTTATTTTTTTTTTTTAAACAACCCATTTTTGAGATTTGATCCAATCCACTATCTGAATTCTGATCAGATTACTTCTGACTTCCAACTGAATAATTAGTAATTGTACAGAACAGTGTTAATTGCTTCAAATCAATGTAGCAGATTGAGATACTGCTTTTTTTGTTCCATTCATTTTTCTTCTATGTCTAAATCCTCTGCCTACATTACCCACAGTGCAGCTCAACCACCAGCACTTCATTCACAGTGTGCTATGCTAGTATCCTCAGCTAACCTCAAGCAGAGATCAGGAGCAGGCTGTAGTAGTTTTGGTGAGGTCATTTTATGTGTAAGTGCTACTGATCGATCCATTCACTCCGCACCCATTCTGACCTCTGAGATATGAGAAGGACAAGTGATGGAAACCAGAAGCACTTCTAAATGTTTTCTATATAGATGAGTTGCAAAATATGGCATATTTGTCTCATTTTCAAATTTCCTTTCAAAGTCAGCCAAACCTGACACTCGCTCAGACCAAGGGCAATTCCCTTCGAAAAGAAACAAAATCTGCTGACTTCCTTCTGTGCAAAAATGCATTTTTAGATGTATCTACTATGAGACTCTGGTAGTCTGAGTTGGACAAATTTGATATCTCCTCAAGTTGCAGGCATTTTCGTTCTTCCTGTCTCCCTAGACAGTGGATCCTTGCTGAGTTGTGGTAACAGGATACTCACATAAAGAGGAAACTTTGGCTTTAAGACTGGAACTTTGGGGAATAGACACTTGATTTGACTATCTCAGACTGTTGAAGCCTGCTGTTGTCTTGGGTTTGATCCCATAATTGTTCCATTACAGTTAAAAAAAGATTTGAGTATGGTCAATGTCCATTGAGATGGCGCCACGTTTTTTTTAATACATTACTTTTTACCTGTGATGTTCCCTGTATTCTAAGTTCACAGAACATATACAAAGTGCAAAAAGCTTCACATGTGATGCTCTTATTGTGACTGAAACGCAAATAGCTACACTTTGTAGCAACAACTGTGTCTCTACAGTAAGATTTTTTCTAAAGGATTCTTTTGGAGGGGAAATGACATAAACAATAATCATTAACATCTCTAACACAATATCTTACCACCTTTTGCCACTTACTTATATCATTTTGAGTCAGAAGATACTTATTGCAGCAATAAAAATGTATGATAACTCAAAATTTGCAATGAAAGATAATGAAAATTACATCATTTCTTATGTCACATCTGGCTTAACACTGTGGGCATCTTTTTTTTAGCTTTAGGTTTTTTTCAGTGGAGGAAAGAAGCATATAAAGATAAGTGTTCTGGGCAGTAAATCTAAATATGTTTAGCAGCTAAATGACTGATGAATGATTTATCTACTGGCTGAATTAGCGAGTATATTAGATGTTTTATATTCCACATACACTTACCCTCTCTAGTTTGTTCTTTCGCTGGATTTGTTTTAGAGACAATTTATTTATCACTAATTGTTTCATTTTTCTACTATAACACTAATATTTTTCAGTGTAAACAATCAAAATACAATCAATCGCTTATAGTGGCTTCAGACAGTGTTCAAACCTCTTCCCTATTTGCACCATTTATTGTGCTGTAGATTTCATTGTGAATGGATAAAATTGCAATTTCTGCTTGCCAGTCTACACGTAATTGTTGGGTTTTCATGAAAGAGTGGACCCAAATGGAGGACATCAGGAAGATGGGTAAAAGGTCTATTGCTAAGTTAGTAGTGTGTTGGAGAATGGGAGGTGATGGGGTTAAACTGGAGGCCTGGGGAGTTCTAGAAGATGGAGCTGAGTGGTGTTTCAGATGGTGGAGGAGAAACAGCAGGCAGACAGGTTGTTTTATGTGGAAAAAGATCAGGTTTGTAGTTGATTGGGAATCCGAGTCACAAAGAGAACATTAATTAGCATGAGGAGACTTTCTCAGAGGAGCTAGACTGTGAGCTGGGAGGGTTAGCCACAGAGGATGATGGAACGACCTGGCGAAGGCTGGTGGAGAAGCCGATGGTGAGGTAATGGTGAACAGGTGGGCCAGCTGCCGGTTACGTAGGTGAAGCTTCACTCCAAGACACACAAGCACAGTCATAGAGACCTAGAGGGAGGAAAGACAACAGGAGCACTGAGAGAAACTGAAAGCCCGGCAATAATGAGTGCATTTTTGCATATATATTAAAAAATAAATAAGATAAATATATCTTGTGAAACTTTTCTCTGACACTCCAAAGGCTTAAACTTCAAAGGAGTTCAGAAACACTTATGTATAAAAGGTTCCACAATTCACACTGCAGTTCAAGATAAAAACCAAGCCATGAAGTCTAAGGAACTCTCTATAGGCCTCTGCAATGAAATTATGGCAAGGCTTAAATCAGGGCAAAATATAACACCTTTCTAAAGTTTGAATGTTTCCAGCAGCACAGAGGCTTTAACAAATTCAAACTGGAAGAAACTGCAGAATGAGCAGCCAACCCTGAAGTTGGCATCCTGGAGTTGGCTGTCTGCCAAATTGAGCAACCCAGCATGAAGAGCCTTTGTTAGGGAGGAGAGCAGTATATATTAACACTAACAAAACTTTAGTCATCTTTTGCAGAGTTGAAGGAAACTGGACTTCTCTGGTCTGATGAGCCAAAAAATTTAAAAAACTTATGCAAGACTCCAAGCCCTATGTCCATTGAACTCTAGAAACTGCTCATCACCTGGTTAATATACTATCCTTACAGTGCAGATGGTGGTGGAAGCAGAGAACCCAATCCAGACTGCACATGACCTGAGCATGGGGCAATGATTCACCTTTCTACTGGCCCAGTGCAAACAGCCAAGACAACACTAGAATGGCTACAGGACAATTCTCTGACTATGCTGGAGTGACCCATCCAAAGCTCAGACCTAAACCCTTGAGAACATCTGTGAAGAGGCCAGAAGGTGTTCACAGTTCACAGACGCTTGTCATTCAGTCTAACAGAGTCTGAGAGGATCTGCAGGAAGAATGGGATAAACTGCCCAAATCCAACTGTGAAAAGCTTGTAGAGACTTAAAGACTTATGACCCAAACCTGTAACTGCCAAGGAGATCTCTAGAATGTAGAGAGTTAAGAGTCTGAATACTGTCATAAAACAGAGGTTTCATTGTTTGACTTTTTGTTATGGGGTACTGAGTGTTATCATAGTTGTAACACAGTAAAGTTTACAGAAGGTGAAAGGGTCTGAATGCCTTTTAAATCCACTGTATATCTCATCTTTTGCTAGAGTGTGGATGAGTGAGTGTGTATGTGTGTGCATGCACATACCCTGTATACGTATACCATTAATGATAGCAAAACTGTTAACCATCTGATTGCTATGAATTCAGATGCTATGAACTTTGCGCCAAGTTGAACAGCTGTTCCTCTTTGTGTTTCTGTCAACTATCTCTAAGTCATTTCAGTGCAGATGATAGCCATTTATATCATAGATTGCAATATGCCGTGTTTTAAATAGCTACATTTCAAGGCCATGATAAAGACGCTTCTACTTGTTTTTATCAGTCTGCATCTGTTGCCAGGGCAACAATCTCCGAGCAGCAGTGCCAACAGGAAAAAACTTTGCTCCCGGACACTGACAGAATGGTTTGGTGCTGCTCAGATACTGAAAGAGGAATTTCACAAATTAGGGACATTTTTTTCACCTTCACATCAGATAGATGGAGGAGCAAGAGGAATTTTTAAGATAAAATGTTTTTCTTCTTTGGCTCATGTTCTTTTCTCTATGACCATCTAGTTATATGGAACAACAACAGATCTGTAATACTTAGTTGGGGGTTGATGGTTTACTCCCTCACTACAGCAGGCAAATCTCTTTACCGCTTCACTACATAACTAGTAGTTGACATTTTATTGTTCGAAGGGCAGTCAGTATTTGGTGAGCACACATATTTATGTTTGCCTGCAGTCAGCTGTGTACTAAGTAAGTAGGACCAGATAAGGCCATACCCTCAGGAGGAAATGACCATCAATATTCAGTCAAACATACTGAGGTCTACAGATAAGATAATTCTGGACACAAGCAGGTGTATGACTGTAGAAGTAAGCAAGACTTATGCTGTGTCCCAGTAGTGTTTGACAAGACTCCACTGGCTTCCCTTGGCAGTTTCCCTCAGAGGAACTCCTGTCACCATCTGAAGTGATATATCAGTGGACTGCATACTCACATGAACTTCAATCCAACAATGGCGGAGGGACCAAACAACAGTATCATCCTTTCTAGTGAATTCCAAAGAACGTAACTGCAGTAAGATGTGCATGATTGTATGATCAGACAAGTTGTAAAGAAGCTGGCAGATTAGTCAGAATATCAGAAATATTTTAGTTAGAGGTTGATCCAGAAGTTAAACAAACTTTGAACTAGAGGACTACACTGGGATTGGGATTCAACTGGGGGTGGCACTTTCAATTTACCTAGTTTGTACAGTCCAAAAAGAAGTCTAACATCTGAATAAATTTATCAGTTGATGCTAACAGGAAAGGATTAGAATTCATTGTAAAGTGTTGATGTACAACAGGCTCAAATGTGACACCTCTAGGTTAAAGTGAAACCATAAATTTAACAAGATGCTATCAAGTTATGCATGAAATGTGTACTTAATGCACTAAAATAGCAAATCCTTTAAAATATACACACTATATCCTGTAGAGGCGTAGGCAGCATATATCCTGGACTGAACACACAACAAACACAAAGAGAAAAACAACCATTTACACCCACACTCACACCTACGGACAATTTAGAATCACTGTGTTTTTGTACATGGACTAAGAGGAAGTCACATGACCCAGAACGTTCCTGATGTGAGTGCTAACCACTGCACGGTCGACTGGCCAACAACAGGCAGGCATCTATTGAAACATCTGACACAGGAAAACAATGGTTTTCCCTGCAGCACAGGAGAAGATGGAAAATCAATAGAACTCTATGTTGTCTGGGTGTGAATGGAAGTGGAACACACATTGCAGGAGCAGGCAGGAGTTGTCAGGAGTGGGATTAAAAAAAAAAACAATCCTGCCCTGGACTCTTAGAACACTACACTAATGCATTATGTAAGTGTAATTGTAACTTTGACTCGTAGGCACGATGAGTCAGGGGTTAAACCAACAACCCTGCAATTAATGGTCAACCAAGTCATCTTTTCGTAAAATAGTCTCTAAAACATGATGACATATTGTTAGACACATCCAGTAGATGGAGCAGCATGAGCTTTCACTTTGAGTTGTATTTGTATTCAACTGGCGAATGAAATGCTGCATTCACTTCCCTTTGTCTCAAAACTTTAGGAATATTGAATTGAACCTAGTCAACAAAGGCTTGAGTGAGATAACAACAGAAAGAGTTGAAAGAAACTGTACAATCCAGAGCTTTAGAGTCAGTAAAAAAATTGTATTTCTGTATGACTGACCTTATTTTCACAGTAAATGCAAAGATTGTATGTTGTCCACACCCTCTGCAGCTCTGCAAAACTATACTTAGATTTGAGCAAAATGCTAATATCAGCCTGTGAAGAAGCTATTGATTTAATGGAAATTACAGAAACAGTTTTCTAGCTTTCAGGTTTGCTTCCATGTTGTATAGCCTTGTGTAGATGTGATTTATTGTTTTTGCTTGTGCCGCTTGCACACCCCAAAGTCTGTACAGACATCACAAAAATAATCTTCTGTTTTCTAGCCTCTGAGACAGTTTTAAAAATGTAAAACCTGCTGGCTGAAAAAAACATGTCTGAGTGGAAAAAAAAGACTTTGGGAGATTTTTTCATTGCAATATTGCAAGCGGCCACTGGGAAAAATAGGCATCAAGGCTGAATGGCAGTGCTGTATCCAGCTCTGTTAATACATCCATATAAATCATAAAGGCAGCGTTAATCTGTTGATGTTTAGCAGCTATAGTGTTACCATGACTATGATCTTCATTTTAAGTCTTGCCATGGCAACATTTTGTAAAATAACTCTACCAACTAAGAGCAGCTGAGGCTGAGGGGAGTGTCACTAGAGGCATTTGGTATAAAACTTAGATGTCTCTGCCAGTCCAGTGAGGACAACACAGTCTGTTTTGTTGTAAGTGTGTCAGCATACCCAGTTGGCTGATTTTCAACTGCAAGATTCTTTGAGAGCCTATAAAGTGACAAGCTCAGTGACATTTCTTTCTTTCTTTTATTGAGATCCCCATTAGCACCAGCCTCGGCTATTCTTCCCACATACTTTCATGGGCCTGTGGGCCTCCAAGCATTTCAAGATGCCCAGAAACATTTCAATCTACCTGGCACATCTTTCTTTTCACTGCCTCCAACTCACAGCACCACTGATGCCTTGGAACACACCTCTCTCCACACATCCACTATAACATAGCTTTAAACCAGTCCCAGCGGACTGGTCCCGACAATATATTCCATCTTGCTTAAGGCTTCCTGTAAGCTGCTGTTTATTGACAGGCTGTGGAGGGCTGACCTCTCACAAAGAGCTCCAGCACGAATTGGAAACTAATCCAGGAGATCATGCTCCTTCCAGGAATCCAAAGCATCAAGTCTTTCATTTCAGTTTCATCCCCAGAACATACTCCTTGTACATTACGTAAAAGAAAAACTTTATCATCAGGGCTTCTGTTGGTTGCTTGCCAACCTTGTGCCAACTATTGCTTTGGCATTTAAGGTGATATTTATCTTATTCCTAAATCTATCACTGTGTACCCTCAACCCCATATATTTATGTTTAAATTTTTAGAAAAAAGTGACAAGTTAAAAAGTAATGTAGAGATGAATATCATTTCTCTATATATTGGTTTCTCGCCAAGTTGGCTAAATTGTAGTTTCATGTACAACCTCTGTGATTATCAGTTCTTCTTAAAAATCTGTCAACTTGGAGTGTGGTGCTTTTTGGTCATGCCTATCGAACTGCACCATTGACATTACTTTACCCTGAGTTTCTGAGTAGTTTTGATCAATATTTGTGATTTGCCATCACAGGAGAAACAGAATTTTTGGGGGTAAACGGGCTGAATACAAATATTACACTTCTAAAGCCACAGCCTGTCTTTTGGTTGTTCCAGGTAACAGGTCAGAGTTATGAGCCCTGATCAAACGTATCTTGAAAGTAGTTTCTGAGGGAAGGGCAGAAGGCATTCATTTTCCCCACCATCGTTTCCTTAGCTCCTACATCTGACCATCAAGACTACACCCCAGGGACATGTTTGGATCCCATGAACCTGCAAGTTTATCTTGTTTGTCTGATATGCAGCAACAGCGGAGAGGGGATAAATTATTGGGTGTATGTATCCTGGCCAGCAAAGAGCAGTATCCAGCAGCTCATTAGGACTGTGGTTGAATATTTTGTTCACCATGAAGCTATACTACATTTTAATTGCCTTTCCTCACTTTCAAATTTATAGCAAAAACCACAAACCTCAGCGGAGATGAATGTGTTGAACCAGGCAGACAACGAGCAAAACTTTTGTCTGTGAAGGAAAAATTACTCATTTTGTCACGACTGAGGTGGTTCTAGTTTATGACATCCTGAATGTCGGTGTGTCTGAACTGATGCTGCCAGTGGCCACATCACTGTGTTACTTGCTGTATCATTTCTCCTGAATTCAGTAAACCTTATTCTCAACATAAGCCATCTGAGTCTCCAGAGTGTCTCTGAGTTTGCCTCCTGATTCCTCTTTCGGCATCGCAGAATTCCCTAACATTGTCCAATGAATCCAAATGTTCTGCTACTTTAGTCCTAATTTTCTGCTTCATGCCTGTAAAGTGGCCCGGAGAGCATGCATGCATGTCCTAAAATGCTGATCAGCACCAGATCTCTTGGGATACTGGTTAAGAGACTGAACTCGGCAACGAGAGAGAGAGAGCACTTTCAGATAGTAAAGCTGAATATACTCTACATGACATGAATTATGGGTTCAGCTTTGTTTTGCTATTGACTGCAAGACAAAAAGTGAGGCACTGCAGCTGTTGTGTGGCTTTCTATAATTACTATTCCTTCACTCCAGGCATGAGACGTACACAGTTGTTCTCACCTGATTATTCACAGAGGAAATTCACAGTTTTATGACAAGTAATTCACAGATATCAGGAGTGACTTATATGGTGCTTCGCATTCATCATTACAGAACCCCTCTGGAGACGAGCAAGTTGGTTTTATGATACCTTGTTGAAAAAACATCCAGAGCGAAACAAGCAATCAGTGCCATGGCTGAGCATTTCCACCTTGAAACTACAGTGTACTGAACACAAAAATACAAAATCGGACTTGCAGGGTTTTATATGCAACAAACCTAAAGAACCAATCCTGTCAACTTTCTGCCTGGAGTTAAACGTCTTGTTCCCATTCTTCAGAGTAGTTTTAAACATATATAGTTGAATTACTTCAATGTCACAACTTAGCATTGCAGCAGTAGTAGTGCACATTTACAGTGTCTGAACAGGTGAACTGGTGGGCTCAAGCTGCAAGAAGCAACATTTACTTGGGTACTTAAAAAAGATCTTGGTCCCACCACAAACAAGGAACTTACATTGGAGCTTTAACTTGATACTGTAAACCCTTATATCTCTGTCAGCAACACCTCAAATATAGAATCTATAGAAACTGTTAAAGCAATCAAAGACAAAAGGACAGGAAAGTTTCAAACTGGTTGCTGTTGCCCGAGGACAATGCATCCGTCCACACAGTACAAATGGCAGAAACAGACAGAGCAGCCAGTTCTGTCTCTTTCCCAAACTGGTCATCATTATTAGTGTAATGATGACGTCATCACTGCTGTTGAGGAGAATCTTTAAGCTTAAGACGTGACCTTCTTCTATAAAGGGATAGAGAAGCTAGAATATTAGTGGACCAAGTGCATTTAAGTTAAAAGAGACTATGCTGAAAAATAATGCAAGAGCAATCTGTATCCTGTTTTTGTGAGGCTGAGAAGTTTTTGAAGTACCCTCTTCCATCAAAGTCATTTTAAAGAAGGTAGGGATTCATTTCATGATAGATAGATAACTTTATTGTCTGTTCCAAGTAAAAATAGAAATTTGTCTTTTGTCACGGCTGTAAGACAAAGTTTAAAAACTACATTCAAGCACTTAAAACACCCTCACACATCAAAAACACAGTACAATAAACAAAAACAAGTAAAGCACATAAAATAACTAAAAACACTAAAAAATATGGTACAAAAAAAATGTAAGATGTAACTTTGATACACTGAGATGAGATTTTAGTGGTCTCACCCCCTGAAACCCACAGAGAACAAATTATAGGGTTTCAGGGATGTAATATTGCAACATTTAATGTATTTCTACAATGTTTCATAAGTCAAAGCGATGAGCCTGAAGCAAAGTTTTAAGATTTTGTGTGTTCACTTCCTGATGTCTGGACCAATATACACCAATCAGCCACAACATTATGACCACTGACAGGTAAAGTAAATAACATTGATCATCTTGTTATAATGCAATGTTCTGCTGGGAAACCTTGAGTCCTGACATTCATATGGATGTTTGACATGTACCACCTAAGCATTGAAGATCAAGCAACCCCCCAACCCCCTGCCCCCTTAGCAACAGCAGTCCTTGATGCCAGTTTCCACCCTCAGCAGGACAATGCACACCGACACACTGCAAAACCGCTCAGGAGTGGTCCAGGGAACATGACAGAGCTAAAATGTTCACCAGGGTTCCACACTCCCCAGATCCAAATCTTATTGAGCATCTGTGGGATGTTCCAGGATAAATCTGATCTAGGTAGGTCCCACCTTGCAACCCACAGAATTCCCTGCCACCATCCCGGTGCCCAGGACATCCTCAGAGGTCCTGTGTCCATGAATCACTAGGTCAGAGGAGTTTTAGCAGCATAACGGGGACCAACACAATATTAGGAGGTAGTCGTAATGTTTTGCCTGATCGGTGTATATGTCTACTATCCAATAACAATCCAATTGTAAGACTAGATAATAAGATCCAGAACCTATGTATAAATTTGACCTTCAAAAACAACATTTACAGAAAGCTAAGAGCTAAAAATTTTCAGTTTTGCAACTGCGGGCCTTACAGGGTTAATCAACTGACTTTAGAGTGACTTTAAAATAACATCATGGCATCAAGCGAGTGCCGTCAAATCAGGACAAAAATCTAACCCACAAGCATAGCTAGTGCTTGCAGTCTGAGATGAAATGCATGGTAAATCATATTGGGTCTCGAGGTCTATTTTTCAGTATGAGCCACAGTCTGCTCCATCCATTCATGCACAACATCAAGGACACCAGTGACCCAGTTGTTCTTTTTTTATTTTTTTTAATGTAGAGGGCTTTGCTCAGGTGGCTGAAGGTTTTGAGCTGTCATTGACTTGACTTTGTGATGATAGTAAATAAATAACGATTTATTAAATATCACATCAAATACACTACCAGTCAAAAGTTTGGACACACCTTCTCTTTCAATGCTTTTTTATTTATTTGTATTGTTTTCTACATTGTAGATAAATACCGAAGCTTAACACTTTTTGTTAACAACATAAATCCATATATGTTCTTTTATAGTTTTGATGTCTTCAGCATTAATCTACAATGTAGAAAATAATTCAGTAAAAAACAGCACATGACTACAGTTTTCAAATATGTTATTTCATTGTTAACTTGAAATTTTTTGCAGTCACTGAAGTTTGTAAACTAACACACTTCTTCATATGTATATATCTTCATTAGGGATTATGAGCAGGTTCCTTCAGATAACCTCTCAGTAGTACAAGGTAAAATAGGAAGTATGATTAAACCAATTAATTACCGAGATTAGCATCCACCCTATGAAGGACACAGAGACAGAGAGGTCAAACTGTTTCTTTAATAAGAGTGCACATAATTTACATCACTCATCGTCTTTATTTGACAGGAGACAACAGAAAAACAGCATCAGTGTTGCTCTGTGATGTAGCTCCAGGTGTTCATGCCACCCGCAGGGAGAATGCAATTAAATATAAATACAACATCCACCAAGGGCACACAAACCTCCGACTGGACGGCATTTCTGATCCATTATTATAGCATAACACAACCTAATTAAGCAGGTGGAGATTTACACAGTGTACTAAAGCATGGTCGCCCACATGTACAACCTCTTACAAGATGAATGTCTCAAGTGCCTACATCAACATGCATGGAAAAGTCTCTTCTTAACCCTGTGATTTATGTATTTTCAAGCTGAACTTGGTAGAGCTATATCAACCATACGAGCTAGACTCATACAGGCTACGCATTTGAAATAACCTGGTTTAAACACTTTTTTTCCAACACATTTATTTGGGCCTTTGTTAACAGGGTCAGTAGATAGAGACAGGAAAGAGGAAGAGAATGTAGGAATATGACATGCAATAAAAGGTCCAACTGACCAAGTTTCGAACCAGGAACTTGCTTAGTGCCCAAGTGGATTACACTCTAACCACTCAGCTATCGGGTTGCCCTAAACTTTTAAGGGCTTTTTTTTTTTTTTTTTTTTTTTTTTTTTAGGGTTGAGTGGGACTGAATTTACAGGAGTATGTTTCACCACAAATGACATTTATGAGGAAATATGAAAACTGTAATAGCAATGAGTTTATATTATAATGCTCAACCCACCAAGAATCAACAGCCAACTCTACAGCTCTATGCAGTGTTTACCTACTTTTAGCGGACTGGTTTTTGGTTCCTAACCCACATAGTTTGGTTGAGACTCATCGCAATCATCAGTCATCCCACATTATGGTGTGTTCAGACAGAAAGCATTAAGCCAAGAAGAAGAAAAAAGGACAAACTTTACCACTGGTCTGCTGGTGTTTATTTGCCTGTCATTGTCCTGACAGATTTTAGCTGTAAGAAAACTAAAAACACATACATTCTTGCTACCTTGCAACTAATCTGTCATATAAATTTATGAAGTAAATTTGCTTCAAGTCTTTCTTTTTTTCTCAAATTCCAACATTTTGAACTCATTTTAACACGTATTTGGTTGGTCCATTGCACTCCAGATGAATTGGCATCTAGTTATGTCTTTCTGTTTACTTTGTATACAATGACAGCAACATTTGATTCACACTGATGGAATGCAGAGTTTAATAAAATGAATATCTGGTTAAGAAACTTGAACATCTTGCAGCTACACACCTACATTTTGCTATGAATCCATCTATTTAGGAAATTTTGGACTATCTTTCATCAGGACTAATAGGATGATAGTTTTGTTCTGTCAGTCAAAAATAAGTTAAAGAAGCCTAGTGTTAAATGCCCTGGTATGTTTTCTCTCAGCCCTTGTGGTTTTCACTAAAGCCGCTACTGACAGGCAGATTTATTTCAGAATGTTGATGAGTGTAGCCTGACAGCTTTCTGATGCAGTCAGACTGAATTAGGCCTCTAGGGCTCTTATACTTAAACCGACATGAGGGAATTGGCTAAAATATTATAATTAAACATTTCATTTTGGTCCCTTATTGAAACAAGACCATTCATTCATATCTGATAACTAAAGAAATATTACTACAGCATATTGTACTTCCATAAAGCTTTAAAACTCATAACAGTTGAATGTTGAGAAATGAAAAGTCTGCAAAGAAGTCAAATTGAGGCTCAAAGTGGGTTGAGTCCCATTTGTTTGTCCTTGCCTGATAAATTTAAAGACTTTTAAACAATTCGCCTCCTTTTGTAATCCAAGAAGATTACAAGCCTAAGCAGAGAAATATGTGATGAAATCATGAGGAAAGCTTCCAGCAACAGAAAACATTGTGCAACTGTTTCAGCAGGCTGAGCAGTTCTGTCCAAAACAAGTCATTTGATCTTCATGTGTGAAACTGGTGGACTGGTCCTCAATTGATTAAATATCGATCAGCCACAATTTTAAAACTGACATGCAAAGTGAAGGGCAATAATTATTTAGTTACCATAGCACCTGTGAAGGTGTGGGTTAAGGATTGAACCACCAACCTTGCGATCAGTAGACAATCCGCTCTACCACTTAAGCCACAGCTGCCCCACCTGACAACCCAGCATTAATGTGGATGCTACTGACACACACCACCTACCGGATCCCTTCATGGCAACAGTATTCCCTGAAGGTGGTGTCCTCTCTCTGTGAAAGTTCTTCACAAATGGTTTGAAGAACATGACAAAGAAGTTAAGGTGTTTTCCCAGATCTCAATTCCATCGAGCAATCTGGGACTTACACACTGTTAGGTTTTAATGTTGTGAGTGATTCGTTTATATTTAAGTCAACACCGACTTAGATCTAACTGAAGTTGAATTAATACAAATATATGCAATGTGTACTTATGATAGTGAGTTTTGCAGAGGGTTCGCCACAGTCCACTGAGCTTAGCTCTGTCTCCCATAAATTAAATTTTGCATCAGGGGTAAGCAATTCAGAAGTTTTGATTAGTTTGTGATTACAATCCAAAACAGTTATTAAAATAGCCTCTGAGTCTTGTAATGAATATTAATGTGGACCTTAAACATTGCAGAAACTCCCATTTTGCTTTTTATATGTAAGAATGCAGGGAAAAAGTGAAACCAAATCTTAACACTCACTGTAGCCTAGGTATTAAAATGCAGGAATGGAGCTCGTACTATGACACAGTGTTAGGATTAACGCTTCCTCGTCTTGTATTCCAAGTAACCTACTCAAAGAGCGCAGAAAGCAACCAAACCTTGTCACGCTTTTTGACTTGCAAGCAGTCCCATCTGCCGCCAGTAAATAGGTTTATCTATGACATGGCAGACTCAATTTCAGGGTATAAAATCTGGTTTTACTCCACAACATAGCCAGTGTTGATTTCTTGTGTGTCTATATACAGTGTACATGAGTGCTAAAGCCAGCAGGCTACATCTACAAAAGGCTACTGAACATCTCTAGGTCCCACTGTGATATCTGTGTAAATTTCTCCCTTTTCAAGCTTCTGCATACAAAACCTCCCAAACCCAAGAAAAAGATTTCTTCAGAGGTTTGATTGGTTAAATACGCATCAACCAGGCAATGTTTGCAGCTTGTCTGCTGCTGCACTGGGAGTTAAATCAATAGAGATGTAGCAGCTTTGTTCCTACCTGCAACTCATTTTTGTATAATTTCTTTTATTAGAATTGGAGCTGTAAGATGATCAGACTGGCCTGGGGTGACAATAGAGACCTCATAGGAGCCTCACAGACCTGACAGAACACACACCAAAAGCACTTCTGGCTCTTTCAGTGTTTAGTTGGGATGTTGCAGAATTTGATAGCATTGCACAGTAGCATTAACAAGCAGTATTGACATGTGGAGGAATTTAAATATCTGTAAACAGAAGAAATACAATATCTATACGGGGAAATCTTTTTTTTTCTCTCAACCATATATTTCAGTTTCTCTTTTTACAGTTTGTTACAAAATGTTCAGTTTGAGTTGTAGTGTTTTAGGCTGGTGTTATTCTAGACTTCCCTTGAAAGACCAAAACCTGCATTGTGTAAGTCCTAATATCAGAGTTCTAATCCTGTTTGTGGCACCATTTATTCATCTTAAAGATGTCCTCAGAAATGCCTCAGGAGAATTTTTTTTTTAAAGTCCCTATAATTTCACAAAACAGCCTGATACGGTAGAATGAAGAAATTTCTCACGCAGGAGGAGAGAGTACATTTGTTGGTGACTATTTTCAGCTGCAGATTAATCCACAGTTAGAGCTCTCCTGAGTATTTACAGCAGCAAGGTATACGTGGGGTTGACTCTAAATAAACCAGATTGTGTGCTCTTGTGGTAGTGTGGCTCACTGGTGTGTTTTTATTAGTTTCTGGATGACAATGGAGCTCTATTGTGCAGAGGATTATGGATGTTGTTGTATTAGCTTTGACTACACAGATCATATTGAGGATCCATTTATTATCGGTTTTGGTCTTTTCATTGCCTTTGTTAGAAGTAAAGAAAATGCAGAATACTGCCAGCCTTATTGGGTGTTTGGATAGAGAACAGCACCGTATTAAAAAAAAATCTAATAGGCTTCATTTGTTTCAGTTATAAATCCTTGAGTTTGAAAGCTTATCAGAAAATAAAACCCTGCAGATCAGTGCGCTGTGACATAAGCTGTGGTCAAAGTAGAGCTAAGTTCTTTGTTGCACAACTTTTTGCTAAAGAGATGCAGCTGCTTTATTTGAAATCGAATGAAAGAGACTGCCTCAATTTTATCCAAACAGTGCTGTTGTCTGTCTTCCGTTGAAGGAATATTTCAACGTGTTGGGAAAAGCAGTCATTCCTCATAGAGAGGCAGATGAGGAGACCGATGCCACTCTTGTATCTGTACAT
Source organism: Amphiprion ocellaris (assembly GCF_022539595.1). Classification (NCBI taxonomy): domain Eukaryota; kingdom Metazoa; phylum Chordata; class Actinopteri; family Pomacentridae; genus Amphiprion; species Amphiprion ocellaris. The sequence continues at coordinate 19,349,490 of NC_072783.1, read as the reverse complement.
GTAAACTGTCTGGTTAGCTTCAATTGTTACAAAGACTAGAAACAGGAAACAGAATTCACCCACCAGCAACCACAATGTGTCACATGTACGCTTAGGATTTTATAAAGCCAAAACAAAGAGATATAAGGTGTTCGTTTCAGAGCTTTAAGGTAGATATAGTTATATTAGACTTTTTCCTCACCAGCTTCTGAAGACAGCTTTACATTTAGACTACAGATAAGCAGAGTGGAGTTCACCTTTGTGTGCAATTCTGAGGAAAAAAAGCAAATAGCTGTATTCCCCCAAATCCTTACCTACTGTTTTCTATATAGGAACTGCATCAAAGCAGCTGCAGCTGCAGCCGTCATGCACTTTTTCACTGCAGCTTGATTATATCATGATTATATTGTTTCCCTTTTTGTTTTTTTTATTTTTGTAAACCAAACTATAATGTTGCCTTTCCTTTGTTGTGTGCCAACAGCATGACTCCCCTGTTGTGTACACAGCTCCTCTCAGTCACCAACAACAGTTTCAAAGACATTTTCGCATGCAGGTTGACCCAGTTCAACATAAGGAGGACAGAAAGGGGACCATAACAGAAAATCAGAAAAGCTGAACAGCCTCTTTTTGTTATGCAAGACGCTGATCTCTTGCTCCATGCCACAGAAAGTTCTAGGAGTAACCAGTACAGATATCAGAGTCTGTTTCATATAGTCTCAAACAGCAGCAGCCAGCGTCTCATTCAGTTCCTGCTGGCACTCATACAACACTATTGTGCCCACGCATATTGAAAAAGAAATACAAAAGAAGCTTCTTCGTCCTTTTTCAGAGTGGCAGCGATGAGGAGCTGATGGTCTGCTGCTGTCCATGTCTCCAACAGCTTCGTTCTGTCCTTTGTTCCCCCTCCTCAGCTCAGTCATATCTGTCAGGGAGACATAAGAAAGAACACGGCTATTAATACTGCTGCTGTAAATCCTCTAAACACACACACACACACACACACACACACACACACACACACACTCCCCACGGTTTGCAGAGCGTCGCCTCTTTGTAAACAGCATGTGGGTAAAAATAGCCAACATGCAGTTATCAGTTCCTGTGTGCATTTAGAAAGATAGGCACAGCTCTTTTTTTTGAATTGCCTAGACACACACACACTCAAAGAAATCATTATAGCATAATTTAGAGAGCATAGTTAACAGGATTGCTTGGCAGAATCAGATTAGTGGTGAACAGTGTTTGCGGTGTCCCTGCCATTATCCCCCAGGTGTCTCTTTTATACCAAAGCAAAGTTTATCCTCATACAGTATGTATAATTGCTTTCAGTGAGCCAAAACTCTCCAAGATGGAGTTTTACAGAACTGCACACACAGCTGTTGAATCAAAATCGACATGATTTTGTTATTTGACAAAGAAATGTATTTGTTCTTGTCCTTCCTACACTTTTTTACTTTAAAATTTAAACTCCATGCTGATTGGCTGACGGGTTGCAGTTCCAAAGATGAAACCCTGCTTAAAGAAGAAGGTGTAACTGCTTATTGGCCGTCAGATAGAGTCAGAATGTTAGATTTAGGGATGAAAACGCAAAACAAGTCAAGTTTAGAAGGAAATATCAGAAATTGGGTTAACATATGTGGTGCAAAAAAAGTTCCAAGACTGTTCCTGTTGCTGCACAGTCATGTGCAACAACAGGTGCAACAGAGCAGTAGTTCTCATGAAGCTAGAAGCTAGATTCCATGTCAATGTTGCATTTATGTTGTATTTGTTTCTTGGCAAGGATCCCCGACAACAGTCTTGTGTTAACTATACTTTCATGTGAAAGGAGACGCATCAGGTCAGCAGTGCTACCACGAGCATGCTGGTAGTTTTCTTCAACACTGACATGGTTGTGCACTGGTAATTCATTCCCCACAGTTCAGGATGTCAATGCAGAGTTCTACTGTGACATCCTGAGGGGGCTGATACAAACTATTTGGCACAAATGATCTGTAATGTGGCATGATAGCAATTGAGGGCACCACCATTACAATGCATCCCTGTGGCTTGTTCCTCTTCCTCAATAAATTTCAAGTTCCTGGTCAGCCATTTTGATGCACTGGAGGAGATTCAGCGCGGATTAGTGCTTGACATGCTTACATAGCAGGACTTTCAGGGAATGTTACAAGCATTGCAGGAGTGGTGGGAGGCTGTACAAGGAGACTTGTTCAAAGATGATAGCATCCAAATTTAAATCATCTATCCATCCGTCCATTATCTATACACCGCTTAATCCTCATTAGAGCCACGGGAGGGCTGGAGTCTATCCCAGCTGACTTAGGGTGAAGGCAGGGGACACCTGGACAGGTCACCAGTCCATCACAGGGCTACACATAGAGACAAACAATCACATTCACACCTACAGATGAGAATCATCGAATAACCTCAGCATGTTTTTGGACTGTGGGAGGAAGCCCGAGTACCTGGAGAAAACACACGCATGGACAGGGAGAACATGCAAACTCCATGCAACAGGAAATCGAACTGTGGATCTTCTAGCTGTAAGATGAAAGTGCTAGCCACCGAGCCACTGTGCAGCCCAAAATTCAAATCAGTTTTATCTTCTTTTAATCACAGTCTTGGAACTTTTTGATTGCTCCTCCACACAGGATCTTTGTTGTCATTGCTGCAATAATCACCACAGTTAAGGATATGAAAAAGTTGTGGTCAAGTTACGACAGTCGAAACATCAGTCTCCTGTGATAAAGTTCAGTGTTTTGCCCACCCACCCATCCATCCATGGCCTTTGCAAATCCAGAACTACTATCACTCTCCTCATGAGCTCATTATGTAATTACCATGGCTACTGTGGGTCAATGTCAGAATAAAACTAATTATTGATCATGTTTGCACAAAAATCTGTTATTACAACAATTACAACTTTTCTTGGGGAGGCTGTTTTGAAACAGCTTGTGGTCCCTCTTCCTGTAGTTAACTGTCATTCTACACGTGGAGGAACAGACCATTTCTGTAGCAATTTGTCATCATGTGCTACTTTGTGAATAAAATAGCCAATAAATGGAAATTTGCCATGTTTAGAACACTACTCAAAAGATAATGGTCAATGTAGTTAATCCAAGCACCAACATAGTAGCATCAGTAAGTATAGTTCCATTAATAGTCACTTGAGGCTGGCTCCAAAAGCAAGCTACTTCCCTTAGAAACCCATGTTTAAACGTCCAACTTTACTGCAGAAATCTCTCTCTATACACTTTTACATTACTCATGCATAATTATGTTATGCATAATTAAAAGTTCAGCAACAATGAATGACATGTTGGATCCACGATACTGAACTTCAAACCTGCCATCAAGGAAACCTGTGGGTGACGTTACAGAGGAGCTGTCAGTCTGTATTTACAGTCTGTGAGTTAATAGCACTAATGGAGGTAGCGTCAGCACTCCTAAACACTTTGTACAACCAAGTGTAACACAACAAAAAGCTGATCCTTTAGCCCCATTTGGATGATCGTCATGTCAGCATATCTGCAGGGAAGCTCTCTGCCTTCAGTCTTAATCTGTTTCACACTTTTAAATATCTCTCACAACTCTATCTGCATATTACAACTTCCCTTGTGTTTATTCAAATCAAATGGAAGTGGGTCAGATGCAAATTCATTCATTATGCCACCATTCATCTATTTTTCAAAATTATCCCAAAGAGTAAACACACCATTTACTTGATGATACACCAATGATACACCACTCTCTAATTATCATGCATCCAATACATGTAATTGATCCATTCAAATCAGGCCTTATGTGGGCTGAATAGAGGTATGAATAATTGGCAGCTGGTCCAGTAAGAACTGCTACATGTTACTGTTCTTTCTCTGCCTTCACAAGGACTTTTTGAATTAAAATCTGAACATGATAAAGTAATCCATTGCTCATTGTGACCTCATGATCAACCACTTTATTAATCTAAGGATTTTTTTTTTCAATTTCTGCAAATGCACAGGAATAAAACAAGAAAAAAAAACAGAAGAATAAAATGAAAAGGCAGATCACCATAATGTAATCTGTGGTGTTATTTGAATGATGATATTTGTTTGTTTGATATAAAACAGTTAAATATAGCTCAATTAATTCCATTAGTGCATCCATATTAGTTTCACTGTGATTGTAAAAAAAAAATGAAAGGAAGGATCTTTGGTCATTTTATAATAATCAAACTAAAAATTGCAAACATCAAAGGAAAAATACAGCCCAAAGCAGGGATTTTTAATGTGAGGTGTTCAGTCTTTCCAGCGAGGCTGAAGTCAGGACTTTTCCTACTTAGTGAGCACCAACTGGAATTTCTGTGTTGATTACTAGTTGGCACTAAAACTTTTGCTCTTCCACTGTAAGCAATATTACATTATGTTGTGTTTTCCTCTGTAATAACTGGTTAGCGCCATACAATGTTGGTTAGCAATTACTAGGTTGCAGGTGCATTTCTGCTTGAGGACTGAAATTTGTCAGTACTGAAAACTGCAGTGAGATATGGTCTGTATGTGCATGTTCTCTCAATTTCTTCAAACTTTCACTTTTTTGAACCTGTTCGGAGCTTTTTTTTTCACCATGTCAATTTTTGAAGCAACCTTTCACGAGAAAAATGATCACTAAGTGATCTTTACTTTAAACTTATTTTGAGTTTTCTTGTAAAATACAGCTCAAAACAAGATAATTTCAAGATTGTTTGACTTAACAAGCTATTTAAGATGCATTGTCTTAAAACAAGTTCCTCCATCTGCTGAAATGTCACTTGTTAAGTGAATTTATCTTAAATCAAGTGGGATGAGACATTTTGACTAAAAAGAAGACAAAGACTTGGTAAGATTTAGAGTTTTTGCAGTGCAAGGCCTACCCAGACATGGCTGCTCTGTCTGATAATTAGGAAGTAGAATACTGAGGAAGCTGGAGTTCCCAGAGAAAACCCACACATGCACAGTGAAAACATGCAAACAAACTCCATACAGAAAGATCCCAGGCCCAGGGCTGGACACGAACCAGGGATCTTCCAGCTGCAAGACAAAAGTGCTAACCACTGAGCCACTGTGCAGCCCAGCAGTAAACATATATCTCAAAATGTCAAACTTGATAAGGCATCACATCTTCCCCGAATCATGTTTTTGACTGAGCCAGAGGAAAAACAGAATAAAAGTGCATATTAGTCATACTCTCAACCGAAGAGTGATTACATCCAAGTAAGCTGGCACCTTTCTAAACTTTCAGTCATCACTTGCTAGATTTGTCTCTCACTTGTTTTTCTCAGTTTCCCCGATTCACTGTCTGCTCCTCTCCACACCCACTCAAACATTTATGGAGTTGTTCTTTTTCACTCCCCACACATCAAATCACACTGACAGTAGTGCTGTGACTGGCTTGTGTCTTTAGCCTCCCTGAGTACGTTTGGAGTGGGAACTGTGAAATGTGTTTTATCCACACAAACTCTTTCACATACACCCAAATCATCATAAAAAAACACATGACGTGGCCTGTTTTCTATTATGAATGAGCGTACAGCCAAGTGAGCATCTCTGTTAGTTTATTTGCATTTGCTAATATACAGAATATGTTTTATTTAATTAGGTTAGCTCCGTTAAGATTATGATCACAGTGTGTTAAGAGAGACCTGTGCATTCAGATTTATGGAGAGGAGAATATTTTCCAGGTCTGGTCCCTCATCCACACTCACTGCAGCAACAGCATTGTGTTTCTACAGAAAATAGCCGTTCCTACCGGACCACAGCAGCACTTTCAACTGTAATGACTTTCAAGTGTAATGAAATGTGTGCATGAGAATGTGCCAGCGTGTGCGTTAGCATGAGCAGATGCTGTTTGAAGTGAAGTTCACGTCACTCTTTCCACATCCAGTTTACTGGATTCTCTGACTGGAACATCCAGCATCAGTCTGCCCTGCAAAGGTGAGAGCTGAAAGATACAGAACACACACACACACACACACACACACACACACACACACACACACACACACACACACACACACACACACACACACACACACACACCCAGACGCAAAAGTACTTGGCACACAATAGGGCTGGTTATAGACAGTTTTCCACTGTTTTGTGCTGCTGCTGCTGCTGCTGCTGCTGCTGGAGTGAAAAATGTTTGAATTAATTTTGTTTCATTTAACATCCCTGTCTTTTTTTATTTTATTTTCTCCCCCTCTCCTCTAATCCAGTTTATGTATGTGTTTTTACCTGATACACACTGATGCAGCTGGTTTACTTGATGCCAAAGAGCTGATTGACTAAAACATTTTTTTCCATCAAGCTCCACTTTTTGTTCAGGAAAATACATGTCTCAACACAGAGGTCCTTTTAGGAGAACATCCTACATTATAGGGACAATAAACATACAGTGTTCTGCTGATTTACTCATTTTGCACCCAGACAGCCTATATATTTATAATGTGAGAGCTACTATGTGACTCAGCAGGTATTAGCTGAGTAGCAGCTGTACACGGCTGTTGACATGTGAAGTCACCTTTAACATTTGTGCGTTTAGTAGCAGTTCATTAGGCAGTTCAGGTAGCTCACGTCTCAGTAGAATAGAATAGAATAGAATAGCCACTTTTATTGTCAAACAGAACATACACTAGTTGGTGGGCATTTGAATGAAATTGCAGCCATTATATTGCACAGAGAAACACTGAAATGTAGGAGTCGTTATATTTCACAGTGAACCATGGATGCCTTGCCCAGAGGGATTATTGGGAATTGAAGAGTCTGTAGCTAACCAAGCACATGAATTAATCATTTGTTAGTTGCTGCTTACCTGGGTGTGATCAGGCCATGATCATGAATCATTAAATTGTAAATACAAGTAACTCAACTCACTGCCATCTAAAACTACTTATTTAACAGTCTTGGTGTTGATGCTTCCACGGTCAGTTTTTAAATACACGCGAACCTGTATGACAAGATACTTTAGAAACATGGATGATTTGTAAAATTTTTTTTTTAGGGTTTTTTTTGCATTTTGTTTCAGCACCTTAGGAGCAAATTTCTATCTCACTTGGTGTGTTCCTTTTAGTTAAATCAGAGAAGAGTAGGAGTGGTGCCAAATTTATGACATTTATTAGACCTAAGTATGTTTCACCTGTGATCATTTGACTATTTTTGGTCTTTTTATTCAATTTACTTTGTTTTGACAGTACAGGAGATAGGATTATAGCTCTGACAGACAGGATGCCGTCTCTACAGTGACGCCACCATCACTTCAGAGGATATTACATTAATGTGCATTCATTTGCTGGAGACTTACTCTAACCCTAACTGTAACGAATCCTCGCCTAAACCTGACCTTGCTTCAACCTTAGAACAAGTCTTCACTGTAAAATTTCATTATTTATATTATGGAGATTTGCTTTTTGTCTCCCAGTGGGAGGTGGGTCCCCACAAAGTGACAGTAAATAGATTTATGTTCCCACAACATGAGAAGTTCACCCACACACAGGGACACACAGACAGGCAGGAGAGGGACGGAGGAAGAATGAGGGAGTATTGATTTTTGTCACACTGCATCAGTCATGATGCATACTGATGGTTCTATGGTAAACGAAATTCACATCACGGGTACTTGGACATACAAGTGAGCTGGGCTAAGACATTCATAAGATGCGATAAGCCCAGAAAGCTGAACCATTCTAAAAAGTCAATTTTGGATAATTTTTCAGTTTTGTTGAGGAAAGCTTTTTGTATCCAGTGGTAGCATTTTAACAGTTCTACTTCTCTGGTCTGATTAATAACGGGGAAAAAAATCCCCACAATAACAAAGAAGAAAAGCATTCAGAAAGCGCAGTACTCCGCCAAGGCTGCTCATTCCTCCATATGGCATTGTCAGAAATGCAGCATTTTATTTTATTTTTTTTTTAAGAAATGCAGCATTTTTTTATTAGTTATTGATGACCAGAAATCACGGCAACACAGAATGTGGCCATTTAATATAGGTGTACCCACAAACAGAATGACCTTGTGCTGAGCACAGACGTGTGTTATGCATATGTACATTATGTAAGGATACCGAATCGCACGACCTAAATATGTAACAGGTGGCAGAAATTGATGAGACTCGGAAACACCGTCACAATTTAATTAGTTGTTCCTTGTATCATTTCGGATGGATAAGTCCCCATAAGTCTGCAACGGTCGATTTGTAGCAGGATGGCATCATGTGATCGTCAGCAGGCAGCTGACATAGTGTTCACTTGTCATAGTTAGTGATGCCATGTCACTTTCTCACATAGAAATCTTAACACGTCTGTGGATCCAGAGTATAAACCTCATCACTGCCAAAATCTAATCAGTTGATCCTTGTGTCATTTCTGACCTTCCCTGAAAATTTCATCCAAGTCCATTGGTCTGTTTTTGAGTAATGTTGCTAGCAGACAGACAGACAGATGGACAAATGTACACCGATCGTCACATAACTCCGCCATTCCTTGGCGGAGTAAAAAAAGAACTATTAAGGCAAATGGTTCAGGTCAAGCTAAAGGAATTTATTTTCTGCACCACTAATATCCAGACATGCTGCATCAACAGTGCAGTGTGCTGAATCATCTTATATTAATATAACCCCTGCAATTTCAGTGTTGCTTCCTGCTGGTTCTTACTTTTGGTTAAAGGTCCTGAAAAACACATTCTTCCTACTATGAGCCACAGGGGTGCCTAATGAACACACAAAGTTACAACAATTTAGTTTTTTTTTCAAGATTGCTTTGTTCCTTGTCTGTGTTTCTACTGTGTGGTTTGAAGTGAGAGGCATTAAAAGGCAACATTTTTGCATTTTCTTGCAGCAGACAGTTTCTGTGCTTAATTCAAAAGTCATTCAGCACAAATTTTTAACCTTGATTTTTGCTGTTTTAGGTTTTGTTTGTGTGTGCAAAAATGTAGCTTACAGTGATAATGATGGCAGATGCACCTTTGAAAAGTCTTCATCTGAAACAAATCCTTGATTTCACGCTAGTGACTGTCCGTTTCAGGCTATGGAGCTACAAAAGTACTAATTGTACCCTCAGCTGAGAATTGAATTGTGAGTGATGAGTGGGAGTTTGAACACCATCTAAAACACAAAGTAAAACGGTCAAAATTGTGCAGCACTGAGTGCCTCTAACTGTGACTCGACAAATTACTTCTAAAGTGATAACTGTCCAAATGATGTTGCATGGATATTAGAAAAATGGCTCGGGAGGCTGATTTCATACACACTAGCACTCCTCCACAGCCTCCACAGCTAAACCACCAAGTACGATGATGAAGAAGTCTTATGTTGGGGTTGCTTTACTTCCTACCACTAGCTTTAGAACACAAACATTAAACTGCCTCAATCCCCTCTTTCTTTACAGCAGATCTCAGTAGGGTCTGATTCCACTGGGCCAAACAGTAGAGACGATGACTTCCTTTATCAACAGCAGCTGAGGCATAAATACTGGGGCTATTTGATGAAAGTGTGCTCATATACTGAGGATGTATCATTAATGCAAGTTACACAGCTCTGAGGGAGTTAAGCTGCTGACTCTCTTCCTTGTCCCTGAAGCTTGCATCGTGTTCTTTTTGCTGCTTGAATAGCAGTGAGCAGAAAATAGAAACCTGAATGACTCTCCTTCCCCAGCCTTCAGTCCAGCTGTTCACTGGGCACCTGTTGACTGGACATTGCCATGCATTTGGCTCTGCGCCTTTCCATTGATGTCTCTCCTTCATTGCCACCCTCTCTCATTATTTGCTACTGTCCTATTCCTGCAGACCTCCCCTGCTACCTCAGTGGCAACCCAACCACTTTACAGCCCACTTGGCAGCAGCCGGCAGGCAGCGAGGTGCATATTTGCCCCCTCTTTGCCAAGGCACCATCATCAAGAGCTCATCAGACACCATGAGTGGATTTCAATCTGCTAAGGAAGCGAAGGTTCCCTGAATGAGAGTGCTTTCCTCTGCTATTTCCTGTAACTCCACACATGTAAATTATTCAGACTGGCAAAAAAAGCAAACTTCAGCATGCTTTCTCGATGCATCTTTAAAGAGTTGTACTATTATATTTGAAGTGTTGGAAGGAGCTAACAGGGTTTTTAGGAGCATTGACTGCAAAGTGAAACACATTAGCAGCAGAGGAGGGTAAATCTCCGCGGCAGAGCTGGAAGAAAGATTTAAAGGGTATTTATTGTGACTATCAGAGCTGTTATTGTTATGCATTTCATGCACGCTGGAACACACTCAACCTGGATCTCAGATGAATTAAATTTGGAGTAGATTACGCCAGTTCTGGATGAAAAACACCTCGAGAGGTGCAGCGTTAAATCGAGTGTTTGGATTTGGGTGTGATTTTGGCTGGATGTTGGGGTAAAGGGCGGGTTAAAGGCAGGGTTGGTGTTCCAGTTTTTTGAGTAGGAGTTGCTGGTCCTCCTGCGGCTACATCTTCTGCCTCCTGCGTTCTCTCGCTGACTGTCTGGCAGGACACAGCGGCGTGGCTCATCCTGCCTGGCTGAACACACAGCACACTGGCTGGGGCTTATCTTAGGCTCACAGGACCGCAGGCCTCATCCACACATGCAATTACATCAATGCGCACAGACCACTGATAATGACAGTATGTCGATATTGTGTGTGTGCTTCTGTACATGGAAAGTCAACCTTTTCATACAGATTTGTTAACGCATAAATTAGAAATGTAGCATTTTTTTCCTCTCTAGACATATGCTGATATATTCATCTTAATTAAAATGCTTATTTCAGCTTGACAGTTACAATAATAGCAAAAGTACAAATGATAAAATAATACTGCTCTCAAGGGAGCCAAGCTAACTTTTCTGCTGCCATACCAAAATATTGTAATCCTTCCAATTTTCATGCAATCAAACCTTTCCAGCAACAGCCATTCAGTGTATTTGGACTCCATTGCATCCACTTCTCTAAATGGTAGTTTTCGTAGTCAGAAGTGGAGCTTATCATTTTGACTCTGGGTTCAATGTGACCTTCATGGTTGGAGCTTCAGCTGCATGAAATCCAGCGACACTGTTTGGGATTTAATGTCACTGATGACATACAAAATGTTTACTGTTTACTTTGCTTCACATTAAAAGCACTCAACTGGAGAAACACACAGTGGTTTTTATTGTGAAGCAGTCACATGAAACTAAATGTATTTGTTACAAATGTGTACTCGTGATGATGGTAACAGTGTTTCTTTACTTATTTGTTTGTTTTGTGAAAGGTATGACATTTGGCTTTTTTTTTGAGTATTTTTGCCATTTTATAGCAGTTGCAATAATGGGAAATTCACATGTACTGTATACAGCACCTTTCTGTGTGGAGTTTGCATGTCTCCCTGTACAGTGTGGGTTTTTACCATCTTCTCCAGCTTCCTCCCACAGTCCAAAAATAAGCTGAGGTTAATTGGTGATTTTAAATTGACCGTAGGTGTCAATGTGAGTGTGATTGTTTGTCTCTCTGTGTAGCCCTGTGATAAGCTGGTGACCTGTCCAGGGTGTCCCTTGCCTTTGCCCTCAGTCAGCTGGGATAGACTCCAGCCTCCCTCCGAACCTAATTAGGATTAACCGGTGTATAAATAATGGATGGATGGATGAATACAGCACATATATGTCCACACACACTCATATACACATGTAAGTATGTACACTGCCGTTAAAAGGTTTGGGGTCACCCAGGCAATATCATCAATGTAGCATTAGAACACAGGAGTGATGGTTGCTGGAAATGTTCCTCTGTACCCCTATGGAGATATTCCATTAAAAATCAGCCGTTTCCAGCTAGAATAGTCATTTACCACATTATCAATGTCTACACTGTATTTCTGATTCATGTAATGTTATCTTCATTGAAAAAAATGTTTTTCTTTCAAAAATAAAGACATTTCTGTGACCCCAAACTTTTTAACAGTAGTGTACGTCCACACACAGTCATATACACATGCAAGTATGTATATATACATAGAAACTAAATCAATCACAGCTCCACAAAATTATGTTTCTCCACAATTGTATTGCTTTCTCATGCATCTTTTGAGTGAAATGTAACTTTGTATTTTCTCAGGTAGGACACTGCAGATAAGGCTTACAATTTTAAAGAATTACAAAGTCCACATGTGAATGTAGGATGGTTGACTGGAGGCTCAAGATTTTGGCACAGGAAACTGGGCTTTTAGTTCCACATGGGACTGTTATTCTTTGGTTAGATTCATTTACCAAAACTACTTGGTTAGCTTGGGGATAATAACACAGTTTAGGTTAAAATACGACCCTTTCACAACATGTTTGAAGCTTCACCTCCATTTTCTGGGTGACCAAGTTGACAAGTCCTGCCACATTAAACATATGATTGGTTGACTTTATAGGAGCAACAATAAAGCAGTAAAAATGGCAAAGATATGATGACTGGATTTGTGATACATCACAAACAAATGTAATCAGACAGAAAATATGTTTCCCCTAAAATGTAACTGAGAATGCAGCTGAGTTGTTTTGGAATGTAATTTTATGTGGCGCTAAATACAATGTACTATATACATGCATACTTAAAGCTGCAGTGGGAAGCAACTAATTATAAAAAAAGAATTATAAAAAAAATATACATGCTCTTCTAATGCAATTCTTCTTCTCCTTTTCTGTTCGAAGCTCTTCCAGATGAGCAAAAACAGCCATGTTCACAGTCAAAAGTCATCTCTGGCTTCATCTCAGACTCCACTTCTCCAAGTGTAAGTACTCTAACAAATTACAAACTGTCCCTGTTGCTCTTTTTACTCTCTCACCTGCTCTAGGTAAAAAGCCCTATCATTGACTAAAATCTCCTGCCACTGGCCATATTTTTTAAATCTAAAAGTGAGCTATGAAGAGATGCAAAACTTCCTCTAACACCACATGAATTACAAAATGCTTAAAGGTTAATATGGATTTTTTTTGCCAAGTGATATAAAAAATGCTTATCCCTGCTTTCAAGTAATAAAATTAGAAACAATCAAATATTAAAATCAATCTATGCTCACATACAGTACATATACTCACTAAAACATATGATATGAGTTACATTAGTTACAAGTAATTATGTACTGATACCTCTTGCTCATTGAAAGATGGACACAGAGGAAATTGCCATCAAAATTGCACTGTAAGGCCTTTCCATTAGTCATTAGTCAGTCTACTGAGAATCAATTATCAGCTAGCAAAAACACATGAATGATATGATGATTGTTAGAGCACACATGTTCCATTAAAATTAAAGTTAAATTATTTAAATTTGATTATTATAACAAGGTAAATGTGCTATATGTCAACAACTTTTGCATGATTTTGTTCTTGTGTACAGAAATTCACTCCTGACTCCATTTATATAAATATTAATGCTCAGTATCAAAATCAAAACGGACACGTCAAGAAATCTTATTACTAATATTTACATCCTTGTGCAATTTCATGACTGAAAATAGAAGGATTATAGCATGTGCATACAGATACAGTATGCCTCTGTGAAGCCTCAGTAGATGGAATCTTTTGAACAAACCAAGATAAAAGCATTGGATTATGGGAATTTATAGCCTGCTGCTTGCTGGATGAGAGGCGTCCTGCCATGACGAAAATGCTGGATGGTCATGAAGGGGACAAATTACACGATGATGGAAAATAATGAATCTCTGCTTTGTTTGTTGTTGATGTACATGGTTTTTTTTAATGGTGGGAGTTATCAAAATTAATCTAATGAAAGAGTGACACATCATTATAGATCTACAAAAGCTTCTACAGTGGAGCTGTTATTTGTGGTGACTTTGATCAAAGTCCTACCATAAAAAGTGACCTGAATAGCACAGATATATATCAAAATTATTAATCATTGGTGGGACTGACTTTAATGTGTTAATTTTAATTAATTAATTAATTAATTACTTTAAAAATAACATTAAAAACAATAACGCATTTAGTCGCACCTTTCTCAGTTCCATAATTTCTGACACACCGGTAACACTGATGCACACTCCAGCCAGCAGGTGGCAGTAATGAACCTAAAGTCTGTTTGCCAGCCATGAAGAAGATACACAGGATGCACTGAGTGATGTCAGTCACAAGAAAGTTTGGTCAACAGTGAAGGAAGACGAGACTGCATTGAGCTTGTTGGGTGGAAAGTTTTCTTTAAAAATCTTCCTGATGGCAACTTGGATAAAAGTGTGGTTGTGTGCAAATTGTGCAACGCAAAGAATTTATTTATCACAGCAGCCCTTCAAGCTGACGATATCACCTCAGTGCAAAACATGTTGCTATTAGCACCAGAGCTAATGTTAGCTACGACAGTCCTGACATGGGCAAGCGGTGTAGCCATCCCATAATAGACCATTTTTCAAGACATTGGAAGTGCTTGAGTTTACAAAAAGTCTTAAAATGTTGAATATATCCATCCATCCATCCATTATCTATACACCGCTTAATCCTCACTAGGGTCGCGGGGGGGCTGGAGCCTATCCCAGCTGACTCGGGCGAAGGCAGGGGACACCCTAGACAGGTCACCAGTCTGTCGCAGATGTTGAATATAATTGCCAAAATTGCACTTGGAGTTTGCAGTAATCTGTGAATGCAGTAGACAGATGAGAAATGCTCAGATAAAAATAAAGGAAACCTAAACATTTTTGTTGTATAAGTTCACGTATATGTCTATTCATCAATTCAGTCGTCAACCAAAAGTTATTTGAATTGAAAAACTTTGCTTATTGTGTCAAATATTGCTATTTGACAAAAATGTGATTAATCCCCATCAATTAATTGCAAAGCCTGTAATTATTTGTGTCCCACCACTATTCATTAGTAATAACTTTACTGCTATTACATGGTGATGTACATACTGTATTGTACTGTTAAAGTTTAATCCTGTTGTATAGTGTTGAGTAATGTTATGGAGAGGTTATGTGTATGTGCAGCTGTATTATGGGCTGAGGTCTTCTCCTGAGACTCCAAGTCACTAACTACAGGGATATTAAAATTCACTCATCTCTCTCCTCCTGTAAAAGCAGTGAAGATCAGACGAGCTTTTTCACGTGTCTGCATCTCCCTAGATGCTTTTACAGGGAGTCACAACGCATGACTGAGGTTTTGTTCTGGAAGAGAACAAAGGGAGGTAAGGAAAGGTCGCTGGAAAAGCTTTCTTTCAAAGTAGGATAGAAGGAACGCTGTAATGAAGCCTGCGTCACCGGAAGATGAGGACAGAGCTGAGTGTTGTTTCACTCCAGGGATACGTCAAAGTGAAATCCTCAACGTCACAACGAGGTCACCACTCTGATCCCGTCCCGTATTTAAATGTCACTTCATCAGACTCTCACATCAACAGGAAATCCAAACACGCGTCTGCATCTGGGAAACTCAAAGGTTTCCAGACTTTATTTTGGCGCTTTTAATGTACTGTGTATCCCTGAGAAGATCAGTGAGTCAAAACAAGTTTGATGTGCTAAGCTCCCTATAGAATGATGAATACTGCTAGGAGGTAAATATAACATAGTCAGGCTTTCTTGGTATTAGCTGGCTCAAGAAAACCCATTATAATGGACAATTCGAATGCTGCCTAATTCAGTCAGAGGAACAGGTTGTTGTAATGGAGAGCAAAGAATATTAAAAATCATTACGATATAAAGATCTGCTTTTGGTGGTAGAAAACCTTTACTGTGCTAGAAAACTGTTACTGGTGTAACAGGATCCACTTTAGTTTTTTGTCAAATCAAAGTGATACCAATGAAACTGATTGAATATTCTATGTGATAAATAGCATTAGAGCAACCAACTTTCTGATCTGCATTCTACAGGCCTGGCAGCAAATCAGGACCAAACCTAAAAACATAGCTATGCATTTTCTGCGTCACCAACCAGAATGCATGTAGATTACGTGACAATGCAATGCATACAGTTTGCCTGCTGTAAGTGCACGGTTTCATTCAAAGGGATTACTGTAGTACAGTTCCACAGCTTTGCAGATGTATCATATTCCCTCGAGTGAGAATTTATGTTACTTGTCGAGAACATGACCAGGAAAAGAACTGGTGAAAGGGAGGCACTTCTTACAGCGATTTAAATCCTAAACTCTGAACTAAATCTGCATTGGAGCAGGTTATAGAATTTCCAGAAATTCCCTTTGGGATCAATAAAATGTTTCTATTCGATACATTCTATTAGCAGTGAACTAGCAGGTTAAAACAGAAACCTTTGTGACACTGAAATCTTAGCATTCTTTGTTGGCCCATCAATCTTGCTTGATTCTTACCTTCATCATATCTAGTGTTAGCTTGTACAAACACAGAACTGAGCACTTCATTAAAATTTTTCAAACAAAAGGCCTGATCTTACTCGCATTTTAACTGAGGCCACATTTAGTGACCACTGTGGCCACAAGTTGTAACTGACTAAAAAGTGAAGCAACATTGAACACAAACATCGTCTGGTCAGTGTCTTGGTTTAGTGTATTGATTCTGAAAATACCAAATGTCTACATTTGATATAATACAATGTTGTGTAAAAAATGCATGTCTGGCAAAAAGTGGGAAAACTTTATTTAAACAACAATATCTACCCAAAGTTACTTAAAGTTAGCTAACATTACCACCCAGTTTAGAAACCTACACAAGAAAGCTGCTTTTTTCATCCAAAAGTTACAAAGACTATATTTTAATCCATCTGAACTGTTTTTTTTTTTGTAAACTGTGCATTTAGTGTAATTTAATATACAAAAGCTGTAAACACAATAATGACATAATAGCATTTCTTAAGCTGATATGACAAAAATATCTGCTCAAATAGTCTAATGTAATGTCAAAAATAAGAAAAAGAAAACTGAAAGAGTCATTTTCCGGCTAACATAAATCTGATGTAAACTGCCTTTGTGGCTCTGTGGCTAAGTGCTCTATGTTCCCCAGGTTGCCACTATCTTTGTCTGGACTTGGACGCTTAAAAGCTAATTTACAGTGGGACTTTAAAGCTTTAATGGCTGATGAAAGTTGTGAATCAAAACATTAAAGTCGTGAGTCTTAAATCAAACTCTGAGCTAAAAGACTATATAAAGAGGCCAAATGACTTTGTGATCACTCTTTGTGGTTTTATAACTGGGAAAAAAAAGCTTGAAATTATCATGGGATCAATCTTGAAGTGTTTTGATAGCTGTTTTAAGTTTTAGTTTACACTTTATACTGTAATCCAAAATAATGTGCCATACTGTAAATGAAGGTGCACCATAAACACTGAGTGGGTAGTAAGGTAGTCTCTATAAAATATGATGAAAAGTATTGTTTTCTTAGCTCAGAGACTACATAACCATGCCAGTGCAACACTTTGTACTTTCTACCCCCCCAACCTCCTCATATACAGGACTTTGGTAAAGTCACACAGTAGGAAGTGAAGGGCTAAAACTTAGATTATCTCTTCCCTTTAAAGTCTTGAGTATCACATTGAAGTCAAGACCTCTTAACAACCTTGTTGAAAAGGGAAGAAAGATTGCTATTGAGTATATATTCCGTGTCTGTCTCTGCAGGTCTATCAAAGTGTATGTGGCCGACTGCTGAGCAAACTATCCCACGAAGCCTTGATTTTTATGCACACACTGTGATTCATCCTTGTTGAATCTAAAAAACGTTGTCAAACCAAACTGAAATCCCGACACCTGATCAAAGCAGACTGGCCAGCGGTGAGGAAAATGTGTTAAACACAGCAGAGCTTTATGACCCATCATGTCTCCGTCTGCCAGACTTTAACTTCTTCTCAACACCTGTTGAACAACTGTTCTTTAACTTTCTGATTTCACTCTGACGATCAGACGTTGGGTTTATTAGTTCCCTTTTATCCCCTCTTCCTCTATGCTCTGCCATACTCTCTTTCCTGTGTGTGTTCATTTCATGGCTTTCCCCTTGGCTATTCGTGTCAAGGTGGAAGAATATAGCAAGAACATCTTTATATCCACGTGTCACATTTCACTCGACCAAAAGTGAATGAGGCTCGCTGAGACTTGTAAGCAGAGCACTTCAGACACCTCAGTCTTCTTTCAGAACAGCATAGGCCCAGTTTCCATGAATCATGCTCTCTTTATTTCCCGATATAACTGTCAGGTGAATGGCAGCACTGACCAAAATTCTTCATTTATTCAACAGTGGTACATTTTTAATTTTTTTTCCCCGCAGGGTTGAGTGAATCTGTTGACTCTTTTAGACTGATTTCCTCTGACCCTCGGTGGGAGCTGCTTAAGCTGAGGTTCCTGGGGGTCTTTAAATACACTGTGCAGGGGTGACGGTGACAAAAACAGTTACTGGGAAGCAGAATTAGCAATGGAAAGCAGAATAGCTGAATGCAGGCGATAAATAGAAAGCAACAGGGAATCTCCCTAATTGTGGAGAAAATCCTATTCAAGTTTGACATTTTTTGAACAGTTATACCATCCTGCCTCCATTTGTCTTGGATTTAATATCTCATTTGGTGAATTTATCAGCTACTTATTTGATTGTCTGTAAAGGATCTTGGATGTGCCATTTGAAATGATTTGCTTTATGCAGCTGCCGTCAGATGTCATCCTGTGAGCGCATGGCCGGGCTTTCATTGTGCACAGTGACGGACAGGCTTTCATCAGTCTTTGTCTCTGTGTCAGTAGTGCTGCTGCCTGTGATGTCGGACCGCCTCTAATGGAGCAAAGCTGCTGGCACTACAGCATTTTCCATGACGCTTTTAAAAGCTTCACTCCAAATAGCTGCTTTATCCTCCTGCTTTAGTTGATGGAGACACAAATCACTGTTTAGTAGTGAAAATCAAGGAGTGAGATTTATTTCAACCTGTTGTGTTTTTTGCCATTAATGTAGGTGTTGTGGCTCAATGGTTCATGCCAACATTGTACTCTCCACCTCCACTGTAAGGATTCGGGGAAATGAGGAGTTGCACAAAAGCACATATCCTACAGTGTTTTGTTTTTTTTTTTTTTAAATTAAGATTTCCCCATGAATCATTTTCACTGTTTCTTTTCAAGACTAATTTGTACTAATTTGTGTGTTGAAAGGCTAATTGATGATTAGAAAACCCTTGTGCAATTATATTAGCACATGAATAAAAGTGTGTTTTTCATCGAAAACATGATTTTGCCTGGGTGACCCCAAACTTTTGAATGTTAGTGTATATCAAGATAGTCAAAGACGCTTAACAGTGTAGGTAGGAACGCACAAAAAAGTAGAATTTAAAAAAAAAACATAAATAGAATGCTGTGGAGAAGAGAGGATGTAGAAAAGATAAATTCATGAGTAAAAATGTAGGTAGAAAGACAGCCAATTAACTCAGGAAACTGTGCTTCCTGTTCCTGTGCACTGCTCTGCTGTGATCAGGGAAACTGATGATGGAATTGTGTCCATAGATGAGAGTTATTCCAGCTGTGAAGCTACAGCTAATGAATCTGCAGCTTTGGACAGTGATGTCCTGGAGAGGATGTTTCATCTCCCACAAAATTAACTGGACGTTAAGATCAACAGCATCTGAACAAAAAGGTTTTTCTGTGGATATCTAACTTACTACAACCTCTAAAGCATGAACAGAGGTGACATGGAAAACTACTGACAGCCTCACACATGTAAGGAAATAGCTGTAAACTATGCAGATGAGTAAGCAGGGTGATTAGCTCAGGCAGTGAATCGCCTCTGGATGGACATCCTTGATGTACTTAGTTTAAGCAGATATGTGAACAAATGTTTAAAAGGATTCAAGTAAAGATCATGCTTTTGAGAAGTTTTGCCCAAATTAATTTCTTCTTTCACTGAATCTCTGCAGCAGAGGTGGAGTGCAGAGAGATCTACAGTAGCCATATTAATAGGAAATACATCATGTTGAGGTAAAACAGAATCGTCCTTTAACATAAACGCAGCTGAGGCTGTATCTAAACTACCTTTAGCTTAACTGGATCCATATTAGTTTCTATTGTACCTCCATGGTCAAAGTTGTGTCTTTATAGATCTAACAGTCATGCCAATCCAGTCAGACTAAATATCAACTCAAATCACATGGAATGTTATAATCACTGTGGGACAAATATGTATTCTGAGGCAAGAGCACAAACATGTACTGCCACTGAGGCGTTGGTAATTAGTGTCATATCATGCTGCTGCTGGTGTTGATATTCTGTCACTATTTTTTCCTTTTTACTCAACTACATTATGGGTGAGGTGTAATAATCCAAGAGTTTATTTCTGGTCTTGTTCTGACTGCCATCTAGATCAATTTGGGGATTTTTTCTTTGTTTTTGTTATTTTTATTTAATTTTAAATGCAACTTTTTTCTTATCCCACCAGTCCTGAAGGATCCCCCTAAGTCAGGCTTTACTGACTTAATGAACAAACCAGAGACACATCCTGTCTGTGTTGTTTTTAACCTTGGTGTTAGTGACCAATTGTTTGCATTAGAAATGTGAAACAGATGAAATCTACTTTCAAATGCGGTGGTCAGAAGAAATTCTTTGTGACCTTTACTCCAGTCCACTCATTGGCATTCTCAAAATCCCTCATCCTAAGCTTGCCTTCAGTCATTTTCCTAAAGTTTCTAATTCTGTTTTAGATAAGCATGCATCTCTTAAAAAGACAAGAACGAAATGTTGCCTCACTCCCTGGTTCACTGCTCAGCCTTCTAGATTATTTTATTCCACAAGTAAATCATGGCCTCTGGCTGGGTGCCCAAAGACCTGTTACTGGCCCGCCTTTACAAAGTTCAGGAATAAGTGCACTGCTGCTGTCAGAAAACACTATTTAGTGCAGTCTCTTACCAATTCCTCTTATAAAACAAGTACATTCTGATAAAATGGCAACAACTCTGTCTGCCTCTGCTGTTAATGGCCTGACTCAAATAACTGACTGCCATGGAATCTGCACTGCTTTTAATAAAGATTTTGCAGCATCTTGTCAGTTATTTGACAGTCTTAGTGATGGTCCAGTCGGCTGTCAGGTCTTCACTCCTTAAGACCAGCACTGAGGTAAACCACTGCTTTAACTTATCTCCTGTCTTCAGGTGGATGTAGTTGATTCCTTATGTAATATTGATGCATGTAAATCAACAGGTGATTACAAAGTGGAAGCATTTGCTTTGAAATACTCAGCACATAATTTCTTTTAAAAACACAATTCATATCTCCAATCTCAGCATTTCCTCTGGCAGCTTTTGTACAGTTTGGAAGACTGTCTATGTTTTGTGTCTCCATACAGAAAGCCACAAATCTGAACCAATCTCAAAACTGTCTTACCTTGCAAAAACTTGAGTCAGTTATACTATTCTAACTCCATTTCAGCCAAGCTTTAAGTCTAAGTGTGGCATATTTGTTGCTAATAATGTATTCTTAGCTTTAGATAGCAAAAGCAGGAGAGCTCTGGACACACATGCACATTATCTTCAACTACAGTAACTTTTTCTTTTGGTTTTCAAGATGGTAGTAGCCTCTGGTTTCACATTATCTCTATGACAGGCTGCAGCGTGTCAACAGGTAACATCTGGTCCTCTTTTTTCCCCCGTTACAAAAGGAGTTCTTCAAGGTTCTATCCTGAAGCCATCCTAATTCACTGTTAATAAAAACCCTAAAAGTTCTGCATCGTAGAATAGGAACTTCCATCTTTATGCAGATGATACAGTTCTTTATCACTGCGCAGATTCTATTTAAATTGCAAATCTACACCTATCATTGAATGCTCGAAATATTGTCTATGGTTCATTTAAAAACACCATAACAGAGAGTGCAGCACTATAAATATCTTAGTATTTGGATGAGTGAAAAACACATATTTTTGAAGTCCATCTTGACAAGTTCTACAAGCAGATCTTGAAACTGGGTCTTTTTAGAAATAAATCTTGTTTTTCTCTATTTATGAGGAGAATGTTTGTTGAAGCAGTTTTCCTCTCTGTGTTGGACAATGAGGATGTTATTTATGGATTCAACTCCACTCTCAAACCTTCAGATGCATCATATCTCTCCACCTTATGATTCGTCACTGGAGATAGTTATGGTGTAGCTCATTGTATACTAAATCAAAAAAAAAATGTCTGGCCTGCCCTTTCAGTGAGGTCAGCTTTAGATTTTATTATTTATAAAGCTATATTGCAAAAGTTTCCCCACTCAATCTCTCAGCTCTGCTCTCTTGGAATATTGGTAACCGTTGTACCTGCTCACAGACATGGCTGCCATAGTAACATTTTAATTGTTCTGATTTTTTTTTAAAATTTATCCTTGTCATTGTTAATTTCTACACTTTAATGGATTGTTACATTTTGGTTTTGCTTGATATAGCCATGTGTTTTTCTCTAATTGCCATTTAGTTTTAGGTGTATCTGCATATATTAGCTCTGCAGCACTGAAACTGAGGGTTGCGCCTCGATTTGTTCTCGGAGGTTTTAAATAAAGTAAAGTATAAAACGGATATTTATGTATCTGGGCTTTGGCTAGGTTCTCTACTGGTCTTTATATTTCACACACATATCTCACCAGGAACATTTGTCCCACAGGAAAGAACACAAGGAAGGATGTAGTCAGATTTTGGAGCACTGTGCGGAAAAAGCACATTAAATTTAACAAAATATACTACTGCTGTTACTTAATATTTAATGTAGCAACGATGAATCAGACATCTGCAGCCAAACCCATTTGATAGACCACGTTTCCTGCTGCAGCAGGCAGTTTGTGGAGGAAAAAAGCTACAATAAACCCACAGCTACCTGCTAAAAGCTGTACTAATAAATATTTAATGTTAACAAGGGATCAAATGCCTCTGCATAATGTGAAAAGTGTTGCTTGTAGTGACAAAACAACAGAGAATTATCAGAGAACGCTGCTGTTTGGTGTGGTTCTAGAGAGACAAATAGTTGAAAGAACACCAGGGAGTAGAGTGCTTAATTGAAAACTATAATTACCACCTTGCAGTTGTTTGTTTTTAAAAACCAGCCAAGTTTCAGTTTACATCCTTCTGTTTCTAAGTTATGTGTTGGATAATGAACATGGGGGTGTCAGATTGATGTACAGCTTGTTTTGAATCTAAAGCATCATTGCTTCATCATTTTATCTGAATCTATTTGACATTATTGTAACATTTTGTCCGAATCAGAACATGAATGATTGAGTTCTGCCCAAAAATATGCTGACCAGCTTTGACAATCAAAGTCCAGTCAGTTCATCCTTGAGTCATATTGAGATTCTGTGCCAATTTTGAAGTAATTCGCTCAAGATTTCAAACAGATATCGTGTTCATGAGAATGAGATGGATGTTCAATCAGAAACATAATGCCTCCAGCCACAGCTGTTGCCGGCACAGAGGCTTATAAATAATGAGTTGCACAGAGTATTGTACGCTGCTAATGACCCAAGGGATGCATTAACGGGTTAAATATGTAATCATGCTAAGACTAAAGTCTTACCATTTCCTCTTTACAATTTTGTCGGTCTAGTCTTGTGGGAAGCCTGCCTGGGAACTTATCCGTTACACCAAAAATGATGAATTTGAGTATAAATTCTTTGACACTCAGGAGAATACAGCATTGACTCTCTGTAGACTTCACTGAAGGAAATAGATGCATTCCATTTTGTACTGAAAACAAAATAAGTTCCCTCATTCCTGAGGGTTTAGCTTCACCATCAACCTGTAGCCAGTAATCACAGCAGTCATCCTGTGAATCCCACCCCCCGCTTCAGCTGAACAACAACGCCTGTGATCAATCCCAGCAACACGTGTAGCTGTAAAAACTTTCAGGTAATTGCATCCACTTGTTTACCACCTCTTTCACTGGTCTGCGACAGGTAGTAATTATTGAATAATGTTAAGGCTCTTCTCACAACAGCCCTGAAGCATTTACTTTGGAAACTTGTTATCATCTGACTTCTCTCATTAGTGCTGTGTGTCTCCATCTTGATTGCAGGGAGAAGAAAATATATGTTTGTGCAGACTGTCCCCTTTACTATTTATCACTGCAGGAGACTTTCCTCTTTGCTTGCATGCTTTGTTTGTACAAATACCTTTATTTTCTTTTCGCAGGTCATTAGGTAAATAACTTCACATTTATTAGTTCTAATACAAGAAAATCCCTGCATATCAACCATTCTTCCATTCTGGAGGCATGTAGTTTACATAATGAAGCTTCTCCATGCCGCCTCTGTAAGCTGCATGCGTATGAATTAATGACATTTTCAGACATGAACTGATGACATTTCCAATTAATTATGTCGGCAACGTGAGATGTGGTGTGTAGCTTACGTGTCACAGTGTGGCTGCAGAGGTGTATCCCTAATTAAGGTCTCTCTGCAGATGACCTTGCTCTGGTCTGAAATGGTGCACAATGATATGCTTCTCTCTGATAACATTCCAGTTGTGCCGTCATGATGAATTTAATGCACCTCGTCGACAAGCTTCCATCAGATCACAGAAGCCAGTCGTTAGTCAGAGGAAGCTCTCGGCAGAGGACGAAACATTATTGTAAAACAGGAAGCACATGAATGCGAGTAGGAGCAGAGCTGAATTTGCTTTAGCTCTTTATCACTTTTCCTTTTCCTGTAGAATTAAACTCCAACGCCAGTGCGTGCAGTATACATCTGGCCAAAAGTATAAGAAGGATTTAAAATTTTATGATACTCTGAGATCTAACATCCTTCACATTAATGTTTTCCAGGGTTTCTGTCTGACAGTATAAGTGCTGGTAACACTATTAAACATAAATGCAGCCATTTTGTGTAATGAAATATTGAGTGCTCCTTATGTGACTTAATTGAATCATATACACTATAGTCTGTGTTTCGATTCAAATCACATAGCAGCAGATGGAGCTCTGAGGTTACAGCCAACTGCTTTAAGTTTTAACAGTCGTGTGCAATCACCATAACTAGAGTCCTAAAAACCAGACAGCTCACACTGCTGCGCTATTGTTCAACTGTATAATGTCAGATAAACATCATAACAGTAACGTAACAGAAGAGAAGTGAGTAAATCCCTGTGCAATAACACTAAAATGTTAGATGACCCAGAATTGTATCATGTTATGGTTATTCCATTACTGCTACGTTGAGCAGACCAGCTCACCTACAACTCTGCTTAGACACTGCAAAACTACTCTATGCTACACAATGGCACATGTTGTAATATTGTAGTAATTCAGCCATATATGATTAAAACCATTTCTAAAGAAGAATAATGATACAGAAAGGCCCACCATGCAAGCTGACAGGATAGGGTCCTTAGCATTGTTGCATATTAAATATGAGTTTTTGTGCCATCAGTGCACTGCAGTTTTAAGGTGTAAATGCAGAGCTTTGATGTTGACTGTTTATTTCATTCATGATATGTGTTACAGCACATAAAAAAGCACCACATGTACATGTTAACAAGCAGTATAGTTTTCTTTTCACCCGAAGGGGTCTTTTAAAGGAATGTTTTCAATAGCATATATAGATGATGTATGTCCCCGCCAGTTCAATTTTACTTTTATAGATATTGTGTTGAAGCCAAAAATGTTGAGTAAAACACAGATGGCCTCAATGGTGAATGAAAATGAGAAAGGTGTGCTCAGTAGCTAAAGTGTCATTAATGTTTTTGGGGGTTTTTTCACAAAATGAGAAGAATATTCAAAGTTCACATCAACTTAAGTGTTGTTTGCTCTCATATTCTTTCCTCTCTGAATTCTCTGGCTTTCACAGATACAAGAAGTGTGAACAGAGAGAAGATAAGTTGTCCTGGCAGGAAACAGCTTCATTTTACCACCAGATCAATACAAAGGCACTGGCCTCATTAATAACTCCAGGAAGAGAATGCCTGTGACACTACCTACAGCGCAGAACAAAGTGTGCACTTAACTTATTTTATTTAGCCATTAAACAAAATTATATAGGAAGAGAATAAATCAACCTGCCATCAGATACTGTAACAAAGTGCTGGCAGTCTGGGACGACTTTTCTGCCCTTCCACCATCAGTTGTTGCAGACTGTGCACACAAGAATATGGTTGGAACTTCATCTGTCATAATGCTTCAGCTTGTACATACCTAAAATAGCTACAAAATAACCCTCCTTACTTTGCTCCTGTTGAGAGATTGTAAAGAGAAAAAAAAGAAACTTACCTCATTAGAAATTAGAGAAAGTTAGAAATGACTGAAACATATATGAGGTTGTGTTTTTTTTTTCTTCATTTTCTTTTTTTTGAGGAGCAAAAAGGTTAGAACTGAATCATTACAGTCAAATGGGCGGGAAACTGAAGTAAGCTAAAAGAATTTGCTGAGATTGAGCAGTTCATTCTTGTCTTTGGAAACGTCAGTTTGATCGATTGCCTAAACTGTGAGTTCAATTTGTTTAATTAATTCATTATTTTATAATCTTACCTTATTGCGCCACCAAAGGAACGGCAGAGTTATGTGATGATCGGCTTATGTTTGTCCGTCTGTTTGTCTGTCCGTCTGTCTGTTAGCACCATTACTCAAAAATGTACTAATGGATTTGGATGAAATTTTCAGGGAAGATCAGAAATACCACAAGGACCAAGTGATTAGATTTTGGCAGTGATCCGGCTTATAGTCTGGATCCAAGGATTTGTTAAAGATTTCTGTATCATTGTGAGATAGCAGCACGGCGTCACTGTAACTATGACAATAAGTGAACACTATGTCAGTTGCTTGCTGGCGATCACATGATTGCGATCCTACTACAAATCAGCCGCTGCAGACTTATCGGGACTTATCTGTCGGAAATCATATGACTGAGCAGCCTTGGGGGAGTACTGCGCTCTCTGAGTGCTTTTCTTGTTTTAAATGTGAAAGCACTGTTGTTGTTCGAAAGATGCAACAGAAATAAAAGACTATTATTTTAAGCTTCATCATAAGAAAGAGAGAAAATCCTGGTTGAATGAAAAGGTTTAAGGCTGTGCTATGATCCAACCATAACTCTCATTTAATGCTGGTAACCGGAATGTGTAAAGACCTTAACAGAGTTGAAGCATCTGCAACATGTTCCTGTTTGTTTACATATTTGAGCTCCATGTTGGAGGATTCTCTGCGGGAAGCTGAGAAAAATTCCCATTAAGCAAACTGCGATGTCCGCCCAACCTTCGCCCTGCGTGATCTGACTGTAATAAGCCCAGCATCTGTCTGCCATCAGCCTCTCCTGCCCTAAAGTCATCCTCCATCTCTCTCTCCTGCTGTCTCATCTTTCAGTGAGTTCGGTCCACCTCTCACATATGCTCCCATCATGCCTAAATGCCTCCATTCGCAACTTAATTCAGAAGGGTAATCTATTTATCTGGCCCAGATGAAGACTGGCGGGCTATTTATGAGATTTCACCATGCCTGGGCTGACAACAAGAATGTTTTCCAGTAACGTAGCACCTGCAAGTCCATAATTGAGATGCAACATGCTGCGTGTCAACACATTTCAGAGTGCATATATACAAAGTTTTTGCGACACAAGCGCCGAGTCTGATTCTCAGTAATCCACGGTGTCGGGGAGTTATTGCTGCAATCAGGTCCCATGAAGACTTTTAATCTGCGGAGGACTTGAACTTTGAAGGGCCCTGCTGGCTCAGCAGGTGAAAGCATGCAGGATGTACTTGAAATGTCCTTTCAGATGCAACTCCCAGTCTGTGCTGAATGTCACTCTGCCTCCATCTCAGCCATTGGGGTGTGCTATCTAATAAAGCACCAGAAAGCAGAAATGCTTGAACATAGATAAATTCATAATAAGGGATTAAATTTTCCCATGCCAATTTGAAGCAGTTTAAAAATGCCTGATTGTAGAGCTCCTAACTGAAGGGCATGTTAGCTGCCATTACCTATTAGGGTTCTGGCTCCTTTATGCCTTACTCAGTTTCGGAGTGGACTGTTTTTTCAAACCTAACTTATAAATTTTACTTTTCTCAGTGGCTCACTTCAAAACCAGACTTCCATCTCAGTGTGGTGACCCCTGTTAACTTCAGGTCATTGGAGAAGTAAGCTGCTTGCCGAGAGATGAATGACTTCTACACTGAGATAAGGCTTCAGACTGTTCCAAGAGTAAACAAGCATTCTCTCTTTGGACCAAATGATAGAGTCTTAGAGTCTTTGGCGGTCAGGCCAAAGGAAGCAAAGGAGAACCCAGTGGTCTCACCAAATGCATCAGAAAGCTGTTACAAACTCAGCTAATCCACATGAAAAAGAAAACTCAAGACAGCAGTGTTACCCTCAGTAATCTACAGTCTATGAAGCACAAAACTGAGGATAACAAAGTCCGTGTAAAGCAGTCAAATACGTGTTCTGAGTTAGTCACACTACAGGAAAATCCGCCACTTTCTCTCAGTGGAATTTGAATGATCAAGGTTTTTAAAATGACAATTCACTGAAGTTGCTGATTGACAGGTTTTACACAACATAAACCTGAGTTCAAACTTTAAATTGTCCATAGGTGTGAATGTGAGTGTGATTGTTTGTCTCTATATGTAGCCCTGCAATAGACTGGTGACCTGTCCAGGTGTCCACTGCCTTCAGCCTAAGTTAGCTGGGATAGACTCCAGCCCTCTGTGACCATAATTAGGACTAAGCGGTGTCTATAGAAAATGGATAGATGGATGGATCTGAGTTAATTTTACCCAAACCAAACAGGATAAATGTGAAATCACTGCCATGTCTTGTAGGCATGGAATCTATTTGTCATTTTTAAGCTGTCGACTAAGTTACCTTCTATAATAACTTAGTCGACAGCTTAAAAAATGTTTCCAAACTAAATATGGTAGGTTATATGTACATGATCCACATTTGTGTAGCAGATTTTAAACTCAGTTAGGTTTCACTAGGTGTTTTACAATGTGTTTCTCATTCACCTACTGACACACCAAAGCTTCAGCCTTTTCATTTGTTTATTTAACATTGTCACATCCATACCACTGTGGATTGTGGCTAATTTCCCAAGTGACGTCTGGTGAAGTGAATACCCCAAGCGGATTCTCTGGAAATCCACTTGTGGCCCCTTGTGGAGTTGTGGATTTGGACAGTGCTCAGTACTCACAGACTTCCCAGGAATGTGCCGTTCAGTCTGCGAGTCTTGGATTCCGCCTCTCGACACATAATTTAGCTATCCTGTCTGTTGCACTATGAACACATAAATCTTCAATAGCAGCTCACAGATATCTATTATTATTACTAAAAATGTATAATATTCCCTTAAAACAGCTGGTCAATGTAATTTTCATCAAATGTTGCTTAAATATTAGAAAATAGTGAATTCTGGGGGACCACTGTCAACTAGTGAAGACGGAATATGAGAGTCAAACACAAAAACATACAATGTGTGCTTTCAGCGTATTGAACAGAAATGTCAGCCCAAGCAGTGATGTGACTCATAGATATGTTTTAAACACTTTTTGACAAAAAAGTGTCAGAAAAGTGTATTGTTAATATTTTCAGGTCTAACTCCCATTCTACATTAAAAGCGTGGATGTGGATTAGCTTTTGCTGGTTCAATTTTGACTTTTCATTTATCTGTCTTTACAAGATAAAACCCCAGCCATCTTTAAAGGTTACATCAATCATGATTTTTACTTTGCAAATGCATGTTTTGATGATGGTATTTTAAAGTAAGAGGGAAACTCTATTGCAGATTTTCTCATGTGAATGTACTGGTGATTACTGAGGTTGCTATTTGTGTGGTTTGTACCAGAATCCAGAGTGATTTCAGTAAACTAAGGTCCCATTCTCACCAGTGTTTTTATTTCCACTTGGGTCACTGTGGCTACATGAGTGAATGTATTCAAAATGTTCAATCTGACAAGTTTCAAAGCTTTTTACTGGATGTTTTTTTTTTTTTTTTTTTTTTTAACAATAAAATACATTTCCACAACAAAACTGTCAGTGTAATGTGTTTTTTTGCCACATATTGGACTCTTTTTAATAAAAACAGTTTAAAATTGCGTGTTGAGGAGAATGGTTTCCCACCCTCCAGGACATTAATCTAAATTGCTGTTCCTTGTTTTTGTATTATTCTATAGGGCCAATTACAGTGGGACTTGAGATCAGCATGAGTGCTTTTGGGATTTCTGAAATGCATGTGCCTGAATGTATGTGTGTGTGTGTGTGTGTGTGTCACTGGAAAGAACCTCTATTTATATTTATAGACATGACATACTAATTTCAGCCGTGGCCTTCTCAGAGCAAGAGTCTCACAGCACAATTAGTCTGTGAGAACAATCAGTGAGAGACATTTAATCTCAGGCTCTCTCAGATGCAAAACATTTCAATATTCAGCATTATTAATCATCCTGATCTTACCCTGGGTGCTCCTTCTAGGCTTCAATTATTGGTTGGAGACATTTATTTCTCTT
Organism: Amphiprion ocellaris; assembly: GCF_022539595.1. Lineage (NCBI taxonomy): Eukaryota > Metazoa > Chordata > Actinopteri > Pomacentridae > Amphiprion > Amphiprion ocellaris. The sequence continues at coordinate 19,319,178 of NC_072783.1, read as the reverse complement.
GTTAACAATTTTAAACTCACTTCCAGATTATTTCGATCCATTGCTGCTTCAAATATCTCGATTACTGCCCTACCACTGCCTCTTTACTCCTGCTGCTTTTTCCATCTGTCTCTCACTCTCTACTTTGCTGGCTCACTTGTGTGTGAGAGTGTTTTGTGAGGTTAAAAGGTCCATGCAAGGGATTGTGGTCTGCTCAGACATCATTTGTCTTTCACCACATTGGCCAGAGCCTCATCTATCATTGTTGCCTTTCTGGAGCCTCTAATGTCAAAAGCACCTGAGTGTGTGGACGAGAAAGAGTCTCTTTGTTCACACATCCACACATCTTCTGTAATGCTCCAACATTACAAGAACCTTGAATTGGTCCAAGTGCCACAAGATAGTACAACAGTGGCAAAATTTAGAATGTTCCTGGCTGATCTTGAGCTCCCTTCATTGCCCTCCAAAGCTACTGGAAACCTCCTTAACCTTGTTTTCTCTCCATACCATATATGCAGTTCATTATCACTACCTCCCACAGCTATAGGAGTCTGAACAGACTGACATTCACCCTGATAGAACTTCTTTCTAATTATTCAACGTATGGCAGATGGTGAGTCATTCTACACTCAACAAAACAACAAGGCAACTGTATTAATCTTTCTGAGTTATGATGATTTCTAATGAAATTATGTTCATCCATCAAACTACATGGTTGTTTGGTGCAATTAAAGGCATCTAAATTATAACTTGTTAGATGATTGCAAACATAAACACTAGTTTTTAAGTTGATTACTTATGAAACAAGAAAAGCACTCAGAGAGCTCTGTACTCTAATGCTGCTCAGTCGTTGTATCACTTCCGACGGCTGAAATCTTGAAAAAAATTGTGGCAGAAATCACAACAACACAGAATGTGGCCATTTAATATAGATGCACCTACAAACAAAATGACGTTCACAAGGTTTATTGTGATTGTTGTAAATTTTCTATCAATAACTCCCTAACTTCATGATCTGGGACAAAATTTAGTATTTAGGTGTCCATAATTTTTCCAAATGACTGGTGGGCCCCACCATTGAGTTTGTAACACTAATAGATATAGAGCCATAAAATTGATGTTCTGTCCCGGTAGAAACATTAAACTGCAATAACCTTGGTGATCCTCCTAAGTTTTTATTTAGCCCCATCATCAGGTTTAAAGCTGCACTAATAACATTTTTATGTTGACACTGATTTAAGTGGCTGTGTGCAACATGGGAAGTGATAAACCCACAGAGAAATATGGCTGAAGTCTCCGGGTGCCCTCGGCCCTATAGAGCATCCTCCTCTAAAGCCACTTCATCCTGCCTGCTCAGCACCAAACAGCAGCTCGTTAGCAACATGAACGCAGTGGAGCATTTAGCAGCTAAACAATTATTCTGCTTAAGAGGGTTAAAAGTAGACTGAGTATTGGATTTCAGTTCATTCATTAAGTGGCCAGGTAGCGTGACGCCAAATGAATGCTAATGTTTCATTGTGTTTACTGGACTTACTAACAGGCATGAGTTTGTTTCCTAACATGTTCCCCAGATCAACTAGGTGATAATGCATCAATGTCTGAGAAGGAAAAAGGGATTATGACCACACATAAAAAATAAAAATAGATGGTAACAAAAATGAATTATAATCCAAATGACCAAATCTTAGAATGCTAAGACATTGGTCCACTATTTTAGTCTTTGACCACATACCAAAAAAAAAAAACTGACTGAAATGATAACAAAAATAATGAAATATGTGGCTAATTAGCAACATTTAGTAAAATAACACCATTTACATCAATAATGACCAAAATAACCGATGGAAATAACAGTAATAAAAATTTTAAATTGTTGCACTAATATGCAAATGCTAGCAAGCTAACACAGTTTACATTTGCCCATTTAGTTTTTGACCAAACACTTAAAAAAAACTGACAGCAATAACAATAACAATAAAATCTGATGCTAATTACTCTGCCAAGGAGGCGGAGCCTTGGCGGAGTTATTTGACAGTTGGCGTTGGTTTGTCTGTCTGTTTGTCTGTCTGTTAGCAACATTACTCAAAAACGGAATAATGGACTTGGATGAAATTATCAAGGAAGGTCACAAATGACACAAAGACCAACTGATTAGATTTTGGCAGTGATGCAGCTTATAGTCTGGATCCACAGATTTGTTAAAGATTTCTGTATCATTGCGAGATAGCAGCACAGCATCATTGTAACTATGACAACAAGTGAACACTACATCAGCTGCCTGCTGACGATCACATGATTGTGATCCTACTACAAATCGAATGCTGTGGACTTATCGGGATTTATTTGCGCAGAAACTATACAAGGGACAACTGATTAAATTGTGGGTGTGTGTCCAAGTCCCATTACTTCCTGCTGCATATTTAGGTCACATGATTCGGTATCCGTACATAACATACATTACAAATGCATAACACATGCCTCTGCTCAGCGTAGGGTCATTTTGTTTGTGGGTACATCTATATGAAATGACCACATACTATGTTGCCATGATTCCTGATCATCAATACCTAACAAACAAATGCTGCATTTCTGACAGTGCAATATGGGGGAATGAACAGCCTTAGTGGAGTACTGCGCTCTGAGTGCTTTTCTAGTTAGTAAGTGTGGCTGCTAACTTGCATTTGTCAAAAAATTATAACAATGTCTAAAAAATAGTTTTAACTAATAATTATAAAAAAATAATACTGATAAAATCTAGTAATAATTATCAAATGTTACCATGCTAACATCTAAATTTATCTAATACTTTATGACCAAATACCAAAAAGCTACTTAAAATCATATTAGTCAGATAATATTAGCACGACACAAGTTACATTACAACTGATGAAAATAATCATAATAATGGAACATGCAAATTTGCAAATATTCAAAAGTGTGTCAGATTAGACCAGAGAGTACAACCTCTGCACACTTTACCACACACTCCGCAAATTTGGCACAAATACTAATTTATTCAAACAGCTTAAAAGCCCAGCCAGTGACTCATGCTTAAATAAATCATGAAAAATGCAGACAGGGTGAACAGGTGCAGTAAAGCTAGAATTACACTACACAACTTCACATCTTAATTGATTTTGGCAACAATGATGTTCACAAAATGATGTGGGATTTTGGCTGGATAGAATTTACACATTTTTACAACTGCAAATCTGCTAACAAAATACATTTTGCTGCATCAGTGACATCAGGTCACATTGAAACTTCCACATATTAACATATTTCCATACTCTTAAGTCCCCACTGCTTTTAATCCTCCACACCAACGGCTGCACTTCCGGAGAACCATTTCTTAACCTCCTGAAATGTGCAAACAACAGTCATCACCCTCATGAGGTACAGTGATGAGTCTGCATACAGCTGGGAGGTTTAACAGCTGGTACTGTGGTGCAGCCACTACAACCTGGAGCTGAACAAGCTAAAAACTGTGGAGCTGACTGTGGATTCAGCAGGAGTCCCTCTGGTGCCAGCTGTGGAATCCTTCAGGTTTGAGGGATCTACAGTCTCACAGGACCTGAAGTGGAAGAACAACATTGACACAATCATAAAAAAAAAAAAAAAAAAAAAAAGGCCAGGCAAAGGATGTGCTTCCTGTGGCAGCTGAGGAAGTTCAACCTGCAAGAACTGCTCAATCAGTTCTACACTGCAGTCATTAAGTCTGTTCTCTGCACATCCATCCATCCTGGCTCAGATAGGTCACCAAACATGTCAGGAGCAAACTACAACAGGCAGCCAAGTCTGCAGAAAGCATTACTAGCATCGACCCATCCACCATACAGAATGTCCACTTATACATGTGCAGAGTCAGGAAAAGTGGAGGGAAAATCCCTGAAGATATTCCATGCCCTAAACACAACTTGATCCAACCTCTTCCCTCCGGCAGCCCCTACAGAGCACTATAAACCAAAATTAGTGGACACAATGACTGTTCCCCTCATGCATTCATCCTAATGAAGTCACCTGTCACTGTCAAATATACAATACGCAACACTGTCAAATAGTGTAGCTGGAAAAAACCCACACATGCACAGGGAGAACATGCAAACTGCATGCAGAAAGATTAGAAGACGGGGACGCGAACCGGGGGATCTTCTAGCTGCAAGGCGACGATGCTAACCACCAAGACACTGTGCAGCAGTCCAAAAACATGCAGTTTATTGGTAATTCTAAATTGTCCGTAGGTGTGAATGTGACTGTGCTTGTTTGTCTGTATATGTAGCCCTGTGACAGACTGGTGACCTGTCCAGGGTGTCCCCTGCCTTCACCCTAAGTCAGCTGGGATAGACTCCAGCCCCATTGAGACCCTAATGAGGATTAAGCGGTGTATAGATAATGGACAGATGGATATTCAAGCAGGTTGTATATATAGACAAGCATCCATGCATATGCCATAAATATCACTGATTATATGTACAGTACACAATGTAATTTATTCTCTACAAAAAAAGATACCACCAAGCCTGGCTCAGTCCAGCGGTAACAACATTTGTAATATAAGTTCCCTGAAGTGTTGTTATTTTTTATCACTCCCTACTCTGCTGAGCTGGCTGTTTCCTAGTGGAGAGCGATGAGGTCACACCCTCAACACTGAGTATCAACCCTATACGTTCTACATTCACATAATGATCTATTCCATACGAGTGGGCTGACTTTCAGATTTTCATGTATGTTAACCAATAAGCCTAATAAATATCTGAATAATAATTTTTCGTATAAACAGCAACAACAAACCCCCATATGTTTTCCAGTGTCAAGAAAAAGTCTTTGTGGCAATGTCTGCGTTAATCCAAAGAGATTTAAATTATTCATTTAGGTGGACTTTCCCATGAATTTTCCCAGGCCGCACTCGAATACTTAAAGGTTGAATTTGTGATTCTGGAGAAAGAGTAATGATACTCAGCTAGTTAGCATATTTAGAGACTTTGCATGTGTCAGATTTACTGTCCCTCTTGCTTCCACTGCTCCCTATTCCCCCCTCATCTCACCTCCCCCCAGTACTGTGCACATGCACAGGACACACTGTTACAATACAGCGTCACAGAGTAGTGTTGTGTGGATCAGTCGGAGTCATACTGGTTCCCATTCACAGAGCCAGGCCTGTGTAGGAACACACAGAGCTCACACAGAGAATGGACAGCTATTAGTACGTGTGGAGATATTTACTGAATTTCACAGGCTAGAATCACCTACTCCTCCTTTACGCTATATGTCTATAACAAAAAAATAAAATTATATCACTGAATGCAGTCCCTGTCATGCTAGGTGGATGCACTGCAGATTTGTCTTCTACAGTTTTATTTCAATATTGTAGACAGATTTATCAATTGTAATGTGTACATATCCAAAATATGGTGCAGATGTTGTGGCGTTTGTCTTTGTGGCAAAGATAATTACAAATGCCCGGCGTATAATTACGTAGCAACATTAAAACCGAGTACAGCGTCTGAAATGTATCTACAGCTGGCTGCCATTATCGCTGAGTAAGTCTGCTAAGTAGCAAACACTGTATTTCCTAGTGAGTGAGTGGACAAAAGGACAATCCAAAAACAACAATGGTTAGACCAATAAATCAGCATGTTATTGTCAAGTATTTGGTCCTATGAGTATGGTGATATGTGGTAGTAACTGCACCTGCAGGGCTGCTTGGTAAACTGTCGTTGCTAAGGAGCTAAATTCTAACTCTCTCCAGCTGCCTGAGCTTCCGGAAATTATTTTCCTTCTGTTTACTGCACGCTGGGATCTCAATCATCACTGTAACAAGCTCGCTAATGGACTTTCCGGCTCTCAGCACCCTCAGAGGTCAGGAATGTAAAGACGGCTTGCTGTTGGTCAAATCTGCACATCACTGTTCAGTCATGCTGAACTCAGCTCGAAAAATTTACACAAATGTGCTTCAGCAAATAGACGCTGTAAGCAAACCCAAAAATCAATCAGTGGTTTTACGACCCCTATGACTATAGTTTCACTCTGTTGGTTTATTCTGCACATATATTATCAATTTCCTGTCTGTCTCTTCTGGAGAACAGAAGCCACCTCAAATTATTATCCAACTCAAAGGTCTGTGTGATTCTTTGCCACTCACCAAAATTCTTTTCTGGTTAACACACATTCAGAGGAGCAGACATAGATAAATTAATCTTACTATAGTGTACGAATCAAGGCTAGACTCATGATTGCATTATTGTATGGAGGCCTGGTGATGGTGGTGATAGTGTAGATTTCACAATGGAGTCTCCAGCAGTCAGAGCAGACCAGCGCTCCACACAAAAGAATGAAAAGAAACCCTGCAGTTTTATATTTTACGCTTCATTTTCATTCTCCAAAATTATTACAAGTGGCAATTTAACGGCTTCAATTTTCTAATCTACATTTTCAATTTCACTCCACATATTAAAGCTTCCTTTTCATTGTATGCTCTTTTTATATCTGTTTTAATATCAAATGTCTCTTGTTTTCTGTGATTTACTTGTGAACCTATTATCTCTAGAAATAGCTATTAGGACCAGGCTTCCAAGCCATGCTTCTCATATAGACACTTCTAACAGGGTTTTGGCTCAGGAACATGACTGAGAGTTCACTTTTGTGTCTAGATTTGAAACCAGTAATGGCCTCTCATACTACCAGGATATACTGTCAGCAAATTCAGCTTAATGCTATTGAGTCAGCACGGCCCCAGATCCCTGTATTCCACTTTCATCACCTGCATGTCTCGAGGTTTCCGGGTTATTGTAAAAATCTGCACTACAAGATCCTAACAAGGCCCACCTCTTGTGGTTGTCTGTGCTGTGGCTCAGGAGCAAATGAATGGGGACAGGAAAATCACTGCTATACAAACACACGCTGTCTGGCTTCTAATGAAAGCAGCAGCATCTCATTAAGTCTTAAAGGACATTTCTAAGTTCCAGATTAAACAGTGTTTCCATTTTATCCTCAGTGCCAACATAGTGGATGTTTCAATTTGATGGATCACTTGATCCCTTTGTTTGCTGATTTGAGGTGACTAAACAAGGGCAATGCTATATTTGCATTCTGTCTCCGAGGTGTAAACATATCACTAAAGTGGGGGATTACAGCACAGTCAACTATTTCAGATAGCAGCATGATGGGGAGAGGTCAGTAAGGGAGGGCTGGAAAAGGACAGATCGAGCTGGGGAGCAGAAAATGTAAAAAGAAGAGACAGGCCAACCTGTTGTGGCAGCCAGAAAGTTGGAAAGTGGTCTGAAAATGGAAAGACTTTTGCAACACAATTAAAACCACCTGCCTAATATCACCTCCTCAGTGCATGGACAGATGTATGAGGGTGTACTGGGATGTTGCTCCAGCACATCCTGGGATTTGGGAACTTTGAAGGTTGGGTCCCCTTGGGCTTGAGGAAAACAACAAAAGTATCGTGTTTGTCAAGCCGATCCTGAGCAATTTTTGCATTGAGGCAAGATGCGTTGCCCTGCTAGTGGCGGCTGCTGCTTACAGGAATTGCAATGTTTAGGGGGACGCAATGTTAAAGTAACAACCCCCATGAAAACTAGGACCCACCGTTGCTCAAGTAAAGTCAACTAAAGTCACGGATGTTTATAATTATATTTAAAACAACATCCATTGAGCCGAAGTGCCTTTTGGGATTAAAACCTTAAGGTGCTGTAATGTGAATTTATCCAAGTACTTTATATATTAAGGATTAAAACCATGCAAAAGTTTAACAGAATACTACTTTACCTGACTAGAAGATCCAACAGTATTATATGGTGCTTCATCTAACTACACCTGAGCTAAAGTTCTGACCCTATAAAAATTTTTTACATTTCCGTTTTTGAGTAATGTTGCACACCTACAGACAGACAAACATACACTGATCGTCACATAACTCCTCCGCATTCCTTGGTGGAGTAACAAATTTGACAGCTGCTGTAAATATGCTGTACAAGACATGAGACATGTATGACAGCTAGCTGCAAATCTCTGGTACAGATTACATTGAAAGTCTAGATTGTGTCATTACATCAATAAATGAACTCTCAGTTATGATGACAAACCATCAAATCCTGACAAACAGTGCATATTAATATGTTCAAGTGGCCAGCAATCATACGGTCTGACATACAACTATCTCATAAAACAGTGAAGTGTTTCCACTGCATACAGATCTCTAGATATATATAATTATGTACTTTGTGGTTATATGCAGGAGATAAACTTTTATGACATGGGATCAGAGTTTCGCAGTGCGAGTGCAGCTGTCCTGTCACTGCTCAGACTCTCGCTGCCTTGAGGACCACCAGGAGCCCGATTCAAGTTTTAATGGATCTATAGTTTTGTTCTGTTCTTACAAAGGCATATGATCCCCTCGGAACATTGAACACGTTCCATCCATCTTTATTTATTTATTTATTTATTTTGCTTTTGCTGCAGTTTAATGCACAACAACTCCTTTTTATCTCTGCTCTGGAGCTTGGCTCTGCTAGATATGCTGTGAAAGGTGCTGCTATCTGTCCACACGTTCCACATGTGTGCACAGAAACCAGATGGCAATTTTTGTACAATCACTGCTTTGGACATATAGGTGTGTTATTTGGAAATGAATAAATGCAGACACCAGTAGAGTATTATTAGGTAATATTTTGCTGTTGGCCATTAGCTCACTGCTACGGGCAAATGAGAAGGTGTAATGACGAATACGACAAGAAGAAACTGCTTGTGCGATTTGCACAGCACTACAATGTGTGTGTTCCAACCTTACCCTTTTTGAATCCATTTTTTATGCAGCTGTAATTTCCTGTTTGTTTGAGCTAGTTAACATTTTAAAAAACATGATCTCATTTATTGTAGAACTCAAAATCCACACAGAATGTGCTTTTGCAAATGCATCAGTAAACCCTTGATAGCACAGGGCTAATTAAATCCTTTATCCGGGTTTTTGATAAAGAGATGCCACTTATTTACAGATTTAATTTAATTAGTAATGACTTTTCTTGCTTATTTAATTCATGGCTGTGGTCTTTGTTTCATCTCCTTATCAATGTGTTCAGGTTTAGATATGAGCAGCCTGTAAACTGAGAACCCTTCAGAGCAACTGTTTGGAATGATCCAATGAGTAATCAGGCATTGCAGCACCTTTGCAGAGATTAGGATGCTACATATTTATGTGAGCCTTGTGGTAATAAAAATGAAACAGGAGTAAGTTTTACAATGCAGTGACATTTGAATAACTTTAAACCTGATACTGTTTATCATGGATTGAATAAGGCCTCACCTTCCTGCTATACAGTGCAACATACAGTGATACCTACAAAGCCAAGTCTATAAAGACATGATCCTCCTAGTTTGGTGTGGAAGAGGCATTTTTCTATTGATGACTTCATCAATTAACTAAATAATTTCAATGATTATTTTCCTCAAATTTGAAACACTGACCATTTCATTGATCAAAAAATCCCCAAAACTCCATTACGATAATTTTTTTCTTAAGTTTACAAAAGAGGGCTTCTTTTTTAAAGTCAGTAGTACCATTCCAAAAAATATCCAAGTTTCTATAGGTTGTGCAACATTGACAAGGTGGACACAGCTAAAGGAGCTTTTTTGTCCTTAATGTGCAATTGTTCTCCGACTTTGGTAGTATCTTTGAATTCTGTGAAAATATTAGCAAATTCAGAACACAGATGTCATCTTTAACTCATGTATAATGAGTTTCTTAGACGACATGGCAGTCATTACTCTGACAAAGAATGGCAGAGTTATTTGACAATTGTCTGTTGGTCTGTCTGTCTGTCTGTCTGTTACCAACATTACTCAAAAACGGACAAATGGATTTGGATGAAATTTTCAGGGAAGGTCAGAAATGACACAAGGACCAACTGATTAGATTTTGGCAGTGATATGGCTTATTGTCTGGATCTACGGATTTGTTAAAGATTTCTGTATCATTGAGAGATAGTGTCACAGCGTTACTGTAATAATGACAGCAAGTGCACATTACATCAGCTGCCTGCTGATGATCACATGATTGCAATCCTACCACAAATCGACCATTGTGGATTTATTGGGACTTATCCATTGAAAATGATACAAGAAATGAGCAGCCTTCACGGAATACTGCGCTCTCTGAATTCTTTTCCAGTTTTAATTTTGATCAAGAAGACAGTACAATCCATGTGACAAATAAGAAACGATACAAAACAAGTTTAAATCAAGTAAATGTTTTTAAATAAAAAAAAAATACACTTTATAGAGTGTTTCAGCTCAAATGCAATGTATGCTGGGAAGTACATGAAATAACCATGTTTATTCATCAAAACTGCAGTTTGACATCAAAATCATGGGATCAAACCCTGTATGATCTCAACTGTTTTAAACTTTTTTTCCTTTTTTCAGATTTATTATGTTTAAGATAGCCACGTGTAGTCATTTGCAGAGTGCATTCATGTTTTATTTTTTAGTTCTTTTTTTTAGATTTTTTGTGAAGAAGTCAACTGGAAATATGGTGTAAAAAATAAGCATATGACATGCTACACAGGGCTCTAACTGGATTAGAAACAGGGATCTTGTAGATACGTGGCCCGTATTGTAACCATATGGTTACCAGGGCGTCTGTGTTTTATGTGTGGTAAATGTATGTATCTCACTGCTGCATAACCAATTGCTCCACCGCACCCGCAGCATATGTATTTATACTTCAGTTTATGATGATGAAAAAGGTTGAGGATGGATTTGTAATGACTAATTATAAGAGTTTCTGGTATAGAGGAATGTGGTATAAAGATAACAGGGGGTTAAGTCTTATTTTTGTGGAACTAAGGGAAAAATGTGGTTTTCTAGCAAATGTGCATTTTAATTCGCAAATGTCTCAGTTGTGGTCAGTGATATAAGCTCTTCAATGTTGCACTTCGTCTGCATGCTTTTGGCAATGCAGTGTATTTGGTAGTGAGAAGAGAGGAGGAAAGCTGTAGAGTTGCATTACGCTTGCAGGCTGTTCTGTGAGCACACATCCAGACATCCTATTGATTGTATCGGCTTTTTATGGTCGCTTCATGACTGTGATTTATTGCACCAGATTAGCCCCTGCAGAGTGTGGATCCCTCAGCAGCCAGCCACACACAAACAAATGTGTGTTGATTTTGGTTTACTGTAATGGAAGCTGTGTTTGTTCCCATGGACACTGCTTGAAAACTTCTTGGTATCCCAGTTCACAAACCTGTCCTTCAATGATTGATTTCCAGTGTTTGGATAGGGAGACGGAGACACGTCAGACAGGCAGCAGAACCAAGAGACGGACAGGGGATATCGATTGGTGGAAACAGTGAAAAGTGATTTACGACAGATACAGCACAGCTGGAGAAAAGAACTCAGCAGAGTCTGGAGAAGGAAATACGGAGCGCTTTGTTTCAGGATGGTTTAAATAATGCATCCTCCTCATTTAGAGTCTTCCTGGTCTCAGATACATGATCAAATGTTCTCCTGCAGCCAGAAAAAGTCTGCTGAGGGATGAAGGTATCAGGTCTTAACCCCGCCTGGCCTTAGGGAGGCTATTACTGCCAAATGCAGTGGATTCAGATGAATACTTTTTCCATGATAAATAATGCATCCGTTTTGACATGATCTCAGGGAAGCTTCAAAATCTTGGTCTGGTGCCAGCCATGTGATATTTCACGGACAAGCAGCCAAGACTAGGGATTGTTCTGGACACCTCAGTAGCACGCTTTACTTTCAAGGACGACACAGACATTTATTCACCGTCACAGAAAGAAAAACTCAGGTTTAACTAAAAGGACAGATAATGTTTGTATTAACATGTGACCATCTCAGTGTCCAGCTACTGCTAGGAACAATTAAATAGCATGGAGCCATCATTAAGGTTTTTAGTCTGCCTGCCATGAAATAGAAATATGTGTCTGAGCTTTGCCTCATTTCTCAACACACAACTCACGGAGGCAATTAAGGCACTTTTAAAGTCTTAGCCTGTCTGCCACCGTTTGTGCCAAAAATCACACTCCTTGTCAAAGTCATGACCCAGTCCAGTCTGAACACACACGATACACATCTTTTTAGAATCAGAGTGACTTACAGAAAAGCTCATTGGGGTTAACGATGTAGAAATCAGCTTAAAAATCACACAAAACTTGTGTAGAACTCAGAACTTGTCTTAGAAACATCATGCTTTTAGGTTTTCTGCACTGTGGAAATCCTTCAGAAGTAAAAGTTGTCTCAAGATGCATTGGTGCATTTGCAAAGACACACTGCTGATACCTAATTCACCAAACTTTTAATGGTGTGAATTTGTCACAGTATAAATAATGGTTGTAACCCAGAACTGTGTATGTTAATTTATCTGTTATTCCTACAGATTTAGTCAAAGACAGTCTGAATGTTGTTGATGCATTTCGGGTGAATCATACTTGTTTAGTTCTGTTCTGTAGGTTTTGTTTCTCCCTCATTTTTTCTTTTGACATTTGAATCTGTCTCTCAGTTTTCAGACCTTATTGTTCTGCATTTTGCAGCTTTTCAGTGATATAGTCACACTATCTTCAGTTTTAATCCAATAATTGACTTTGTTTATTACACAACTTAAAAAGAGAAATAAATAAGGCTAGTACTAAAAGATCATTACTTAATGTTTAGTAGAAAGTAATGTAATACTTCATATCTTGTATAAAAATATTAATGGTATCAGTCATCTCACCTAATTCTCTCCAAGAACACAAATGAACCCCAAAGCTGTTTCTGTGCCTCTGTTGTATGTGTTAGCTGGATATAGTGCAAAAAAAGAGATCAAGTGTCATTGAAACATCCTGCATCAGGATTTTGTGATGTGGCAGGTTCTAAAAACATGTTTGCTGCTTTAAACTATACTATATAGAGCAGACAGAATGCGGGATTGTTTTGCAGAATGATCCAGCATCAAGCTTCCATTCTGCCCCTGGGCTGATAAAAGAGAGGATGTTCCAAACTTTTACTGTCAGGGACACTGCTTCCACCCAATCAGTCCATTTCGGTTGTTTTAAAATGGCATATCGCTCATTTTACAAGGTCACTACCTGTCCCAGGATGCCTGCCTGAACTGTGAAAAACGGATGGCTCTGCAGTTCCATTTACTGCTGCTGTGAGGCGCAATAATAATTCACCGTGACTGACAATGCTGCGGCGAGGATCTTCGCGGTTCAACTTACAAATTCAGTTATGAGATGAAAAAAATTTTTATAAAAGCAAAAGAAAACTATTAAAATGCTAAACTTCTGTCATGGATCTCTGCATCGGAACACCTTCCACTGAACGGTATCATCCTGTTCTTCAAAAGCACAGAAATGTTTCTATTATTAGAGGAAGACGGGGAAACAAAGGGAAGCAGCAGGAGGTGCAGGATTTGAAGGTGTTCAGTACAGTAGACATGGATTAAAAGGAATGAGCGCAGGGCGGAGTTTAAATGTCTTAGCGTTGCTTGTGTGGGTTTTATTGCTCCTTTTACTCCACAATGCCAAATTGTGTGCAGATGCCAGACACTTTTGTCCAGGGTCAGAAGATAAGTATTTACAAGCGTGTGTGCAGCCGAGGACCTGACTATAAACACACACATCTATTCTTCACTGACACAGAAATTCCATCTATTTTCTCGTCTTCCCGCTGAATCTATTTTCTCCCTCTTCAATTCCTTTTACATCACTTTTTCATGACACAAGAACAGCGGAACAAATTAAAGAAAAAAAAGGTCCCCTGTCCTCATCTTTCTGTTAAAATGTACACCATGCGCTCACTCTTTCTATCCTCCCTCTCCTCGCCCCTATCAGTCTTTGCCTTTATTTTGCCTCCAGGAGCTGGAAATCCTCCCAGCAGTAGCCAGGAACACTTCCTCAAGTGCTTAAGGGCATGTAGGCATATTGCATGAGAGGTAAGAACCAGGGCTTAGAGTGCTAAAGAAATGGTTCACTATCACTTTAGCCACCATGTCTCCAAGCCTTCAGATCCCAGGCCTAATATGTTTTCCGTCTGCAACTTAGTTCCCACACTGTCACACTGGTTCAGTGTGGTTTGGAGACAGCAAGCTGGACACATACAGCAGTATCTGATTGATACCAGCGTAACCAAGGCTGGATTACAAATCAGGCAAAGGGGAAACTGTCTCCAGAGTAAAAGGTGTACAGAGAGTCACTGAGTTGTATATAATCTAGTTAAATATAAACTCATCAGTAGCTACTGAGTTCAATATGAAAGGTAGTGCATTAGTTATTAATGTGGCCCCGGCTTGGTGATAAAGGTTTGTTGTTTTGTTTTTTCAGCTTATATCTTCTTCTTTGTTGCCCTCACTATTTGTTTTTTTAGGTATCAGGTAACTGTACCTCTGGCAAAACAGTTTATTGTGTAAAGGAGGCAAGCAGCAAGCAGCCTTCCAAAGAAATTTTACATGAGGGAGCTCTATTAAGTTGAAGTTTTGGCAGAAAGAGGAAATGTCGGTCCTTCTGTCAGTTGCATTGATCAGTTGGTCCACTCCTTTGGTCCAGACTAAAGTATTTTCACAACTATGTGAAAGACTGTCATGAAATTTGATGGACATTAGTGATTCCAGGAGGATGAATTATACTAACTTCAGTGATTCCCTGACTTGTACCTGAAAAACCAGTGGCACTTCCAGCAACATCAGCTGAACTTTGTACCAGCTAAATACTGTTATTACTCTGCCAAGGAGGCGGATTTCCGACAGATAAGTCCCAATAAGTCTGCAGTGGTGCATTTGTAGTAGGATTGCAATCATGTGATCGTCAGCAGGCAGCTGATGTAGTGTTCACTTGTTGTCATAGTTACAGTGACGTGCCACTATCTCGCAGTGAGACAGAAATCTTTAACAAATCCGTGGATCCAGAGTATAAGCTGCTTCGCTGCCAAAATCTAATGAGGTGGGCCTTGTGTCATTTCTGACCTTCCCTGAAAAGTTTATCCAAATCCGTTTTTGAGAAACGTTGCGCACAGATTAACAGAAGGACAAACGTACGGTAATCATCACATAACTCCGCCACATTCCTTGGATCATGACAACAATGTGGGAAAGTTTTGAGGAGTCAGTACTTGTCCCACTGAGGAACCAGCTACAGTTTTACTTTTTCCTGTGTTCTGAACTCAACATAATGCAAAACTATCCACATGCTTTAAGTTCTGCTTTCAGCCAGGGCTGCATAGACCATAACCTGGCACCACATTTTGTCATCCTCCAGATACACACAGTTCATGCAAGCTGGTAAACAATGATGCTGAGGGTGCATATGTGTTTTGTTAAAAAAAAAAAAAAAAAAAGTAAGAATATCAGCTGCTTAACGTGGCTGTAAACTCTTATCCTTGTTTTAATAAAAACACTTCTGTTGAATTATGGTACATTTGAAACAATAAGAAACAAAGCTTCTTTTATTTAGATTGAAAGTTGTCTTAGATTATCGATTAGCTACACCGACTAATCTGAGGAGCCGATTCCTGTTGCCATGGACTTAGCAGCCATTTGTTCATCCATCCATCAGCTATACCTGACTTACACTGTAGAGGGTCGTGGAGGGAGGTTGCTGGAAATGTGATTGGTTTTTCAGGTACAGGGACAAGTCAGGGAATCACTGAAGTTGGTATAATTCTTTCTCCTGGACTCACTAATATCTGATATCCTGGATAAATCTACAATGCATGTCTTTGGACTATGAGTGGAAGATTGCATACTCACACAGACACGGAACATTGAAACTGCAGTCAGACATGCCCCAGCCAAGCAATTATTATCTTTGTAAAGTTAAGGGAGGGAGGCTTGTGGTACTTGATGTATTTATGCTTGATTTACAACCACTAATCTGTGCAATAGAGGCGAATGCTTGGGTAATGCCTATGGTCAAAATGGCCACAGATATGAGAATAACATCCATGCTAAGATAACAGTTTTGCTCTAACTTTTGATCTTATTTTAACCTATGTTATCTCATATGGTTCTGATTCCAGTTAATTAGTTTCTGCTGCTTGAGCTGATAGCAAAGCTTCCATGAACAGTGTGAACATTACCTAATGGAAACTTGAAGGCGATAAGGAACAGACGATGTACAGTGCATGGTGGGGTGGGTGGCTGGATAGGGCAGGCCTAAATGCTGATCGGGGCATAAAGCTTACTCAGATGATACTGGAACAGCTGGTTCTACTGGGTACACACGGGAAATGGAAACTGAAAGTACACAATTTATGCACAAGTAGGTCTATATACTGCATAAACCATAAGAGAAGTGCAGGGAGCTGCTAGAAAGTGTATCTCTGTACATCTGACATCCCTGACAATTTACCTATCATTTAAAATGAGAAAAGGGCAGCCCTTTTTCCAAAAAAAAATGCAATATTTGCAAGTTGAAGCGCTCAGCGCACAAAACGAAAGCTCTGAAAATACAAAGCTGTCACTAGCTGTCACCCGCTTGGAGTTTCTTGTCTTCAGCCCTTGCATGCTGACTTTGCTAAGCTCAACACAAACTGTCATTCATTCCCAATTCATATAAGGTGTCTGAGTAGGATCTGGGAAAGAGAAAAATAAATAGAATACATGAGCTCCTCAGAGACAAGTGCTGAAATATATGTGTTCTAATCTAATGAGGATAAAGGACTGTGCCCCAAGGGGGGAAATAAATGTATGTAATACATTTATGTGCATCAAATCATCAGCAGGGACCATGTTTCATCATCGTACGACCTCTCTAAATGAAGGTTGGAACATTAACATGAACCCTGCCAAGAAAAGAGGGCACTCGATCAATCCTGACCTCTATACAATCTTGTTGAACAGAAGAGGAAGGTGAGTCAAGATGCTTATTGATCACAGCGGGGACTTTCCTAGACAATATTCCCTGTAGCTATTACAGGTAAAGCTTCCAATCACCTATGATGAGAGAGGAACAGCAATTCCCGTTTCCAATTCCCAAAATGAACCAAGTCAATGTAATCAGCTTTCATATGGCTGGGAGATCGATAGTCCTTTCAGCATCACGAGTGAAAGGGGAAGAATTAAGTGTGTGCATTTCTGGACGACCTTTACAGAGGTGACCTCTGCTTAATTCTGCCAAGCGACAACTCTCAGTGCGACTGCTCTTTCATTTGGCTGCTGAGACGGAAGCTCTATGGGAAAAAGGCTATAAGATGATAACCAAGTTAATGAGTCGTCTATCAATATTTCTATAACATGCTCTGGCACAGCTTGTGACAGATGAGGAGAGCTTTAAAGTGGGCCCGAAGTGTGCAGCTCCAAACATGGGATTAAAGTAATTATAATTAAGGAAGGAGAATGTCTACTCTATGAGGAAATGATGGTTTCACAATCAGCTGCAATAGCGGTCAAGGCTTCTCTCTTTTGATCTTTATGGATCTGACAAAAATTGTACATAACTGGACATAGATTCTATGAACAGCATAAGAGCTGTTTGCTTTTATGGCTTTGACGACTTATGCCAACAACCAACTGTGCCAAACAAACATATCCATTCACATTTATTTAACTTTGGCAATAATCTACAGTCCGGCACAAATTAGTCTACAGGCTGCCGTAGGGCTCTTAGAAAAACATAAAATGCTAATGTCAGCATCGAATTATCCTCACAATGATGATGCAAACATGCAATTTAGCCGAATAATGCTAACGCATTCACCATCTTACAAAACACAATGACCAGCAGTTTATGATTGATGGGCAGACTTGATAGAGTCGCATTTACAAGTGATTTGTAATACTTCTACTTATGTGAACAAAAGTTATATAAAGCCGTTTGTCTCCACAGACAAGTGTGCACTTGAGTCAGAATCAGCTGGGTTTTGAAAAGGAGTCAGGAATGACAAAACTCCAGATGTTTGGAGTTAGAAAGATGAGCTTCCAGGATCTCCTTACATCTTGAGGCGAGCAGTTAAAAGCTACATTAGCCACGTCTAGCATGACACACTAACCAAACTATCAGCAGTCAAGACGCATTCTAGGTAATAGAGATAGCAAGTTTTTGAAGAAGAAGAGGAAGGTGTTGAATTAAAAACATCATTAATCTGGTTCTGCTGCATCAATTTGGATGTTAAACTGTCCATCATGACTATAGATTATGGGTTCAAGGGTTTGGACACTTTTAATGAATGCATGTTTTTAAGTCTGTTTCAAGTCATTGATTGAACTCTTCTTGAATTCTTTTAAATTACTAATATCTCCATAGCTAAAATGCCTTAAATGTAACTCTACACTTCTGCTTGTTTTTGAATGTGCACATCTTTCTCCTTTCACTCCTCCCACTTGCTGCAGCTCATGTACACCACCTCACCTTGTAAAACTACTTTTGCTACACAATGGAAATTCATAACTCAGTCATACATGTTAAAATCTGTCCGTCAATTATCTATATACTGCTTAATCCTTATTAGGGTCGTGGGGGGAGTGGAGTCTATCCCAGATGACTCAGGGCGAAGGCAGGGGACACCCTGGACAGGTCAACAGTGTATCACAGAGCTACATATAGAGATAAACAATCACACTCCCATTCACACTTATGGACAATTTAGAGTTACCAATTAACCTGAACATGTTTTTGGATTCCACGCATGCACAGAGAGAACATGTAAACTCCATGCAGAAAGATCCCGGGAAGGCAGGGACGTGAACCGGGGATCTTCTAGCTGCAAGGCGAAAGTGCTAACCACCAAGCCACTGTGCAGCCTATGTTCAAATCAAGAATCAAAATTTAAAACACTGCCACAGAAAGCTTCACCCTGGTTGGTTCTTTGTTTGCTATGTATGAAACCGTCCATCTGTTTATCCGTCTGTCTGTTTGTTAGCAACGTTACTCAAAAAGGGAATTACGGATTTGGATGAAATTTTCAGGGAAGGTCACAAATTGACACAAGGACCTAGTGATTAGAGTTTGGCAGTGATGTGGCTTATAGTCTGGATCCACAGATTTGTTAAAGATTTTCGTATCATTGCGAGATAGTGGCATGGCGTCACTGTAACAGTGAACACTATGTCAACTGACAATCACATGATTGCAATCCTACCACAAATCGACCGTTGTGGACTTTTTGGGACTCATCTGTCAGAAATGATACAAGGAAATGCTGATTAACCCCTTGACACCTATTGTCGCGAATTTGCATCATGCCACTTTCATTCAGACTGCAGCCGAGATAGCGTATCCATTCCCCCAATGCCAGTTTGTGCATATTCAATACGTTCCTTGGAACCTTTCGCAAGCACTGGTTTCTCGTAGGACCGGTGGGAGTGGGACCTAAATTATTATATTCTGTATATCTGTTATTAATATTATATATCTGTTCTATGTGTATTAGGCAAATTAATGATCTCCACTTATTTTAGCATCAGCTGAAAAGCGAAAACACACAATTTTAAAAAAAAAATTTAATTGTAAATAATTTCAGGCATCAAGGGGTTAAATTCCCGTCACCCGCTGCGTATTTAGGCCATGTGATTCGGTATCTGTACATAACGTACACATGCATAACACACGCCTGTGCTCAGGCAAGGACATTTTGTTTGTGGGTGCATCTGTACTGAATAGCCACATTCCGTGGTGCCGTGATTTCTGCCACAAACTTTTTCAAGATTTCATCCATCGGAAATGATACAACGACTGAGCAGCCTGGATGGAGTACTACGCTCTCTGAGTGCTATTCTTGTTAGTTTCTATTTTGGTATTTGTGAATCACTCAGATAATTGGTATATAGCTATTGTGTCAGGAAACCTCCTGATGAACTACCAAGATGAAGGCAAAAATATTTGCATGGTGTAGCTGGAGACCAGTTATGGAACTTGCTTGAATTTTGATGTACAAAATCTTGTGTCAAATCATGTTGCAGTGAAAGGAACCATATTATGCAAAATCCATTTTTTCATAGTTTTTGAACATAATTACTTACTCCCAGTCTTTCTGGAGACCCACAAAATCCGAGAAAATACCATCCTTTCATTTGTTTTCTTTGAGCATAGATCAGAAACTGTGACCTTTAAGATATTTCTCTGAATAAGGGAAAATCTTTACCTGCTAGTGGAAAAGCCTGGCGATCATTACAAAGTGTAAGCTTCATCCACGAGGTACAATGGATGTTTGTATAAAGTTTCATCGCAGTCCACCAAGTAGATGTTGAAATATACAGTAGGACTGAAGAAATGAAACCTCTGACCAGAATGAATCACCAGAGTCAGTAAGTTTCATTCTCTGGGGAATAAGAATGTTCATACAAAATGTTATTGTTGCAATAATACAGTCTAGACCAAAGTGTCTGACCAATTACTGACCCACATTGTCATTCATAGTGCAATGGGCTTCCTAATTACACTTTAAATCAACACTTAAAGTTGTAATCCTTTGGCCTTCGGTTTCTTTTTTTCTTTAATAGCCCACAGGCATCGGAGAATTTTTCCTGGGCGCAAAATCAACATTCCCTGCTGTAAAATCCCTGAAAGACAGTGCTTCAAAGGTAATGTATAATGTATAGGAGGTATGTACAAATGGATTGGAGCGGTTTGTTTGTTTTTACGTATGAATTATTCACCTTTTCTGTTCTGGCAAAGCAGGCGCAGAGAACATTACTTGAAAATCTTTTCTTTCATGAAGATTTCCACCTCCTTTGCTGACTAATTTCCTGCTCTTATCTGGGAGGAAAAGGCCGAGCATTTGGACCTGCCACTACCACAATGAAAATGTAAGATGTATTACTGTGTTTTCAGAACATGTTACATATAGAAGTATTTCTTCATAATCATATGCAATAGATGCAGACTTTGTGAATGTATGATGCTCTGTATGCCTGTAATAGATGGCTATTTTTACACCCAGACACTGTTCTTTTGAGTCCTATTCTGTAGACAACTGACACTCGTGCACAAAGTTGCCATAGATGATCAGACACTACTGAAGTAATTGAACTAATGTCCTCCTCCTCTCTTATGCCTGGTAATTTCCAGGGACATTTTAGCAGCACATTACGGGGAAATCTCAGACTTGAGAGTGCGGGAATATTCATCCTCTATATGTATGGAATAATTAAGCTTGTCGAAGCAGAGATTCCATATGCCCTTGCTGCTGTGGTGAATATTAAACCACAAGCCGATGCAGTATGTGTTTTCCACAGTAAGTGCTAAAAATCTGACCATGTTCTTTTTTTTTTTTTTCCATTTTCTGAAATGAAAAACTGCTTCCTTGTGAGGTCTGCACTGCAATAAGCATGTATTGCTATCAGTATGCATTAGCAGTTCCACACAGTCAGCCTGTCACCACGCAGAACTTTTTATTGAGGAAACATTTTTGTGTCACCTCAGAATTTAGCACATGAGCGTATTAGGCAGCGCTCACGCGATGTCAAGGGGCTCTTTTGTAAAAATACGTTTCGGGGCAATCAAAGATTTGTGTGGAAACCAATGAAAAGGAATAAAGTTGTGAGTTATAAATAATTTTAAGAGACCCGCTGAGTTTTCCAGTAGCTCATTCATTTGAAAACAGATTTTTCCAAGGTGCTGCTTTTAAAATCTGCTCTAAGTCTCCCTGAGCCAGGCTTTGTATGTACAACTTTCCAAATAATGTCACCAAAGGATTGGGAAGCAGTCTTTGTGGGAGAAGTGAAACAATTCTACAATCCTATAATTAACAAATGAATAATGAATAAAATGTCAGTGAAGAATAGATAAGATCTTCCAAGGTTCTATACATTTGTATTAGTCAGCTAAACATTTATGTACTGGAGACATTATGCACAAGAGCAAATTATATCACAGCTTTACGCTCACAGAATCCAGTTAGTCACATCCTTGCTGCTGTCTCCCAAGGTCATTTAACTGCAGTGTGCGTAATTCCAATCCACACTTGCAGGATATAAACTCAATCCCCACTTCGAGAGTATAGCTGCTTTGTTATGCCTCTCATATTCATCACTACAGAGCCAATGAGAGGATTTTCCAGCTGGTAGTCTGCCAAGTTTGAGATAGCTGTAAAATCACGCTGTGTTTCTTCACAGAACATAAACTGTTCAAATGTCATTATAATTAAAAGCTTATACTGTATATTGTTAACAGCAATTTAATGTTTCCACACTTGTTGGTTTAAATCAAAGCCCATTAAGTGAGGCTGTGATTGCTGAAGAGTGAGACCAGACCGAGCAACAACCTTCAGAGAGACATGAACTGCACAAAGCAACACGTTTAGACACGCACTTGTCTTATGTGTAGAAACCAAGGAAGGAGAGTTTTAAATGCAGACATCCAGGTCAGAAAAGGATAGTCAACCCCACCAGCAGGGGGCGACACCACTGGGTCAAAAAGATGAGGAATGTTCCTGAGAAGGGCTGCACAGTGGTGTAGTGGTTAGCACTTTCGCCTTGCAGCGAGAAGGTCCCTGGTTCGCGTCCCGGCTTTCCCGGGATCTTTCTGCATGGAGTTTGCATGTTCTCCCTGTGCATGCGTGGGTTCTCTCCGGGTACTCCAGCTTCCTCCCACAGTCCAAAAATATGCTGAGGTTAATTGATTATTCTAAATTGCCCGTAGGTGTGAATGTGTGAGTGCTTGTTTGTCTTTGTATGTAGCCCTGCGACAGACTGGCAACCTGTCTAGGGTGTCCCCTGCCTTCGCCCGAGTCAGCTGGGATAGACTCCAGCACCCCCCGCGACCCTAGTGAGGATTAAGCGGTGTATAGATAATGGATGGATGGATGGATGTTCCTGAGATGATATTAAACACTAATTACTCCGCCAAGGAACATGGCATTTGTCTGTTTGTCTGTTAGTAACATTACTCAAAAACAAACTAACGGATTTGGATGAAATTTTCAAGGAAGGTCAGAAATGACACAAGGACCAAGTGATTAGATTTTGGCAATGATGAGCCTTATAGTCTGGATCCATGGATTTGTTAAAGATTTTTGTATATTTTTGACAAATATACACTGATTGTCATGTAGCCTAACTCTGCCATTCCTTGGCAGAGTAATAAAGAGTTCCATTTAAGCACATGCACAGACTCGTGGAGTTAGGTTGGTGTGAAGGTATTACAGACAGATATTGTGTCCATATATGTGTGTCTGTGTGTGTGTGTGCGTGTCTGTGTGTGTCTGTTTTTGTGTGCAAACACAAATGTGGAACCATATCCTCTGTCCTTGTGAATTATGGTGGGTGTCACTCAGCACATTGTATTCCAAGGCAGAGAGTAGAAATATATGACTCACTGCTGCTCTCTGTCTCTGCGGGCAGCCTGGACACACACCACCAAGTAATCAAGGCTAAAGCACTGCTAATATATTAGCTGATTGTAAAAATTGGATTCTTCCTTCTGTTTTTTTCCTCCACTTGTGTAAAGACAGGAAGAAATAGTTATATTATTGTGGAACATGAAATAGTTTCCCACCTTTAGGGATCCAGTGGGGATAAAAAGGTAAACGTTCAGCTGTAATATCCTGCTTTGTCAATCTGGACTCAGTTATGATTCACATCAAAGGAGCGTTTAAATATTTATGACGCAGATGTCGTATGCAAAGGAGCAGAATCCAGTGTGTTTCACCTCCTGACAGATACAGTTACCAAAACTCTGTAAGCTGAAAGGCGATTGTGTGTGTCCTGCAGCTCCCTCCCCCTTCCTCCCCTCCACTTCCCCCTGCTCTTCACCCTCTGTTCCCCTCTGCTGCACTGCCACTCAGTCGTCCAGCTTCCTCTGCAAGGAACATTTGCGGCCGACATCTACAAACCCATTTAATGTATGAGACACTCCTGCAGACTGGCAGTCACATAAATAAATACACACCGAATGCGTTTGTATTCCGAGATGCAGGGCACCTTGAGATGACAAAAAGCCGAGAAACTAACTTCATACAGATTCCAAACAAGAGCCGTTATTCAGTCTTTCAATATAAAAACAGAATTGGTTAATGGAAACAAAACATAATGGCAGTTAAAAACTGCAAGCTAACAGAAAAAAATGTGAAATAAGCAGGAAAGGAAACCTTAAGGAGAAGCATCCTTGAGGCAATATAAAAGAAATATAATACAGAACATTTCAGTCACAGAGTTACTGCTTTTTCTTGGCAGCAGAAAATTCCATTTATAATAATCAGCAAAATGGTCGTTGGGGTAAAGTCAGTGAAAAATCCACATTATTGGAGTTTCCATACTGTGCTTGTAGAATTAAGTGCTCCATTAATAATGTATTTAGTA
Source organism: Amphiprion ocellaris (assembly GCF_022539595.1). NCBI lineage: Eukaryota > Metazoa > Chordata > Actinopteri > Pomacentridae > Amphiprion > Amphiprion ocellaris. The sequence goes on along the minus strand of NC_072783.1, from coordinate 19,294,970 downwards.
AATTTTATAAACAAGGAATATATAGAAGTGTTTACTTCAGCATGACAATAGACACAGTTTAATATGCAAAAGAGGAAATTAATTTTTTACCACTGGGAAGTGTACAAGCATAAACATAAAAACATGTAATTGTGATTTTTTTTTAAGTATGATGATTTTATATAAACTAAACGTCAGTGTTTGTGGTGTGCATAATGAGTGTGCATAATGAGTGTACCAAATAATTGCACTAACTTCTAACCTGAATGAAAGGAATCAGATAATGCAGTTGTTTGCAGACGTCCTCAGGCTATTTTTTTCTAAGCTGAAGAAAAGTCGATCCGGCATAAACCTGCCAAACATTCTATAGAAAACAAGCTCATATTTACTAAGATGATCCAAAACTGGCACACTATCATAAAAGATTGTTCAAACACAATTGTGTCATTTAAATGTTATTGTCATATTTATTAATAACAGCTATATAGTCTGTCAGTTCTATTCATTTAAATGACAGTTTATACCGTGTTCATGTCTTGTATGAGAGGGAAACAAGTGAATGATGAAATATTGCACAAATATTGGACAAAATATTCACTTGCTGCCTAACAGGTGTCATGATGAAGAAAAAATCAGTGTCATTCACTTCACCTGTCAGTGGTCACAATGTTATGCCTGATGGGTGTATGTATGATAAAATTGTCCAATGAGGTTGAAACTTCATCAAAATGCCTTTTGATTTGTATCTTTTCAGTCAAGGATAAACATGCCAGAGTGAATGCTAAGCAAACCAGGACTAAATTTGTCTAATGTCTAATTTTTGCTTTGCTGCTTGTGTGAATGCACCTTTAACTTAAGATAAAACCAAGATAAACACACAGAAATGTTACCCACAGTTCCTTTAATAATGATATACTAGATGGTAAGCAAGTTGCATGCTTAAAGCACTATTAATTGGGTCATAAGCTTTAGCTACCAACTACAGTAGGTATCATGTTACGTATGAAACTGGGGAAGTGTGAATCCAGGTTTTTGAGACTGTCATCTGAACGCTGCAGCTTTGAGGTGAAAATGCTGAGCCATGGAGTTCACTACTTATTTCACCTATAGCATATAATCCTATATATAAAAACACTATCTAAAAAACTTGATCTTCCCCGGATGGGATCTTTGAAAACAATTTGGGTGACCGGCCATTCAAAAATCCCAGTAGAGGAGATGCTGGTGCTGGGAGGAAGTTCCTTCATAAAGTCCCATCATACATAATAATTCAAAATATCCGCTGCCTGTATTGCTTACAAAGAACACTGATGATTCTGACCATGTGTAATGACAGATGGAAACTAATGGTACAATTAAAATGTGTTTTATTTTTAGAAGCCTACCTGTTGCTATATTTTGGTAGCTACTTTAGGATTAGCAAGGACACGTTCTATATATAGTTCTGGGAACTCATCCACACTCCCATAATGTCACTGCTGCAAATAGCCTGCTGTGAGGCTGTGAAACGGAAAACTCTCCATAATTAAGGCTTGACATGACAGAACAATGTTTTTGACTTCAGACTTTAACTGTTACGACCCGGCTGTCTAGGGTAACTGGACAGAAACAACAAGAAAGTGAAGCAATGCTGAGTTCCAGAATGATAGGCGGGTTAGGCCATAACACTAACTGTAAAACAAAAATATTCCGACAGCTGTGATGGAGTTCAGGTCTCAAGCAGAGAATGGGCATTACGTAACAAATTATTTAACTGCACCTGGTAAACCAGTACTCTATGTGACGGCTCACCTGTCTGTGATGAAGAAAAGAACACAGTGTGACTTGTCATTAGATCCTGAGCAATTCTGTCATAATTTAAAATTGTGTCATTAATGAAATTACTGCTGTTGTTCATGTGAGTAAATATGTGCAGCTCTTTCACTTTAAAGATGTAAAGATTTAAAGACATAAATCCTTCTCCTGTGTAATGCTGCAGGCATTTAATAACCTCAGAGGAAAAAACTCTGTCTTTGTCACAGTAGAGTTTTATTTTCATGGACATTTTAGCTTGTGTTAGATGTGAAATTGTCAAGCAAAGTGAAAGAGTGGACAAAGCAGAATGGGTGACTGCACTCCTCTTCCTTTTTGGTGTAACTAATCCCATTCCAACTCTGTAAAATATTGTGTGCACATCCCAGTCCTGAATTGATACCTCCACCTTACCCTGCGTTTCAAATGGAATGCAATTTCTTCTTATTTTCAAGTCATACTGCAGCTGCCCTTACAAATTATTCACTGTTGCATGCATACAGTCGGGACCAACTACTTTGTCATAATATTGTACCTTAAGCTTTGACTGTCTTGCTTGTACACACCTTGTGAAATAAGCTGTCATCTGCCTATGCTCTCTGCCAGTCAGGCTGATTTATACTCATGCAGGACAACATAACGTATGTTTTACATCTTGCACTGCACTGAGGATTAGAATGGTTAATAAGGCGTGCTTTGGCGAAATACTGCAAAACAAAATCAATTGCAGTCGGACATCCTTGTATTTTTGGCCTTCTGCATTTAATATACAATGTACTGGGAAATGTAAAATCTTTTGTCTGCATACTAAATACTGAAGTATTATGGCGACTGAACCTCACCCTTGTTTCCTGCTCAGTCTATCACTCTGACTGCTTCTCCTTCTTCTGCTTTTCCCTCTTAACTGATTGGATCAAGGACCCAGCCCAGCGCTCCAGTCAAGCTGTACCTGCCTCTATAACAGAATGTACAAAAAAGATGGACATATCCTTTGGCTCTGAAAAGTGAAGCCATTGCAGAAGTGCCTTACACCTGCATTGTTTCTAACAGCCAGCAGCAGGTGACTCCTCTGCTTGCAAACAGGAGTCTGACTGTACAGAAGAGTATGAGAAAAAATCCTACTTCTCACTTGATCTGTCACCTCAGTAAACATTTATTTTTATGAGTTTCTGGTTTTACTCACTACCTTCAAGTCTCCTTCAACGCAGCATGATGTTCATTTTATGAATAAGAAAAGCATCCAGAGAGCGCTGTACTCTACCAAAACGGTTTGTATTGGAATCGCAATCATGTGATTGTCAGCAGGCAGCTGACGTAGGTTCACTTGTATTAGTTACAGTGATGCCGTGACACTATTTCGCAATAACACAGAAATCTTGAACAAATCCGTGGATCCAGACTATGAGCCACATCACTGCCAAAATCTAATCACTTGGTCCTTGTGCCATTTCTGACCTTCCCTGAAAATTTCATCCAAATCTGTAATTCCGTTTTTGAGTAATGTTGCTAACAGACAGACAAACAGACAAACGTACGCCGATCATCCCATAACTCTGTCGGTCCTTGGCAGAGTAATTATGGTCCCATTTAGACTAAAATACACAATAAAACTGGATATGTGTTAGGTGTCTCTGTTAGATCCCCATCTGGTTTTAAAAGGCCAAAGGTTGAAACTCCAAACTCGTGGTTTCAGAACAGTATCCCACAAACCAATGGATGATGTCATGGTTTCTGTGTCCATCTTTTATATGCAGTCTGTGGTCTCACTGCATCTACTTGAAAGCTCAGCCAAATTGCCGCTCAGGGCAGCTGTGATGAAGAATAAGCGACTCACCTCTCTGTTTTTCATTTGTATGTTTTGGGTGACATGCGGTTTGGTACTTGGGTAGTTTCTTGCTGTGCCAGAATGCATTAACTAGCTTGTTGTTCTGTAACTGATCTTGTTCTGTCTATGAGATGCTTGGCTGGTACTGGAGGCTGGGCCAGGTTGTAAATTCCTGTTAACTGCTAAATACACATTTTCCCCATGCTGTGGGTTCTACACCATGTTGTAATGTTTGCTTCGGTAAGAAAAAGCAGGTAAGTAGGATTTAATTTTGGGTTCTTTTATTAGCTAGTTAGACCAGAAGCTGTCTTTGTCCACTTACGTATTTGAGTAGCATCTATCACCCTCCTTGCCTCTTTTTGTGCCATTTTTCTGTTAATCAAAAAATCATGAAACTTCTTCCACTTTCGTACAAGCATACCCATCTGGTGGGTTTTATGGTACTTCCCTTTCCCCCGGTGAGCTCGGTTGTAACAATTATGCTCAGATTTTGTCTTCTGTGCAGAAAGCAGCCGGTTTAACCTTTAAAAAAGTAGGAGCATTGAGGCTTCCTCTTATTTGTCTGGGCAGTGTGAGACTGTGGAACAGACCCTGAAAGTAGGGAAAAAAACAAAAACACAATAGTTGGCAACCCTGCCACTAATGGCCCCTACATTAACAATGTAATTTGAACAGAACACATCAATGTTTTGACAGGTGGTTTATGGTAGAGGTTTAAAAATACCATGCTTGTTGTCATAGCATTTTATCGATCCAATTTCAGCACGTTGCCTTTAACCAGGGACATTAGCTGATGTTAGAAAACCATGTTTGCTTGCTTTTATGTGCACTTTAGTACGTTTAGCTGCACATCGGCTACATCTGAGCTTTCAAAAAAGTAAAATTTTTCAAGTTGTAATTATGAATGTGATGTGAAATGTGAAACCAGTCCATTCAGAAGCGGCTATATGAATGTGATATTGAATACAAAGTGAAAGTCTTTCATTCAGGACAGATGATGTCCAGTGTTGACAGCTTTGCTGTGTATATGTTTAACATGTTTCACAAACTGAAGAGATGAAGCCATAGTATGTCTAGGAGAGTCTTGCCATTTGTCAACCATCTTGGTAAGACATCCAGTCAGTTATTTCTGGCTAACCAGACCAGGCTAGTACCAAAATGAACTGGGAGAGAGCTAGAATTGTAATTTTAATGCCTGCAAGGACATAAAACCTGTACGGAATCATCAGACCGATCTGGCAAAAAAATACAAAAGGTTTTGGGGACTTTGCCATAAAACAAGGTTTAAAAAACAATTTTCCCAGCAGGTTTTATATCTATAAGACACTGTTTTGTTGTCTATGAAGGAAAAGACAGTGTATTTCATTGAGTTAACAGTCCCATGGGAAAATTCAGTGGAGGCAGCTTATGAGAGGAAGAAGGCTAGATATGCAGACTTAAAGACAGAAGCTGAGCAGATGGGATGGAGAACCAGAGTTTGCGAAGTTGAGGTGGGGTATAGGGGCTTTGTTGCAGGGTCAGCTGTTTCACTTTTGAGGGAGCTGGGAGTGCAGGGGAAGAGCGTGAGGAAGATGGTGAGGGACATTGCAGATATGGCTGCTAGATCTAGTCAGTGATATGGATTAGGAGAAATAATAATAGCTGGGGGGTGAGATAGAGGCGGTAAGGGAGTACAGTGAGGCAGAGGACAAGCCCTCTCCTTGACTCTGCTCTCCCCGCCCTCTTTTCCCTGCCCCAATGGGCAGAGATCAGGAAGAGGAAGTGTAGATAAGGTGGGGGAGTGGCCTGTTAGAGTCTCTCTGGGACCATGCTGCCACCTCAGGTAAGGCTGTGGTGTAAGGTGGTGGCTGTCGTTTTCTTTTGTTGGTTTTCTTGTTAGGTAGCAGTAGCAATGAGCAGTTAGCAATTGGTACTTGCATCCTAGATGAAGTCTGCTTGTATAGTCTCTGTCTGTGGTGAGCTTGGCTGAAGTAGTGATGTATCTTAGCAATTAGTGATTAGCATTAGCATGTAGCATTAGCATGTAGCATTAGCATGTAGCATTAGCAAGGTTGGTGAGCTGGCTTGTATAGTTTCTTTGTCAGTGGTAAGTTTGCTTTGCACATGGTAGTAGTCTTGCAGCTAGCATTAGCATTTAGAGGGGTTTGGAGAGGTTATAAGTATAGTTTGCTTGCCTTTTTTTTTTCTTTTTTAGCAGTTGGCATTAGGTATTCAGCATCTTGCACTAGCTAACTGGAAGCATCAGCACTAGTCACGACCTGGAGCATCTCCGAAACGGGCCTGGGTCAGTTGAACGTGGCAGTGCTGTTTGGATTGTGTAGGAGCAGTGTGAACTGGCACTAGAGGGGGGACTAACACCGTTGAAGGGAGGTTTCCACCTGATGACCCCCAGAGATGTGTTAGGAATCACTGCTCACTGGTGTGTATGTTGATGGGTCAGGGATCCTAGGTTCATCATTGAGTGCACATCCTCTTTGTTTGGAGCACAAGTGTCTTGTGTTTAAACTAACTATTATGCACATTTTCATGACATCATGCTCACATCAGTGCGTAAAAAACCACACATATACTTTTCCTGGGGAGGGAAGGTTCATGTCATACAACCACCATCTTTGGCATTGCACCATGGCTACACTAATCACACAACGTATGCTGACCATTAGTGGAGCAGATGTGCAGCAGAATAAATCATCTTAGTGGCTACACCTGCAGCACATGTACAGTGTTAGGTTGTGGCAAAACAAGACAGTTGGGATTGTTGTGTCTTTGGACCCAACACAGTGCTGTGAAACATCAAGTTATTGGCCAAGTTTGTGTAATATGAGTGAACATGTATGATCTAAAGTAAACTCTGCAACTTGCAAAATAAATACCAGTGAAATGATCAACACCCTAAACTGAAAGTCCATGTTAATTTTCTTGTATATCTGTAGTTCGACTTTTAAAGAAAAATACACTTACTGAACCATTTTTGTGTAAAAGTGTTGGGTATGCTTTGCATAAAAAACATCAATGAAAGACTGGTCTATTTATACATTTGCAGTGCAGATCTCTGCAGCACATACACTGCAGAGATCTGCACCTAGTGCAGTCAGTTTCAGTGGTTGGCATGGATGTGTAATGTTGAAGCAGCCACTCCACAAATAAACAGCATATGTTAATTTTTTAATGTATCCACTGGGTTACTGAATTCTCCCACAGATTTCTAATCAGTATTCTTTAAATTCACACCCTTTCGACATGCATTACCGTTCCAAAAGTTTGGGGTCACACAGACATTTTTATGTTTTCCATGAAAACTCACACTTTTATTCATCTGCTAACATAATTGCACAAGGGTTTTCTAATCATCAATTAGCCTTTCAACACAATTAGCTAACACAATGTAGTATTAGAACACAGGAGTGATGGTTGCTGGAAATGTTCCTCTGTACCTCTATGTAGACATTAAATTTAAAAAAATGAGCAATTTCCAGCTAGAATAGTCATTTACCACATTAACGATGTCTAGACTGTATTTCTGATTGATTTAATGTTATCTTCATTGAAAAAAACACTTTTCTTTCAAAAATAAGGACATTTCTAAGTGACCCCAAACTTTTGAATGATGTATATGTGATACAGATCTACAACTCTAAGGTGCCAACTTAAGGTGCCAACTAAAGGTGCAGTCTGTGATTCTGGAGAAAGATTGTTGACCTTTAGCACAGATGTGCACAGGACATACTGGAGTGACAGTGTGTGGAAGTTAATATGAGTGACATTCACTGCTGCTGGATAAGAGTTGCTGACTACACCATTTAGAACTGTTTTAGACAAGGATCTGGCATTATCATACACACATGCACATTATTCACGTGTCTAACAGTGAAACATACAAATAGTTTTTTTTACTGTTTAATAAAATAATCCTTTGTCAGATGTGAATATCATTAATGTACAGAAAGCAGAACTACACAACAGGCAAACATCTCACTTACAACTGATTGTTCAGCTGAGTCCATTGCAAATTTATTTTGATATAAAAAAGTGTAAGTGGAGCTTTCACAGAGATGAAGTCAGTCAGTGTGATATGCAGTTATGTCATAGCAGTATAGTGCCAGATAGCAACCTATCTATCTATATAAAATCAGTTGGATTAATGATGGATTTAAGTTAGATAGATGTGTTGTTTTTTCTTCAGAGGATTTTTTTATTCATCGTACAAATTGTTGGACACCCGTTGTTTTAAGACTAATTGAGTTCCTGTCCTTAATCTTCTGAATTTCCCAGGCTATAGAATATTTATTGTTGCTGAACATGTCTCAACCAGCTCACCCACTTCCACACATAAACATTAAGAGGCACCAGTTGTCCCATGTGGACATGTTTACACTGCATACCAGGAAGTAGGAATCCTAAACAGACAAGCTTTCAGAGGGCCAGAAATACATACCATCTGCAATCACAGAACACATCAAAGCTAGGCTTTCCTGTGATAGAAACCTCCAACAAAGCTTCAAAAATCTACAGCCTCAACTGCCTCTCAGGCTGTTGATTTATAATTGTTAGTAGAAAAACTGCTGGAAATGACTGCAGCCCTAAGGTGTGTTTAGGCTTTCTTCTGGTTTCCACAACAATTAACAAATCACATATGTTAGTGAGAGAAAGCTGCTCCTACCTCACAAACTGCTGTTATGAGCTCTCAGCGAGGCTGTGTGAGTGAGCATGAAGCTCTCGGTACACTGCTGGCTGCTGGCAGACGGCGACCGGCGTGGTGAACGCTGGAAACGATTCCGCCGGTTGAAGTAGCTGGCGGCCGTCCACGACCGTTTATGCTTCCTCAGGTACTCCTTGTAGTTCTTGGTGAGCAGCGTGTAGAGGAACGGGTTGATGCAGCTGTTGGAGTACGTCAGGCATGTGGTCAGGTAGTTGATGTTGCGTTTGGCTTTAGTGGACAGAGGCAGTGACGGGTGGAACTGACCCAGCAGCTGCCAGATCCAGAAGGGCAGGAAACAGGCCCAGAAGAGGAGCACAATGGTGAAGATCAGGTACAGCACCTGCAAGGGTGCAAGAACAGAGAGAGGTGTTATTAATGAGACTCACATTTCACTTGGCAGCACGCCTGATGGAGCAACATTCATGTGTTATCTGTATTCCCCGAAATTCATGTGAATACAGCTTACAAAAATTCTGCTTTGGTCTTTTCGACCAATCACTTGTCTTCGCAAGACTTCTGAAATCACAAGACCTGATATAAGCACTCAAAAGCTCCAATTCCTTGATTACTCCACTAAGAAACGCAGCGGAGTTATGTGATGATTGGCGTACGTTTGTCCATCTGTTAGTCTGTTTGTCTGCCTGTCTGTCCGTTACTCAAAAACGGAATAACGGATTTGGATGAAATTTTCAGGGAAGATCAGAAATGACACAAGGACCAAGTGATTAGATTTTGGCAGTGATGTGACTCATAGTCTGGATCCACTGATTTGCTAAAGATTCCTGTATCATTACGAGGTAGCATCACAGCGTCAGTGTAACTATGACAACAAGTGAACACTATGTCAGCTGCCTGCTGATGATCACATAATTTCGATCCTACCACATATCCAACGCTGCGGACTTATTGGGACTTGTCTGTCGGAAATCATACAACGACTGAGCAGCTTTGGCCGAATCCTGTGCACTCTGAGTGCTTTTCTTGTTTAATCTTGTCAACACCAGAAGTCAAAACTTATTAGATCATTAGGATAGATGTCTGGTGCTTGTGATCGCATTAAACATAAATGTTTCAGCAAGAGTCAGTGTTTTCAGACAAAACTCCTATGAAATACGTGCAGATCCAACAAGAAAAGTTTTTTTTTGTTTTGCTGCCACAAAAAAGGTCATCAGTGACTTTAAATAAAGGTATGACAGTTGTGCATTGTGAGCTGCAAGATAGCAAGCCAACTGTGTAGCCTTGAGTCTTTCAAAGGTAGTGTGGTAGAGAAATGTGAAAATGTCAACTCCTGATATGTTGGGTATTGTGCAACTCTGTCTACAAAAAATCCTCTATGATCTACAGAACCTAAGAACTGCATTCTCATTTTTATATTGAAAAAAGTGTGTTTTAACACCCAAATGGTAAGAGTGCAATGTAATAGGAAAGGCTTCCAGTTTGAAGGTATGTGTAAGTAAGTGGGATTCTTATTCTTCGGATTAAGTTTCATTTACTTTTGGTGTTCTCTCTCTGTTTGGTTAGGTTTATTCACCAAAGGATTAGGAACATATTATACTTGTTGACATGAACATAAATACAGAAGTACACTGTAGTACCACAGTACCACATGGCTAAGTTTAGGAAAATATTGCAGTTTGGGTTAAAATTCTTCCATTTTGCTACATGTTTTAAGGAGTGAGAGTAAGAGAAAACAAATGAAAACGTATGATGACTAGACTGATATTTGGGATTTGTCACAAAAACTGTAATCTTGTGGATAATGCTTTTCACTCAAAACATAATTGAGATTGCAGTTTAGCTGTAAAGAAACTTTAAATTTTTGCGGAGACAGGTTTGGCTTTGTGACAGAGAACACAAACGTGTTTCTCAGTATGAAAATCACACCTAGGGTATTTTTAAATCTGACACTGAGCTGATACCGAGTGGTCCGCTGGTGTTTCAGTGGTCCTGGTTGTGACTTCGCTGCAAAACGGGATTTAAAGGATTTTGAGAGCTTGAGGATAAAGATTGCCTGGTCTGATGTGGCTGAACTGATTTCCTATATCCAGTTTTGTTTCTTCTTGTGCTTGTCTGTTTTCAGTTCATTCCTTTAATGTGTTTTATGTGAGGTTGTTTAACCCCATGATGACAGTTGAAGTATTTTTCAGGCAACTGCAAGTATTCCTGCAAGTGCTAGAAATGAGCTTCTGAAGCAAATATAATGTAACTTTTCTTCCTGGCAAGCATGATCCTAGATGTGGAAGGGTTTTTTTTTTTTTTGATCCACTGTTCTCATTTTTGTTTATATTATTTTGTTTATTTTTTTCTTTTCTTATCTATTTGCTTCCCTGAAATATGTGACATTTTAATACAACACAACATACAGAGATAAAGACAGAAAGAGCTAATAAAAGACCTTGTTCCACAGTAGTGTGACAGACAATTATGTTAGCACTTGAATAAAAGTGTGAATTTTCATGGAAAACATGAAATTGTCTGTGTGACCCTAAACTTTCGGAATGGTAGTGTATATTCTATAGTCAGCAGGAGGCTGAAAGACTTTTTTTAAAAAAAGTAATTCAAACTCACCAGAGTAATGACAAGAAATTATGACCTTATATCTATTAACAGCTAAAGCTCTTTGATCCTGTTCCACTTTTTGGTGACTGGTCCAAACAGACTTCTTTGACATGATGAGTACAATGAAAACCAAGGGTGGGGTCCACCTCTGTTGCTCCCAGTGTGATAACTGTAAAGGATCCCCAGTTAAACACAGCACCAGTAGGGAAAGAGAAAGCTGTGCAGCCGACATTTTCTTTTGCTCTATGATTTTGCTCCAAAATCCGATGAGCAGCCCTTAATATAACTGAAGGGCGACATTCACCACATTGTTAGTCACACTGATAAGACAAAATGAAGCCTTGTTAAGCCTCGCAATGAATCAAATTGGAACGAACTCAACCTCAGCATGAGCAGAGAGCTAAAGAGAAATGGAAAATAGAAAAGCAGCTGGTAAAGAGAATAGTGATAATAGAATGCTTTAAGTGATGCTGCTATACACAAAATCTTAAATAGCAACTCTGCCAGTCAATCATGACATGAGTGTTGTTGGAAAATCCTGAGCAACACATCTCATATAATAGCTGTAAGAAAGAACATTATGAACACTGAGAGTTATGGGATAGGAGTGCTCCCTCAGGAGTTCTGAAACACTTTGTGAAAAGTGTGGCTTAATCAGTAATATTGTCAGTGAAATATCTATGGAGGTTAGTACACCATAGTTGTGCCTGGCTTCCAGGCCATTCATCAGGTTGGATCTGATAAATGAGTCTGGATTCATCTCCAGCTGAGGTGCAGACTCTGTAAGAAGTAGGAGACATGTCCTGGGGTAAAGCAGCTGAAACAGGAGACCAAGAATTGGGCCCCAGACTGACTTGGAGAGACTATATTAAAAAGTATAAAGAATTTTAAAGAAAGCGTATTGAGTAATACTTATAAATTAAGTTGTTTCAAGAAGCAGGGCTAATGTGATTTGTCAACTGAAAGAAAACTAATTAAAAAGTATAGTATTTTGCTTTGGTCACCAACAGTCTGAGTCATTTTTAATGACATTTCAAATTTCAAGTTTTTTGAAGTGGGGATTTGGTCCTTCTTTAATAACTTCAGTAATTTAGAGGTTTCTACAAGATAAGCATTGTGATAATGTCATTTTGTGCCCTGAGTAATCCTGAGGGGTACTTTTCATTATTTTCAAATTAAACTATGAATAATACAAAAAAATAATCAGCAGTAGAGTCTATAATGGATATATAATAGTTGTGCTCCAAGTCCATTAACTGCAACCGTAAAATACTACTTTCAAATGAACGCATGGGAAATAATAATCTCATATAATAAATACTACTATAACAGCCACAGACGCCATTTGTCTACAGTGAGTACTTTAGCTACTTTAAGTACAGTATTCTGATTATACTTACATAGTTTTACTTAAATGATACTTCAAATACAAGGTTTCACTTGTAATGGAGTAGTTTTACAGAGTGATATAAGTAGTTTTACTTCAGTAAAGTGTCAAAATACATCTTCCACCACAATCAGACAATGTAGCAGTCGCATGGTCCACCAAGGAGGAGGCTGGGGTAGTTGGATGGGCCAATACACTTGAACTCTTGCAGTCAGTGTTTTTATTTGTTCACCCTGACTGCAGTCACTCTCCAATATCATGTTTGCCTCTCTCTAACCCCACTATTTCTGGGTCCGATCTTCAATCATAGAAGCTTCTGATCAGACAAGAAGTTTTCTTTCCTCAATGGTATTTTGTAACACTGGTGCACAGCACTGACAAATGATGTTCTGGGAACCTTTGAAATGGGGTTGTCATAAATGGTTGAGCACACTTGTAAATATTCAATGCATAATTCTCTGATAATGATGAGAAAAACACAGAAAATCCCTTGAGAAAGCAAACTAGTGTGAAATAGAATCACAACCCATGAAATACACTATCTTGTGGTTCACTGACCTTTTGATTAGGTAGTTTCTTGGTCTGCTTGAAGGTCTGCGTCTGTGAAATCCAATAAGTCCGTGCGAGTTGGATGTAGAGATAGCCAATGATCAGTCCTGGAGCAACAATGCTAGTGCAGAACAGGAAGGAGATGTAAATCTGGTAGGAGAGCGGTGACAAGGTGGGCTGACACATGGCCTTGGTGCCCACTGTCATTAGCTGGATGCTAACAATCATCGGTAGGGTGAGAATTAGAGAAGCTGCCCAGACTAGCAGAGCGATGGCCTTCCGGTAACTCTTAGATCGTTTGACCGTGTCGAACGGCTTGAGCACCGCAAAGTAGCGCTCCGTGCTCATGATCGTCAGCGTGAAGATGCTGGCATGCATGGTCAGGAAGTCCATGCTGATCAGAATCCGACACCCCACATCCCCAAAGTACCATCCCTTTAAGAAGTGTGTGCAGACCACGAAGGGGATGGTGAGAAGGTACAGCAGATCTGCCAGAGCTAAGTTTATGATGTAGATGTACATCGAGGCCGCAGTCCTCATGGACTGACACATGACCACCAGGGTGTAGATGTTTCCTGAGACTCCGATGAGGCACATGATGGAGAGGATGGTGCCGATGGTGAAGGTGGCGGCTGTGTCCTCATGCGAGCTCAAAGGGGGATCAGTGGCATTGGCGCCCCTCTCCACCAGAACTCCTACAGGCTCCATGGACACTGTTGTCATGTCTGGATGGATGGGAACAGAAATGTATGGAATTACAAAAAATCTAAATTAACGTCTTGTCGTCTAACATAAACTAATCCTGGGACAATTATATCATTGAAGTAGCTCTTTCATAGCCAGAGAAACTATACTGGCCTGTTTTCCATCATTCATAGTCTCCATTTGCGGCAGAAGTAGGTATTAAAGGACTTAATGAGCATACTTTCTATGCAAAGCTTCTTTTCAGGCTCCATTTCTACTCATCATTTGCAAAATCTGCATTTTTCATTCACTACTGCTGGCTGCTTGCATATCTGCAAAGGCAGACCTAAACAAAACCAACTCACATGTACTGAGGAAAATCTGTTTGTGCTCATGCACTTTAGAGTAAAGCTCCAAAAAGAGATACAAGTTCATGCCAATTCAATAACTTTTTATGTTGAGCGATACAAAGCACGATTCTTGTTAGGTTACACAAGTTTTCCCAAATTTGTCATGAAATGAGATGTTGGGCAAGTTTAGAACCTGAACCACAGTGCCACAGTCTGATTGAAGTGGTAGGTTTGGGCAACATTCAGCAAACATAATGACAGAAAAATAAAAGAGAGAGTAATATTTTGAAACTTGAATTGTGATCGCTTATTGCTGGAAAATGAGCAAAACTGAACATTGCTGGTGGAAATGACAGCTTCACTTATTGAGTGATGTCCTATCCAAGTATTAGTTACGTCAGCAGAGTTTCTGAGCCCCGATGATGAAATGCATCCTTGTTCTCTGTGAGTACACAGGCAAAATGAAGCAAGTCCTGGTGCAACAACCCTCCTTGTATGTTTGGGAACTGCTGTTCTCTGAATTCTCTGAAGAATTTAAGACACAGTGTGATAAATCAGATCTATTTAAATATTCATAGCATAGACATAAAGAGCCTTGTTGATTGCTCTCTTAAGGACTTCCAGAGTGCCTCGCCTCATGTACATTACCCTGAGTGAACATCAAATCCTGACCTCAGTACAGGACTGATTCAATCAGCCGTACATTCAGGGGTTAGTGAGATGTCTTGTCTTATACCTGCCGAAACACAATGACACATCAATACTGACTCAGCTTCACAACTTAAGCACAGGAATCACACCAGCATTTCCAGATCAATACACTGTGCTGCCTAGATCTAAGCTGCTCATTTATCAAAGCTGCCTCAACTGTTCAGGGAAGTTTTAACTCAGTTACAGAAGTGTCCCTTTGTTCAGACTAATGTGCAGCTGTCAAGATTCAGACAGAAATCAGTGAGAGAATACTCCTCCTGTCAGAGTTAAGCAGTTTTAAAAACACCAGCGGCAGAGATAAAGTCAGACTGGGTTAGTATTACACTTCAGCCCTCACTAATAGACCTGTCTTGTGATAAGCACCACAATGCATGCACGTGAATGTACCTTTGTGGCCAATTCCAGCTCTATCTGGGTCATAGATGGTCTTACCTGGGCTGCCTTCCTGGAAAGGAGGGTTCAACACTCAGCTGCGCTTCCATCAGCCATGTTTTATCTCACTTTGCTCCTCCAAACTTCACACTTACTGACAAAATTTCACACTCCATAAAGTCCCCACAGATTCTACAGAGTGTGTTAGAGGTGAAGCATGCAGGTGTAACAAAGGGAGAAAAAATTTACGTCCAGCAGCTTTAAGTGGAGAAAAATAACCTAAATGAGTCATCCACTACAACAAAATTCCCTCCATTGTTGAATCCTCTCTCAACAGCAAATAAAGCGATCCAGGAGAAAGGTGCACCGAGAGCAGCCTTAAAAGTTCTCTTCCATTCCTTCTAAGCTCTATGCACCTTTGTAGCATCCAAACAGTGGATGTCAGCTGTGACTCCGGCAGCTGAGGTTTCAATTCGAGAAAACAGAGAAAATACTGGGGGGAAAAAATGAATGAAATGATGATGAGAAGTGAGGATCACGTTAAGCTACAGCTGTTACGGAGAATCCCCTCTGACTGAGAGAGAGTAATAAGTGAGAGAGAGAGAGAGGCAGAGGTAGAGAGGGGGGAGAGAGAGGGGAGAGAGAGGAGAGCGTCGCTGGTGAGGCTCTCTCGCTCAGAAGCCAGAAGTGGGAGGGAGAAGACGGAGAGAACGAGCAACAGAGTGGTATGCAGGAAATGTGTTCGTCTCTCTCTCTCTCTCTCTCTAACCCCTGTGCCATCTATTTCCATGCAACGGGGGCGTGTGCCACTAACTGATATGCAACACTGGGACTTGAGACACGTTACACACTCTGACAGAACACACACACACACACACATGCAGTAAACAAATCAATAGCTAAAAAGACAACCAGCGATGCCCATTTGTTCCAGTGCGGCCTATCCAATGTCCATTATTTTAAATGAATAGTGCCAGGGTCAATGTCACCCACAACTGCGGCAATTTCTCCTAAGCACCGTCATCAAACATCATCTACTGCAGGGGGCAGGTCCAAACCAAACAATGTCTTTGGCCTTCTGTTGCCGCTACAGGCTGCAAAATGACAACACATTAATAAAACTGCATGCTAAGTGGGAGACCTGCTCTTCCTTTCTGAGCCATTTTAAATGAAAACCAAAATTGTGTAAAAATACTTACAAATCAAGCTTATTTATATCTAATGTGCAATTAAAGCAAATCATTTGAAATGTGTTTTGCTTTTAAAGAAATTATTGCATATAAAGTTCACGCTTAGACAAATTGGATTGAAAATGTTTTTGCTGAAAATAGGACATTTTTTTATCATATAAAACCCAATTTTTATATTGAATATAGTTGGCATTCATTATCATGAGCTCAGTAAATGTATTTGTCTATTAGATGTTTTGGAGATGAAGCCAGAGAGGCCATACTGAGATGGAATGGACAGAGGAGGGATAGTGAATAGGCAGGAGGCCTAGAGGAAGACCAAAGAGGAGGTTTATGGATGTAGTGAAAGAGAAAATAAAGTTAGTTGGTGTGAGAGAAGAGGATGCAGAGGATAGGGTTAGATGGAAGCATATGATTCTCTGTGGCAACCCCTGAAGGGAAAAGCTGGAAGGAAAAGAAGAGCATTAAATGTATTTTTACTCATTAGTATTTTTTCTGTGTCAGTGGTGGAGCCTACCAATCCTGCTTGGATTTAAATATTATGCACATCAAGCCTGTGGAAAGAGCACACTAGTCCAAAAGCATTTTTATTTATACTCATTTTATTATTCAGCCAAGGAACACTGCCAAGTTATGTGATGATTGGTGTTATTTTATCTGTTCATCTGCTTGTCTGTCTGTTAGCAACATTACTCAAAAGCGGACTAATGGATTTGGATGAAATTTTCAGGGAAGGTTAGAAATGAAACAAGGACCAAGTGATTAGATTTTGGCAGTGATGCAGCTTATAGTGTGGATCCATGGATTTGTTAAAGATTTCTGTATTGCGAGATAGCACCACAGCATCACTGTAACTATGACAATAAGTGAACATTACGTCAGCTCCCGGCTGATGATCACATGATTGCCAGAAATGATACAAAGAACAATTGATTAAATTGTGGGGGTGTTTCCGAGTCCCATCAATTCCCACTGCTGGCTACATATTTAGGTCATGCGATTCGGTACCTGTACATAATGTACACATGCATAACACACGGCTGTGCTCAGCGCAAGGTCATTTTGTTTGTGGGTGCATCTATGTTAAATGGCCACTGTGTTGCTGTGATTTCTGATCATCAATAACTATTAAACAAATGCTGCATTTGTAAAAAAAAAAAAGAAAAAAAACTGCATTTCTGACAATGCCATATGGGGGAATGAACAGCCTTGGCGTATTAATCTATTATGTCCAGAAATGCATTATGACTAAACTATTTTATCCCATTCATGTGTTCGGGAAGCTAACATCAACACTGAACCAGTCTGGAAAATGAATTTAGTGCACATGTTCTCTGGGCTCAGTGAGCAAGTTTCACGGTGCACCGTCTTTGAATGCAATATCTCTATTAAGATCTCCTAAATACATCTATCACACACATGCTGAAGGGATTCCCAGGAAAAGATTGATGAACATTCTGGACAAAGGTCAGAAGACTAGAGCCAGCACGTGTGCACTGTACATAGTGTGCGCATATATCATGTAGAGGGATAATACAGCTACAGCAACTGATGACGGAGACATCACACAATGTAACCAGACACACAGGTCTGTTAAGTTCTCTGCTGCACAGTTGATACGTTTTAAATGGAACACTTATTAGGACATTCTTAGTGTTGCAACTAGTAACTGTCAATTTAAGGTGCCAATATCTTAATTGATAATAATTACTTCAAGCTTCAATTATCTGTTTATCCCAGGGCTTTATGACGCCTCTTTATTAGTGCACTGGGACACAAATGAGTAGCTATTAGAGGAGATGTTCCCTTTAGTGGTGACTGAAAGCTTCAGCAGTGATGTTCCTGCCTGGTTAAATGATTATTAAAAGGCCACGAAAGTTGATCCTGTGTGATAACTTGCTGTTTTTAGCTGCTGAGCTATTCATCGTCTAAATAGTTTTTGAACAGGTCTTGCTTTGCATTGAGTGCTACAGCTTAAACAGGGAACAAACTGACCTCACTACTGAAATAAAAAACTGCCAGAAAAAGCACTTAATGTTAAAACATTTCTAACAGTGATGTGCTCTCTTGAACGGTGATGGGATCTGCTCAGGACATTTTATGACTCTGTGGTAGCGTCTACTATCTTCTATGCAGTGGTCTGCTGGGGAGCAGGGAGCACTGAAAGGGACAGAAAGAGACTAAACAGACTGGTCAGGAGGGCTGGTTCTGTCCTGGACTGTTCCCTGGACTCCATAGAGGAGGTGGGTGAGAGGAGGATGTTGTCAAAGCTCACATCCATCATGGACAATCCCTCTCACCCACTGCATGACACTGTGGGGTCTTTAAGCAGCTCCTTCAGCAGCAGACTGAGACATCCACCCTGCAAGAAGGAGGGCTATCGCAGGTCCTTCATCCCATCTGCTATAAGACTTTACAACATCAGCATCACTGGCTGATGTTAACATAAACTGGACTATATCATTACCACCCCAAACCATAAAATTTGCACTGACACTCTTGCACTGCACATCTTTGCACTTTTAAACTTTATTTTTATTTTTTCTGTTAAGCCACTTTACCCTCATCTCTCACCCTTGTATATATTGTAAATAAAGCTGCTGTAACAATGTAAATTTCCCCTGGAGTGGGGAGAAATAAAGAACTTTATCTTATCTTATCTTATCTTATCTTATCTTATCTTATCTTATCTCTTAGTTTGGAAAATAGTGAATGAATGACATGTCCTTACAACTTTGACACCAAACTGAATGAAAAGGTTCCATCCAATTATTCCATCATTTATCCACCTCTGTAGGAGATAGTTAACACTGTAAATGGTTTCTTTGACTCTTGAAGTGAGGAGTATTTTTTCAAATCTTTCATGTAAAGGTCTTCAAGCAGCATGATTCATTTCTTGTAAAAATAAAATATGGTTTTGTTCTTTTTGTATTTCAAACTGCTGAAGTATTACCATATTGAACTATACCTGATACCCCTTTATTTCAATAAAAGGACAAGCAGCAGCGGTTTTGTTAGGCAGTATAGTCTCTTTATGATTACGCAGAAAACAACCAAAGCTTTGTGTTGTGTTTATAGTAGTGTATTTTAAGCCAAACTGTGATATTTTCCTGAGTCTAGCCAATTAGTTTTGTTACTTAAACTTAACCAAGTAGGCACATTTTGCAGCAAAAACAAAAGCAAACAGCGACAACACTGAAAGCAACAGAAAACAGCAAGTTATAAGTATGTAAAGGGTCATTACAGAATCGGAGGACATTCGGGTTTCAATTTAATTTAATTAACCTTCTCTTTTACAATTTTCTGCTTCGTATTCATCAATAATAGGTAATACACTATCAAAGGCTTGATTGGCTCAGCTTACACATCAATGGTAAAATTTTTATTCCATGTTTTATTTGTTGTTTGCTAACCCTACTCTAATCACAATAACATGGTTGCTCATCCTTGCTAATGTTAGCTTTTTCTCAGGGGTAGAAGCTAGATTTAGCTAGTAAGTATTGGTTTTTGTCATCTTCATCTCCAGATCGATCCACTGAGTGCTTTATTTGATGCCTAGGAGAACTCATGCCAAGTGAGAGGAAATCTAATCCACATATGCCCTGATTTGTTAGAACCGGTATGATGTTAATGTAAGCAGTCTTCGCAGTCATTTCAGCCTGATAAAAATGCAGCTTTAACCTCTATTTCTGTTTGTCATTTGCCATGTATCTGGCCTGAGTTGTTCTGCAGGGACACTGATGTTCTGCAGAGACGAACACTCGGACATCCCCTTTATGCTGCTCTGTTTATAGCTGCAACCCTTTAACCTCACAGGTCGGATTCCATTTATAACAATAAAACCTCTCTACGTCGCAGTCAATACACTGAGTCACTCAACAAGCCGATAAACTGTTCTTAACCAGCGCCTGTGTGGGGGGAATTGATGAATGGTCACTGGAGAAAGACACTCAGGATGCATGAGAGACACACAAATCTTTCTGACAGCATGCATTTGGTTTTATGACGGAATTAAATGTCAAAGAATTCCTATCAGAGTCGAGCAGGTGTAACTGGATGTAAACATGTCAGTCGAAAAGCAAGCTGCGTCTCCTCAGCGCCCTTCATAAACAATTGGAAATAAATTATCAGCTCTTATTTAATAGCATGTTATGGGGGAATGAGTGTGTATGTGTGTGTGTGTGTGTGTGTGTGTGTGTGTGTGTGTGTGTGTGTGTGTGTGTGTGTGTGTGTGTGTGTGTGTGTGACTGAGGGTTTACATCAGGGGTGTCAAACTCATTTTAGTTCAGGGGCCACAATCAGCCCAATTGGATCTCAAGTGAGACAGACCAGTAAAATAATAGCATAATAACCTTTAAATAACGACAACTCCAAATGTTTCCTTTGTTTTAGTGCAAAAATGTTCATATTTAAGGAATTATCTTTTTACAAAACATTATGAACAACCTGAAATTTCTTCAGAAAAATAAGTGCAATTTCAACAATATTATGCCTCCAGTTTATCATTGACACATTACAACGTACAGATCACAGAGAATCTACAAAGGAACAAAACATTTAGTCACAAGCATCTGGAACTGAATGATATAGTATTTTACTTGATGATCAAAACGACAAAAGTCAGACAAAAAAAAACTCAATAAAAACAAGATAAAATATTGCGAAAATGACACACAAAATGACCAAAAAAATTAGACAAACGACACAAAACAAAACAAAAGGGATGAAAAAATTCAACTTAAAGTAACAAAGTAACAAGAAAAATGTACATACAACAAAAATGAGACAAAAAATTACACAAATGACACAAACCAGACAAAAATGACAAAAACGAGAAACAAAATGACCAAAAATAGACAACGCAAGCAAGATTTAAAAAACACACAAAATTACAAACGCGATACACAAAACAACGAATAAAGCAAAACACAAAATGACAAAAATAAGATGAAAAACACAAGCGAGACAAAAAGGAAACACAAAATGACAAAAACATGAGATGAACCATAACAGTCAGGCAAAAACCAAGACAAAATATTACAAAAATGAGACAAAATGACAACGCACAAGGAGCAATATAATTTTTTACTTTATGATCAAAACAACTTGTCATGGTCTAAAAATTATTTCAAATTTATAGTTTTACAAATTTACAATTTCCAGTTAATGTCTTCGCTGTAATTTTTACACTTTACGAAGTCTGGATTGGACCCTCTGGCAGACTGATGCATGTTTAACACCCCTGGTTTACATGGAATGTCGCTGGAGTTTCTAACGGTTGTCTGTCGGCTCTAATCCCAGCAGGGGTCCCGTCGCTTCGGAATGACGAGTGTGCTTAGAGGTCACCCTCGTGAACGTAGAGGCTATCCGTAAGGGGGTTAAGGGGGCATTGATGAGTGGTTATTAAAGCCAGATCAGGACTAATTGCACAGCAAATGATGCAGCGCGACGGCCTGTTGCAGATTTCTACAATCATTAGAGACTTCGCGGGATGACACTCACCTCCGACTCATTAGCCAGCACACACTCCCACAGAGGACAGGATGAAGGGAACTAGAGAAGGAACAGAAACAGAGAGAAATCACAGGAGCAACTTATTATCCCTATCAAACTGGCAGCTCTGTTGCGTGTGCGTGTGCGCATGTGTGTGGGTGTTTATCCACTTTCAGCAGACTAAAAGCCAAACCGGCCGCTAAGGGGCAGCTGCATCAATCAGCAGCTCAGAAAATCACACACTTTATATTAGCCTTAAGCCTGAGGTTAAATACTAATTTGACCGTATGCATGAATGCATCTTCAAAGTGCACTCATGACATTCATGACAGTGTGAATCTGAGTGTGTGTAATGACAGGTGTGCAGGGCTGCGTGCACTGCGTGATGTTGTATGAGCGCAGAACATGCATAATGCATCATGGTTGTGAAGCGCAGCGCTACAGCGACTGCCGCTCTGCATTTGTTCTGTGCATGAAAGGATGAAGTTTGTCAATGCAGTAGACAGGAGAGGAGGAGAGGAGAGTAATGATGGAAGAATGCGGGAATACAAATAAGACAGCGTTCGATGTGAGTGGACATCAAAGAAACTTTCAAACATGGCCAACAGCATCCAAACATTAAAGCAAGAAGGGGAGGGGATCGCAGTACTAGGACCCCCTGTGGTGACCCTTGAGTTTCGTTTTCCTTGTTACCCCATGGCGTCTTTTATTTGCTGGAGGACACATCAGGAGTGAAATGAACAGCAGGCAACGTGGCTGAATGTTTCTACTTTGAAACTGCAGTGTGCAGATGGCAGTTTCAAAAACACAGATTCGGTCTTCTGGGGTTTCATATACACTACCGTTCAAAAGTTTGGGGTCACCCAGACAATTTCACGTTTTTTCATGTTTGCTCAAAGCTGAAGCTATCTGGGTGGTCCAGCATGATGTTTTCAGAGAAAATTTGTTGTCTCCTGTTTGATTGGTGCTTTGTAGAAATGGCCCAAAGTGAAGCAAGCAGAGAATAAAACTCATTGCAGAGTGCAGCCCTTTGGAGTCTAATGAACCATCAAAGGTACTCCAATAGACGGTATCATATATTTTGGTCTAAATGGACTAAATGATCCTATATGCAAAAAGTCTTAAAACTACTGACTGAAATTATTGACTAGTTAGGAAAAAAATGTTTAATGATGTAATAAATCAAGTGAGAAGGAGGATCATTTACCCATACACTCCAATATGATCAATCTACTTTCTGTAACCAGAGGAGTCGCCTCCTGCTGGCCATTAGAAGGAATGCATGCTTAGGGTACTGCATTGGTTTCACTTTTCAAGCCGTCTTTTGTATACAGTCATTAAGTGACATACAGTATGTATGCATATATTGGTGCGTCTATCATAACTGTAAAACATTTGTAGTGTACACAGTAAAGTGAAAAATATCTTCCCCCCTACAGAAATCTTCTTTTTTTTTGCATATTTGTCACACTTAAACGGCACCGTATAGTTAACAAGCATGAGCAATTTGTGCTGCTGCTCAGACATACACTACCGTTCAACAGTTTGGGGTCACCCTGACTTTCATGTTTTCCATGAAAACTCACACTTTTATTCATGTGCTAACAAAATTGCACAAGGGTTTTCTAATCATCAATTAGCCTTTCAACACCATTAGCTAACACAATGTAGCATTAGAACACAGGAGTGATGGTTGCTGGAAATGTTCCTCTGTCTACCTATAAACTTTTAAACGGTGGTGTGTAAACAAACCTATATAATCCTGTCAACCTGCAGGGTGGACCTTTCTGTATTCTTCTTCAGTTTCCATTTTGGGTGGAAACCAGAAACCAGCCTTCAAGAGTGAAAAGTTACGTCTCAGCTATTTAAAGGCAGAAAGGGGTTATTTATTTATTTATTTATTTATTTTTTAAAATAGACTTCTCAGTATGTTAGTTTTTGGTTCATTCATTAACAAAAATAAAAACACAAACCAATTCAATACAATACAAAAAGAAAAGTTTCCAACTTCTGAATGAAAGGCTGCAGAAAGAAGAATAAACATGTAATCTGCCCCTTTATACCAACAATCAGTTTACAATGAGCATTAAAAACAAACAATAAACAGCAAACAAAATGACTATAATGTCTGAGAGACCTGCCCAGCCTCTCTCACTCCTGTCAGTGTTTTCTCTCATAACAAACACTACGTAACTTTTAATTCATTTCCTCATATTTTAGTGATATGTTGGTTTTAATTACGCTTTTAAATCTTGCATGTGATTTAGATTCTTTTGATTCCTTGTCTAGATTGTTCCATAAATTTACCCCTTTTCACAGAAATGCAATGTTCCATTAATTTCATCCTAAATCTTGGTTTTGGCTGGTACAAATTGGCTGCTGCAGACCATGAATTTTTTAAAGATTTCATCCCTTGGAAATCATAATACAATGACTGAGCAGCCTTGGCGGAGTTTGCTTTTCTTATTATTTTTTGTTTGTTTTTTATAGAATCCGATTAATGCAAACCATTACTTAACTGGTCTTGGGACTGTTGGAAACTTGAAAATCCAACATTTTTTTCTGCTTTTACAGTTTACTGTTGATAAATGGTGTAATTTTGGCACTGGTGGGTTTTTGGGTTCAGAGGCTAAAACAATAATTATACTTTATTTCAGTTGTCATTATCATGGCTATTGTGGCTCTATGGGCCATTTAGCTCTGCACTCTGCACCAGTTCAGGGATGGAGATTACTACTGCAGTGAGCAAAATAGCCATTCCGAATGGCTAAGTTTTGTGTTCACATCCAGTTAAACTTGAAAACTAATAGATTCACGCAAAAAAAAGGATCACATTTATTGAAAAGCTGCAGGAAGCTGCTGTGACATACATTGTTTTCTACAGTTCCTTGTGTAACTCAGAAGTGGAGAGCGCAAAGTTAGTGAGGTACTAAGCCTAAAAAATACCCATTTTATGCCTGACACACCACCTCCTGCTAAGGGGAACCCATAAGCTCATAGCGTTTTCATTAGTGTGACCAACTTTATGACTTCCCCGAATGGGAACAATTCATAGAGGCGCATTTTGTGCAAAAATAATTAAACTTTATTACACAAGTAATGCACGAAAACTGGATCCTAATTTAAAAATACCAGGAGTATGAGGTAAACAAGCAGAGCAATTAATTAACTTGATGGTTAAGAAAACACTCAATGTCGAGGCCAGATCTGCTCCAGACAGCTGTAGGACACAGACAGGAGAGACACCAGGGTCAATATATAATTGCGGGACTTTTTGTAACATAGTCGATAGGTATCATAGTTGACATTTTTGCTGTTTTCAGGCCTAAAATCAACATGGCTGCCTATAACCAAACATCACATAGCATTTTTAGAGAAAGATTCTTCTAAATATTATATATACAATTGAGTAAAATTGAAATTGAAAGTTATTTATAAAGATATTGTAGTAAACCTGCTGACATGCCATAAATCCACACTTGACTCACACACTACTTTATATTAAATGACTCAGAAAGCCTTGGAGTCTGGCCAGTCTTTTCTTCAGGAGGAAATGACATCATGTGGAGCAGGTCATGTGACTGAATGCACTTCCTTGAGAAGTGATTTATCGGACACAGATACAATTTGTTATTTTTTATATATAATTTGATAAATTGCCAAAAAAGAAATATCTGTCATGATTATCTCAACTTAATAAAAAGAACACAATCAAAACCATTTTTGAATAAGCTCATTTTGTTATTGTTTAGCTAATTAAAAGGTGGTTGTTATTAAAAATCGGACAATTATTTGGTTGACATTTTAGTAATATCCAGTCATTTTTTATCAATAAGTGATTGTTTCCATAATAAATAAATATGATCATAATGAACATAAAAAACATTAGTTTTTTTAAACTTTTAATAAAAATGTATGCAAGATATAGTCCATGGACTTCAAAAGTCCCTCAGTTATATATTGATCCACCACATGGATGTATTCACACTTAGATCTTTAGACTGGATTCCTGGGATTGACAGACAACTCATCACTACACCCAGTGTTTTTTCTAGCTGTCTGTCATTATTTATAGCATAAAGTCCAGTTACATTTATTACTTCTTTATGCTCTGCAGCACATAAAAAGCAGTGATGTGTTGCATTATTTGCATAATATAATATAATAAAACCGAAAGCTTTAATGTTGTCGCTTTATTTACAACAAGATAGTTTTCTTGCACCGAGTGATGCAGAAAAAAGTGTGTGTCTGAGTGTGTGCATACAAATCAAAGCTGCTGTAGCCTTCCTGTAGCAGCAGTAACCACTAGCCATTACTGCTTTCTATCAGTGTGCTGATGGAGGTTAATTACCTTCATTATTTACCTCTACAATCTACAATCGTGTAATTCTTTGCAGGATTGTAAATAACTCAGTTACTTTTACGATTTTTACATTTTGAACCTAAACCATGGGGCCTCTGCATTATTACACGTGTTATTAATAGTGCGAGCTGCATCTTAAAGTGAATTTTTATACTCTATGCTAAGTGCAAACTTCATGACAAATTAGCGGGTGGAAAGCTTGACTCCACTTCAGGCCGGCCCACTTGGTGCTTTGAGGCTTTTTGTAGCCAAATGAGGCTTTCTTCCAGGGTGAATAAAGCCAACTGCTTCATTACTGGATGTGACTTATCGGCCACATCAAAGCTGCTTTCAGCACAAAAAGAGAGGAGGCAACCACAAAGAGAACGGCAGAGAAAAATGAGAGCTGGAGTTATGTAAGGGTTAGTTTGCCAGTTGTTTTTTTTTTTAAAGACAGGCATCACAGTTCATTCATTACACCGACAGACAATGACAGTCCATCCTCCTACATGATCATTCTCAATACAGATATGCCTCCACACACAAGCGCACACATCCAAAAGCACAGCTGTCAGCTCATAGTGTGCCTATAAATCATTCCTCCAGGTTGAAGAGGGATTACACGCAAACACAACAGATTGTTTTGTTCTCCGGTGGGTTTGAATGCACATCTGCAGCCCATCACCCTGCAATTCATTACTCCGAGCTCCATAGAAAAGTGGAACAGCAGGAGGCTGCGTTTGAAATGAGAAATCAGGCGAAGTCATAACACAGGTTCAGGTATTCATCTCCCTTAGCCCCAGCCTTTTTTTTTCTTTTTATAAGTTCAGCTTGTCTCATCAGATATTGCTAGAATCAATTCAGGGAAGGATCTGGTTCCAAAAAGAAATAACCTGTTGCACATATTGTTATTAAAGCTTTAAAGAGTCCTGCGTAATCTCGGTCCAATCCTGCAACATTTAGAGACCAGGGACGCAACAGGAGACACAATCCAGCAATTTATCGACTAAACACGAGCAGGGAGTGATGAGATTTCATAAAATCAAATCTTTGAAGCAATTAGAACTATATTGTCATCTAATGTATGGCTGTGGTTCTTAAAAACATCTATTAGCCGAGAGAAAGCACAAAGGCCACAGGGGTGAGATAAAGATTGATTTTCTTGATACTAGAGCAATGTACTAGTCTGCCTATATGTCTTGTGACTGCAGTAAAATGTGGAAGGTTGTTCGATTTTAAGGCTTTGTGCTGGAATGTAATTGAGCACATTAAGTTCTTGTACTTTACTTGCTTTTGTCTTCATGACACTTTTTACATCCACCACATCTCATGGGGAATTATTACACTTTCGTACACAAAACATATGAATGACTTGAACAATATGTTATCACTGACTGTATATAAAGATGTTTTCCTGAAAAGCAGTTTCGAAGCTCAATGCGGCAGCTAATCTAACAATGAGCAAAGCAGTAGAGTATGAGTGGAGCTGAGGTGGACTTTACAAATATCTATCAATTATGCAGAATTTTAAACACAATTTAAATGGGTGACTTAAATAAAAATTCCCCTCCTGTACTGTTGCCATTACCTGGAAAATCAGAACTGTACTTTGTACCAGGCTGTAAACATATTTATTTCTGCTGTACAGTTGGACATTTTTAACATGGGGGTCTATAGAGATTGAATCATTTTTGGAGGCAGCTCCAAGTGGCCATTTGAGGAACTGCAGCTTCTGGTACTTCCAACATTGACTTCATTTTTCAGTCCCGTATGTTGCAGCTCATTTGTTCTCAACTAATTACCTAATAGTTTGTGCAAGTACACCTAAAACAGTTAGTTAGTTAATAAACTGACATTGACATTTAAAGCACTTGTGACAGGATTTCTTATCATTTTTGGACTTTTTACAAACCAAACAAACTTTGATTAATCAAGACAGTAAGCAGCAGATTAATCCAAATTAAAAATAATCATTGGTTGATCATGGATACAAAATAGCTGAAAATAAATTCTACCTCAACTAACACCAACACTAAAATCTCGATTTTATATGAATGCATGAGTGATATTAATATAAAATTTAGAGAGGATGTTTTCCTGCAGTCAATTATTTTACTTTTCACACTTTGGGCACTAGGTAATTTTTATTTTTTATTTTAATTATTTGTACATGTACACAGTGACAGCTATACGGTGAAGTTCAAAAGTCTGAGAACACCAGTAAAGATACTTCTATTGTATTTTGGTTTAAAATGTAATCTCAAATGTTTCCTTTAAAATAGTAATATCAGCTTAACCAACAGGAGGGAGAGGTTAAATTTGTGAAAAAATATACAGGAATTTTCAGGATATCTTTATATATAGGTAGATAGATAGATATAGATATATATTCCCTCCTGTTGCTTTAATGCTAGCAGCACTAAAACTGCATGGACTCCACAACTTTGTGTAAAACTTGAAAACCCATGTTATGTCCCAGCATGAAGTGACTAACTACCAAAGAGCTCCTTGTCATGTCAGGAATGTTTGCTTTTCTCAGTCTTCAAGTGGCCTGTAAACATTCAGTGGGGTTGAGGTCAGGTGACTGTGGAGGAAAGTCCTCAGCACTTCCTGGTCTTCTTTGATCTTCAAGTAGCTCTTCAAAGCTCTGAGGTGTGGTTGGACTCATTACCCTTCAGCAGGATGAATCCATCTCCACAAAGAACAAACCACAGGGTGCAGCGTGTCTCTGGAGAATTGAGGCTGCTTCTCAGGCTGGAGTTGATTTATTGCAGGTGTCCAACTCCAGAGCAGCAAAACACCCCCAGACTTCTCAGCAGCCTGTTTGGTACACTGCGGCATTATCCCCTCTTCTTTGGTCTCCTGGCATACACTCATCTGTTAACTGCCATAAATGTCTAACTTGAGCTCGTCTACTGAGAAATGCTGGTATGTGATAGCCCACAAGTTCTTGGCGAGACCAGTACTCATCCTCTGAGACCACAACTTGAAAGTCTTAGTTCGACGGGATTTTTCATTTTTCCCACAATCACGATGCTATTCGATGAGCAGTGTTGCTGCACAGTCATGTTTAATTTAATTTAACAGGTGAACAATGGTTAAAAGTTAATTTGATGAGTCAGATCAAATCCATCTTAGTGTCTGGATTGTTGCAACTCAAGGAAATGTGACCTTTGTATAATCGAGTAAACATGATCACTGCCTCTCTTCTTCTGCAGTTTGATTGCTGAGCAAGATAAAGCGCAGGTTCTGAAATATTTCTTCTTCATGTCAAAACTTCTTGTGTTTTCAAAAGTTTATAAGTCCTCAAACATGAAAACATGAGAGATTTTCCATGATGAACGTCACTGTACATTCAAGAAACACTGAGTTGAAGCATCTCAGTGATCTCATGGTTAAATGCACCTTCCCTAAAACAACCATACCACAACAATAGGCCGACTGAATTAAAGAAAGCTTAATTAATTAGCTGTAAATGTATTAAAGTATACACATACACAACCAATCATAAGTTTGGACGCACCTTCTCATTTAATGGTTCATGACTATTTTCATTGTAGATTCTCACTGAAGGCATCAAAACTATGAATGAATTATGTAGTAAACAAAAACCATGAAATAAATCAAAAACAGTTTTATGTTTTGTATTCTTCAAAATATCCACCCTTTGCTTTGATTACTGTTTTGCACACTCTTGGCATTCTCTGGATGAGCTTCATGAGAAAGTCACCTGAAATGGTTTTTACTTCACAGGTGTGCCTTATCAAGGTTAATTTGTGGAATTTCTTGCCTTCTTAATGGGGTTGGGACCATCAGTTGTGTTGTGTAGAAGTCAGGTTTGCACACAGTTGACAGCCCTATTTGACAATTGTTAGAATCCATATAATGGCAAGAACCAATCAGCTAAGTAAAGAGAAACGACAGTCCGTCATTACTTTAAGAACTGAAGGTCGGTCAGTCCTGAAAATTGCAAAAACTTTGAATGTATCCCCAAGTGCAGTCACACAAACCATCAAGCACTATGATGAAACTGGCTCACATGAGGACCGCCCCAGGAAAAGAAAAACAAGAGTCACCTCTGCTGCTGAGGATAAGTTCATCTGTGTCACTAGCCTTAGAAATCGCAAATTACCAGCACCTCAGATAAATGCCACACGAGTTCTAGTAGCAGACACATCTCTACATCAACTGTTCAGAGGAGACTGACCAATCAGGCCTTTATGGTCAAATAGCTGTGGAACTTAACTTTTTTCCTGAGTTTGGGATTATTTGGGTAAGTTGACCTGGACTGCTGTAGACTGGTGCAATCTAATCAATGCTGACGGGGTGATCAAGACTTGAAAGTGGAATCTGTGTTAAAAACAAACCAGTCTTACCTGTAGTTTATTTTTTTTAAATAGATATACTTTATGACCCACTTCTTTATAAAAGGGCCAAAGACAACTTATGTACAAATATTAATGGACAGATTTAGTGGCACCTTCTACACCTGATATAGCCAGTTTCATTGCTGACTAGTCTGTATTTTGTATGCGTTCCATGGAGACACAGACTTAGGTCTGCATTTTGGATTGGGTCTAATTATTAAGGTGAGGTCTGTCTGCACTCAGGTTGGGTTTCTCATCTTTAGAACTGACTGAATACACATTCAAGTGGGTTTACCACAATACCATCTGAAGATCTCTACCTCGGATTACTGGTTCATCTCAGAGGGCTTTGAAGTGTGTACATTTAATACAAAAGGACAAGGACACCAGAGCAATATTTTTCTATCTTAGTAATGTATTTAATTAAAACTGAAAGACACTTTGACCAAACATAACTAAAACTGTGTATTTAGCAGAGAGTATTTTTCTGTCTCTATTTTAATTGACTTTTTTAATGTTTATATTTTATGTTATAGTATTTTTTTCAGTTCAGTCTAGAAAGTTAACAGAGTAGTTTTACAGTGAGAATAAGTCTAAAGGGTGCATGTTTTGACATGTATATTAAAATCTAGCCATCATTTTCTACAAATCTCTGTGGAGTCCTACTGAGAAGACTTCATCTTGGGAGACTTGGTGGTGAGAGCTCTGAGATAGTGGTGAAAGAGCAAAGAGATGAAGCAGCTGGAAAGCTGGCAGGGATCCATTGTACTAGACTCTGCTGACTTTCACCACTAATGGACACGACCGCAGTGTGGAATCCACTTGATGAGTTAAACTGGTCCACAGGGTGGCTGGACGTGTTCATGTGAGTGTGTGTCTGTGAGGGAGTGAAAGGTGTCATTGATTTCTGTCTGCTGTCAAGCTGGGATTACATTACATACTTCGCTGTGTGTGTGCAGACAGATGTGACCACAGACTCGGTCTAAAGCAGCATGGGACCGAACTACTCACTGGTGGTGACTGCAATTTGACTGGCGCTATACACAAACAGCGGTGTAAGACAAGCCTCCATGTGGCAGTGGGTGCGATGACACCGTGTGTCTGGTTGTCGTTCAGTCAAAACTGGCAGGGGGAAGTGAAATGACCAATATTTTCATTCTTTTGATTTTCATTTCCTCTCTCTTTTCTGGTAAGTGCTTCTCATATTTATGCACACTTGAGTCGCACAAGGACTTCCTGAGGGTGGACGATGGAAGAAACAGGTTTCTGATGGTGAAAGCAAATGAAACAATCAGGCATCCAGATCCAAGACCAAAATCTAAAGTTTCATCTGGAGGTTGAACCCGTCACCGACACAGCTGTCTTTCATCTGCAGACACTGAATATTTGGCAAAATCTGTCGACATAAATTCATTTGACTGTGAGTATGAATGTCTTGATGCACTGTGTGGTGCATTGCAGCACACATGAGATTTTCTGGAAAATCATGCTTTTTTTCATAGTTTCTACTTGATGCAGTTTGAGTTAGCTGAAGTTTGCAGATGAATGGATGGATGTAGTTAGCACTTTCGCCTTGCAGCGAGAAGATCCCCGTTTCACATCCTTCCCGGGATCTTTCTGCATGGAGTTTACATCTTCTCCCTGTGCATGCGGGGCTTTCTCTGGGTACTCTGTCTTCCTCCCATGCCCTGTCATAGACTGGTGACCTGTCCAGGGTGTCCCCTGCCTTTGCCCTACGTCAGCTAGGACAGACTCCAGAGGATTAAGCTGTGTAAAAATAATGGATGGATGGATCTTTAGCTTCCTGTCTGGTCATTGATTAAACCCCCTGAAAACTCATCGATATGAGTGAGTTACAAATTTAGAAGATTTCTCTGAAAATGATCCATTCCTGCTTTAAAAAAAAAGGTTTATATACTGGAGTTCAGTACCTCTTTAACCACAGTACTAACCACTGTGCAGTGACTTGGTGGTTAGTACTGTTGCCTTGCAGCTACAAGATCTTTCTGCAATGGAGTTTTTATGTTCTCCCTGTGCATGATGGGTTTTCTCCAGATACTCTGGCTTCTCTCCACAGTCCAAAAACATGCTGAGGTTAATTGATGTCTGTAGGTGTGAATGTGAGTGTGATTGTTTGTCTGCATTTGTAGCCCTGTGACAGACTGGTGACCTGTCCAGGGTGTCTCCTGCCTTCACTCTAAGTCAGCTGGGATAGACTTCAGCCTCCTGCAACACTATTGAGGATGAAGCGATGTGTAGATGAGGGATGGATGGATCCTATTTTTTACAGTAGCTCTGACCTGCTCAAAGCACAGCAGCTTGAGAAAATACATGGAAATTGACAAAACATGTGCTAATACAAATTGCAAGTGCAGAAATGTGTTTCCAGGGTGCACTAAAAAGTGGTGGACATGGCTTGTTACAGTAGTTTTTCACTCATTAAGGGGATGTAAAAACAAACAGAAAGCTTTTAATATTAGCACACCGATTATACTGTATTATAGTATACTGTATAATACACTGTATAATAGTGACAGAATTGTCACTCATTTCTTTCTTGTATAAATAAACTGGTCTTGCTTCAGAAATTCCTCTTTTGGTTGGTGTACTGTATCGCTGACATCATGGAGAACTTCTGCTGTCTCCACTGTCTGGTTGGAATATTTCTGTTTCCATGCCTTCAAAGCTACGAGCCTTGCAATCATTAATTTCATGATTGTACAAATTGAATTATACCTGCACTCAACATCCAAATCTGCTGTAATTAAAGCTGCATGCAGTCCTTTTTTCAGCAATTAGACAGGCACATTGATAGATAATTGTGAAAACCTTTGCAATTATACAAGACAGCTGTCATTTAACAAAAAAAATCTATGTACAATTGCAGAACCAATACTTTTTCCCCCTGTTCATTGTCATTAATAGTATCTAATTTTAGAAATATATTTACAATATTAAATTTAAACAAATTTTCTATGGAATTAAATGGAAATTAGGATAAATTCACAAATTAGTTTTCAGTTGTTGTTTTTTTACTAAAAGAAATGGAAATGTTGTGGTACAGGGTTTTAATATTGTTTTACATTAGACAGAAATGCTTTTTTGTTTGTTTTTTAATGAATATTTTCAGGTATTTCGAAAATGCAAACAAAATGTATGAAGAAATTTTAAATTAAATTAAATGTATTCTGACTGTGTAACTGTAAACACAACACTGACAGAGAAGCACTTGGTAAATTTATGCAGCTCTCATATTATTGCTTCAGTTCATTATATCACTTTCAGATATTTCTGTGCACTCATAGTAAGTAGCTCGGTTTTAAGTTCCAAAAAGTATTCTTTGATTATTAGTGCAACCCTATTCTAAAGCAGTGATACTGAACATGTGGCCTACAGGTCCAACAGGCCTGGACTGGGTGCCAACATTTCCTAATTCACAGTGAAAATAAACTGACTCACATGTTCAGTAATGTCCCTTGGCTGTGCGCTGTACCTTTAAACAAGTTGGTTGTACTTGAAAAAAACAATGTTACACCACTTTTTTTTTTTTTTTTTTTTTTTTTTAAAGTATTTCTCTATTGTTTTAAATTGAATGTGACAGTTTTTCTGCTGTTTCTCTGGCTGGGACAGGATGGAAATGTGCTTTTCAAGTAGCCTTACCTTGACTTGACTTCTACTGAGTCAATTAAAGCAGAAATAATTTCAAAGAGTTATGGGGGTTTTAATGATTATTTATTTAATCTGATTAATGCTATTGTGTGTTTATTATGTGACCTCTGTCCTCCTGGGCCTCTGGGTAAAGGGAGTTGAGTATCGCTGCTTTAAATGATGACTTGCAGGCACCACTTAGGGAAGAAAAAAAATATTACTAACTCTGCTGGTCTTTCCAATAAAAACAAACCAAAAAAAATTTACTGTGTTATTAATAGTATGTATTCTAAAGGCCCTGTTGAACCTCAGCTGAACACAAGGCAGTAAAGGAGAGTGCAGTTTGTACTGAAGAAGCAAATACAGTATTTATTCATCTTATATTATGAGGTCTTTGTTAAAGTAAACTATTAAGTGACAAAATAACCAAACCTACATCCTTGTGTGAGACCAATACAGTAAATTGAAGGTTGTAAAACCAAAATAATGAGTTAAAAAAAAAGGCTAAAAAGCTGAGGAAACTGTTAAATTGGGTGATAATTGACCCCCTTCACATTACACATCGTTGTTTGAGTCACTGTTGTAAAAAAAATATGAATTAGAGCAGCTTTAGATTTCACTGCTCAGTTTCTTTGTCATCTTGCCATCTTTCAGTTTCCAGAGTTCAGAATGAAATCTGGTTTAACTTGGTCTAATTGAAAGATTGTTTTTCACGCTAATAATAAATATTGTAGTTAATCTGGATTTGGACTCATTGTTCTGCCAAAGACCAATTAAAACTTCTTCTTCAAACATGTAGTTGTAAAGACATAACTCACCAGTGTGAGATAAAGTCAGCTTTTTTTGGAAAATCATATCATTTTGGTTGTTTTTGTTGCGATCTTACCAATAAGATGAATTAGGACTTGGAGCTTAAAACAACAGCGACCATCATTTTGATGAATGCACCAATATGATTGAATGTTACGTTAACATTGCCTTTAGTTTTGTTCTGTGATTCAATTTAGTAGATTTATTGCAGAAGGTTTTTTTCCGTTCTTGGCGTACACATTAGCGTGCTTTTACAGGTGGAAAATCTGAGCCATAAACTTTCAGCATCACATTAAGCAAAAGTACACTTTGTACAATAAAGACATTAAAGCAATGGTTGTAATTGCCAAAAAATAATTAGTTAACCGTGTAAATGTCCTAATAAGCCTTCAAACCAACAAAGGAACATACTGTACGGCTGCCAGATCGTATGAGGGGATCATGTACGAGTACATTCTCTGCCAGCTTTGCATCATTAATCATCCTGTATTAATTAGTCTGAAGGAGCACAGCCACTTTTAAAGACACGCTGCAGTAATTCTACTCATGAAGCAAACTGGTGATGAGGACGACCAGACACCCTGTGAAAACAGTTGTATAATGATCTGAGGATCTGGAGGAGCTTAATCAACACTGATGTAGTCATTCAGAACAATGTTATCAAATTTATCTTGGCTAGGACTTGGAATTTAAATTTAAAAGATAAAAGTTGGAGTACACATTGACACTGACTTCCTTCAAAATAATTATGAGAAATACAAGATGGAATATCTCCAGGGCTCATACTGGGGACTAAATATCAAGATCTTACAATTTAGCCATAATAGATGTGGAGCTCGAGGAATACCACTGTTAGTTGGCCAGTCACATTAGATTGAAATATCTCAACAACTTTGTCTCGCCTCTAAGATTTGTACATAAATTTATGGTCCCCAGATGATGGATCTTGGTGAAAAAAAAAAAAAAAATTAATACATTATTATATTTTCTATGCCGGAGTCAAACATGCTTCTTGTAGGTGTTGGACTCCCCTTTCCCGATTTTCTCCGATCCTAATTTTGACACTCATGGACAGGATCTCAAGGCACAACCAGGGTGAGGAGGGTGTCCAGTTAGGGAACCTTGGAGTGTCTCTACTTTTTGCAGATGATGTGGTTCTGTTGGCTTCATGATCACAGATAAGGATGAGTCACAGATAATGAAATATGGACAGAAGACACGCAAGAGCAAAAGTTTACATAAAATAGTTTGCATGTTTTCTCCAGCGGTCAAGTTGTGACCTCGGTTTGAAGTCAAGTGTGAAGTGGCCAAGACGAGTATGAGAACTCCAAGTCTAAAAACATGATCGTTAGACTTTGGATTGTTCGGTTTGGGTGGGTGTCTGCCCCAGAGGAAGGAGTTTAAGTATCTCAGGTTCTTGCTCATGAGAGACTCCTGGGTGCTGTCCTTTGAAGGCTGTTTTAGGCCCAACTAACTTGGACCTGACCCCTGGGTAGAGCCAGAATTCACTGAACGCATTCCATATCTTATGTGTCCTGGGAAGACCTTGAGGTCCCAAGGAGAAACTGGAAAATGCTGCTGGGGAAATGAACATCTGGACTGCCCAGAACCAGGGAGAGTAGAAGAAAATGGATGAAGGGATGAATATTCATGTTGACCTGTACGAACACTGATGGCCACTTATGGTATTTTAGCCAGCACTGTTATCAGGTGGAATTTTTACTCTGCCAAGGAACATGGCGGATATATGTGTCCTTTCATTAATCTGTGAGTCTGTCTGTCCATGTGCAACATTACACAAAAATGGACCAACGGATTGGATGAAATTTTTGGGGGAATGTCAGAAATGACACAAGGACCACCTCATTTGTTAAAGATTTCTGTATCATTGCGAGATAGCGTCACTGTAACTATGACAACAAGTGAACACTACGTCAGCTGCCTGCTGAAAATCACGATTGCGATCCTATTACAAATCCACCACTTCGGACTTATAGGGACTTATCAGAAATTATACAATGACTGACCAGCCTTGGCAGAGTACTGCACT
The DNA here is from genome assembly GCF_022539595.1 of Amphiprion ocellaris. Classification (NCBI taxonomy): domain Eukaryota; kingdom Metazoa; phylum Chordata; class Actinopteri; family Pomacentridae; genus Amphiprion; species Amphiprion ocellaris. Next base: position 19,258,164 of record NC_072783.1, on the reverse strand, counting down.
CTCTGAGTGCTTTTCTTGTTTATGTATGTGATACTTTGATTTATGACATTTTCATCAGCCTTTACAGCATGTATAATGCTAATTATCAATTGCTAGTGTGCTACATGCTAAACTAACATTGAAAACATCAACCGATAAAATTCAGTCTGTTAACATGATCATTTTGAGCACTTAGCTCAGAAATATTTCAAAGTCAGAATGCCTTGATTTAGTCATTTGTAAAATCCACTGGAAGACCAGTTCATTTAGTGCTTAAGAAAACATAATGCACTGAAAGAAAATGCAATTTCCGACACCCCGTTGGGGTTGTATAAATCTAACACACAGCTTGAAGATAATTTCCCAAACATTTTCAAGGAGCATTGTTTGATACCACGGTAGAAAATGAGAATTTCAATCAAAGGATGTATTGAATGATTGAACAACAGGCTCCAAACAGGAAGAAAGACTAATAAAGGCCTGTAAAATACGGCAATTATTTGTACTACTGATCACAGACAGTCAGCATGCAAGCACAGCAGGTATTTTCTGTCTGAGTATGACTCACTGGTGTTTGTATTTTCTAAAACCAGAAGTCATCCCACAGAGATTCTTGAAAAGCACTCGCTTCTGTGTATGCATGTGTGCTTCCTGTCAGAAATGACATCTGTGCATCTATGTGTTTATAGATCTGCCTTTCCTTTACACAACACAGTTTTTTTCCACCAAAACCTGACTTCAATAAACACTTTGTAACTGAATTTAAAACCTTGTCAGCCTCTTTTGTTTCTGCTGGGATCTCCAGGTGGTGCTGGAATCATAAAGATTTTATTATTTTTTTACCATTTCATTTCATCTCACAAACTGTCCGACAGTTTCTGGAATCACATCAAGGGCATGCTACTTAATCTGTGTTGCCTTTTTTTGCCCATAATATTCCCTGTCCCTTTCCCAGTGCTGCACCATTAGCCTATGACCTGAAGCATCAGCTGACACTGAACTCTAGTTTGTGGGAGCTGAGAAGGAAATGCTGTGAAAACTGGAAACTCTTGTCTCTGAAAAAGAAGTTAAAGCCAGATAAAACAGAAAGACACTTTGAGTCACGACCTCTGTGAGAAAGGAAGAAAGGATGAGTCACACATAATGAAATATGGGCAGAAGACACGCAAGAGCAAGATTTTATATAAGATAGTTTGCATGTATTCTCCAGCGGAGTTCGTGCATTTCTTATTTAGCCTTAAAGCACAAGTATATTTTTTAAGTTAAAAAAAAAAAAAGTAAAATACCAAGAGACAGAAAAGCAAAAGTAGGCAAGCTTGGTTCAGTCAGACTGCAGACATGTCTTGGGGGGACAGCCTACCATTATACATATGTCTAGACGGATAGGCGGATATAGATACTTTATTTATCTGAAATTGGAAAATTGTTGTGTAACAACAGCTGAAGAAATAACATAACGGATAACACATTCAACTGAAATATACTAATACAAATAAATAACTCACAAACTAAACAAGTCCATCCATCCATTATCTACACTACCGTTCAAAAGTTTGTTGTCACCCAGACAATTTCATGTTTTCCATGAAAACTCACACTTTTATTCATATGCTAAGATAACTGCACAAGGATTTTCTAATCATCAATTAGCCTTTCAGCACCATTAGCTAAGACAATGTAGCATTAGACCACAGGAGTAATGGTTGCTGGAAATGTTCCTCTGTACCTCTATGTAGATATTCCATTAAAAATCAGCCATTTCCTGCTAGAACAGTCATTTACCACATTAGCAATGTGGTAAACAAACAATATTTGTCAGAAAAACTTCCCTTTCAAGTCCAGGGAAACAAACAACTTACACTGCATACATCACACACACACACACACACACACACACACACACACACACACACACACACACACACACACACACACACACACACACACACACATATATATACAAATAAAAACTAGTGGTGGGACACAGTTAAAAATGTATTTAATTAATTAAAGGCTTTGTAATTAATTAATTGTGACTAATCTTTTTTCCAAACAGCAATAGTTGACACAATAAGCAAAATTTTTCAGTTAAAAAAATGTTGGTTGGTTGATGACAGAATCCATAAATATACGTGAACTTAAACAACAAAAATGTTATGTTTATGTTTTCATTTATATGCATTTATGTGCATTTTTCATCTGTCTACTATACTCACAGACTACTGCAAACTCAAAGTGCAATTATAGCGATTATATTCAACATTTTAAGATTTTTTGCAAACTCAAGCACTTTCATTGTCTTTAAAAGTGGTCTATTGTGGGATGGCTACACCATTCGCCAGTACCAGGACTGTCGTAGCTAACATTAGTTTTGCACTGAGGTGATACTGTCAGTTTCAAGTTATGCGGTGATAAGAAAACCTATTGTTGCACAAATTGCACACAACCATGCTTTTATCCAAGCTGCCATCGGGAAGATTTTTAAACTTTCCACCCCCAACAAGCTCAATGCAGTCTCATTTTCCATCACTGTTCTCCAAACTTTCTTGTGCACTGACATCACTCAGTGCATCCTGTGCATTTTCTATGCGGCTGGCAGACTTTAGATGCATTACCGCCACCTACCAGGGTGGAGTGTTACCGGTGTGCCAGAAATTAGGTAACTGACAGGGGTGTGATTAAATGCATTATTTTTTTTCCCCGCATTATTACTTCACCAAGTAAAGCAGCAGAATTATGTGACGATCAATGTTAGTTTGTCTGTTTGCTTTTCTGTTAGCAACATTACTCAAAAATGGATTTAGCTGATATTTGAAATGGCACAAGTGCCAATTAATGAGATTTTGGCAGTGATGCGGCTTATAGTCTGGATCCACAGATGTGTTAAAAATTTTGGTATCATTACAAGATAGTGGCACGACGTTACTGTAACTATGACTACAAATGAACACTACATCAGCTTCCAGCTAACACATTGTGATCCTACTACAAATCGACCGCTGCGGAACACAACATTTTTTAAGATTTCACTCATCAGAAATCATGCAAGACTTAGCAGCCGTGGTGGAGTACTGCACTCTCTGAATGCTTTTCTTCATTTTCTGTAATTAATTAATCAAAATTAATGTGTGAAATTCCCAGCCCTAATTTGAATCAATGACTGAAAGATGTTCCATCCATGAAACAGTGAAGAAACCGTAAACCAGAACATTTCCACTACCATCCTGCCGAGCAGGGATCAGGTTCTGCTCTTGAAGAGCTGCCTTTGGCCTGCACTAAACATGTCCACTGTTAAGTCTTGGTCATACTCCTTTGCAGAAACACACACGGATAGCTGTGGACACCATGGATACATAGTTGTTATTCTGCTACTTTGTAGTCCAATTAGAAAACTCTGTTAGACAAGTACAGTAGTTTGACGTCTAAATATTCCATGCAAGGACACAACTGCCATTGTAGCACACTAAGTTCCAAATAAGATCAGCAAGGACTTTCACAGACTTGAGCGGCTGATGAAATTTCAGTCATGTGAACCATCACATAGTAACAGATGTGGAAAGAACAACACAGGCTTGACTGTGGCCAAAAAACTTCCTCTTAGTTTTTCCTGCCCAGATCACGTCATTTCAAAAGACCAGTTTGTTTGTTGGACACCAGAAGTTTTTAACCTGGCATGACTCCCTTTCAGGTCAAATTTATGTTCCTTGTGATGAAATTTTGTTGTTTCTCTTGACCTCTTTTTGCATCAAAGCGTCAGTTGGTTGAAATCTACGGCACTTGTGTAGCAGTTTTCCCTCACAGTCAAATGATTTATTTGCTTGTCCAACTATGTTAAAACGGTAACAATATGTTTACTTTTTCACATGACTGTAGTTAGATACACAGACTCATCAGAGCCTATTAATTAAAGAAAATTCTAATAAACAAAGTTCAGCTCCCGCTTCTTGGGTGATTTCATGGAGCTCTTTAAATGACTGTAATTAAAACAGCTGGTTCATCATAACTGTGATCAGGAAGCAAGCTGCTTCATTATCTAAAAATATGAGCAGCCACAAACATAATAACAATTTAATATTAGTGACTGCACTTCAACTAATCTGACACACTGTGGCTCTTATTTCTGCTGTTACAATTTCAAATCCTCCTCCGGGCTACAGCGGCTGTGATTTTGCCAGTTAGCTGCTGCAGTAGAGTCAAACCTGCACATGGTTGGTGCTGTAAAAGCGGATCATACCCTTAATCTCAAACTGCAGGTTCCATAAAGTCACACAGATATACAGTGATATTGGATAAATGCAGTGTGTCTGCAGTCATTTGAACTTTACTGTACCAGCCTTGACTCCACACTCAAATGTCTCTAGTATGATAGTTATAAAACAGTGACCCCATCTTCAAACTGTGTTCTGATATCTTTTTTTCTCATGGAAGCCTTTTAGGTGTGTGGTGAAACATATCATACCTTGATGCATCCAACAGGAACTGTAGTGGCTAATGAATCAAGAAACTCTGCCAAGGAGGCGGAGCCTCGGTGGAGTTATGTGTTGACTGGCATTGGTTTGTCTTTCTTTTTGTCTGTTTGCAAAAACAGATTTGAATGAAATTCAGGGAAGTTCAGAAATGACACAAGGACCAAGTGATTAGATTTTGGCAGTGATGCGTCTTATAGTCTCAATCCACAGATTTGTCAAAGGTTTCTGTATCATTGTGAGATAGCGGCACGGCGTCACTGTAACTATGACAACAAGTGAACACTATATCAGCTGCCTGTTTACGATCACATGATTGCGATCCTGCTAAAAATGAGCCGCTGCGGACTTATTAGGACTTATCTGTCGGAAATGATACAAGGAACAATTGATTAAATCGTGTTCTGGCAAATGTATGTGAAACAAAAGACTGAAAAACACGGTTGAGATGCTTTCTGTGATTTAAAGGAATCGCTGAAAAACTTGTTTTTTATATGACGTCAAGCACTTGAGTGTATTTTATTAGTCTCATAAAAATATCATACTATTAACAATCCCTGAATTAGATTTACTTGTAGTCCTACTTGTAAAAAAAATAACAATCAAAAGACAAAAACAGCAAGCTCCCTGTCAACTTGAAAATCAATTTCTTCAAGAAAAAAAGAAGGCCTGGCAGGGAGACTTCATCATCCTCTAATTACCTGACTTGAATTAGCTACAGGTGCTTTGTGAATCCAGCAGCCATTTCGCTCACAGTCTCACTGTGTTAATTCAGGATAATTACTTGTTCTCAGAAAATGTAACCAAGGGACAGTGTGAAGAAAATGTTCTTGGCAGGGACATGTGCATGGAACATTTTCAAAGCAACAACAGCGATGTGTTTACATCCTGATGCTTAATTATTCGGCTTCTCCTACACTCACCCAGCGGATTGATATTTTTGTCTTGGACATCTGTGCCATTGTCTTCAGCTAATCTTTTCTTTCGACTGTAAGATGAGGATGTAGATAGTGATCTGTTCATAATTGAATCACACTTCACTGTTTTGTTTTATGGTTACACAGAAACGGTTTCAAATACTGAGGAAATGCTACCTCACAGGACTATTGAATCTGATTATGTAAAAATCTTTACGCCACTGCTGGGTGTCATGTTATTGATGAGGGTCGTTTAGAAGGCTTTGAGACAGTTTTGCCCATTCACAGTGCCATAACCTATGAGGAGACACACAAGAACAACAAATAAATTTGATTAAATCCTCCAGTTTTGGTGATCTCTGTAACTCAGGGAGTTTTAAGGCAGGTCTGGTGAATTTGTAACCATGAAAACAGCTGTGCAGTATTCATTCAAGCTTCAAGTATAGTCTGTTTAATCTCATCCCCGCTTTACCTTTCCATGACCCTTTCTTTACAGCAGTTCTACAGGCTGCCAAACAACAACCAGTCAAGCATGTAGACATATTGTACAGGGAAGCCTTTAAAGTAATGTAAATAAGATCAACGGGCCGTAACTCAGAGGAATATGAGCCCCATGACAGCTTGGTTATGGTGCTGGGATGGGATATCTGCTGTCTTCTACATTTGTGCAAAGTTTGTACTTGTGTGTGCATGAGTGTCTGTTGAGTTTTGTGTCTGCACAGTCAGCAGTGGACCAGAAATGTCCCAGACAGGATAAGTTTTGAGGAAACACAGTGACAGAGTTAAGCAGATGGTATGATTTAGTTGAGAATCAGTGGGAAATACCAAGACTGCTCCCAACTGCTAACCTGCCCTGGAGTACGAGTGAGTAATGTGTCTGTGTACAGGGATTGTATTGGGTCACCTTAAGGGTCCCATATTGTAACCATCTTTAACAAGCTAATATAGGTCTCACATGTTCCCAGAATGTATCTTTCAAGTTTCAGTTCAAAGTATGGCACTCTGTCTGTGTAACACTTGGTTTTAGTCCTGTTCTAAACAGGCTGTTTCAGTGTCTGTAGCTTTAAATGCAAATGAGCTGCTACTGTCCATGTCAGCATCTAGACGGGAACTGTGTCTTTCCTGCTGTTTTCATGGATACCACAGCAAAAACAAGACATAATCAATATGACTAATAATGAAAACACAGGAATTCTACTATACATGTTTAAACCAGGGATGCTAGTAAAAGCAGTAACTTGAGGTATAGATAAAAGAGTTTTTCATTGTTACATGCTCGTACATTTTGTGCAGTAAAATCCTCATTCGATAACGATATTATATAGAACATTCTTTAAAACCAATAGTATAACAGAAAAAGTCACATCCTAAATAATACGGAGGAAGCGATTGTGATGCTAAGCAAGTTAGTGATTTGGTTCGACTAACACAACGTTTTTAATCATAATATTTTATACTGTTCCAAAATTTCTTACATTGGTTACCTTTTATTTTTCACATGTGTACCATTAGATGATGCTAATGTAGCCCAGTATATACAATGTAAAACAATATAAAACATGATCCAAATGAGGTACCTCTATGAGATTATGTCGACTTCTTACCTGTTTGAACAATGTTTTTATATTTGATCTTAAGCTGCTGCCACGTGCGCTTCTCCCCCGCAGGATTGCACCTAAATTAAATAACTTTATAGGCTACCATTCAAACAGTTTTCCCTGTAATGTTGTTGTGATTTAAACTTACGCATTGACCCGGGCAGCAATGTTCTCCCACGCCGTCTCCCTCTCTTTTGCAGCTGCAGCGGTGTTGCACTTCTTTCTAAAAATGTGTTCAAACTCGCCATATGAGTGCATTAAGATTTCCAATTCAAGTGGGGTGAAAAACGCAGCCCTCCTCTTCCCCGTTGTCATGGTGACTCGTCACATCATGGCTCCATTGATCCTGGCTTTTTATAGTTGTGGTGCATGCACTTAACTCCGGGTGAAACTACTCCGAGTTGATTAAACCAACTCAAATCAGCCGTTCTGGAACCGAAAACTCAGAATTTCCTATCTCAGAGTAGATCAATTCAGAGTTCAGGGTTACACTCAGAGTTTGTTGAACTTGCTTTGTGAAACGTACCCCAGGTGTGCTTTGCTCATAGCTGAAGTATTTCAGAGGTAACAGAAAGGGCTGTAGCGAAGAAATATAACTTTTCTGTGATACGGCTCACCGTGAAAGTAGCGGGAAGTGACTGGACATGGTTATTCAAAACTTCAGGTGGATGACCCATCGCTGTCAGATTTTGAATAAGAAACTGGATAAAATTCTGACTGGCTGTAAAGCTGTTGCAGTAGGGAGCACCATTTTGTTTTCTCAGCTTTTTCCCACTCCAACTCTGTGATTATAAAACACCCAAAATAGAGCAACAATGCATTTTCAAGATATGACACTTGAGGAGAAATTGTACAAATTTATGCCAGAATATGACCTGTGACTACTTACAAACCTTATCATCTTAAGCAAACAATCAGTGGTGGATGAAGTATCCACATCCTTTGATACTTGATGACACCAAACACATCTCAAAGCTTTGACCTGAAGACCAAAGCATACCAAGGAGTTGCTGACTGTCAGGGACCTTCCTCCACAGTCACCTGACCTCAGCCCCACTGAACATTCATGAGCCACTTAAGGACTGAGAAAGCAAAACATTCCTGACATTAGAAGAAGCTCTTTGGAACACTGTCGGGTCATTCTGGAACAACAGGGCTTATCAGGTCTGAAATTTGTGGAGTTCAAGCAGCTTGGGTGCTGCTGTCATTAAAGCAAAAAGAGCAGAACAAAAACTGAAATATTTTGAAATTAATGTGTAATTTTTACAGATTAATTAGAAGAACTTTAAACTCATTTGTTTAAATGATATCATTTAGGATGAAAAGTTTGGATCAAATTTAAAACAAATATACTATACAATGTATATCTGTTAATGTATAAGCAGCAAATTAGCAGTGGTGGAGGGGGTACTTAAACCCTTTACTTAAGGAAAAGTACTAACACCATACTTAAAAGTACTCTGTCCTGCAATGAATATGTTACTGAACATAATTAGGTAAGTATAACCAGGAAAATGCACTAAATATTTAGAGTTAAAGCACCTAATGCAGAAAAAATACCCCTCATTACCGATATACTATTATTATATATTGAATCATCAGATCGCTATTAGCCAATTATCCATGAAGAAGCAGGATGTTACGAAGCACTCTGTTGGCAACATCACAATGTGGGGGCGATTCTTTAAAGGAGACCCTGAAAAGATTGTAAAGACAGAGGACAGAGGATACAAACAATGTAGCAATGTAAGGAGAAACCATGGAAGAGGACCTGATGCAGTCACTGTAAGAACTGTGACTTGTACGAAGAGTTGTTATCCATCAAGACAATGACCGGAAGCATACAGCAAAGCTACACACAATTGGTTTAAAGACAACAAGATGAATGTTTTGGAGAGGCTGAGTCTGAGCCCAGACCTTAATCAGATTGAGAATTTGTGCTGGAGTTTATTCAAGACCCCTTTGCAGCCTGACAGAGCTGGAGCAGTAGTAGGAGGTGAAATTGCAGTGTTCAGATGTGCAAGGCTGGTTACAACCTATCCACAAAGGCTTGCTAAAAAAAAGTCTAAATATCTAACATTTCTAGGGCACAAAGTAAAACCAGACTCCAGTGTTATCAATAAAACATCTACTCTCTTGTGCAGAAGGGACAGCTTCCCTGACTACACCATACTCCAAGTTACACTTAGGCCACAATTTGTGAAGAATCCTGAGTAGGAAAAGCTCATCAGCTTTAAATAACTGCCTCACCAAGATAATATGATTCTCAAAACGTTTCTCATAGAAGAGGATTTCAGTTCATTAAATATGTTTCTGTTTCTCCAGATAAAATGTTTGTGAGGCGAGAAGTTATGTTTATAAATGAGGGACCAAGCGAGCAGCATTTGTTGATGGATAATTGGACAATTTTTGGCGGATCCATCCATTCTCATTATTACAGAGTCAGAGAAATTTCAGGCCTTCTCGTTTGGAGAATATGTGATGAGATGTGAAGTTCCACAGGTGATACACTTGGTGGATGCATATTTATTGCTCATTCAAAATGTATTAACAATCTGAATCCAATAAGACCACAGGCTGCTAAATAAACAGTATTTGTAGTCTAAAGTGTGAACTTGACATTAATTATGCAGCACTATACTACAAATGCACAGCTGAGACAAGTGTTCTTTTGAGAAAGGTCAGGAGATGGCAATGTTTCCTTCATTAATTATGAAAATCTATTAGTCACTAGCATATTTATTATATTTTCATAATGACAATGAGACACACTAACCTCTAGGCTTAGCAAGTGAGTGACTATAAAACAGCAACAAAATATTCCAAGAGGACACACAGATTCTCTACAAGGAAAGGAGCCAGAATAGTAAATGAAGCTGATTTGCAAATGAAGTAGATTAATATTTATCGCACTGCTAGCTGAGACATATTTATTTTGTTAATCAGATCAGTTATGTATCACACTCTTGGATATGGAAATGGACATTGATATGAAAAAAAAACCAAAGTCACATGAAGCTTGGGAGAATCAAAGCACTGATTTACATTGATCCGGCAAAACATTCTGACCCCTGACAGGTGAAGCGAATAACACTGATTATCACCTCATCGTGTCACCTGTGGGTTGGATATATCAGGCAGCAAGTAAACATTTTGTCCTCAAAGTTGATGTTAAAAGCAGGAAAAATTGGCAATCATAAGGATTTGAGCGAGTTTGACAAGGGCCAAATTGTGATGGTTAGACCACTGGGTCAGAGCATCTCCAGAACTGCAGCTCTTGTGGGGTGTTCCTGGTCTGCAGTGTTCAGTATCTGTCAAAAGTGGTCCAAGGAAGGAACAGTGGTGAACCAGTGACAGAGTCATGGGTGGCCAAGGCTCATTGATGTATGTGGGGAGCGAAGGCTGATCTGTGTACTGATTCAACAGACGAGGTACTGTTGCTCAAATTGTTGAAGAAGTCGATATTGGTTCTGATAGAAAGGTGTCAGAAGACACAGTGCATCCCAGTTTATTGTGTCTGCATCTGGTAGCCAAAAATATGAAGAGCAGCTTGAATGAACTGCTCCATTATGGTTGCCCACTACAGACTTGAGCTGACAGCTTCTGTTTAATAATATGTGACAGTTCTGTCAGATATCAGGCTATCGTTGTGGTGCTATGAACATATATTTTCTTATGTTTACTTGATTAATGAATAATTTTGATGAAAAACTTTCCTTGTTTAAATGTGCTATAGTGTGGTTTCCATTTACTTGTGACTTCTTGATGTTTGTAAACATAATAGAAATCTTAAAATAACTTGGGAGTATGCTTGTGTTGTGAGGTTCCTGCCTCCACGTACTTATGTAATAAATTTACCAGTAGACAGACACGTTTATATATAATATCATATTGTAACTTAAGTGTATAGTGTATTTCTTATATGTATATTAGTGCTGGGACTTTAATGTGTTAATTACAATTAATTAATTACAGAAAAAATAACATATTTAATTGCACCTTTCTCAGTTCCCTGATTTCTGGTACACCAGTAACACTGATGCACACTCCAGTCCAGTAGGTGGTGGTAATGAACCTAAAATCTATTCCCCAGCCGCGATAAAGAGTGACTCAGCGCAGAAACATCGGACCAACATGCCAACATGTGAACGACGACTAGTTTAGACGTTTGCCGAAAATTTTGCGATGCGCAGGACCTCCGCTCCCCATGCTGCATTTGCATAAATGAAACTACTTTATGCAAATGAGCTCTGGGGTGACGCACCATACGTTTAGCTGCAACAATCCTGGTACCAGCAAACAGTGTAGCCAGCCCACAATAGACCACATGTCAAGACATTGAAAGTGCTGGAGTTCACAAAAAAACTTAAAATGTTGAATACAATCGCTATAATTGCACTTTAAGTTTGCAGTAATCTATGAATGTAGTAGACAGGTGAAAAATGCAAAGAAAAATAAATGAAACAAACACTTTTGTTGTTTAACTTCACATATGTCTATTCATTGATTCAGTCGTCAACCAAAATTTATTTGAACTGAAAAACTTTGTTTGTTGTATTGAGATTGCCAAGAGTATGCAAAGCAGTAATCAAAGCAAACGTTGACTATTTTGAAGAATCCAAAATATAAAACATGTTTTGACTTATTTCACACTTTTTAGTTTGCTACATAATTCCATATGTGTTCATTCACGGTTTTGATGCCTTCAGTGAGAATCTACAATGTAAATAGTTATGAAAGTAAAGAAAATACATTAAATGAGAAGGTGTCTCTAAACTTTTGACCGGTAGTGTATGTAGGATGTCCCTGTGTCTATAGAAAACTGAAAAAACTCTGACATGATTCAGACCAAGCACCAGACTGTGACACAGCTGCCCTCTGTTTGCTTAGTCTGTACCTATCAGAGGTTTACTCTGCTTTCTATCAGTCACAGTGGTGTCCCTCTGCAGCTGTGTCACACTGTAATCTGGTTTTAATCTATTTGTTGTAGAGCTGCGTCAGCCTGGCAGCATTTATCACCTGCTGATGACATGTAGCAACATGAAATGACATGGGTCAGGACAGCTGACTCTAACTTACAGTAATGAAAGGCAGTCTGGCCACAGGAAACCAAAACAAGAGTCAGTGTCAGTATGGTGTTGTTGCTCTCTAGTCACAGCAGGTATAATAAGCACAGTCTGAAGTGTGTTAACTCTGTCAGATTGTACAAACAGCTTTGCTTTACAGGTAGATCTAAACTGCAGCCAACATGCTATCTGCCTGGGAGGCAGACAGAGTTGCAACAATTTGCTTTAAATGAACAAAAAACTAAATAACAGGGGACTTAATGGGTGAAATGTTACCTGGTTTTAGCACCATCAGAGTTTAAACAAGAAAAGCACTCAGAGAGCACAGTACTCTGTGAAGGCTGTTCATTCCCCCATTATTGGCAGAAATTCAGAATTGTTTTTTTTCACAGCATTTGTTTATTAGTTACTGATGATCAGAAATAATGGCAACATAGAATATGGCCATTTAATATAGATGTACCCACAAACAAAATGACCTTGCGTTGAGCACAGGCATTTGTTACGCATGTGTACGTTATGTACAGATACCGAATCACGTGACCTAAACATGTAGCGGGCGGTGGGAATTGATGGGACTCGGAAACACCTCTACAATTTAATCAATTGTTCCTTTTATCATTTCCAACAGATAAGTCCCAATAAGTCCGCAACGGTTGATTTGTAGTCGGATCGCAATCATGTTATTGTCAGCATTCAGCTGATGCAATGTTTACTTGTTGTCATAGTCATGCTGTGCTACTGTCTTACAATGATACAGAAATCTTTAACAAATCCATGGTTAAAGACTATAAGCCGCATCACTGCCAAAATGTAATCATTTGGTCCTTGTGTCATTTCTGACCTTCCCTGAGAATTTCATCCAAATTCATTAGTCCGTTTTCGAGTAATGTTGCTAACAGACAAAAAGACAAATGTACGCAGATCGTCACATAACTCTGGGTCCTTGGCGGAGTAATAAAATAGTGCATAAATCGATATGTTGCTGTACTGGAAGAGGTCTGGTTCTGTCATGTAAATAATTAGTCAACTCATGAAGAACATGTAAGAATAAGACTGTCACTCAGTTTAGGGACAAATCAATTCTGCATAAAGTACATTATAAATATTACTGCAAATATTCAATCAGTTTATATCAGAACAAAACAGATACTATAAAATTTAGAATTTCATGTAATCGGTTAAACTTTTTTTAGGAGATAAGTTTTTGCCAATTGTCATAACTTTGGTTTGAATGACAAAGACAAGTGGCATGTAATACAAAGAGAAACATCCCAGACTGTGTCAGCCTTGCAGAGAATTGAAATAACTGACCAACTGTCACTTAATGACAACTACAGATGTGTAGTTTCAGGGGGAATGCAGAAGTATATCCATATATCTATCTATCTATCTATCTATCTATCTATCTATCTATCTATCTATCTATCTATCTATCTATCTATCTATCTATCTATCTATATATATATCTATATCTATATCTGTATATCTATCTATATATATATATATATATATATATATATATGTATATATATATATATATATATATATATATATATATATATATATATATATATATATATATAGACACACAGACGCATTAGTGGTGGGGCATGATTAAAAACATTTACCTAATAAATTGGAGGCTTTGTAATTAAATAATCACAATTAATCACATTTTTGTCAAATTGCAGTGTTTGACAAAATAGTATTTATCTGCATTTTTCATCTGTCTACTACATTCACAGATTACTGCAAACTCAAAATGCAAATATAGCTATTATAATTAACATTTTATGACTTTTTGTAAACTTAAACACTTTCAGTGTTTTGAAAAGTTGTCTGTTGTCCAATAGTATGTGTCTGCAGAGACATACCCCTCTTGTATTATGGGCTGGCTACACTATTTGCTGGTACCAGGACTGTTGTAGATAAACTTATGGTGCGTTGCCCCGGAGCTCATTTGCATAACGTAGTTTCATTCATGCAAATGCAATGAGGTCCAACGCATTGTGAAACTTTCATTAAATGTCTTAACTAGCTATCATTGAACTGAAACAAGGACAGATTCAGCAGCTTATTTCTCTTCTCAAATGCCTTCAGTTTTTGTCATAAAAGAGAAAGTTTGTGACTGAGCCGCCATGTTGGCCTGACCTTTCTGCGCTAATTCACTCATTTTCACGGCTGGTGAACAGACTTTCGGTTCAATACCACCACCTACTGGGCTAGAGTGTACATCAGTGGTATGAGTGCGCTACAAATTAGGGAACTGAGAAAGGTGCAATAAAATAATTTTCCTGTAATTAATTAATTGGAATTAACGTGTTAAAGTCCCATATATATATATATATATATATATATATATATATATATATATATATATATATATACATATATGTTTAAAGCACCTGCATTTGTTATTCTCAGTAAAACTCATATGTAGCAGAGGTACTTTGTTTTGTAAAAAAAAAAAATGCTACTAATGTTAACCGGTGCAGCAATGACTCACACAGGTCAGTTAGAGTTTCTTAAACATATCAAACATACATCCATAATGTACAGAAATGTGAGATGTCACTTCCACAAACAAAAAACACAAAAATTGTGCATCAGTTTAGCAGAAATAATAATAAATGAGTAAAGTCGATCCACATAATCTACAAAATCTAAACTCATGATAACAATTAATATTTATTAATATTCATTTCAGCTGTCATGACAGTGGCAGTCGGATGTCTGTCTTGTGAACAAACCTTCAAATATAATGTTACATTTTCACTCACAATGGGGGGAACCGCTACACTGGAGGATGACTTTAAACTGTCCTTCTTTTCAGTACGGTGCTACCAGCTCCACAATGGAATACATCTGGACTGTGAAGTCACTGAATTTCTTCAGAGAAACGAGGTACAGAATAAACAAGTTGATGACTATAATGTATTCAGCAGGCATTTACAAAAATACTGTGTAGGAACACTGGAGATACAGCACTGTTCCTGGTTTATATCACCTCAGACAACCGTGGAGGAAAAACATTGTATTTACCAAGGGAGCAGAACATCAAGCCCATGCTACATTGAGGCATGCAGGAAAAATCCTCCATCATGGGGTATGTGGGTGACTGGTTAAATTAAAAAATACAAACAAACAGCAACATCAAAAAACCTTGTTGTTGTTTAGTCGTGTTTCTTCAATTAGGTGTTCAATTAGGAATGCTGCTATTCCTGGTGCCATTAACCTTTATAACGGTGATCAGCCAGTGTGAGGGGCATATTGCACTAATAAGTGGTGGGCTAAAGGGCACAGAGGTGCTATGGATGCTGAAAAAACAACCTGAATTATCAACAGACTATTCTCCAGATATGCAGGGTTACTGCCAGTACCTACTGTTTAGTCTAGAGTTATAATTTTAGATTTAAAATGCTCATGTTAATGGCATTTATTCAGTTTTGCTTTACTGTTTTTTACTTAACATTTTTTTCAAGTCACTTTGCTGTTGACTTATCGCTATTTTAAGGGCACTAATGGAAAAATAAAAGCACTCCCTTCTGTGAAGACACTGCAGTAAGGTAAATAAAATGACATGAACAAACCTTCTATCCTTGGAAGAAAATATATTGGAAAAGGAATTGTTTTCATTTTGAGTGCCTCTCATAGCTGAAATGAAATTCATTACGTAGAGTCCTGAAATATGTGTTCCAGTTGTTCTACCATTGAACTGTGAACACAAAGTGTTCCAATCCAAGGAATGTCACTGTTGGACAGTCTGGCCAGGTTCCTCAGGGGTAAGCTCATGGGGTAGTTGGATGTCAAGGATTTGGACTCCAACCAGATCTAACAGCTCTGGGACATCCAGGTTGTCACACATTGAAGTCATCCAAACATCATGATACCTGAATCCTAGTATCAGCAGCCTACTGACAGTCACAATGTTCAAACCAAAGAATTCCTATTTTATGGTACTACCAATCGTTTTTCTCAATACCGTGGTCCAAGTTTGGGCTGCTTGATTATTTTTGGTTCTAGGACTGTAGAATTTCCAGGCTTCTTGGCACCTTTTGTGGTGACTCTGAGGCAATGGAAGAAAAAGTAGAGTGCATCAACTTTTATTTTACAGTCTGGAACCAACATTCCTGATGCTCCCATGTCATGGAAAAAGTTGTTGAACAGGTTAAGGAGTTGTGTGTATACATCTCGCCTCAGACGCTTATTCCTACAAAGAAAAAGTACTCTAACAAAACCTAATAGTAAAAACCCACAATGTATCTCTAGTGAATTTGTTCTTAAAGTGCCTATATATATATCAACATCCTGAATACTACGACTTTTTAGCCCAATCTCACTATTTCCATATTACTTCCAACACAAGTCTGAACTGTTCTCAGTCATATGAATGGAAAGACATGTACAAACAATGGTTCCTTGAGTCATGTAAAGTGATTAAGGGAAGACATTTTGTCCATTTCAGCACCAATATTTTCATCTCTGAACCATACACATTTCCTTCTGAAATGTAGCAGAAAGAAGTAGAGCTGTGAAAACAAAAAAACTACTGAAATGTCCTCAGCTACATTCCACCACTGTAAACAACTCATCTTGTGCAAACAAGTTATATTGTGTGAATAGATTATCTTGTTTAAGCAACATAGTTTTTATACAAGATATTGTCTGGTACTAACAAAATATGATCTTATGGGAACACATGGTTTTGTGCATGCAAGTCATTATCCTGTGCAAGTTATTATCTTTGTATACAAAACAATTACTTGTGCACTCAAGTTGATGTCGTGTGTACACAAGTTAAAACATGTTTTGGGGCTTTAGGGGTTCTGCACTACAGCAAGTTGTCTTTTTTTAAGAATTAATGAAGCCTTAGAGCATAAACTACAGCATAAAAAGAGGAGGAGATGAAACACAAATGTTAAAAGAAGACAGAACACTTGGGGATGTCGCTTTTGGGAAAGAGAAGACAGTCTCATGTAAGAGTAAGTAGCTGAGCTAAACTCGACTTGTTTCAGAAGTGTGACTAAAAGTTTATATCATAGTCTGACAACAGAAGTGTGTCTGCTTTAATTTAATCGGTGTTTCTGTGAGTAGGTACAACACTTACATGGTTGAGGTCAGCATTGTCCCCACATGGTTTTGTGAATCGATGAAGTAATGCCACATTTAAAATGCGTATGCACAGTGGCACCAAGAAACCTGACCCTGAAAAAGCAGCAGGGAGCGAACGCAGTGAAGCAAGGAAGATGAGATCTAGGTTTTTCCAATAGTCAAGCTTTCCATGGCAACTCCCAAAATTGATTTTGGTCCAGCGGACCCCTCAGCTGGATAACAGAGTTTCAGAGATACTCACTGATGAATGCAGACTACAACAGACTCTCTGAAGACTCGCCCCAAGCTGTGGCTCTAGCGTCCTGCTGATACCTCCATTCATTTGAATCCCACTAAATCTGTTATCAGCAGTTAAGGATGTTCTCCTGAGTCTAACTGGAGAATACAGGATATCCTAACTAAAAGAAAAGAAAAGAAAATTGATGAAGGCAAGTGAGTGAATTTCAGCAAGTTTCTGCCTCTTGCAACAGCAAAATGCTTAAAACTGCTGGTTCACAGAGACAGACTTTGGATTTATCAGAGTTAAATCCAGTGAGACGGATTTTGGAAAAGTATTCCACTAATCCCAGTGGATAGCATTTCATGAGTTCCTCAGCTTAAATTGAACCCAGAGGAACAAACAAGGAAAAGTTTAAATGAGCATTAAGTTATAGTAATGGAAGATTAAAATCGTCAGGGTCATGCTTCAGGTCCAGTTCAGGGACTTAATTCATAGAAAGGCCTTGAGGTGCATCATTGGCTGCTTCACATTTAACTAAGTATAAGATATTCTGCGGATTTAACAAACACAAGAGCTGTGTGAAAGCAGGACAGTTTTGTAATCAGAAAATAAAGAAAGAAATGTAGGGACAGAAAGACGATGTAACAAGAAGTTCTGCTGCTGTTTTGATCCTTGAGCGTCTTAAATCGGGCTAAGGTGGAATACACGTAGGAATACATAAAATGAAGTCATTCATTCTGATGTTTCATGGTTCAAGTTGTGAAAAGTTGTCAAACACTATATATGAATGAAGCAATGAAACCACAGCATTAAATATTTAATGCACTCTAGTGGCAGACAAGGACGCACTGCATATTAACACATTATTCAGCATACGATTATTTTAGACACAATTTCAGAAAAAATGGGCAGAAGATAAATATTCAGTTGAAGTACATTTTATTTATGAGTCCTGGGTCTGGCTGTGCACATAGTGGTGTCAAGGTTTTATCAGTTCAGATCATTCTGCGCTCAGGTGCTGCTCTATTAGACTCTCCAGCCTAAGAAGAGATGCTGAGTATAAATACAGCAGTTATTACTCCACCAAGGAACAGAGGAGTCATGTGATGATCGGTATATGTTTGTCTGTCTGTTTGTCTGTCTGT
The DNA here is from genome assembly GCF_022539595.1 of Amphiprion ocellaris. Classification (NCBI taxonomy): domain Eukaryota; kingdom Metazoa; phylum Chordata; class Actinopteri; family Pomacentridae; genus Amphiprion; species Amphiprion ocellaris. The sequence goes on along the minus strand of NC_072783.1, from coordinate 19,239,658 downwards.
TGGTCTGTCTGTTAGCATCATTGCTCAAAAATGGACTAACAGATTTGGATGAAATTTTCAGGGAAGGTCAGAAATGACACAAGAACCAAGTAATTATATTTTGGCAGGAATGCAGCTTTTACTCTGGATCCGCGGATTTGTTAAAGTTTTTTGTATCATTGCGAGATAGCGACACGGCATCACTGTAGCTATGGCAAAAAGTGAACACTCCGTTAGCTGCTTGCTGACAATCACATGATTGCGATCCTACTGTTTCCGAGGTGCATCAATTTTCGCTACCTGCTACATATTTAGGTGATGCGATTTGGTATCTGTACATAACGTAGACATGCATAACACACGCCTGTGCTCAGCACAAGGTCATTTTGTCTGTGGGTACATCTATATTAAATGGCCACATTCTATAGTGCCGTGATTTCACGAATTTTTTCAATATCTCAGACGTCGGAAATGATACAATGACTGAGCAGCCTTGGTGAAGCACTGTGCTCTCTGAGTGCTTTCCTTGTATGCAAATGTTCTGACAAACACTTAACAAAACTCAGTATGGACATACACCCACCAGCTACACCACTGATATCAGTTGAATAACAGTGAGTAGGTCCCTTTTGTGCCAAAGAAGCTCAGTGTGCTTTGAGTATAGACACATACCTCTGGGGATGTCCTATGATGTCTGGACTTTAGCAGTGGATCCTTTGAGTCCTGTGGGTTGTGGGGTGGGAGCCTCTATGGATCCTGTTTATTTCAGTTGGGTTCTTTGTCTTGTTCCTCGAGCCATTGCTGAGCAGTTTTGTGACATGGTAGAGTACATCGTCAGGCTGAGGGAAGCTGTTGCCATTGGGAAGTGCTGTTGCCATGGGACTGGGTGTCCAGTACATTACAGTTCAAAAGTTTGGGGTCATTTTGAAATGTCCTGATTTTTGAAATAAAGGCATTTTTTTTCAGTGAAGATAACATTAAATTAATCAGAAATACAAACTAGACATTGTTAATGTGGTAGATTACTATTCTAGCTGGAAATGACTGATTTTTAATGGAATATCTCCATAGGGGTACAGAGGTCCATTTCCAGCAACCATCACTCCTGTGTTCTAATGCTACATTGTGTTTGCTAATGGTGTTGAAAGGCTCATTGATGCTTTGAAAACCCTTGTGCAATTATGTTAGCACATGAATGAAAGTGTGAGTTTTCATGGAAATCATGTAATTGCCTGGCTGCCCCAAACTATTAAATGGTAGTGTACATCCACATGAATGCCAGGACCCAAGGTCACCCATCAGAACATTTCATTGTACTAGATGATCAATCACTTCATCTGTCAGTGTATTTCTTTTCATATGCAAAATGTGCTTCCAGACATATATATATATATTTAGACTACAGTATCCACTCTTGACTGTTAAGGCAGTTCAATGCATTTAGCTGTGTTAGAGAAAGGTCTTGATTTAAAATTTAAGAACTCAGTGCTGACTTCAAGCCTGAGATGAGATGTGTTGATTGTCAATATTTAGCAAATATTACTATTTATCCCTAATCCTAAAGACCACCTCCAGTTTTTTTTTAACTTTGTTGACATCTCCATATAGTGTTTTTCATCCAGTCAACATTTCTGAACAGCGTACTGGTGATAGTCTGAAAAATACAGATTCAAGGCGCCCAGATAGCTCAACTGCTTGAGCTGGCAGCCCAATGCAGCTACCTGGGTTTGATTCCAGCCCAAGGCTCTTTACAGCATGTCTTCTCAAGATTCTTCTCCCTACTTTCCTGTCTTCCTCTCAACTATGTCTATCTAATAAAGCCAACAAAAGGCCAAAAAAAACTTCTGAGAGTAGTTTTACTCTGCCATACTTTTTACTTTTACTTGAGTAGATTTGTGAAGAAGACACACTACTCTTACTCCGTTACTCTGGAATCCAAATATTCAGATCTCAAAATTAGTATTCGGATACCACCATAACGACCAAATATTCAAATATTCGGGTCCAGCCCTAGTTGTATTGTTATTTTCTACCATTTGGAGGGAAGTGAAATATAGCATACAATATATCTTGTCACTGGAAGTAGTTTGCACTGTTCAAACATAAAAACATTACCTTACTACAGGTATTTGTTTCAAAAGCTTTAAGCTGTGAAAAACTGAGATTTGGAAATTTGTTTTTCTTGTGCCTTAACTTGTCATTTTGTAAAGATGTTATTTATTTTTGTTAGTTTTTCATTTTATTATTTGGAAATCCCAGAATTATTTTACATTTTTGTCCATCTAAATACATCATTTCTTAAAAAAAAAATGAATCGGACATTCCAAACTGTTACTCAGTACTTGAGTAGCCTTTTCATCAGATACTTTTTGACTCTTACTTGAGTAATTTTTTGGATGACTACTTTTTACTTCTACTTGAGTAATATTATTTTGAAGTAACGTTGCTCTTTCTTGAGTACAATTTTTGGCTACTCTACCCACCTCTGGTCGTCAATGCCCATTACATTGAAATTCTATAATTCCCGATACAGAATTCAATTATGTTTGGAGTATTGCTGCAACAGATGCAGCTGACCCAGTTCACGAACAATAAAGGTAGCTTTTCAGGATATGAACATTTTGATGACATGCTGATATGAGGTGTGCCTTAATTCATTATTAGATATGTTTCCTCCTTTTGTTTCACATGTTCTGCAACAGTTTGCATACTGGCTTTTAGTTGTCGATAATTTGTCCTTCATCAGTTGACTCAAATGCTAAATATCTCTATCCATTACCCTTATAGATTTTTTACCTGCACTTGATTCCACCATGCCAAGTTGTTATTTCCTAGTCTGTCCAGTACCTACAGGACTGACGGTAGAACAAAAATCATATTTTCAGTACTTGATATCAACCTGATATCATCCCTGTTAGTTATTTTATCTGACTTTAAGCATTTATCAAAGGGGAAACATTTAAATTAAAGCTGTGGAAATTACCAGAATAATTAAATTTGAAATGGAATTAAAATCTTATGTGCAATAGACCAATGTAGCACGGACTATAATGCCTCAGTATCATTGGACTTAAAGATTTTTACAGCATGAAAATAATTCAGTAATTCATCTGTGACAGAATTAGAGAAACTAAAGCTGTTCTAATGCAACATGGTATTCTACTGATATTCTACATGCTTTTAATCGAAGTTGCAACCTTAGATGGCCTGTATTACCTTAAAATCTCAGTAACCTGAAAATTCTTTGTTTTCCCAGTGGACAGTCTCATTGGCGAACAGCTCAAATGTGCAAATTTAATTATGGTATTTGCTCTCCACATTTGAGTCATCACTGTCTAGCTGAACCGTAATCCTTTCCCCCAACAGGCACCAGTGCTTTATCTGCAACACCAGAGATAATCCTCCAGCACACACACACACACACACACACACACACACACACACACACACGCACAGATCCTTCATCTTCTTTCTGTTTATTTTTTGGAAGTTGTATGCGTGAGCTTCATCATCCATTTTTTTTGCTGTTTTGCCAGAGAGCTCAGCGGCTGACAGGAGACAGGATGAGGTCGTTGTACTGGAACAGTCCAGACTCAACCTCAACAGCAGCCCACAGGACCTTCTTAACCTGCTCAATCACCACACGGTAGAATAAGGCGAATTGGAAAAGATGTGTCAGAGCGTATCGGCTGCAGGGGCTTCATGTGCCACAGGCCTGGATGGCTCTGCGAGCAAAGACTGATAATAAGAAATAGACAGAGACGGCACCCGGAGAAACTGAAGAGAGAACCATGCCTTGCTTGTATTACAGCGACATCTGTCTTCGTCTTTGATGGGCACCCTGTAAACTCACTCGTGATGCTTTCATCATCGATTTCGTGCTCAGCGTGTGTTTATCGGAAAGAAAAAGAGCTTGAAGTTCAAAGCAGAAAGATGTCACAAATCTTATTTCTCCTCTTTGAACTGAACATGTGGTGCATCTTTATAATGAAGAGGGTAGTCTGCAGAGACTCCCAGCTGGGTCAGCTTAGTACCTTCATCATCGATAAGAGCTCTCTAGTGGAATTAGAACAGTCTTTTCCTAGCTCCCTTGGGTGTGATGCCCTTCCTATTTCCTCTTTTGAAAATCCTGAGTCAGATCCCCCAGGCTGACAGCACTTGTAGTACCCTGTACTTCTTTCAGTGCAACAAGTGTCAATAATCCTCTATGGAGCATCAGTCTAGATTAATTCCCCGTCAAGCAGCAAGTCAATCGATGCAGTCCAAGAAGTCTTGGCAGAAGGGCCCTACAGCAACACTTTCACCAGTAGGAAAGACAGTGCTGTGAAAAACTATTAAATCCCTCCTGATTTCTTCTATTTTGTGTTTAATTCACAGTAAAATGTGTCAGATGATCAAACAAAATCTTACATAAAAGAGTTAGAAATGATGTTTGCATGCAATGAAGTAAGTCAATCAAACACCAACTGGACCTGTGTGGAAAAGTATTACGTACTACTTAGTTACAAAAGCCAAAAAAGCTACCAAACTGCCGAATAAGACACACTGGAGCCTGAAAACTACCAACCCTCTTCAGTCAAATCATCACTTAGATCAGTGGTTCCCAACCTGTTTGGCTTGGAGCCCCCCCTCCAGCACTCAGAGTTGGCTAGAAAGTGTCACCAGTAGCTCACTGTCCAAAAGGAAAAAGAGATTCCAGAAGATATGATGGAAGTGGTGATTAAAATACATCACTCTGTGCTTTATTATATAGCTTTTCAAAGACTGTGAGACTCAACAGTGAGACATATATCTCTAAATGGACAAGACTTGGAACAATACTGAACCTTCCCAAAAGAGACTGACCTTCCAAAATTCCTCCAAGAGCACATCAACAACTCATCCGGGAAGTCATAAAAGATCTGAGGAAAACATCCAAGGAACGGCAGCTCTGTTTTACCTCAATAAAAATCAATGTTCATGGCTCCACAATGTGAAAGACACTGGGCAAAAACAACATCCAAAACTAATGCTGACCCAGAAGAACATTAAAGCTCACAACACACCTTGATGACTCTCAGAACATTGCAGGAAATTTTTTATTTTTATTTTTATTTTTTTTTAAAAGTTGAACTGAATAGCAGACAGGAGTCCTGTTCCATCTGGTTCAAATCAAATAGAATTCCACAAAAAGAACATTATTCTTATTGTGAAGCAAACAGCTGGCAGTATAATGTTGTGAGGATGTTTTGCTGCTTCAGGGAAACTTTAAAAGAGAAATGACAGAAGCTATTGTAGGAGACTGTTCCTCGGTGTGTGGGATAATACACAGGGGTAGGATCCACCAACCATCAACACCGCCTTGTTTGTTTTGTGTTGTTGTTTGTCTTAATGTGTGTTATTGTTGTATCATAGTTAGCTGTTGTTATTATGTCATTTAATAAATGTACATAAATATAAGTTCAGTGTCTAAATTGTTTTGTTGTTCACATTTTGGTCCCTAACTTGTATAGAGTCCAGCTACTGAAATCGTATACATAACCTGTTAGGCTAAACAATTCCCCTACAGTTCTTGAAGCTCTTCTTGACAGTACAAGAGATGCTTCATATGCTGCATTATTATAGCTGTCTAATCTAAATACTTTGCTGGCCGAATATCAGTTAGACTATTTAATAATTCTGCATAAAGCAACTTTAACCCCATTTGAGCAAACTTTTACCCAACTCTTTACAATATGGTGGAAAAACATAATTTAATAATCTTACCGTTATAGTTGGTGGAGAAATATTAACAAGAAAACATAAACATAAATTAGTAAATCCAACACAGGTATGAACTGGATGATTCAGCAAGGCAATGCCCCCAAGTGTAAGAGTAAGTCCATCTCTGAATGGCTCAAAAGTAATAAAGTGAACCCATTGGGATTCAAAAAGGAGCAGTTCTTTATCTCAGACTCTACTATGTGGCTGCACTTCAGCAGTTCTGCAAAGAAGGATCAAAACCACAGTGCTGTCAGTGACTGATCTGCAAATATTAGCCAATTGTTGCTGCTAAAGGTGGCAAAACCAACGAATGAGTTTCGAGTATGGATTAGTGATTTAGGTATTAGCTAGCCTTTTGGCAACATTCAGAGCCAGTTGATGTCACTGGAGCACCAACATCTGACACCGCGGGCACATCACCTTCAACTCCCCTTTTTCTTTTATATTTCATTTATCACCATATATTATATAGTGTATATACAATTTTCAACAAAAAATAATCCAGCCACAACCCACACTATCATGTCTGTTTCTGTTTCATGGTGAAATATAGACCATAAGAGAGCAGCAAAGCAGCAGTGGATCCCCTCAACCAGAGTGAAATTAAATAAGTTCACATAAATTAGATAAACAACAGAGATGAAATTGTTTGTTTTCATTTAAAGTTTGTTTTTTGGAACACTGGCTCCTTGCTGCAAACCGCCCTTTTCCTTGTAAGAGGTCAGCAGTTTCAAAGGGAGGGACTCCCACTAACATGCATGCAGGGTTGGACCTTCTGCCAGAAAATCTCAGACTTCAGACTTCACTCTCTGCTAAACACACCATTACTCGACTTCATCTTTACTGAGCAGACATCTGCTGCTTTATTAACTCCATATTTGCCTTCAAAATTATGTCTTTGCATTTTGTGTTTCCTGAAGCTGCCTTTGTTTTTATGTTAGAATTTGTTTGAAGATCTGACACAGTTAAACTTGAATTACACAAAACACAATAAATCAGTAGGGGGTCGAATGCTTTCTCCCTGCTACTCGATGCAAATTGGAGCTCTGATAAAGAGGAAATAGAAGTCATGTTGGTGTTTTCTTTCATCATTTGCACAGCATTTACATAAATGAAGTATTTATCCCCAGATTTCTAAACAGCGATTGGGGTTTTATGCTCATCAGTGCATGTCCTAGAAACATCTCCAGAAAAAAACAGTTTGCAAATGAAATGTGTTTAGAAATATGCATTGAATGTTGAATTTGTAAACTGGTTCATTACTGTCAGACATATTAATGATACTGTGGTAAATACCCTTAAAAATGTCTTGAAAGTTCCTTAAGTGATGGTTTAGCTGTTAGTTTATTCAATCAAATGAGCCTCTTTGCTCAGAAAAGCTGCAGCTTTTTGCAGAATTCACCTGATTTTACAGAGTCACTATATGCTGTTTTTCTGTTTCGTCTGATGGACTTTAACAGTTTTGACTGACTCTTCAAAATGTGTGGGCAGCTCTGCTTCCTACAGTCATTTATGTCTTTATATTTATGATAACTACTTTGACTGAAAGGAGTCAAAGGTTTCTGACGTCACCATGGAAAATCTATACATCTTACTTGCCAAGTTATTGCTTCTTAAAATCCCTAAAATCTTTTCTTCTAACCACATTCATTACTCAGTAAGCAACAGCATAGGTGTGGTTTTATCAGATATGGTCAACAATATGAGCGAACAACTATGAGATTCGTAATCAAGATAGTCAACAAAAATCGATGATCAAGTTAGTTATCAATACATTTAACTGTTGGTGACAATATCATACGTTTTTCACACTGACTTGGAACTGTTTGGCATGAAGGCATTCCTGCATACTATTATTCATTTTCATTATTGATTACTCTGATTATTTATTTGCTTGTTTTTTTTTTTGATTAATTGATTAGTTGTTTGAGCCATAAAATTGTGGAAAATTGTAAAAATAAATACATAAAGAAAAGTCTATTTCCCAGAGCCTATGCAATTTTATTCCACCAACAGTTAAATCATAGAGGTCGAATGAAACCAGAAACTATTCATATTTGAGAGGCTAGAATCTGAGAATTTCAACATTTTTTTTAAAATCAAAATGACTGATATTTAAATTATTAGTTTGCAACTAATCAGTTAATCAACTAATTGTTGCAGCACTACATTTTTACATAACATTTTATTTTGTTACTTTTTATATTGAGTTACTTTTATTGCATTTTAATATTTTAAAGGGATTTTTATCATTATTAACACTGCAGAGTGCTATAAGTGAGGGGTCAGGAAAATGCTGTTCAATAGAAGATTTCATGACTTTTAGTATTTAAGTAAGTTGCAGTTAATGTAATTCAGGCAATCAATAGCCACAACATTTTTAAGTTTTGAGTTATGTTTTTGAGTTTGACTCAGTCAGCAATTTTGACTTGTTGGTACTTAAACAATGACAAAAGAAACTAATAAACAGTGAGTTTTGTCAACATAAAATTGGGTTGTGTGGTTGTGTACTCATTATTTAAAATTCTGTTAACTTGAAAACTTAGTCTTATTAATACAAAAATGTTTGAGTCAATATAACTGAAAACCTAAAGTCATATTAGAACATTTGAGTTGACTAATGAACACTTTAATTTAACTGCAATCAAAAGGTAAAAACCTGTCCACCCTTCTACCTCTTCTGTCCCTCTTAATCCGCCAGCCAGCAGGCAGATGGGTCCCCCCACATTAGAGCCGAGTTCTGCTCAAGGTTTTTTTACCTGTTAACCCTTTGATGCGTAGACCACATGAGGAGATACCCATTTTCCATTGGATTTGGGTCACTTTTGACCCAGGTTATGCATCAAAGGGTTAAAAGGGTGTTTTTCTTGCCACTGTCGCCTTAGGGCTTGATCTGGGAGTTCAGGCATATGGGTTCTGTAAAGCGACTTGAGACAATTTGACCTGTAATTGGCGCTATATAAATAAAATTGAATTGAATTGAATTGAATTGAATTGAATTGAATTGAATTGAATTGAATTGAATTGAATTGAATTGAATTGGGATTCCAAACTTTTAAGTTCTGAAAACTTTTAACTTTGAATTCAATTTAAAAATTTTGTGGCAATCGATCGCCTAAATTTTTCTGAGATCTGGTAACTTAATCGGGTTTACAGTGTGTAGTGAAATGTTTCACTACCTGATGTCCACTGTTCCCTCTAAGCTGCGCGCGTGCGTAATTGCGCACTGCTGACACGGTCTCCGCGCACAGAAAATCTGCGCTGCGCACAAAAAAAAAAAAAAATCCAACCTAAATTGTAAATAAAATAAACACGTAACAATTCATTCTTTGCTATTTTTCAATGTGAGTCAGTGAGTGACCGGTGACTGGGGTTGCCACCCGTCCCTTAAAATACGGAATCGTCCTTTATTTGACAAGTAATTGTCGCGTCCTGTATTGAATCAATACGAGACGCAAATTGTTCCGTATTTTCATAAACGCCCCGTACACGTCTGCCACACACCCATCAAAACTGCATAAGGAACAAAATAAAACACAGGAAATACTAAGGGCAGCCAATTTCAACTTCGTAGGACCCACGTAGCGAGGACCCGATGCCAGGTCCAGCAGATCACGCTGCACCCGCGTGTTTAAAAAATATCTGCACCCGAAACTCCACCACGTCCACAGAAGCAAAAACGTTTGCAAATGTACAGACGTGAGTGGCAAGAGAGAAACCCCTGGCAGTGGGTAAAAGGCAAACTGTGTTTTCTGTTGTTCATGGATTAACTGAAGTAAGGCTGCATCAGGAGACCAACATGTGAGAAGCATGAGAACAGAGAGAACTCAACCAGCAGGTCACAGTTTATCATCTTCTAATCATCTCCTGAAGTCCATATGGTAAGAGACATCAGGATTACAGGCAGTTCTTTAGGACTGCTATCAAATAATTGAAATGTTACTAAACAAGGTTATACTTATCAAATTAAATAGCTCTGGACTCCAGTATATTGGTGAATTCGGTTCTTTGTACTTAATTTATTAGCATGATTTCTTTTTAATATGTTGTGTACAGACTTAATTACTTCTCTGTCTACTTTTCTTACTCCATGTAGGTTTCCCAGAGACTATGGGTTGAGGAGGAATTGGAAGTTTGTCGGCTTAGGCCTGGTGTCATTCCATCAATGTTAAACTTCCCGGCTCATCTTGGAAGAGTACGTGCCAGAAAGACCACGACCAAGCAGCCTTGAGATCTTAGGCAGCGTCTCCCTGAGGTGGGTGTCAACGGTGTTCACGGTCAGGTCTGTGGTAATCCCGTCAAAAAACAAAACAGAAAAAAATCTAGATTATAAATCAACATGCAACCAAAGCACTCTGTGTATAACGCCATAGTATAGGATGTAGTTCAGAAAATGTCAAAGTATAGTATGCTTTACTCAAGAATAACATAGTATGGCCTGTAGTTCATAGTACAACATGTTGGCAAGAAAAAAAAACAAAACATAGATTATTATGTGGTTCAAAAAGTGCAAAATGACAGGATGTTGCCTAAAATTGTCATGTATGATATGTGGTTCAAAAAATGTCATAGTGCAGTATATTGTCAAAATAGTATGTAATTCAAGAAAACATCTATGTTGTCTATAAATGCCATAGAATAATTCTTATATGTTGCTAAAAAAAACTAAAACAAAAAAATGTCACAGTAATATGTCAATTAAAAAAGTCTATAGTATAGTGTGTCGCCCAACAAACATCATAGTATAGCATGTCGCTCTAAAAACGTCACAGTATAGCCTTTAGTCCACAGCTGTCAGTAGGTGAGGAGCAACACAAAAACAGTCCAAACGCTGGTTTCCAGAGGGTTAGACGAGAATTTATTTGAAAGAGTAAGTTTACAACAACACATGTGAGGGGGTTAAAAACAAATGGGTGTTAGTAAAATAAAAATAAATAAACAGAACTAAAAGTGAACTTCATGTTGACATTGATGGGCATTCCAACCAGGAACAAAGTAAAAGATAATCAATACGAAAAAAAACTCTTCCTGTTCACCTCTTCAAGCCCAAAAACACACCGCAGTAGCACCCTAAACTAAAACTACCAATGGGTTTCCTGTTTTCCTTTCTGAACAATTCAAAGGTCCCTCTCTATCTCCCCACACATCCACCAACCACTGGAACACATCTCCAAAGTTCTGCTGGGCCAGCTCAGCTTCCCCTCAGAAGAAGTGCTGCCACCTGCCAGATGAAGGAGCCTTTTGAGAGGCAGCTGGCATCGTGATTGGACTGTACTTTGGTCTGTTCCAATCCAGCTTCAGCTCCAGAGACGGCAGGTGGGACGAGTCAACGGAGGCCTGGTGGACGAAGGCATGCAGCTGAGTACAATCCAGAAAACAACAGAGGAGGAGTGCAGTGGCCCAGAGCCAGAACAAACAGAGTAGCATCATATGTCTCTTAGAAAACATCATAGTATAGCCTTTGGTATGAAAAAACGCCATCATATACATCGTATATTGTACAAATAACAAGTCAAAGGAAAGAGACATACATTGTAGAATTGTAGTAATTGTGGGCTGACTGATTTACTGATTATCAGTATTTTATTTTTTACTGATTTATGGTAATAAATACATTTAAAAATGCCGCTACTTTGGCTCTGAGCCTTTATCTACCTGTGGTCGCTCTGTCTTCTGGAGTGATTTGATTGGTTATACGTCATGAATAAAACTCCTTTAACTTAACATCTGTAAACAAAACAAAAATGTATCAACAAAGTTTTCTGTTAGAGTTTGTGTTCTTCTAAGTTTAAATCCAAGATTTTAAATACTTTCATTTACTGCAAATGAATATCTACTCCAAATGTCTCACTAATAATCATTATCAGCCTTAAAAACCCACAAAACACCCCTCTACACTCGACCACACTTAGTACAGTCTGGTTCCCCCTTCTATAAATCTGCTTGGAATCTTCCACTTCCTGTTTGTCAAAGTGGCCTTCTACCTGGACAGGTTTTGTTGGAGCTCATGCAACAAACATTTTGGGTAACTGCACTTTAATATGGATGGATAACACTGAATTAGAGTCTGTTTTAATGAGACTGAGTTAAGATGTGTAGCTCTGTCATTAAATAGTAAATTATTTCTCTGAATTCACAGAGAAAAGTCTGAAATGTTTGCTAGGTTAGCGTCCCACATGTTCTTTGGCTCAGCTAAAGCTAACTCTCTCCAACTTCTGGATCTCTTGAGTTGCTTGTTGTTAAAATATCTTGCTGTAGGTGCTGAAGCTCAGAAAGTCTGAGATGTTTGTTCAAAATAAGCTCATTCTCAAGTCTTCTCTGAATTGTCCTCTTTTGTTTTAACTTTCCCTAAACTTAAGAGTTAATGACAGAGCAGCACATCCAGACTCAGTCTCATTTATGTAGAGATTAAACTTCAGTGTCATTCATGGATGTTAAAGTGCAGTTTTTCAAATATTTGTTGCACATGCTCCCGACCAAACCAGTCCAGGTGGAAGATGATGTGAAGAGAAAGTTCCAGAGGATGAATATCACACATTTACGTTGGAAATAAATGTCCTTTAATTAGACATTGTCATGCAAAAGTTGGATTTCCCTTTGTTGAGTGCTTTGTTGATTTTGGTTTCTAAATGTTTTTTGACACTCGGCCCCAAAGATTAAAACCTTCCATGCCTCACAAGCTGCAACAATTCACACATTATCAACTGTCTTTCTGACTAAACTAAGATAAAGAAGTGAAAAACTGCCTGATTCCTGCATCATGAATGTAAATCTTTTTGGTTTTTATGACAGTAAACTGAATATATTTAGGCTTGACATTTTATAAACCAAAACAAGAAATGAATTACTGGAGAAAACGACAGATTAATGGACAAAGAAAATGTGTTTTCCATAATATATGGCTGAATTACTCAAACATTACAAGATACATACAATTTTAATTCAATTTTATTCATATAATGCCAATTACAGGTCAAATTGTCTCAAGATGCTTTATTTTTATATTTTATAAAGTAAGAAATTTAAACCTCTTGACTAATCCAATTTATTATTTAGTTTTGAAGAGACTAATTGACATTTCAAACTTTCTCCACTAAAACTAATAAACATGAGGTCAAATAGAAGGAACAGTTTTAAATACTGCAGTCCCATGACGACAAGAATAAAGTTTGTCAACAAAAACAAAATCTGCTGGTGGATTCCATTAAAGTCCTAATAAAGGATAATAAAGTGTGATACTAAAGGTTTGTGGTGCTAAATATGTCAAAGTAAAGATATCAAGTTGAACATGTGGATGGAGGTTGATAAAAGTTGACCTCCCTTCATTTCTCTGGAGCGACTCCATGGATTTTATGGATGGTGGTTAAAGACCTGCTCTTCTAGTCGTCGTCCTTCTAGTCGCTGTAAAAAAATCACTCCATCCTGGCCGACTTCAACATCTCTTCATGACAACTTGTTCTGCCTCTGACCTCGTGGAAACTCCAGAAACTCGGGAAAACCTGTCGAGACTCGAAGAACTCGTCGGGCGGGGGAAGGTGTGGTGGGCGGTGGGGGAGTCTGGGTGGAGTCAGGGTGGAGAGTAGGCGGGGAGGTGGGTGGCGGCCTCCCCCCCCTCTACTCCCCCCACCTCTCCGCCTACTCTCCGCCCTGACTCCACCCAGACTCCGCCTTGGCTCCACCCATGTGGTCACTTGAGGAACTACGATGCCAAAGGGACGACGAAATCATTTCTTTTCATCTGATCTGTAGCTCAGTGAGTTAAGGATTTGCCTATGGAGCTGCAGGTCGCTGGTTCAAGACCAGACACTTCTTAAATTTTCTCAAAATCCTGACAAAGACAAACAAAGAAAAGTGCCAGTGGTGGGTCTTGAACCTGCGACCCTCCACTCTGCAGTCACTCCTCTTATCCCCCTGAGCTACTCGCTCAGATACCAAAACTTCTTTTTTTTGCGCATTTATCATCTATTTTTTGTCGTTTTTGAGATTTTTTTTAACTCAAGTCTCGACTCGACCGTTTTTCTCAGGAGGTTGGACTTCAGCCTTTGTGCTGGAGGGTGGAACCCTCAGTTCCAAGACTTTCCAAAGCCCCCACACCTCCCAAGTCCTCAGGACCTGAGCTTTCACACAGTCTGAGGGCTGAAATTTTCTAAGTTCCACAGTAGTTCTCTGTTAGTTTGAACCTTCAGACAGTCCAAGGACTGAAATCCTCTAAGTTCTTGAGTACTTCTCTGTTAGTTTGAACCTTCAGACAGTCTGAGGACTGAAATTTTAAAAGTTTCTCAGTACTTCTCTGTTAGTTTGAACTTTCTGGTTAACAGAAGCCTTAAAACTTGTGACCATGAGTCTTGATTTCACATTTAGACCATCTATCTGAGTTCTTCTCAGACCTTCACCTGTGGGTTTTTTAGAAATCCTCAACAAACTTTGATTCTCTTCACTAAACAGTAAAGTTTATGGAGATCAGAAGGTAACAGTTTGATCAATGCCTTCAACTACTAGTAGACTTTATCTGGAAAGCAGTTTTCTTAAATGAGTTCTTAGTAAATCTGTACACAATCAAACCAAGAACATAGAAAGAGGAAATGTTTGAAGAAACAACTTGATGTTTTCATTTCAGACTAGAAAACACCTTAAGACTTTTATGTATTTTTGCTCTTTTTCATCCTTTTATTGTCTCTTCTGTTTAATTTGATCTTCTAAAGATTAACTGGTGTCTTTTCAAATGTTTTGTCTTTAGTTTGATTCTTCTTAAATGTTTAGTTTTGCTCTTTTCTCACCTTTTATTCTTTTCTAATGTCTGATTTGAGTTTGAAATATTTTCTTTTTAATGTTTGTTGTTTTTTCAAATGTTTTATTGGCTTGTTTGAACAATTCCTTTTTCTTTCTCAATGTTTAATTTTTTGATTAAATCTTTGTTAAGGTTTTTCTTTTTAAGTGTTTTACCACCTTTTAATGTTTCATTTTCTTTTTAAATGCTTCATTGTATTTTCTGTTTAATTCCTATTTAAAGTTTTATTGTCTTTAAGATTTAATTTTTGAATTAAACATTTAATTTTTTAATTAAATGTTTTGTTTTTAAAGGTTTAATAATCTAATTAATGTTTTGTATTTTTTAAAAATGTTTAATATTCTTCTTGTTTAATTGTATATTTTAAATGTTTAATTATCAAAAATATTTCATCTTTAATGTTTAATATTTTTGTTTAAAAATATTTGTTTAATTTCATGTTTTGTATCTTCCATTTAATTATCTAATATTTTGTCTCCTTAATATAATTAATTGTATTTAATGTTTAACTTTGTTAAAAGTTTTATTGTATTAAATGTTTTTTTCCTTTGATTTAATTGCTTTTTTAAATGCAATTTGATTCTTTAATCTTTTTTTGTCAAGACTTTAACCCCAACCTTAAAAAATGAAATAAACCCTTAAATCACAATGAAAATACTTCTGTTGTCACAATCATGAGTTAGTCAATTATTCAGTTTATCAATTCAACTTTATTTGTTTAGCACCTTTTACACAGATGACAAAACTAAACAAGCAAAGAGAAAAAACTATGCTAAAACTATGATTAAAACTCAAAAACATATTTTTAAAAAAAGATTTAACATGGTAATAAAATCTGTTGTGTCCAGGGGATGGAGGGAGTTTATTGAAGTCTTCTTGGGCTCACATGGGAAATCATTTAAAATATAAACTTGATATTCAGTCTAAGGAAACTGCAGAGCGACAGAAGAACCAACAATATCTCCTGTTTTCTCCTTTAATGAGTCGACTCTTCTTGTGCTTTCAGACCAAAGAACTATAGACTCTTCACAACCTGCTCAAACTCTTGGTACAGGACCTCACCACACGGGTCAAGAAGGTTTCTGTCTCATTTTTACTCTGAAGATCACCTTCTCCTGCTCAAACTGCTGACAAATGTTTCTGCTGCTCTAAAGTCTGGTCTCCAGAACTTCCTAAAAACTCTCAAAGTCTCTTCTGCTGCAGGTTGCTTTGTAGAACTGTTCCAGAAAACCTCACTAAACCACATGGAGGGGCCTCAAGATAGTCGTCCAAATGAAACCATACAAAAACCAAACTAGCACAACCCAAACGCTAAAGTCTCCTGCAGCCTACCAGAGAACCTCTGAGAACAGAGAATCAGGACAGGAACTCTTACCTTCTGGACAACCAACGCTGGTTCACAAACAAGAATACAGAATGTGTCTGACCAGAAACCTCTAAAGACTCACTACAGCCAAGATAAAGACACAACTCAGCTGCACCAAATCCACTAATCACTGCACACATTAGCACCATGTGCTAACTGTGGCTAAAGAACCACATTTACCAAGACAACTATCCAGTACAAAGCCCTAAAACACACCAAGAAACACATTAAAGACGATTTTACTGCTGGAAGCTGCAAGCCAACGCCTAAAGAACAAACTAAAGCAATGGAGCCAAACCCAGTTCACTGGTGAAGAGAAGCAGAGGAAATGTTTGTCTGCAGCTAAATAAAGCAGGAAGACACTGAGCTGCTCAGGTGTTCCTGATAACACCTAGCAGCCACCTGGACAGCCAATAGGAACACAGTTTCCTGGAAGTCCAGAGGGCTGGGTTAGTGAAGGAAATTTAGTTTAAAGTTGAAGCAGAAAGTTAACAAAGAAAGTTGAAAACCACCTTCTGATCCCTGAAATCTCTGAGTTTTCACACAAAGAACACCTGAACATGTCAAACTGGCTTCATAGTAGAACCATCATTGTAAAAACGTCATAGTATGGTGTGTTGCTCAAAAAACATTAGGACCTGGCTGTCAGGGGACAAACATGTAAGAAACCTGAGAACAGAGAGAACCCAACCAGTAGGTCACAGTTTATCATCCCCCAGTCATCTCCTGAAGTCCATATGGTGAGAGACATCAGTATCTGGTTGTTCATTTACCAGAGGATGCTTATAATCATGCTGATGTGGTCTGTACTCTACACTATTTTAGTGACTCAATAAATGCCTAAGTTGTTTTTTTTTTTTTTTTTAATGCTTTTTAGTTTTTAATAAACATTTATAGCCTATATGTAATCAATAAATGGCCTTTGCCTATCTTAAGAAAAAATCACTCAGAACTCTATGTTAACAGTACTAAATAAATCAATAAATACATGCACACACACAAAAATAAGTTAATACATTAATTGTGTTAAGATTTAGATTTTTTAAAAAGTTGCTTATGTTTTTGCAGAATCCAGTATTGCTCACTGGTTGGTCATTACATTTTGTTAGTTTGATTTCACTGTTTAAAATGATGCCACCTCTTTTCAGACAGAACCTGTGATAATAAAACAATACAAAATTTTTAGTTCCGTGTTAATAAAGCACTTAAAGCTTTAAGTATGGCTAAATGCTTTTTTCAAAATTAAATATATCACTCCTTAGGTGGTAGTGGCCCCAAGTTCAGTAAAGTTGGAAAGATATTCACAGATTCGGACTTCCAGCATCAATAACTCGTTAGATATAGGTTGTCAAAACATAAATGGTGCCTCTTTCCCATTGTTGCAAGGCAGACAATGTGCTACAAGCCCAGTTTTATCAAAAGTAGCTGTCTTTCAAGCTACAGGAATAACATTGGTGTCTATGGAGTGAACAGGGTCCGTCTGCAATTTGCAAAACCGCTGCAACAGTAAAGAGAGACAAATATTCAATAACTTCACTCTTATACATTGTAGTGTCACTAAAATCACTGCAGCCTTCAACTGGCTCCTGTTGACAAAGTGTTTTAACAGAAATGTAAATGCTGTAATTTGATTCTTTTAATGAACCATGTAACTTGAATGGATGCGATGCTGGTGTGACCACAGTGCACACGTCTGATGTTTCTCACAGTGGTCCAGTGGTTTGCTCAGACTCATGAAAAATTAGAGGGAACATTGCTGATGTCCATCCATCCATTAGCTATACACCGCTTGATCTGCCACATGGTTGCGGGGGGACTGGAGTCTATCCCAGCTGACTCAGGGTGAAGGCAGGGGACATCCTGGACAGGTCACCAGTCTATCACAGGGCTACACAAAGAGGCAAACAATCACACTCACATTCACACCTATGGACAATTTAGAGTTATCATTTAACCTCAGCATGTTTTTGGACTGTGGGAGGATGCCTTAGTAACTACCTGATGTGATTACATTGAAGACTGGGCCATCCTCTCACAGTCTTGGCACATATATCAATATCTAATTCACTTCTAATCTCAGCACAGGAGATCTGAGGATCGCCGGTGAACCAAGCTGAATAAGTGCCATTTCCGCCAGTGTACTACAAGCTCAGTCCAGGCCAAGTGGACACCCTGGTGGGCCCAAACACTGAGGGAGATGTCCTTTGTAGCTTATAATAACATATAATAAATCTTATAAAGCTGGAAACTGCAGCAATTGACATAAACACAAATATATCTTCTACTGTCTTTATTATTACATGCCCTAAACAACCTCAAGCTAAATTTTAAAGTTGATAGCTAAATAATCAATTATCCATTTCAATAATTAGTAGATTATTTGGCTAAACAGTTATTAAACCCCACATTTGTCTCCTTACTCTGAGTCAATTGTTGCTATATCTGGTTGGTGTATGGAAATGACTGACATCACACTTTCCAACCGACCACTACTCATTTTAAATGAACCAGCAAAAACATTAACTCAGAAATGTCAAACTATTTAAAGTATTTGTTGTTTTACTATTCTTTTTAGTTTAACACAAAAACAATAAGAACAGATGTTTGTTTATCATACTTAGGATTTTATACTCATGTTAACCACATAAAATCAGAAAACAAGCCATGGACCGAGCTAGATTTTAATATTTAAAGTGTCTGATTGTTATAATCGATTGTAAGGTCTTTGGTTCTTAAGTAGTTAGTAGTTAGAGCTTTTACCTGTGTTTGGACTGATTATCCTGCTGCAATGTGAATCTTTCTCTACAAAGATAGAAACCAGAGAGTGGAACACATCTCTGAAAATGGAGTGGTCTAGAGTATTGAAATATTCCCAGCAGCATGTTTCACTGAGCCTGATACAGAGCAGTAACACTCCCTCTACTGTTGGTCTCCATATATTCAACCTTCTGCTACTGTCACTAATTACTCTGGCAAGGAACGTGGCAGAGTTATGTGACAATCAGTGCTGGTTTGTTTGTACAACTGTTTGTTTGTTCGCATCATTACTCAAAAATAGAATAATTAATTTGGATGAAGTTTTTCAGGGAAGGTCAGATATGACACAAGGACCCCCTGATTAGATTTTGGCAGTGATGCGGCTTGTAGTCTGGATCTACAGATTTGTTGTGGCACAGCATCACTTTAACTATGGCAACAAGTGAACGCTTTGTCAGCTGCCTGTTGACAATCACATGATGACAATCCTACTACAAATCAACCACTGTGGACTCATTGGGACTTACCCGTCAGAAATGATACAAGAAACTACTGATTGAGGTGTTTCTGAGTCCCATCAATTCCCACCGCCGGCTAGAGATAAAAAAAAAAAATGCTGCATTTATGACCATGCCATGTGGAGGAATTCTACCTGTTATTCATATGTAAAAATGACTTTTTGTCAATCATTTACTATGAAATGTTGCTCAGTCTTATGCCCCCCCAAATGTTCCAGTGGCCTTGTTTACCCTCCTGAGAAGTAATTTAAAGACTCTACTCGTCCTATGAGACAACGACTCTGTTCTGTTGGTGTTGTAGAAGAAATAAAAAGACTAATAACTCTTCAATAACGTTTAAAGCGGCGGTCTCATAAGCATGGCAGGCCGGTACATCCTCTCTACTCTCGCTTACTCTTCTGCCTTACAGGCTATTCCACAGTCAGAGCGCCCTCTGCTAGTCAGGGGTGTAACTGCATAACAACATTACTAATGAACAAACACAACTTCTCCCCTTTTACTCAGAAAAGACTAATCTCCTGTTCCACATTACAGAACTGGTACACTAGCAAGTAAACAGCAAACTGAGTGCAACAATTCACCTTTGGAACATATTTACCATAACATGACTTCCATAGCAATTCAGAAACTAGCTGGATTACTTTCTTTCAGCAGGTGTCAGTGTGTGTGAAGCGAACGCTACAATTCGCTCGGTATTGTCAGGTTGAATCTGTGTTAGAACAGCCCCTAAGCTGTGGTCAGAAGCATCTGTTGTGATGGCTGTAGGCAGTTTTGGGTTGTACATAGCAAGAGCAGGACTGTCCAGTAGCATCTGTTTTAGTTTTGTGAAGCTTTCATTTGCAGCACTGTCCCAATGTAGTCCAACTTGTGAACTGGTTTTGAGAAGTCGACGCAGAGGTTCAACAAGTGTAGCATAGTTGGAGATGAATTTGCTGAACCAGGAAGTCAGACCTAAGAATGAGCGCAGCGCTGGCATGTCTTTGGGTACAGGTGCTTCAGCGATGGCAGTGAGGTGATCTGTGCTGGGATGTAGACCTTCCCTGGAGATTAAATGTCCCAGGAATGTGATCTGTGTTTGAGCAAAGGCACTCTTCCCAAAGTTGATCTGCAGGCCAGCCTCACTCAGGCGGTTGAGGACTGCTTGTAGGCGCTGATCATGTTCTTTTGAAGCTCCGTACACAATGATGTCGTCCAGGTAGTTCTGTACACCTGGTAAGTCCTTCAGTACTGTCTCCATCATTTTTTGAAATGCGGATGGAGCAGACACAAGGTCAAAGGGGACTCGAGTGAACTGAAACAATCCATCATGGGTTATAAAAGCAGTCAGCTTGCGGCTTTCTGGGTGTAGCGGCAACTGGTGGTATGCTGAGCTCAGGTCAATCTGGCTGTAGTGTGTAGCCCCAGACAGTTCAGCAAACAGGTCCTCCGTGTGAGGGAGCGGGTAGCAGTCCATGATGACACTTTTATTTGGTTCACGCAAGTCAACACATAGCCGCAGCCCCCCTTTGCATTTTCTTCCTACAACGAGAGGACTCACCCATTCTGATGCATCAACTTTTTCAATGATGCCTGCTTGGAGTCGTCGGGTCAGTTCTGCAGAGACTTCTTTGCGGATGCTGAGTGGTAGACGTCGTAGTTTTTGGCGTACAGGATGCACTGTATTGTTGACTTGTACTTTGTGACTAAATCCTTTGACGCATCCAAGTGTTTGAGCTGAAGTAGAATCAACGTTATACACTGTTTCTTTGGGCTCACTAGCAGATGGTGTATTTGCACTGTCCTTGTTGAGGATCACTTTACCATCAACAATGCTGACCCCTAGGGCTCTAATCAGGTCCAAGCCCAGCAGAGGAGATCCAGCTTTCACAATGTAGAAGGTTGCTGGTACAATGTTGCTTTTCTCAGTAGTTGTAATTTGTGCTTCAAGACAGCCTAGTACAGGTAAGTAACCCCTGGAGTAAGTAACGAGCTGGACTTTTGGCTCTTTCAGCGTGCAACATCCAAAGTATTTTCTGTATATTGACTCAGGCAGAATAGATATGGCAGCCCCAGTATCCACTATTAGCTCAAATCCATGTCCATCTCCTTTTGGTGCCTCAACATTTACTTTGCAGGTAAGTTTATCACATGCTGCTGCTGCTGCTGCTACTTTGACATCATCTAGGCAGAGAATAGCTAGCTCTGGCACAACAACTTCCTGTATTTGGTTTACAGTTTTAGCACTTAACCTACATACCTTGGCGAAATGTCCTGTTTTCCCACAATTATTACATTGCACTGAAGCAGCGGGGCAGTTTTCGTCACTGGCCAGGTGTTTGTTAGATCCACATCTGAAGCATTTGCGTTGTTGTTTATTGGCAGCTGGAGCGCGCCTGGTACGGTCACATACAGCGGTCTTGGCGGGGTGCGCGTCTCTCTTCCCCCGAACAGTTGAGCGTGACGTCCCGACAGCCTGTACTGACGCAGTAGGACCGTGTCTCTGAGCTAGCAGCGTAGCATTTTTGACCGCAGCCTCCACTTGAGTAGCAATAGTTAGCGCTTTGTCTAGACTCAAGTCATCCTCAAGGAGCAGTTTATCCCGCACAGCACTGAGATATGCATTAGAAATGAGTTGATCTCGTATCATCTCACCCTCCATTGTTCCAAATCCACATGGCGCAGCTAGGTCCCTTAGCGCAGCCACGTACTGAGTTGCTGACTCGTCCGAGCGCTGAACACGTTGTCTGAATGAATGTCGGCATGCCACGACATTGACTTTAGGCACGAACCGTTTCTCCAGTGCAGCCATTGCAGCAGCCATAGTGTCTCCTTGGTCTGGTAGAGTGTAAAAAAAGGCGCTGTCCCTCTGGTCCAAGGCAGTGTAGTAACACGGCTCTTTTCCTCGCATCTGGCCATGCTTCTCCTGTAGCATTGATTACTAGCATGTAATTCTCGAACATCTTCCGCCATGTAGCAAAAGGTATCGGTGGCTCACCAACATGTGGAAGAAAAAATGGTGGGCACGGCACTATGCCCTCATCCTCGTCGCCAATTTGTTCTGTTGGCGTTGTAGAAGAAATAAAAAGACTAATAACTCTTCAATAACGTTTAATGCGGCGGTCTCACAAGCATGTCAGGTCGGTACATCCTCTCTACTCTCGCTTACTCTTCTGCCTTACAGGCTATTCCACAGTCAGAGCGCCCTCTGCTAGTCAGGGGTGTAACTGCATAACAACATTACTAATGAACAAACACAACAGACTCGACAGCCTTCTTTCGACTGGACTTTTTCTGGTTGAAGTCTTGTGTTCTTTATTAATCAAATTCTGTTTTTGTGATGCAGTTGCTTTTCTATCACTCGGTGAACAAAGCTCAGTGGAGGAGCATGTTGGCTGTCGGGCATACCAGTACTGGGCCACCACATCACTGTGCCGACAGACTTGCAGAAAATCCATAGTTTTTACAAGCCCTTGACTCTCTCTGTGTGGCTGTCATCTGGGGTGAGCACGAGAGCATGTGGCGTGCATGTCTATACATAACCACTCCCTCACATATACATGAAAATATGTCACGTTTGATGTTGTCTCAGACCTGTGGACTCAACTGTCTTGACAGTATTTGAATATGTATGAAAATGTATCCATTTCTACACTGACAGCATAGATAGAAAAGCTAAAGACATTTTTTTGAATTAAATTCAGATACCCAAAGCAGCAGAAAGATCAATTTGTCTCCAATGTCACCACACAGTTGATGGGCCCTGCATAGTCTTTCTTTGCTTCTCCGTTGTAGTTGCGATTGCTGTTTTTTGTATTGTTCAATGTCAATGCTATTGGGTTATTGGACGATTGTAAAACTACATTTTCTGATTGCAGTAAAGCTTCTGTGGCTACATTGAACAGATGAAAAAATATATATATATAAATGATATGTATGGTATATATATGTATAATCTGGATCCTTGTGGAGCTGTTGGATCTCTGTTACAGTTTTAATTTATTGCATTTGAGGCAAAGTTTAACATTCACTAGCTGCAGTGCCGGGTCAGGAAGGGTTGAAGAGGTTAAAGAAGCTGAGCCAAATAAATGTTGCCTAGCTTCAGTTTGAATTTTCCAGTTTAACCCTGCATCTATGTTGCCTTATTCCCTTCCTCCTACTGAGGTTTCATACATCTGCTTAAATTCTGGCACATTTGTCTTTCTGTAAATGAAATACCAGGGAAGGTAAAAGATGGCAGGAAGTCATAGCAGGACAAATCCTGACATGCATGTGAGTGGAAGAAATAAAAAGGGATCAAGAGAGAATGTGGGAGTATGTGGAACAGTTCAAATGAAACTGAAGTGGGAGAAGAGATGGTGAAAGGGTTAGTTTTAGAGTAACTGACAAACAACTGATCCTGCAAAATCTTCAAGTGTGTGTGTGTGTGTGTGTGTGTGTGGTGTGTACATAAGTGTTAATGTAGGAGCCACAATAATGTTGCATATTAATGAATACTGAACATTCTCATTTATTATTTAGTCATTTTATTGTCATTGGTTTGTTTATACTTGTTCTCTGATATACCTGTCATCTGAGAGGCAGTGTGCTCATTTGCATTAGCATCTGTAATGTTGTAGTTTGCGATTACAATGAGTAAAGCTCACACAGGAACTTTGGGCAGCTCAGAGGTCTTGTGGGTACGACACCGGGGGATAAATGTGTCATTCACTTCACTGTTTACAATTGCAGCTGCAGTAACGTGTTTGCGTTTCTATATTTTCACAACAAAAGAAAGTAAATTGTTTTAAAGTTAGCACACCAGGAAGTCCCTTTGAGTCCAAAGAGTGTCTCTTTGTGTACATTTAGATGGAAATGTCATTTGTACAAACCACGTAAAGAACTGTAGTACACCATAAGACTAGAACCAGTAGTGATGATAGCAATAATGGCAGTTAGTTCCATTTAGCTGTGGTTACAGTGACATGTTCTGATGATTATTTTGGACTGTGGTGTGTAGTTGACTGTTGTATCACAGCAGTTTTTATGTCATAGCATTTTTAATCAATATTTTGGTGGGACATTTTGAGCATATTTAGATATTGGGGGGTTGTAACTGCTTTGACTGGCTTTGGGTGGAGCCCCTGTTGCTTGGCAACATCATCACATTCAAATGAAAGCTATCAGAGATTAACGGTAACATTCTAGAATGAATCTGTCAGTCTGTCAAACAGACAGATATGAGCTAGCTGTTTTCTAAATAAATAAATAATATGCTTGTTTTGATCTTAATAGGAAATTATTTTGTTCTTGAGAGCAGGTTTAAATCAACACCCAATTTTGTAAATGAATGATAAAACTTTCAGGCGTAGGAGTGCTGACATTTAAAACAGAGACCCTATGAGACCCTCAGTTTATTGCTTCTTAATGCGTCTATCCTGGTAGGATGAAGAAAAAACAATCTTCTGCTGTCAAACTATTTTTGTTTTAACAGGAAATGCATTTTTTTTTAAAAATAAATGTTGCATTTAAACAGTCATTTGTTAGATTACTTTTGCCATTTGCTTACCCATTTTTGTCTTTATCTTTCAGTGAGGTGTATGTGGCAGTAAATACATTGTGACACAAGAGAGAGAACTAGGTACAGATTACTTAACATAAACTTGTCATCATTGTGGAAGAGGCCAACATTATTTGTGCATAAATGTTAATTATCCATGCACATTCAAGACCTGAACTGGACTCAAAGCCCATGTCTATAAACATCATCCATGTCAGCTTGTATCGACAGCTTTCCAATCCAGTAACTTTTAAATGCAAGTTGTGTGATCACAGTGACATTTCAACAGGAAGAGACTTTTTTGTTCATATTGGAACACATCTGTGTAGTAGAGAGACAGTTGACCGTGTATTTCATGGGTGCTCTTTCAGGACAAATGTCAAATTGAGAGATTTGAGAGAATTGCACTACTTTCTGAAAGCATGAAAAAAAAAACAATGGCCATACAGTGACAGCAAAAATGGACAAGACTTTCTCATACAGGAGGCGAGAATTTCTGCAAGGACAGCCCTCATTGCATTTTCAAAAGCAGATTGACAGCTCTTTCCAATGAGAAAGAAGCTAATGTCCTTGATTTGATCAGATTTCCGTGCATACAAACATAAGAATGGAAAATAATGGCAGTTTGTGTCAAATATGACACATTGCACACGTGGACAAAATTGTTGGTACCCCTCGGTTAATGAAAGAACAACCCACAGTAGTCACAGAAGTAATTTGAATCGGTCAAAAGTAATAATAAATAAAAATTCTATGAAAATTAACCAATTAAAATCAGACATTGCTTTTGAACCATGGTTTAACAGAATTATTTAAAAAAATAAAAGCATTGTCAGATTCAAAACATTTCTGTGACCATTGTGGGTTTTTCTTTCATTAACCGAGGGATACCAACAATTTTGTCCACGCATGACAAAAGCATAAACTATGAACTAAAATCTGTCTTTCATCTGTGCTTCATTGTTGATGACTGAACATCCAAATACCCTTGTATTTAAATAGCATATTCTGAAGAAAACATCAATGTGATCTTGTGTAGCTACAATACTGTACATGTTGCTATTGTTAACATGTATACAAAATACGCACTGTTAAAACCATCAACACATTAATGATATGAACTTCAGAAATACTTTTATTGCACATTGAAAACAGACCATCTTGAATAACAAAAATAGGTAATATAGCTACATAACATTTAACAAGTATAAATAACAATAAAAACATGAACTTTAAACTATTTAGAAGTTGTCACAGCTACATCTTGTTTGGGCAGAGATTTTCAAAGACCGTGGGGTGGTAAGAGAACAGGTGGAATGACCAGAGAATGTAGGGAGTTAGAGCACACCTGGTGAGATTGAACAGTGTTATGGCCATGTGCAAAATAACCAAAAAACAAATTACATAAAAAAAAAGACACTCATTTCTAAGGCATGATACTGTGGGCTATGTCTGGAGCAAAAAAAACATTAAGTGTCAACTTGTTTACTGTTGCTGAAGTTGGGTCTTAATGGACTCTGCAAAACTGTTTAAAAACATATCATTTCCCTGAGTGGTGAAATGAACTCTATCGTGCAAAAATAGCCCGGGAGTGTCAAACCTTATAACAGGGTGATGTATGAAGCTGCCATTTAAACAATGAACATATGTAGCTATAACACTGTTCACAAACTTGCGTGCTTTATCAACTTTGGCTGGATTGGCACCAGCCTTCCACCTACATCTCTGAGTGATGTCAGAGAGAATGATCCTCATCCCTGGATACTGTAGGTGAAGGTGGTGCATTTCCTCTTTCAATGCCGCAACAAGCTTCACACTCGAGATGTTCCCCAGGTCATTGCCACCACAGTGGATGACAAGGACATCTGGTACTGCTCTCCCCTGTAGTGACTGGTCGAAAAAAGGACGGAGGTCTCTCCATCTTAGACAACCCCAGCCGAACCAGTGGATAAGGACCCCATTAACACCAAGGTTGCTCCCTACGGTCTCTGCAGCCCTCTGTGCTCCATGCCGGACATAACTGTCACCAATTATCCAGACCATGGCTAGATGTGAAAAAGTGTAATGGTAAGAAATATGTAATATTGCAGATTATAAAAGGGAAAAGAAAGCACTCTTATTAGATGAACTCAACACAGTTATCTAACAGTATATTCTTGTCAGTTCAGCTGCAGAAAAACATTCTGCAGTATTGTTTAGCATTAAATCTTAATGGAAAAGTAAGTATCAGTCACTCCTGTGGCTCTGTGGTTGGTGATGGTACATGAATGGATAGATAGATAGATAGATAGATAGATAGATAGATAGATAGATAGATAGATAGATAGATAGATAGATAGATAGATAGATAGATAGATAGATAGATAGATAGATAGATAGATAGATAGATAGATAGATAGATATTCATTAACTCCAGAGGAACACACATTTATCACTAACAATAGTGTTAACTTACTTGAAATAGCTCATTTCTATCTGCTGATCATGGCGCTACAAATAAATTTCACTAAACTAATGGATCTGGATGAATATTTTTAACTGTGAACTGACCAGTAGTGGACTTTCAGCTTCACTTGCTAATCCTGTGGATGGAATAGGTTGTACTACTGCACAAATTCCTCATCGGTTGAAACAGCTTAAAAACTTTATGGCACCACATCGACAAAAATTAGACTTTCTACCTCTTTTCACTTCATTTTCCCAGACATTAATTCACTTGGGTGAACAACCTTCGCGTTGCTTTTTAAATGATTTTATTGCTCTTCTATATATACTAATATAAAAAAAATAAGGTGCAAAAATCACATGTAGGAGTGTGAGTCCCCCAGCCACCTTATTCCGTCTGCCACATGCTTTATTTTACTCTTGTCTTGCTGCACTATCTCACTCCCAGTGCAGGAAATCCCTATTCCAGCAGCTATTTACTGTAGCTCTACTATCTCCTCCATCTGTTGTCTTGGTGGGGGGTGTGGATGGTCAAATCAGGACAGCGACGACGTGAAGAACGGCCACGAAGCATGAAAATAACAGGAAGGAAGCGAGAGATGTAGTTAGTGATGCAAGGATGCATACAAATACACACTCACACAGAAATACACACACATATACAGTGGATATACACACCAACAGTGTGAGGGGTCAGTTGTATATAACATCGTACATGACTCATTCGAACCTAAACACATTTATTTAAACTGCTGGTGGTGTCCGTGCAACCACACCACATACTGTATATAGAGATGGACAGCATGACATGCGAACACTCCCTGCTGGTTGGTTGTTGTGCACGTCATAAACCCCGCCTTCTTCATGGTAACACACAAGACATGAGCAGAAATAAATTCACACACAAATATAATTCTTGTTCTCATCACATTATATCCAAGTTTTTTTGTTGTTGTTTTTTTTCTTTATTTATGGCATTGATTAGTTATTAAATGCCATAAATACAGTGTATGCTGCCATGACAACAGTTGGTCTGAATAAAGCAGTTCACAAGACACAAGAAGGGCTGTTCCTTTACTTAATCATTTGTTTTTATCGTGTATCTGTTTCAAACCATAACATGAGTTATTCTGCAATTAACTAAACTTATCAATAGTCTGAAGAATCTGAGGAAGCTCTCTAATTAAATCCATGACAGAAACACTAAGGCCCTTTCTCAGTATGCATACTTGTCCATACTTACAATCTCGCGTACTCGTGAAACGTCATCAGTCGGAGACCAGGTACTGTTTCCATTCAAAGTACGCATCTGCCCGAGAACGTATGAAATGCTTTGATGCGTTCTTGCTCCTCCCACGTTATTGAGGATGCATCAGATCAGACCATAGATTGTATGGACCAGACTTATATTGACTTGGGGCAGCCAAAAAACCCATAATGCATTTCGCAGCAAACTTGGTGACAATGGCAGAAGAGAGAACACACAACTGTGAGTAGTAAATTTGAAATACTAGCATCCTTGTTTAACGGAATGTAGGTTTGAGCTTTTCAGGCGAGAATAAAGTTTAAAATTTTGATATGGGGTTGATATTTCAAGAAAAAGCTTACTTGAAAATTTGCTCCGATGTGTGCGGAGTTCCGCCGACGGAACGCTATCTGTGGCTAGCTGTGATGTCTCTGGAGTGGTAAACATGAGATACGTGTTGTTTTGTGTAAATCTAACAGTGTCCATGTAAATTTCTATTTGTTTCTGAGCAAATCTGCTTGGCTGAGGGCAACGTTCATGTTTAAAGCTTTTTAACTTGACTTTAACATTTAAAATGACAGCTGAAGGTGTACTATTAACCACTGTTTTAATCTCAATCGTGCAAATGTTTTCTACTTGTTATACTGGTGAATGCCGTGCATTCAAAGAAGCACCATGCACTATTTTAATCAAGGGACGACTGAGGAAACGAGAGCTCTCTTTGAGTGGCGATCTGCTAATGAGAGCCTTTTCACGGGGAAGAGGAACTCTTCCAGATGTGGATGGGAGTGAGAATTCTTTTTGAGTGCTTGAATTGTTGCCTGTATATCTCTGAAGGTCCAGAGTCACTTTTGGGCAGACTCCATCCATAACAATGAATAACTGAATTGGTAGT
Organism: Amphiprion ocellaris; assembly: GCF_022539595.1. Taxonomy (NCBI): domain Eukaryota; kingdom Metazoa; phylum Chordata; class Actinopteri; family Pomacentridae; genus Amphiprion; species Amphiprion ocellaris. The sequence goes on along the minus strand of NC_072783.1, from coordinate 19,210,407 downwards.
GTGTAATTGTTTTTGTTTTTGTGACCTCCTCAGATATGGAGTCACAGGAGTGCCACAATAAAATATAAATAAATAAATAAATAAATGTGGAAATATAAAGAGAAAAAATAAATAAATAAATAAATGTGGAAATATAAAGAGAAATAAATAAATAAATAAGTAAATAAATAAACAAACAAACAAATAAATAAATAAATAAATAAAAAGGAAAATTTTGTCTTTGCGTTTCCCTTTTCGCTTTTTTCCTTTTATTTTTCCATTTTATAATTGTCTTTTCCGTTTTGCATTTGCTTTTACATTTTGTCATTCCTCAGCCCACCAAGTAATAGCAAAGACAAAAGCCTTTTTTTTTTTTTTTGGCCTTTTTTCGGCTTTGTTTTCATAGGCGCAGTGAGCGAGAGACAGGAGAAGAGTTGGGGGAAGACATGCAGCAAAGGGCCGCGTGCGGGAATCGAACCCGGGTCGCTGCGTCGATGACTTTTCATAGGTAAGAATAGTTTTTGGCTCTTTTTTCATTATTAAATCTTGTTGAGAGCTTCCAGTCTATGGGAGCTAACTAGTTATCCACTAGCAAAACGCTAAGGCGAGCTAGCAGCTTGACAAGCAAATACCAGACGATTAGTAGTAGCTGTAGTAGTCAGTCCTGTCTCAGAGTGATGCAGAAAAGCTAGTCCATGCATTTGTTACTTCTAGGCTTGACTACTGTAATTCCTTATTATCAGGTTGTCCCAATAGCTCTCTAAATTATCTACAGCTGATCCAAAATGCTGCAGCCAGAGTACTGACGGGAGTTAGCAAGAGAGATCATATTTCTCCTATACTGGTTTCTCTTCATTGGCTTCCTGTTAAATGTAGAATAGAATTCAAAATCCTTCTTCTGACATATAAAGCTCTTAAAAACCAATCTCCATCATATCTTAAAGACCTGATAGTACCATATTATCCTAGCAGAACTCTTCGCTCTCAGACTGCAGGCTTACTTGTTGTTCCTAGAATCTCTAAAAGTAGAATGGGAGGCAGAGCCTTCAGTTATCAGGTGCCTCTCCTGTGGAACCAGCTCCCAGTTTGGGTTCAGGAGGTGGACACCCTCTCTATTTTTAAGACCAGGCTTAAAACCTTCCTTTTTGACAAAGCTTATAGTTAGGGCTGACCGGGGGACCCTGACAGGGTGAGCTGATGTTTCCATTTGCACAACTGACTTCCCCTCTTGACGTCCCTTTAGTTTGCCCCTAGTTATGCTGCTATAGGCCTAGGCTGCTGGGGGACCTCTCTTGATGCACTGAGCCCTTCTCTAACTACCTATGTATTTACTACATATACCATTATTGCATTACACTCATTCTGTTTCTTTCTGTGTCCTTTCTCCGAGTGTCCCTGGTCCCAGAGCTGGATGCTTCAGATCTGTGGTTGTTCTCCCACCTCCAGCTGCCCATTTCCACCGATCTACTCTGCATTGCCCTTACTATACTTGATTTGCTCATCTACAGACAATTCTTTAGGACTGCTCTCAAATAATTGAAATGTTACTAAACAAGGCTATACTTACCAAATTAATAGCTCTGGTCTCCAGTATATTGGCTAATTTGGTTCTTTGTACTTAATTTATTAGCATGATTTCTTTTTAAATATGTTGTGTACACACTTACTTACTACTTTGTGTACTTTTCCTACTCCATGTAGATTTCACAGAGACTATGGGCTGAGGAGGAAGTGGGAAGCAGCTCTGAGGAGAGAGGAGTTTGCTGCAAATGAGTGGGTGCTCTGCAGTGATCATTTTAAACCTGATGAGTTTGACAGGGCTGAGCAGGTTTATCAGCTTAGACCTGGTGTCATTCCATCAGTGTTTAACTTCCTGGCTCATCTTGGAAGAGTACGTGCCAGAAACACCATGACCAAGCAGCCTTGAGATCTTAGGCAGCGGCACCCTCAGGTTGGTGTCGATGGTGTTCACGGTCAGGTCTGTAGTAATCCTGTCAAAAAACAAAACAGAAAAAAATCTAGATTATAAATCGACATGTAACCAAAGCACTCTGTGTGTAACGCCATAGTATAGGATGTAGTTCAGAAAATGTGAAAGTACAGGATACTTTTCAAGAATAACATGTATGGCCTGTAGTTCATAGTATAGCATGTCGGTAAAAACCCAACTGATTATTATGTGGTTCAAAAAGTGCAAAATGATAGGACGTTGCCGAAAATTGTCATGTATGATATGTGGTTCAAAAAATGTCATAGTGCAGTATATTGTCAAAATAGTATGTTTCATTGCACAAGTATAGTAATTTTTAAAACTGTTCAAATTCTTATATGTTGCTAAAAAACAAAACTAAAACAACAAAAAAGTCATAGTAATATGTTAATTTAAAAAGCTTATAGTATAGAGTATCGCCCAACAAACGTCATAGTATAGCATGTCGCTCTAAAAACGTCATATTATGGCCTTTGGTCCAAAAAAGTCATAGTATAGCATGTCGCTCTAAAAACGTCATAGTATAGCATGTCGCTCTAAAAACGTCATAGTATAGCATGTCGCTCTAAAAACATCATAGTATGGCCTTTGGTCCAAAAAACGTCACAGCATAGCATGTCGCTCTAAAAACGTCATAGTATTGCATGTCGCTCTAAAAATGTCGTAGTATGGCATGTCGCTCTAAAAATGTCAGAGTATACCATGTCGCTCTAAAAACGTCATAGTATTGCATGTTGCTCTAAAAACGTAATTGTATAGCATGTTGCTCTTAAAATGTCATAGTATAGCATGTCGCTCAAAAAACCTCACAGTATAGCATGTCGCTGTAAAAACTTCATAGTATAGCATGTCGCCCAAAAAACGTCATGGTATAGCATGTTGCCCAAAAAACGTCAGTGTAGCATGTCGCTCTAAAAATGTCATAGTATAGTATGTCGCTGAACAAACGTCATTGTATAGCATGTCATCCAAAAAACGTCTACGTATAGCATGTCGCTCTAAAAACGTCATAGTATAGCATGTCGCTCTTGAAACGTCATAGTATAGCATGTCGCTCTAAAAACGTCATAGTATAGCATGTCGCCCAAAAAACGTCATAGTATAGCATGTCGCTCAAACAACCTCACAGTATAGCATGTCGCTCTAAAATGTCATAGTATAGCATGTCCCTCTAAAAACGTCATAGTATAGCATGTATCTCTAAAAACGTCATAGTATAGTATAGCATGTCGCTCTAAATACGTCATACTATAGCATGTCGCTCGAAAAACGTCCTAGTATAGCATGTCGCCCAGAAAACGTCATAGTATGGCATGTCGCTCTAAAGACGTCATAGTATAGCATGTCGCTCTAAAAACGTCATAGTATAGGATGTTGCTCTAAAAATGTCATAGTATAGCATGTCGCTGTAAAAACTTCATAGTATAGCATGTCACTCTAAAAACGTCATAGTATAGCATGTCGCCCAAAATACGTCATAGTATAGCATGCTGTCCAAAAAATGTCATTGTATAGCATGTCGCTCTTGAAACATCATAGTATAGCATGTCGCTCTAAAAACGTCATAGTATAGCATGTCGCCCAAAAAACGTCATAGTATAGCATGTCGCTCAAAAAACCTCACAGTATAGCATGTCGCTCTAAAAACGTCATAATATAGCATGTCGCCCAAAAATGTCATAGCATAGCATGTCGCTCTAAAAACGTCATAGTATAGCATGTCGCTGCAAAAACTTCATAGTATAGCATGTCACTCTAAAAACGTCATAGTATAGCATGTCGCCCAAAATACGTCATAGTATAGCATGCCGTCCAAAAAATGTCATTGTATAGCATGTCGCTCTTGAAACGTCATAGTATAGCATGTCGCTCTAAAAACATCATCGTATAGCATGTCGCCCAAAAAACGTCATAGTATAGCATGTCGCCCAAAAAACGTCATATTATGGCATGTCGCTCTAAAAACGTCCTAGTATAGCATGTCACTCTAAAAAAGTCACAGCATACCATGTCGTCCAGTAAACGTCATAGTATAGCGTGTCGCTCTAAAAATGTCATAGTATAGCATGTCGCTCTAGAAACGTCATAGTATAAAATGTCACTCTCAAAACGTCAGTATAGCATGTCGCTGAAAAAACCTCACAGTATAGCATGTCGCTCTAAAATGTCATAGCAAAGCATGTCGCTCTAAAAACGTCGTAGTATAGCATGTTGCTCTAAAAACGTCATAGTATAGCATGTCGCTGTAAAAACGTCATAGTATAGCATGTCGCTGTAAAAACGTCATAGTATAGCATGTCGCTCAAACAACCTCACAGTATAGCATGTCGCTCGAAAATGTCATAGTATAGCATGTCACTCTAAAAACGTCATAGTATAGCATGTTGCCCAAAAATGTCATAGCATAGCATGTCGCTCTAAACACGTTATACTATAGCATGTTGCTCTGAAAACGTCATAGTATAGCATGTCGCTGCAAAAACTTCATAGTATAGCATGTCGCACAAAAAACATCCTGGTATAGCATGTCGCCCAAAAAACGTCATATTATGGCATGTCGCTCTAAAAACGTCCTAGTATAGCATGTCCCTCTAAAAACGTCACAGCATACCATGTCGCCCAGTAAACGTCATAGTATAGCGTGTCGCTCTAAAAACGTCATAGTATAGCATGTCGCTTTAGAAACGTCATAGTATAAAATGTCGCTCTCAAAACGTCGTAGTATAGCATGTCGCTCAAAAGACGTCATAGTATAGCATGTCGCTCTCAAAACGTCATAGTATAGCATGTCGCTCTAAAAACGTCATAGTATAGCATGTCGCCCAAAAAACGTCATAGTATAGCATGTCGCTCAAAAAACCTCACAGTATAGCATGTCGCTCTAAAAACGTCATAGTATAGCATGTTGCTCTAAAAACGTCATAGTATAGCATGTCGCTGCAAAAACTTCATAGTATAGCATGTCGCTCTAAAAACGTCATAGTATAGCATGTCGCCCAAAATACGTCATAGTATAGCATGCCGTCCAAAAAATGTCATTGTATAGCATGTCGCTCTTGAAACGTCATAGTATAGCATGTCGCTCTAAAAACATCATCGTATAGCATGTCGCCCAAAAAACGTCATAGTATAGCATGTCGCCCAAAAAACGTCATATTATGGCATGTCGCTCTAAAAACGTCCTAGTATAGCATGTCACTCTAAAAAAGTCACAGCATACCATGTCGTCCAGTAAACGTCATAGTATAGCGTGTCGCTCTAAAAATGTCATAGTATAGCATGTCGCTCTAGAAACGTCATAGTATAAAATGTCGCTCTCAAAACGTCAGTATAGCATGTCGCTCAAAAAACCTCACAGTATAGCATGTCGCTCTAAAATGTCATAGCAAAGCATGTCGCTCTAAAAACGTCGTAGTATAGCATGTTGCTCTAAAAACGTCATAGTATAGCATGTCGCTGTAAAAACTTCATAGTATAGCATGTCGCTCTAAAAACGTCATAGTATTGCATGTCGCCCAAAATACGTCATAGTATAGCATGCCGTCCAAAAAATGTCATTGTATAGCATGTCGCTCTTGAAACGTCATAGTATAGCATGTGGCTCTAAAAACGTCATAGTATAGCATGTCGCTCTTAAAACATTATAGTATAGCATGTCGCTCAAAAAACGTTACAGTATAGCATGTCGCTCTCAAGACGTCATAGTATAGCATGTCACTCTAAAAACGTCATAGTATAGCATGTTGCCCAAAAATGTCATAGCATAGCATGTCGCTCTAAACACGTTATACTATAGCATGTTGCTCTGAAAACGTCATAGTATAGCATGTCGCTGCAAAAACTTCATAGTATAGCATGTCGCTCTAAAAACGTCATAGTATAGCATGTTGCCCAAAATACGTCATAGTATAGCATGTCGCACAAAAAACATCCTGGTATAGCATGTCGCCCAAAAAACGTCATATTATGGCATGTCGCTCTAAAAACGTCCTAGTATAGCATGTCGCTCTAAAAACGTCACAGCATACCATGTCGCCCAGTAAACGTCATAGTGTAGCGTGTCGCTCTAAAAACGTCATAGTATAGCGTGTCGCTCTAAAAACGTCATAGTATAGCATGTCGCTTTAGAAACGTCATAGTATAAAATGTCGCTCTCAAAACGTCGTAGTATAGCATGTCGCTCAAAAGACGTCATAGTATAGCATGTCGCTCTCAAGACGTCATAGTATAGCATGTCGATCTAAAAACGTCATTGTATAGCATGTCGCTCTAAAAACGTCATTGTATAGCACGTTGCCCAAAATATGTCATAGTATAGCATGTCGCTCTAAAAACGTCATAGTATAGCATGTCGCTCTGAAACGTCATAGTATAGCATGTGGCTCTAAAAACGTCATAGTATAGCATGTCGCTCTTAAAACATTATAGTATAGCATGTCGCTCAAAAAACGTTATAGTATAGCATGTCGCTCTCAAGACGTCATAGTATAGCATGTCGATCTAAAAACGTCATAGTATAGCATGTCGCTCTTAAAACGTTATAGTATAGCATGTCGCTCAAAAAACGTTATAGTATAGCATGTCGCTCTCAAGAGGTCATAGTATAGCATGTCGATCTAAAAATGTCATAGTATAGCATGTCGTCCAAACAACGTCATCGTATAGCATGTCGCTTTTGAAATGTCATAGTATAGCATGTCGCCCAAAATCCGTCATAGTATAGCATGTCCTCCAAAAAATGTCATCGTATAGCATGTCGCTCTAAAAACGTCATAGTATAGCATGTCGCTCTAAAAACTTCATAGTATAGCATGTGCCTCTAAAAATATCATACTATAACATATGGCTCAAAAAACGTCATAGTTTAGCATGTCGCTCTCAAAACGTCATCGTATAGCATGTGGCTCTCAAAATGTCATAGTATAGCATGTCGCTCAAAAGACGTCATAGTGTAGCATGTCGCTCTCAAGACGTCATAGTATAGCATGTCGATCTAAAAACGTCATTGTATAGCATGTCACTCTAAAAACGTCATTGTATAGCATGTTGCCCAAAATACGTCACAGTATAGCATTTCGCTTTAAAAATGTCATAGTATAACATGTCGCTCTAAAACGTCATAGTATAGCATGTGGCTCTAAAAACGTCATAGTATAGCATGTTGCTCTTAAAACGTTATAGTATAGCATGTCGATCTAAAAATGTCACAGTATAGCATGTCGCACAAAAAACGTCCTAGTATACCATGTCGTCCAAAAAACGTCATCGTATAGCATGTCGCTTTTGAAACGTCATAGTATAGCATTTCACTCTAAAAACGTCATAGTATAGCATGTGGCTCTAAAAACGTCACAGTATAGCATGTCGTCCAAAAAACGTCATCGTATAGCATGTCGCTTTGGAAACCTCATCGGATAGCATTTCACTCTAAAAATGTCATAGTATAGCATGTGGCTCTAATAACGTCATAGTATAGCAGGTCGCCCAAAAAACGTCATAGTATACCATGTCGCTCTAAAACGTCATAGTATAGCATGTCACTCTAAAAACTTCATAGTATAGCATGTCACTCAAAATACGTTATGGTATAGTATGTCACTCTCAAGACGTCATAGTATAGCATGTCGATCTAAAAACGTCATAGCATTTCGCTCAAAAACGTCATAGTATAGCATGTCGTCCAAAAAACGTCATCGTATAGCATGTCGCTCAAAAGACGTCATAATATAGCATGTCGCTCTCAAGACGTCATAGTATAGCATGTCTATCTAAAAACGTCATAGTATAGCCTTTGGTCCAAAAAAACGTCATAGTATAGCATGCCGCTCTAAAAACTTCAAAGTATAGCATGTCACCCAAAAAAGGTCATAGTATAGCATGTCACCCAAAAAACGTCATAGTATAGCATGTTGCTCTAAAAAAATCATCGTATAGCCTTTGGTCCACAAAGCGTTGTTTTGTCCCGGCTGTCTGAAGTAGGTGAGGACCAACACAAAAACAGTCCAAACGCTGGTTTCCAGAGGGTTAGACGAGAATTTATTTGAAAGAGTAAGTTTACAACAACACATGTGAGGGGGTTAAAAACAAATGGGTGTTAGTAAAATAAAAATAAATAAACAGAACTAAAAGTGAACTTCATGTTGACATTGATGGGCATTCCAACCAGGAACAAAGTAAAAGATAATCGATACGAAAAAAAACTCTTCCTGTTCACCTCTTCAAGCCCAAAAACACACCGCAGTAGCACCCTAAACTAAAACTACCAATGGGTTTCCTGTTTTCCTTTCTGAACAATTCAAAGGTCCCTCTCTATCTCCCCACACATCCACCAACCACTGGAACACATCTCCAAAGTTCTGCTGGGCCAGCTCAGCTTCCCCTCAGAAGAAGTGCCGCCACCTGCCAGATGAAGGAACCCTTTGAGAGGCAGCTGGCATCGTGATTGGACTGTACTTTGGTCTGTTCCAATCCAGCTTCAGCTCCAGAGACGGCAGGTGGGACGAGTCAACGGAGGCCGGGTGGACGAAGGCATGCAGCTGAGTACAATCCAGAAAACAACAGAGGAGGAGTGCAGTGGCCCAGAGCCAGAACAAACAGAGTAGCATGGTATGTCTCTTAGAAAACATCATAGTATAGCCTTTGGTATGAAAAAACGCCATCATATACATCGTATATTGTACAAATAACAAGTCAAAGGAAAGAGACATACATTGTAGAATTGTAGTAATTCTGGGCTGACTGATTTACTGATTATCAGTATTTTGTTTTTTACCGATTTACGGTAATAAATCAATTTAAAAATGGCGCTACTTTGGCTCTGAACCTTGATCTACCTGTGGTCGCTCTGTCTTCTGGAGTAATTTGATTGGTTATACGTCATGAATAAAACTCCTTTAACATCTGTAAACAAAACAAAAACGTATCAACAAAGTTTTCTGTTAAAGTTTGTGTTCTTGTAAGTTTAACTCCAAGATTTTAAATACTTTCATTTACTGCAAATGAATATCCAAATGAATATACTCTAAATGTTTCACTAATAATCATTATCAGCCTTAAAACCCACAAAACACCCCTCTATACTCGACCACACTTAGTACAGTCCGGTTCCCCCTTCTATAAATCTGCTTGGAATCTTCCACTTCCTGTTTGTCAAAGTGGCCTTCTACCTGGACAGGTTTTGTTGGAGCTCATGCAACAAACATTTTGGGTAACTGCACTTTAATATGGATGGATGACACTGAATTAGAGTCTGTTTTAATGAGACTGAGTTAAGATGTGTAGCTCTGTCATTAAATAGGAAATTATTTCTCAGAATTCACAGAGAAAAGTCTGAAATGTTTGCTAGGTTAGCGTCCCACATGTTCTTTGGCTCAGCTGAAGCTAACTTTCTCCAACTTCGGATCTCTTGAGTTGCTTGTTGTTAAAATATCTTGCTGTAGGTGCTGAAGCTCAGAAAGTCTGAGATGTTTGTTCAAAATAAGCTCATTCTCACATCTTATATGAACTGTCCTCTTTTGTTTTAACTTTCCCTAAACTTAGGAGTTAATGAAAGAGCAGCACATCCAGACTCAGTCTCATTTATGTAGAGATTAAACTTCAGTGTCATTCATTGATGTTAAAGGGCAGTTTTTCAAATATTTGTTGCACATCCTCCCGACCAAACCAGTCCAGGTGGAAGACAATGTGAAGAGAAAGCTCCAGAGGATGAATATCACACATTTACGTTGGAAATAAATGTCCTTTAATTAGACATTGTCATGCAAATGATGTTCAAATCTTTGTTGAGTGTTTTGTTGATGTTGGTTTCTAAATGTTTTTGACACTCGGCCCCAAAGATAAAAACCTTTTTTAAAAAAAAAAAAAAAAAAAAAAAAAAACATCGTAATTAAATCTGTTGTGTCCAGGGGATGGATGGAGTTTATTGAAGTCTTCTTGGGCTCACATGGGAAATCATTTAAAATATAAACTTGATATTCAGTCTAAGGAAACTGGAAACCGCAGAGCGACAGAAGAACCAACAATATCTCCTGTGTTCTCCTTCAATGAGTCGACTCTTCTTGTGCTTTCAGACCAAAGAACTACAGACTCTTCACAACCTGCTCAAACTCTTGGTACAGGACCTCACCACACGGGTCAAGAAGGTTTCCGTCTCATTTCTACTCTGAAGATCACCCTCTCCTGCTCAAACTGCTGACAAATGTTTCTGCTGCTCCAAAGTCTGGTCTCCAGAACTTCCTAAAAACTCTCAAAGTCTCTTCTGCTGCAGGTTGCTTTGTAGAACTGTTGCAGAAAACCTCACTAAACCACATGGAGAGGCCTCAAGATAGTCGTCCAAATGAAACTGTACAAAAACCAAACTAGCACAACCCAAACGCTAAAGTCTCCTGCAGCCTACCAGAGAACCTCTGAGAACAGAGAATCAGGACAGGAACTCTTACCTTCTGGACTACCAACGCTGGTTCACAAACAGGAATACAGAACGTGTCTGACCAAAAACCTCTAAAGACACAACTCAGCTGCACCAAATCCACTAATCACTGCACACATTAGCACCATGTGCCAACTGTGGCTAAAGAACCACATTTACCAAGACAACTATCCAGTACAAAGCCCTAAAACACACCAAGAAACACATTAAAGATGATTTTACTGCTGGAAGCTGCAAGCCAACGCCTAAAGAACAAACTAAAGCAACGGCGCCAAACCCAGTTCAGTGGTGAATAGAAGCAGAGGAAATGTTTGTCTGCAGCTAAATAAGCAGGAAGACACTGAGCTGCTCAGGTGTTCCTGATAACACCAAGCAGCCACCTGGACAGCCAATAGGAACACAGCTTACTGGAAGTCCAGAGGGCTGGGTTAGTGAAGGAAATTTAGTTTAAAGTTGAAGCAGAAAGTTAACAAAGAAAGTTGAAAACCACCTTCTGATACCTGAAATCTCTGAGTTTTCACACAAAGAACGCCTGAACATGTCAAACTGCTTCCATAGTAGAACCATCATTGTAAAAACGTCATAGTGTGGTGTGTTGCTCAGAAAACATTACGACCCGGCTGTCTAGGGTCGCTGATGAGCAACACAAAAACAGGACAAACGCTGGTTTCCAGGGGGTTAGGCGGGTATTTATTTGAAAGAGTAAGTTTACAACAACACAACGTGAGCAGAAAAATCACAAAGTCTGTCTTTAGTTCAACTGAAAATATTAGTTTTTGTCTTTTTTATTGACCAGACTTTTCAGGAAGTAGATGAAGAATAATTAAAGCTCTCATGTAGAAGTTCAACTTACTTTGGATCCTTGTGGAGAGTTTAATCTTCGAGTTTGTACAGCTGTTGAGTTTTTAGAGTCACATGGATTGTTTTGACATTTAATAACCGAGTCCTGAAATAAAATTACAGTTGTGGATTTCTGTCATTTAGTCTGGACTAAACAAATAACAGCAGCATAAATCTCAAACGTCATTATGAGGAGTCTGGATTGAGGTTTCTCACTTGATAATGATCAAAACATGAAATTTAGGTTGGTTTAAAGGAATATTCCACCTTAAATCTTTGAATGTTGACCTACAAGGTTGGTTTCAGGAAGTATTCCACCTACAAGGTCCTCAAACATCCACCTTAAAGGAACATTCCACCAAAAGTCCTTGGCCATGCACCTAAAATGTTGGTTTAACCGAGTATTCCATCCAAAATCCTCAGAGACCTGAGGGGCTGGTTAAAAGGAATATTCCACCTAAAACCTCAAATATAGACCCAAAAGGGTGGTTTAGAAAAAATCTTTCAG